>NC_134141.1:105825000-106460000 GCF_033958435.1 Carettochelys insculpta
CTTTCCCAACCTCTACTATATAAGGGTTTTGGAGGTGCACAAGGGCATAGGCATTCTGACTGTGAAAGACATTGACAAGCATAAAGTGCCTGGGTCTGTTGACAGTGCAGTCACTGACATATCCCTTAACATTCTCCCGTGCCAGCCTACGTTCATAAGCTGATGCAGAAACTGGAGGAGAGAGAAGAGCTTTTTTTTTTTTTTAGCTACATGATCTCTAATAATAAAGACTTGATGGGAGCGAAGACCTTTCCTTCTCCATTTTCTCTTCTCCAAGCATGTAAAACCAGTTTGCCATGTTTTTTCTCTTTTTTTCTGTTTCCTTTAATAGTCATATAATAGCTAACGTATATGTTTACTCTTTTGCTGTTTGAAGTTATTCTCTTTGTTTAGATAAAAGCTTTAAAGCCATGCTGATGAAAAAGGTAAAAATAAACAAAATAAAGATCAAAAGAAAAATAAATAAATGTCTTGGGAGAGTATCTCGTCTTACTTTCTTGTTTAGTATTTGGGTGTACTTATCCTGGCAGATCTTGAAGTCAGCCTTTTTGCACATTTCTCTTCTTTGTTTTATTAAAATAGTTTAGAATTTTTAAATTGATCTGGATCAGAAATGAATAATTTTTCCTGTGTTATTTTACTGTAGCTAGAAAGCAAAGAGTTTTTAATTAAAATAGGTAATCAATTGTTCTTAAACTTTGATATTCAGTAGAACTTCAGGTTCTTTCTTATTTTACCAAAAGTCACAATTGCAGCTGATAGTAAAGGCCAGTTTGCCCTAACTATATGAGAGGTTCAAAACAAGTAACCTGACACCATTTTTTAAAACCTCATATCCCAGGGTGGAAAGTCAAAAGAATTTTAAGTCTTTTCTACATGAGGGGTTTAATCCACACTTTGTGTTTGTGCACTAATTATTTTGTGTTAGGTGACCCACAATAACTGCATCCATATGGCCAGCTCTTTTCTACCTTGTCCTTACATCTATACAGCAAGGATTTAATCTGGAGTGAATGCTCAGCAGTGTAGGCAGGTATCCCACACAGCTCTGCCTTGATGCTGGGTTCTATACAGTCTGGGATGGACATAGTGGGATGCATAGCAAATGCCATCTGAAGTAACTGGAATTCTGGAACTTGTGGCCAAACTAAAAAATTCATGATTCCTCTAATTTTCAGAATGCTGTCAGGCAGCATGGACAGAACATTGACAAAAACTGATAGTAAGAACCTAGTAGAGAATATTTGAGCTCTTACAAATGAGTTGCTTTTTGCTTTGGAAAGCAGCTTGTAATGGAATCTACAACCCCCATATGAACAGAGGCAGCCCTTTCTGCAGAGCAAGCTGCACAACTGCCATGACAGCCAGTCAAAAAGGTGGTTGTAGCAGCTACAACCAATAGAGGAAACAAGGCCTGCTACATAAGGAGAAAGCTCAGAGAAGGAAAGGATGCAGAAAGACCCAGGGGAGTGAAGGGGTAATATCCCTGCACCAGGCCGTCTCCAGAAGCAAGGCCCAAAGGGACTGAAGCAGTTTGCTAGGCCTAATTAGAGGCCAGGAGCCAATAATTGCTCTGATGAGGGACTAACCAAAGAGAGCCTGTTAAGAGTAATAGCGACTCTTGACAGAACGCTTTGAGGACTGGTGGCACAGCTGCTGTGCTGTGGGACAGGTTTGACAGCTGCACCACAATCAGCAGGAAAAGGAAGACACTGAGCAGATGCTTGTGAATAAACTTCCCTGGAGCAGCTTCATGGAGTGCAGCACTATTTCTGGACTTGAGAAACAAGCACTGACTGTTGGAAAGGAACTGTGGAGTGAAAAGTAGTGTGTCAGGGTCATAGCCTGTAGCAAAGCCAGTCTCCTAGCAACATAAGGAGGCCAGCTGGCCATGATAAAAGATGTCTGACAGTGCCATCTGATCAGTTGAAGAACTCTGCAGGTTGATACGTAAGCTCTGTTGAGGGCAGCGGTCCAGTGCTAAATTCCTTCCTAAACTGTGCTGGGGCTCTGGGTGGGTGCATGGAGTACTACTTCTGCCAGGTGGCCCCAGCACAGAGCTGATGCAGGGAAGGGTCCCTCTGCCTGGCCATGGCAGCTGTGGGTTGGAGAAGGGGGTGTCTCCTTCCTCTTGCTGCTGTTCTGTTTTAGGGCTTGGAAAGGCGCTTTTTGTCCCCTGGCTGTGGCAGCTCTGTGTTGGGCCTGGGGAGGTGGGGTACCTTCTACCCTAGGCTGCAGTAGCTCTGTGCTGGGGGGGGGGATGCCTCTCTCTCTCCCATGGGACCAACCCAAAGCTTCCTCAGAGCTCCAGCTGCCTTCCATGTCTCCCATCTACCCTAGACTGGACCTGTCCTGGCTGGGAGAGAGGTGCCCATCCCCCAGCTTTTCCCGATGGAACTGTTGTGATGGTGGAAAGGTGCCCCTCACCTGTCCCTAAGGTGCTGTGGTGAGAGAGGGCCAGAGGATGTCCTCCTCCCAGAGCAGCCTGTACCTCAAGCACCTCATCCCTGGCCCCACCCAGACAGAGCCCTTGCATCCCAACCCTCCATTCCAGCCCTGAGCCCCCTCCCCCCCAACCCCACTTGAGTCTACACCTCCAGCCAGAGCCCTCATACTCCTTTTCATCAACCTTCTTCCCCAGGCCTGACCCTTCTCATACACTAAGAACCCCTTGTCCCTTTCCCTGCCACGTGAATTTTCTTATGTGTACCAGTATGACGGCACCTCCACGTTGGTCCACATAAGAACCTTCATTCTGCTTGGGTGGTAAAAATTAGAAGGAACATTAGTCCAGTGGCTTCATAATGTGTTCCGAACTCACTGCTCTGCTTGGTCCTGTGTCTACCTCTATCTCTAGTCTTGCCTCTGCCTGTTTCTGGACCCGTTCCAACCCTCAACTTCTTCCTGATGTCTTACACCTGGCACAGAGCTGCAGCTTCACCAGCGTTCGACTCTGATTCCTGTTTAACTCTTTGGTTTAGGTTTAGGTTTATGACACCTAGTAATGACTCTTGGCTTTTCTCTTGGACTCACCCTTTTTGGATTCAGCTCTAACTGGAGGGCCAGACTCTTGTTCCAACCACTAGGTCAGACTCCCCCCAACATGCTTGCTAACAGTGGCTGTGAAATCGAATAGCCTTTGGCTTCGTAAAATCTGCTTGCATCTCGACACAGAGCAGCAGTGTCAGGACAGCAGCATGAGATCCCTTAAACATGCAGAAGCGTGTAGCCTTAGTAATCTGGAAGTTCAACACTGAATTGCCACTGGTAAGTAGTTAACTCAGTTTGGCTTGGGCAGGTTGGCTATTGTGGTAGAGGTGTGTGCTGCTGTGAATATGTTTATAGGGCGATAATGGGTGTCAAAATTTGGTAGCACTCAGGTGGTTCTTGTTGAGTTTGCCTGTTAAGAGTTCCCAAATTGTATTGTGCTACTGATAGGACTCTGCCTGTATTTTGTCTCCCACACCAGGCCTCAGAGCTCATAAGTCAAAAAGAGTATTTTCCTCATTGTGCTCAAGGCCTGATTGAATGCCATGGGAGGTCCACAATGCAAGGATCGTTAGGAACCCATGTTAATTTTCACTGAAGGAAAAAGGCAGAATTTACTCCCAGGACCAGTACAGACATAAATGGTGTTGAGATTCCCCTAGTCATTCTAGGAGACCCAGCTTATCCTCTGCTTCCCTGGCTGATGAAGCCTTTTACTGAATCTGTGGGCATATGAAGGAATTATTTAACAATCAGATGAAAGGAGAATGCATTTGGCAGCCGAAGAGGAGATGGCAATTGCTCATGACTAGTCTAGAGACAGCAAAGGGATACCAGTTTTGTGGTGTTATTGCTTAGCTCTATCTTGCACATCTGTGAGAGCAAGACAGAGGCGCAAAGACATTCCAGATGCTATGAGCAGCTGATGAACTGGCCTCTGCAAAATGGTATTTGCTGGGGCCACCCAGTCACGGATGCCTTGTGCTTTTACTTGGGTGAAAAAAAGTTGAAAATGTTGTGATGTGCTATAAAATTTAGTTACAATTTTACAAGTTCAGTCTCTTCTTACTGGACCTGGGCATGCTGCTTTGACACTGGTAGTGTGGCACTTCCCCAAGATGGATTTGGACACTCTTGCTCAGAAAGCAGAAACCTGCTCATTGGAGGTGCAAGTATTTTGTCGGCAAAAGTGCCCACAAACAGCGTTCACACAAGCTGACTTTTAGCAGCGAGGCTCTGTTGGCACAGCCTTGTTGCTTCAAGCCCTGTAGTGTACACATAATCTTAGGAATGTAGGGATGAAGTAAGAGCAAGCCAAACATGGACAATGCAGTAAAAGAGCACTGCTGCAAAGTAACCAAACTGATACAAAAACGTGTAATGTAACGTACAGTAAATGCAATAAGACGTAATGTATTGAAAGGGGCAGGGTTTCTGTGTAACTTCGGAGCAGTGATGTATTCCCCATCCACCCCCATTGTCTTCTGAGTATGATCAGCTCAGCCTAGCTTCACTGGATGCCAAATAGATACCCAAGTGATGAAATCTGGAGTTGAACTAAGTTCTTGGGAAGTCCAAAGGTAAAGAGGTCTCAGAGTGAATCCCAGAATGGATGTCTGTGCTGTAATTAAAAACCTGCAGCTAGCATATGCCAGCTGATTTGGGTTCAGCCTATGGGATGTTTTAATTGCAGTGTTCACATTTCAGCTTAGGATGCAGCCTGAGCTCTGGGACCCTGTCTACCTTGCAGGGTCATAGAGCTGAGGCTGCAGCCCAAGCTTGAATGTCTTGGGTATCTAATTGCAGTATAGGCCTACCCTTAGTGAATAGGCCCTGGGCTCTCAACTTCTTCACTGGCTTCATTGGCTGGCCAGCCTGCCTTGTCAGTCTGGCTGATCTAGAGAACTGGCCTCTCCCTGTTGTCCATGGAGCACTGCCAGTCTCAGGATCTTAATTCCTCTTCAGCCATTTCCCTTTCTCCTGTAACAACAAGGTCAAACAAAAAAAATCCACTGCAGCTCAGTAAGAAGCCAGCAGCTCCCTTACACAGGCAGGCCGTAGTCTTGGGGGTTGCAGCACTTCAGGAGCAGGAGCTAGGGGAACTGAGAAAATTAACAAGTAATTATTCTTATTTTAGTTTCCATGGTATCAATGATTATATATTTCATTAACTATTGGAACGTCATCCCAAAGTTTTTTCCACAGATATGGGAGAGGCTTACTGTAGTAAGCTGTTATGTATCTTACTTAGCCTGTTCTTATGGACAGATGGTGGGATTCCAACAACAGTTGTAGTACCAGATGGAACAGTAAGGGTGCTGAGGATAGCCCTTCACCAAGTGGTACAGATTACAAAGGAAGGATAACATGCACTGGATGAATTATTGTCAGATATTCGCCAGAGAGGGCATGAAGTTGCAGCCAAGCTAAGCCACATTCATAGTATCTTGTCTGTTCTCCTGCAGTGCGTGGAACAGCTAAAATTGCTTTCTTCGTACGTCTTTGAGTTTATGTTCTTCACTTGTACCTGAAATTTGACTATTTCATTCACAACTAGAGAGAGAACTATGTTAGTCTATATTCTATCAAAACAAAAAAGCAGTCCAGTAGCGCTTTAAAGACTAACAAAATAATTTATTAGGTGGTGAATTTTCGTGGGACAGAGCCAGTTCTTCAGACCATAGCCATACCATACCAGAACAGACTCAATATTTAAGGTGCAGATAACCAAAAATTGTTATTGATTACACTTTTTCTGATTTGTCTACCTTGATAACAATTTTTGATTCTCTGCGCCTTAAATATTGAGTCTGTTCTGGTATGGTATGGCTATGGTCTGAAGAAGTGGGTCTGTCCCACGAAAGCTCATCACCTAATGAATTACTTTGTTAGTCTTTAAAGCGCTACTGGACTGCTTTTTTGTTTTCATTCAAAACTGAATTCATTGGATAGTTCAAAATAAGTTATGATTCCCTGAGGGCTCGTATGTAACCTGGAAAAAACAGAAACAGCACGCCACATCACTAATCCCAATGGTATGGGCACTCACCGGAGAGGTGGTAGATCTCTTTTCGGTTCCCCTTTATTTACATTGGGTGAAGTGGGGGGGACGACCTTGAACTGGAAGTCACCCACCTCCCAAATAAGCATTCTCACAATGAGGCTAGAAGCTACAAGGGAGTGCCACCTCTCCTTAAACAACATAGGTGCCTAACTCCAAAGAGGGATGACAGTTGAAAATCAATAGCTTCTACAGGGTCTCTCTGCACTGACCTATCAAGCTCCAACCTCAGTTGTTACACACAGTTTCCCACATCAATATGCAGGTTTTGCATTTGTTGTTCTGCAGGATCTGGTGTGGCTTTGAGTTGGCACATCCACCTTGTCTCTCTGATTCCCCGGGGGCTGGACTGGCTGCACTACTCTGGATTATCAGACAATTATAAAATGATTGTAGTACAGTATTTTACTGGAATCTAGAAAACACAGCTACATGTTAATAAGCTGCTTTAAAGGCACAATTAAATTTTTCTAACATAATATGCTTTTTATTTTTCCATTAATATTGTCAATTTCACAGTTTTTTAGAACCCTGAGATTTTGGCAACATAATTTAAATGTTTGTCTGTTTATTGGATATTATGCATTATCATTGCAGTTTGTTCAATTGTAGCTGTTGCCCAATTTGGTTAAATTTCTTGTCTGCTACTTTCAAAGGATTTATATCAAATGAATGCATTTTAACTGGAACACTTAAAAAAAAAATAAAAAAAGCCACATTGTATGGTTCTTTTGACCATTTACTTTTGACAAGTGTAATTTGGTCTTAATTATTTGTAATGCTCAACCATGTGTTAATATACACTACCATTACTTACAGAAAAAATTAAGTTTCAGTAGTACAAGATCTCTATGGAACTTTTGCTGAGAAATGGTGTTAGACTCTTGGGTTTTGGTAATGATAATTTTCAGATTTGTGCACAAGTGATTCCGTTAGCACTGTTCAACCCAGTTTATTTTTCCCCCTAGCAGGAAGTTGCTTGATGCATATGAAGAATAGATACTGAATTAAATAACCATGTCTTGATATTGTCTGTGAAAAAATGATATTCACTGCAGTCCCTGACTCTGATAATAACCAGAAGTTCCAAACCCCCTTTTCCTTTAATGTTGCCCAAAGTCCAAATGTCATTAGAAAATCAGTATCATACTTTGGATATGAGATGGACTTTGGAGTTTAAATAAATATTAAAGGCACTTAGTCTTAGTCTTACTCTCTGCCATTGTTGGGGGAGATGAGAGGTTCTGGTGCAGAAGGACAGAGTGGTAGGGTGCCCCAAAGAGCAGGTTGGCAGGCTCAGTGGTATGATCAGCTCATTAGGTGACAGTCTCATGTACTCCAGCTTGTCACAATATGGTTTGACTATCCTTTCCAGTCTGTACAAGGACCAGCTCAATATAATTGGAGGTCATGGTATTTATCTCTTGCTCTAATTTAGCATATTACTCTACAATAACTTATGCCATAGATTCTGAATCAGGAAGGGTCCACTGTGAGTGTGTGACCCCCTGGATAATGCGTAATACTTCCACAAAGTAATTGGCAGAAGAAATCTTTTAGAAATGCAGACTTTGCTAAAAGGTCAGCATGGATTTGTCATCAGCCCAATTCAGATACTGATCTGCAAAACAAAAAACTGTGAAGTATGATATCATAACAGCGATACTTAATCAAAAGAAAGGGTCTCTCTCTTTTTTTTTTTTTTTTTTAAAGGTTGAAATGTATTTGGGAAACAGATACTTCAAGAGAAATATTTACTCTAAGCAAGCAGGCAGTTTAGTTTTTACCAATCAAGAGCTACTTCCTGCAAACACTACCAAGTATATTGTATACCACTGCTGTGACTAGTGACATTGAAAAGGTTATCTTCCTATTTAACATTATATATCTGGTGTGATAGAGCCTTAAGTTAATTTGTGTTTACTAGTAGACAGGTAAACAGTCTGCCCATCCTCTGAGAATTTTTCAGTCCTGGGATCTTCACTTGTGCCTTCACAAGTCCTCTGAGAGACATGGCATATCTAAACTCAATCCACAAATCCTTGTTTTTTGTTGTTGTCCTCATTAAGTAGAGGATATGTAAGAGTAAACAAGAAAATGGAATCAGCTAGTGGTGCAATGAAATAATGATTCCTAGTACTATCAATTTCATAATCCAGTTGGTATACATAGATCTAAGAAGACAGAACTCCCTCAAAGAGGTTAGAGCAGTGTTTCCCAAAGTGTAGTCCACAACCCAGTGCCGGTCCTTGGGAAAAAAATACCGGTCCTTATAATATATACTAATTATCACTATATACTATTATTATTGTGAATAAATAATAAACAGTGACAATTTTTAATATGTGTTTATATTTTTGGGCCACAAATAAAGGTACTGAAAAAAACTGAATCCCAACTATATAAAGTTCGGGAAACCCTGGGTTAGAGTATAAAACTCCAAACTCAGGTTAAAGAAAGGGATCTGTCATAAAGGTGAAGTAAGTTGGTTTATTTCACAAAAGGTATCATTTTAAAGTTCCCATGTCTCTCTATCCCACTTTTGGTTAAACAATATCTTAACGTTGTAAGATAACGCAGGCAATTAGATGAACGTAAGGCTTGAGAGCCAGTGGTTGTGGAAGAAGGGAGGTGCAAAAAACCAAGCATTTCAAATTAAATTAAAAAGGAATAATGAATAAAAGGAAGCAGATTGCATCACGAAGCCATCAGAAGCACCCTGATAAAAGAGAAGAATTGAGTAGAAGTTGATTAAGGGCTTTAGAGAGGTGAAAAGAGTTGACAGCACATAATACTCAAGCTATGGCATACCAAGGAGTTAGGACAGATGTAGAGCTGTGCAGAGCTTTGAAAATGAGTTTGTGTGTTGTAAAATTAGACTAGAAGCCAGAAAGGGCTTCCAAGGGGTGGGAAGAATTACGTGATCAGATCAGTGATCAAGATAGATGAATAACTACCTCATGTTGAATGGTATGGAGAGGAGAGAAATAAGGATGCCTGCTAGTAGCTCATTGTAGTGTGAGGTGTCAAAGGTTTAAATAAGATTTCTGGCACGGAATGTATTCCACTATGTCAAAGAAGGTTTACTAGGTTATTCAAGAAGTTAAGTAATGGCAGAAGTCAAGAAAACTTCAGAAAGAAACATATGGTTAAATATTGTGCAGTGAATTTTCTGTCCTGTTCAGATTTCAGGTGTGTGTCTCATGGGTCTTAACTTTTTAACCAAGCCAGGAGAACTGACATAGCTCTTAAAAGAATTTTCATCCCTTAAAACAGCAGTGTCAAAGTTAGAATGAACCAAGACCTGCACTAACAATTGTGCATACCCCTGCTCAAGGAGTATAGCGTTCCAGTTGTGTTGCTTCCAAGCTATCAAATGAGTTTCTCATTGTCTGCACTTGTATTTTAAACACCAAGGAGAAAGAGTTTGGGATCCTGGGAATAAAGAAAGAGGGAATTGAGGCCCTCTGATCTGCAGCTTAACCTTGAAACAAGGGTCACTGGGAAACTTTGAGGCTACGTCTACATTGGAGAGTTTTGTCAACCAAAACCAGTGTTTCGTTGACAAAACTTGTGGAGTGTCTACACGCAAAATGCGGCACTTCTGCCAATAATGCTCTGCCTCTCTGTGATGAGGAATAACACCTTTGCTGACAGTTTCTGTTGACAAAAAAGCCATGCAGATGTTCTGGGAGATCCTCTGTCGATAGATGGGGCTTCCGAGTCGTTGGGCAGCCCTGTCTGCTGAACTTTCCAGTTGGCTGTTCTGTCGGGAGAGGGCTGGACAGTCCAGCCACTCTCTGTTGACAAAGGAGATTGAAAAAAGCAATCTGCCTTTATGTATAGATGTGATCCGTTGACAAAGGTTTTGCTGGACGAGCTCTTCCAACAGACACTTCTGTTAATAGATGCTTCTAGTGTAGACATAGCCTGAGCAAGGAGAACCTTTGAGCTATGCTGTGGCAAGCCCTTGGGAGATTTGTTTTGTGATTTCTTTGCTTGTCTTTATTTTCAGGTAAAAGGTCTCTTGCTTATAAGTTCTTTGAGATCTCTCAGCCTTTTTGTGGTGCACAAATGAGAATCCTGGATTGGTTAATGCTATCTGTAAAGAAAAATCTACTTCCCTCTCCTTTTCTGACTGTGCTGTTGAAAAAGGATTCTCACTTAACCAACTATGGCTCCATGGAGGTTAAAGGCTTTTTTTTTTCTTTTAATCATTTCACTGCATACAACTTTTCTGCCGTTCAGTAATTTAATTTGGCACTGGCTTATTTTGGGAGCTTCCTCTCCCATAATACTGAAGGCAGTAACTGAAATGTTCAGAGGGCAGCATTTGGTATCTTGCAAAGACTGAAATGTAGGTGGCCTGGTCCACACTATACATTAGTACTATTCTTCTCAGAGTTAAAAGTCAGATTCTAGGGAACACTTTAGTATTACAGTTGCAGAGAGCTAGCCATGTTAGTCTGTATTATAGCAAAACAAACCAGCAGTCATGTATTACTTTCAAGACTAACAAAATAACTTAGTAAGTGATGAGCTTTTGTGGAACAGACACACTTCTTCAGATCAATAGCATTTCCAGTACAGACTGACGGTTATTTAGTACAGAGGTCCAAAAAAATTGAAATAAAAACTGACAAATCAGATACACAGATGTGAGTAGGGGGTGAGGGCTACAAGATACAAGGGTCTTGCCTAAAACCATTAGGAATACCAAAAGAAAGGAAACAATCCTTGTAATGCATGAGTTAATTGTTATCTCTAGCAATGCCTCTCTACTGTATACATCAGACAAACTGGGCAAACACTTTGCCAAAGAATGAATGGGCACAGAGCAGACATTAGGAATCTTAATACACATAAACCTCTCAGTGAGCATTTCAATGTGGTGGGCCATTCTGTTAAAGATCTGAGACTATGCATCCTGCAACAGAGACTTTAACAGCAGATTACAAAGGGAGATGTGTGAACTGGTGTTCATACTCAAATTAGATACATTAACCCTTGGTCTCAATAGAGATAGCAATTATCTTATGCATTGGAAGGACTCTTTCCTTTCTTTTGGCATTTGTAATGATCTCAGGCAAGACTATTAGTATCTCTCTCCCTCACTGTCCCCTTCAGGTCTGCGTGTCTGATTTCGCAGTTTTTATTTCAATTTTTTTTTGGACGTCTGTACTACATAACTGTCAGTCTGTACTGGAAATGCTGTAGATCTGAAGAAGTGGGTCTGTCCCACAAAAGCTCATCACCTAATCAATTACTTTTAGTTTTTAAAGTGCTACATGACTGCTTGTTTCTTTTGTTTCGTATTACAGGTTGAACTTCTCTAGTCCAGATATATTCCCAAACTCTCTCGTTTGGGAATATCTGTAATTCAGCATGATTTTGGTTAGCCAGATGATCTCTTATTATGGGTGTGGCCAAATTTCCTGTGATCCCATAAAATTTATTTACAGCTACCAGTCCTAGCTCTCAGTATTTTGTGCTGTTATTCAGCTATAATTTACTCCTAAATGTTTTATAAGTAGTCAGTAAGCAGTGGAACCATTGGTAATACTGCTAGACAATATTCTTCTCCTGTGGTCCAGCAAATTCTCTTGCTCAGCACAGGTCAGGTCCTGAGGGTGACATACTAGAGAGGTTCAACCTGTATTGCAGAATGTGGGACTATTGCAGAAGGAGGTCTTCAGAGAGCAAAAGTAGAAACAAATAGTTCTGTCATCTGTACATCACAATAGCTCTGGTTGACAATTGTAGTTCTGTGCAGAGGGATAAGATGGCAAAAGGATTATCTGCTTTTAAGTGTCTTCTGCAGTAATTACTTCACATGTTGAGCATCTGGGGCCACAAACAGTGGAACTGAATATTTGGCACTGAAGTAATTACATAAATGCTTCTGTTTAATGTACCCTTAACAAATAACTGTTGTTTTTACGTGCTCTTGTTATCAAAGAGACAAAGTGTACAATCCAGGCCTTTGTATATAAAATTAAAAGTACAGAGTACACAATGTGCACTGAAAGTGTGAGTCCCCAGCTTCACTATGTAGCACAGTGTAACTAATGAGGAGGCCTCCAAGAGCCATTCCTGCTCATTAATGAAGAAAGGGGAGGGAGGGAGCAGTAAAACTCATTTAGACTGAGACAATGTCAAGCATGAATGAACTGGCTTTACCAATAGCATGCATGAAAATCTAAAATAGATTTGGGTCAATAAAACTGGAATAGGGGACTCCTTTTCATATCCAACTTCCTAACATCAGAGAATCTTCCAGTGACTGACTTTGACTTGGACTGTCCCTATGCCCACTGGAAGTTTTTCATCCTGGTTACTTGGCAGGTGCTAGAGCAAAAAAAGAGAGGAGCCTAGAATATGGGATGGGTGTGGAGTGTTCTGTATTTATGAATACAGTACGTTGACCTACTTATCTGAATGTTTCCTCCTAATATTTTTGTTTAGGTTCGCAGAGGATGGTAAGAAAAACTGACAGAAAGCAAGCAAGCTCTTAATAAGTCACTTCTTAACTATATGCTGAGGATTACAAGTATCAGAGAGAGAACCGTTACAGTCTGTATCTTCAAGAATAACGAGAAGTCCTGTGGCACGTTGTAGACCAACAGATATTTTGGAACATAAGCTTCCATGGGCAAAGACCTGCTTTATCGCATGCATGATTGGGGGATGGGGTTCCAGAGCAGTATTTAAAGTGTGGGGTCCCAGTAAAAGGGAGGGCTAGAGCTGACAAGGTCAATTCAAGGTGGAAATGGCCCATTATCAGTAGTATGTATCAAAAGAAGAAAAAACAAGTCAGATCAGACAGGGGGATGTGGAACCGTTGTCAGCGTCTAATGGAGACATATTAACACCCAGGGCAGAGAAGCTCTTTTGGTAAGGGGCCAGCCACTCCCACTCTGTGTTTAATCCTTGGTTGATGGAGTCAAATTTGCAAATAAATTGCCGCTCAGAGATTTCTCTCTTCATATGATTTTTGAAATTTCTTTGTTTTAGGACTGCTACTTTTAAATCTGTTACTGAGTGTCCAGAGAGACAGAAGTGCTCTCCCACAGGTTTCTGTACATTACCATTCGTGATGTCTGATTTGTGTCCATTTATTCTTTTATGTAGAGACTGTCCAGTTTGGCCAATGTAAATTGTAGTGGGGCACTGATGGCACATGATGGCATATATTAGATTAGTAGATGTGCAGGTAAAGGAGCCCCTTATGGTATGGTTGATGTTAGGTCCTGTGATGATATCACTGGTGTAGATATGTGAGCAGAGTTGGCAGTGAGGTTTGTTGCAGGGATTGGTTCTAGGTTTAGAGTTACTGTGTTGTGATCTATAGTTGCTGGTAAGAATTTGTTTAAGGCTGGCAGGCTGTCTGTAGGTGAGGACAGGCCTGCCTCCCAGGTCTGTGAGAGTGAAGGGTCATTGTCCAGGATGGGTTGCAAATCACTGATGTTGCATTGGAGAGGCCTTAGGTGGGGGCTATATGTGATGGTCAGTGGTGTTCTCTGGTTTTCCTTGCGAGGCCTGTCTTGTAGCAGGTGGCTTCTGGGTACCTTTCTGGCTCTGTCAGTCTCTTTCCTCACTTCCTTAGGTGGGTATTGTAGTTTGAGGAAAGCTTGGTAAAGGTCTTGTAGATGTTTGTCTCTGTCTGATGGATCAGAGCAAATACGGTTGTACCTTACTGCCTGGCTGTATACAATGGATCGTGTAGTGTGCCCTGGATGGAAGCTGGAGGCATGTAGATATGCATAGCGGTCCGTGGGTTTTCGGTATATGGTGATATTTATGTGACCCTTGCTTATCTGCACAGTAGTGTCCAGGAAGTGGATCTCTTATATGGACTGGTCCAGGCTAAGGTTGATGGTGGGGTGGGAACTGTTGAAATCACAGTGGAACTCTTCAAGATCCTCCTTCCCATGGGTTCAGATGATGATGATGTCATCAATGTAGCACAGGTAGAAAAGGGGTGCTAGGGGATGAAATCTGAAAAAGTGTTCTTCCGGGTCAGCCATAAACATATTGGCATACTGTGGGGCCATGCAGGTGCCCATAGCAGTGCCACTGATTTGAAGGTATAATTTGTCCTCAAATCTGAAATAGTTGTGGGTGAGGACAAAGTCACAAAGCTCCGCCACCATTTGTGCCTCGGTCTCATCAGGGATAATGTTCCTAACAGCTTGGAGCCCATCTTCATGTGGGATATTGGTGTGAAGGGCCTCTACATCCATGGTGGGCAGGATGGTGTTTTCAGGAAGGTCACCAATGGATTGTAGTTTCCTGAGGAAGTTGGTGATATCTGGAAGTGAGCTGGGAGTGCTGGTAGCGTAGGGTCTGAGTAGAGAGTCTGCATAACCAGACAGTCCTGTGGTGAGGGTGTCAATGCCTGAGATGATGGGGTGTCTGGGATTCCCAGGTTTATGGATCTTGGGTAGCAGATAGAATAAACTTGGTTTGATTTCAAGGGGTGTGTCTGTGTAGATTTGTTCCTGTGTTTTTTATAAGGAGGGTCTTAAGCAGATGCTGTAGTTTCTTTGTGTATTCCTCAGTGGGATCCTGGGACAGAGGCTGGTAGAATGTGATATTGGAGAGTTGCCTGGCAGCCTCCTTTTGGTAGTCTGTCCTATTCATGATGACAACAGCGCCTCCTATGTTGTCCTCTTGGATGACAATGTCAGAGTTGTTTCTGACACTCCTGTGCAGATAAGCGATGGTCACATAAATACAACTGTATACCGAAAACCCATGGGCCGCTATGCTTATCTATATGCCTCCAGCTTCCATCCAGGGCACACTACACGATCCATTGTATACAGCCAGACACTAAGGTACAACCATATTTGCTCTGGTCCATCAGACAGAGACAAACATCTACAAGACCTTTACCAAGCTTTCCTCAAACTACAGTGCCCACCTAAGGATGTGAGGAGACAGATTGACAGAGCCAGATAGGTACCCAGAAGCCACCTGCTACAAGACAGGCCTCGCAAGGAAAACCAGAGAACACCACTGGCCATCACATACAGCCCCTACCTAAGGCCTCTCCAGTGCATCACCAGTGATCTCCAACCCATTTTTAATTCTTTTGATACATACTAATGATAAGGGGCCATTTCCACTTTGCTGAATAGACCTTGTCAGCTTTAGCCCTCCCTTTTACTGGGACCTCACACTTTAAATACCCCTCTGGAACCCCCATCCCCCACTCATGCATCTGATGAAGCGGGTCTTTGCCCATGAAAGCTTATGCTCCAACATATCTGTTAGTCTATAAGGTGCCACAGGACTTCTTGATGCTGAGGGTTGTTTCAGGAAAATGACAAAGGCATCGTGTTTGAGAATTCTGTCTTTTGAGCTCCTTGCAGAGCCTAACCAAACTGGTCTTTGACAAATAGAGCCAAGAACTGACAAGAACAAAGACATTCTGGCTGTATGAAGAGAGACTCTGTGCAGAAGGGTGTACTTATTAGAGAAATCCTGACTTCACAAACACTTGTTCAAATGGCTGTAGGATAGTAGGTAAGACAAACCTGCATGTCGCATGTCATGGCCTCAGTCATGCAGGGTCCCAAAAGAATTAAAACATAAAGTGGAGGACCTCCCCTTTTGATAAACATTATCTGTATGCTCAGAAAAACGATGATGCCCTCCATTCCACCAAGGATTCCTCTACTATGCTCCCTTCCCTAAGTATGTACATGTTGCCAGTTAAGTGTGTCTGCTACTCCCCATATCAAAGGCCATGGGAACACTTCCGTCCCCAATGCCAGCAAGGTCTTTCTGGTCCAGCCTATCTATGGTTCACTGATCACACCTTTCACCGTTGCCTTTGCTCGTTTTTCCACTGCTAGGCTACCATTACCTCAGACAAGTGGGTCCTGAAGCTAGTGTCCTGGAGGTACTCTATCCCATTTACCTCTGCCCTGCCTGTCCACCCCCCATCCTATCCCTCTGTGGTGACTCTTCTCACAAGCATCTTCTCAACCAAGAGGTCCAGCACCTCCTTCTCCCAGGAGCCATGGAGCTGGTTCCCGAGGATTTCCGGGACAGGGGTTTTTACTCTACATACATCCTAACCCAGAAGAAAATTGGGGGCTGGAGGCCCATTCTTGACCGCAGACAGCTCAACAGTTACATCCTTTATGGACGGTTCAAGATGGTGATTCTCATGACCATTATTCCGGCTCTTGACAGAAATGATTGACTCTCAGTTCTCAACCTACAAGATGCATATTTACACATAACCATTCACCCAGTGCACGGGTGCATCCTTCGGTTCGTGGTGGGGCCCCACCATTGTCAGTACTGAGTCCTCATGTTTGGACTCTCCACTGTGCCCAGGGTTTTCTCCAAGAATTGGTGGTTGTAGTGGCCTACCTACACAGAGACGGGGTCATTATCTTCCCCTGTCTGGATGATTGCCTCATAAAAGGGCCGTCATTCACCAAAGCCCTTTGCATGGTGCAGGTCACCATGGACCTTCTGTTAAGCCTTGGCTTCCACATAAACAACGAGAAGTCCACGTTTCACCCTATGCAGTCCCTTGTGTTCATTGGGGTGCACCCCAACAGCAGTACCCCCAGGGTCACACTGTCCCCATAAAGGTTTCAGACCCTGTGTGATCTCATCTTAGTGATACACCTGTCTCCCACCATTACAGTGCACGTATGCCTCAGATTGCTGGGCCACATGGCCACTGTCACATACAGGGTCAGCCTAGCCAACTTCACATGTGCTGTCTTCAGTCATGGCTCAGCATGTGCTACTGTCTAGTCAGAGTTCCGTTGACCAAAACTATGGTCATTGCACCATGCGTACTTTCCTCTCTCCAATGGTGGACGTGTCCGGCAACTTTCTCTCCTGGGTGCTGTTCCACCAAAAGCCCCCGTCAGTCACGCTTACTAAGGATAGTTGCCTTATGAGCTGGGGAGCCCTTCTTGGCTCTCACACTGTGCAGGGCAAATGATCCTTCACCAAACAGGTACTCCACATCAACCTTTTGGAGCTTTGGGCAGTTTGTTTTGCTTGCAAACATTTCTAAAGATATCTGTTGCAGAGGTTGGTCAATATCCTTACAGACAACACCACTTGCATGTACTATACCAACTGTCAAGGCAGGGATTGGTCTCCACCTTGAGTGCAGAGGCCATAAAATTGTGGCCATGGTGCCTCCGATATCACATCATGCCCTCTGCAATGTAGCTGCCCAGGATGTTGAACATCATGGCGTACGCTCTCAGCCACGTGTTCAGTGATCACCACAAATGGGAAATCAACACTGCAGCTCTCCATTGCGTGTTTCAACTTTGGGGCAACTGTGCGTACGCCTGTTTGCCACACGAGCCAACAGAAAGTGTCACCAGTACTGCTCCAGGGCAGGCCTGGGCAGGCACTCTCTTAGGGACGCCTTCGTCATCACATGGGATGCACCCCTCCTTTACATGTTCTCTCCTCTTCCCCTGATTCACTAACTCCTGATCAAGGTCAGACTCAAGTGAGCCTGCCTCATCCTTATAGCTGCGGCGTGACCAAGACAAACCTGATACCCTTACCTGTGTTGGATGTCAGTAGCAGCTCCTTATCCCTCTTCTCCTTGCCACGATCATCTGTCCCAGGACTTCAACCGCATTTTTCATCCATATCTAATCAAATTATGTCTCCATGTGTGGCTCCTTCTTGGTTCTAAAATGCCAGAGTTGCATGCTCTGCAGGGGTAAAAAGGGTTTTCATTAACAGCAGATGGGAATCTACATGCTAATACTACCTCTACAAGTGGAAAAGGTTTGTCCACTGGATGGGAGCCCATCATCCTATGCTTCCTCAGATTACACTTCTCCTGGTTGTCCTTGACTACCTGCTGCACCTGCGTGAGTTGGGCCTGGCCCTTAGCATGGTCTGGGTGCATGCAGCAGCTCTGGCAGCTTTCCACCAGATGGAAGATGGGGATGTCATTCCTTACCCACCCTGTCACCAAATGTTTTCTCACATGCTGCAAAACGCCTTTCTTCCAGTATGCTCTCTGGTCCCTAATTGGGACCTTAATCTTGTTCTCACGTGCCTCAGAAAACTTCTGCCTTTGGTGACATGTTCTTGGTTTCATCTGTTCATGAAGGTTTCCTTTGTAGTCACCATCATGTCTGCCAGAAGGGTCGGGGAGCTCACTCTGCTCACGACTGAGCCTCCCTACACAGCCTTTGACAAAGGACAGGGTCACCCTTCATACTCATCCTAAATTTCTCCCCAAGGTTCCTTCTCCATTTCACCTCAATGGATCTATTCACTTACCAACGTTTTTTCCTAAGCCACATTCTGATCCTCTGCGTGTGGTGTGGCACACCCTGAGTGTTCACCGGGCTTTGGCCTTTTACACTGACCACACAAAACCTTGGAGTAAATTTCCTAGACTGTTTCTGTCCTTTGCAGAAAGATCCAAGGGCCTACATGTTTTGTCGCAATGGCTGTCCAAGTGGATCTCCTCATGTATCCACACGTTATGCACTCCATCGCAGGGAGCTCCTAGGTGCCATCACTGCCCACTCGACACGGGCTCTGTCCTCCACTACTGCCTTCCTAAAAATGTACCCCATATGGACATAAGCAAGGTGACCGTGTGGTCTTCTGGCAACACATCTGCACAGCATTGTGCTCTTTCCCTTGCTTCCTCTATACAAGCTGGACAAGCAGTGTTGTCTACTGTGGTGGTTACTGAGCTCCAAACCCACCTCCACACCGCGACTACTGCTTTATAGTCACTGTAGTAAGTACAGGCCCAGTATGAGGCCTTAGGCCTGAACCAAAGTAATGGTCAAGACTTTGCTAACAGAAAGCAAAGTGCAGCTGTGAGTTAAAGGAATGCATTACTCACAGAAGTTGGCAAGAAGTGGGTTGATGGTGCATGAACATATCTACCTAGCATATTGAAGTAGGTACATGGTACCAGAACTCCCTACCCCGGAACATTGCACAGATAAGAAAGAATAGGTCAATCCATCCCAATGACAGGGGCAAAAGGGTAATATGGCAGGTACATGGTACCAGAACTCCCTACCCTAGAACATCCCACAGATAAGAAAGAATAGGCCAATACATCCCAATGACAGGGGCAAAAGGGTAGTATGATGGATAGAGTTGTTTTGTTCAAACCAACATGTACAAAGGGGGAGGCGGCACCTAACTACGTAGAAGGGTTGTACCTCAATACGTCAGGAGTGATGTGTAAATTGTTTGTACCTGTGTATAAGAATGTACTTCTGGGATGTGGTCTGGGTCCGGCCGAAGGGGCAGTGGAAAGTCCTGCCACTGACTGAGCCGAGTCCATTGACTGTGGGTGCATATTTGTAGCATGCCCTGACTTAGACTAAGAAATCTACAGGGAACTACTATTGTATCCAATACAGCAGTAAACCTGGCTGACGTGCCTTTGCACCTTACTAGACTCTGTGGTCATTGGGGGTTCTCTTCGGGTCTCTGTGTCAGCTATCTGCAGAGCTGGGGCAGCACACAGAGGGAACAAACACACACAGCCGAGTGATACATTGGAGAGAGCAGAGCACCGCGCTGGTGGCAACTCTGACAACAGTCACCCAGAGTGGAGCACCCACAGGGACACTACTAGAAGAAGAAGAGGAAGTTACTCAGTGTGTACCGTAACAATGGTTCTTTAAGTTGTGTGTCCCTGTGGGTGCTCCACTTCCCTCCCTGCTTCCCCTGCTTTGGAGCATCCTGCTCTATTTTTCATGTTGAGAAGGAATGGAGGAGCCCTCACCGTCTGTAAGCCAGAGGGCACAAGGGGGTGCTTCTGTGCACGTGCAGTGCAGGAAACCACAGCTATAGAAGAATCTCTGAGTGCTGGTGCAAGGACACACCAACACCCAGAGTGGAGCACTCCCGGGGGGGACACATCTTGAAGAACCATCGTTACTGCACAAGGTGAGTAACTTCCTCTTTCAGCAGGAAATTAAACAAATTTGAATGACAGCAAAGTTTTGATTCCATAGTTGAAAGCAGGCAGGTGCACCCTGGTCCACAGCTCTAGGAAAAGATGGCTGATTTGTGGTAAAAGCCAGCAGGGAGCTATTTAAAGAGCTGACAGGGACCTGAGTTGCAATAGAACAGTACCTGTAAGAAATTTTAAGTTACTTTCACTCATGGTTGATTCATAGTGAATGACCCTCCTTCAGATTCTCACCATGGATTCAGTTCTATAAGGCACTAAGCAACCTTAACTTCCACTGATTTTTCAATGGGAGCTAAGGACACACCACAGAATCAGGCCTATATATATTAAACTCTGTTTTATACAGTATTCATTCAGCTGGAACTCTCAAATACCGGCACAAACATGAGCTTCCTGAACTGAGTGCAGGAGCAAAGCCCTGCCCCTTGGGACAGTCTGCTCTGGGTTCGCCCTGCCTCCCTCTAAGCTGCAGAGGGGCTTCCAGCCCTGGGGCTGCCAGGATTCCCCAGACCCTGGCCGGGTCCCTGGGGCTGATGTTGCCAGTGGAGCTCTGGGCCCTAGCCAGCTTCCAGCCCCGGGGTTGCCAGCAGAGCTCTGCATCCCAGCCAGCTCCCAGCCCCTGGGCTGGTGATGGAATTCTGTGCCCCAGCCAGCTCCTATCCCCTGGACTCCCAATGGAGCTTCGTGCTCCAGCTGGCTCCCAGCCCTGGGGCTGCTGACCAAGCTCTGGGCCCTGTCACAGTTCCCCAAGCCCCAGGGCTGCCGAAGTTCCCTCACCCCAGGGCTGCTGGAGTTTCCCCAGCTTAGGCTGGCTGGCAGCCCCAGGGCTGTCCACAGACCTCTGTGCCCTGGCAGAAATTCCCAGGCCTGGGGTTGCCGGAGTTCTCCCGAACCCGGCACCCTGGCTGGCTCCCTGGGGCTTGAGCTGACAGAGTTCACGTGGCTGTGGCTAGCTGCCGCTGGAGCTTATGGAATTCGCCCGGCCTGGGGCTGGCTTCCTGGGGCTGGAGCTGCTGGCAGGGCGTAATGTCCTGGCCAGCTCCCAGCTGCAGGGCTGGTTGAGTCCCCTGCGGGGATCCCACAAACGCTTAAGTGGCATATTTGAACATCCGGCAACATCCCCGTCTGTTTACTGTAAAGATGTTGTTTGTTTCCTAAGGTATTTCCTCCCCATACCCAGATTGTCTAGAATTTTTCTGGCCTTCAGTATTCTCTAGTCTTGTTGCTTCCCGAAACATGAACATTTTTCTAATTTTTTTTCTGATTTTCTGATTTGTGTAATGTGTTTTCTCAGATTAACAAATCCTCTATTTATGACTGCTTTGTACGGAAGTCCTGAAATACCTAAGCAAGAAGTTGGGTGATCAATGGCTGGGAATAGTAACAAAGTAACTGTATAAGGGATTACTCAATAAAATAGAACCAAACAGTCATAAATTTCCAAGAGGAATAAACAGTGCCATCAGTACACCATCAAGGCTACATTTACACTATCTGCCCAAGGGCAGATATTCAGCACAGCTGCTCCCTGCCTGCATTCCTGCTGCCATGGCCGTGCTATTTTTAGTCCACTAGCCTGATAATAGCTATCATGCTTATGTCTGTGCAAACTAGGAACCAGACCCCCTAGTTCATAGTGTTGATATTCCAAGACCAAAGGAATATTGCTCATAGAAATTCATCATCTCGGTATGTCACACCAGCATACCCTCATTCAAAAACTGGCAGAACTTAGGCTAGTATGCAAGGACTATAAAAGCCTGGACAGAGGCCAAAGCACTTTGTAACATCCCAGTGATGTACTGCTAATATTTTAATAAGAGCTCTCACAGAATATCCCCCCTATTCTATGATGTTTATGTTCCATATACCAGCAAAGCAGAGGATTTAGGAAACCAACAAATCTACTACTTTTCTTATTAAACAAAACACTTTTTTCACAACCGTAACTAAGGAAGGGAGACAGTGCCACTTAGGCAGAACATTTATATTAAGTTCTGCTTTGCTGAAAGTGTTTGGACGTTGTTCCTGAAAGAGAGAGAGTGCAGAGCAGGGCTGAGCCTGGATAGTCTGAAAGAAGATGGGGTGAGGGCAATAACTTGAAGGGGAAACAGGAGGATGTTTTATTATAACTACCAGCCATTTGGTACAATCTGGGTTCCTTCCAAAAGTAACACTGTGAAACTGACTTTTATTTGAAAATTAGAAGCAGAGAGAGTGTTTTTATGAGCATTGGGAGTTCAGTCATCTGGCAGGACCATTTAGCAGTGGCCGAAGAAGGGATGACTTCATCAAAGGCAAAGAAAAAGAAAGTCAGACAAACTTTTCTTCAGTTTGGTGGGATTTTAATAAGGGCTCCTTTTATCATTGCACTATGTCAGTGCAATATGTAGTATACAGATGAATAAGGAATAGTGATGTTCTTTAACATGTTCGGATTCATATGAACTCTTCAATTAAAGCTGGTTTCTAAATAAAATAAAACTACTTAAAATACATGGTAAAGGACAGAAATCCCTACAGACCTCACCCTGCAGTCAAAGGAATTGTGGTATACATGGTTTAACTTAGTGATCACAGCTGGGCTGGTGTCTATAAGGATGGCAATATTCAGGGAGTGGGGATGAAAATAACTGCTAGAGTGGGCCTGAGAATAAGAGATCAGAAAACAGGGTGAGGTCTGCAGTCACGGCCAGACACCACTGTGTGGTTAAGCAGACAACTTTCTGGCTCACTGGCTAAGGTTAAGTAGTGAGCATGGGTCAATGTTAAAGCCATGGTGAATGTAGATCCTTTGGGCAGATCTTCCTATGCTGCCTGATCTCCACCAGGCTCTTTGGTTGTGGTTCTGCATGGCCTCTTTATAGTGCTGTTGGAAATGAGCTGGTCAGCCTTTCCAGATCTTGGGTTCTAGTCCCACAGATCCTTACAATGAAGAAGCCAATAACCCTCTCCGCAACCTGCCATGCTTACAATAATGAGCAACAAACACGGTGAGAGAATGACCATGGATTCTTCAATAACATCAGTATATCCTGAAGTGTACTTGGTGCAGAGCCAGTGATAAGCATAAGCTAACCAAACAATTAAGTTGCTTAGGATTCTAAGCAGCTCAAGCGTACTCTTTGTTCACTTCTTATAGTAACTTGCTTGATTTAATATTGGGGTGGAGGGAAGTATTCCTGCTTAGGGCCCCTGATCGGTTAGTACTGGCTCTGACCGGATGGGAAGAAGAGCCTTTCGAAATCAGGGGGGGTTGCTTCAAAAGGCACCTGGCTACACAGGCAGTGTGCATTTCAAAACCAGCAGTTTCAAAGTGTGCGTGGCTGCCATCATGCTAACGAGGCACTGCATATTCATGTCAGCGCCTTATTAGCATATTCCAAAGTGCCACATTACCATATCCCTTCCGAAAGGAGGGGCTAGTGTGACCATGGCCTAGTTTATGTTCAATGCCCACTTAGCTTCATAATTGCAAGAAATGGAAAGCTGATGACACCACTTTTCTGATGGATTGGATTGAGCTACCACTGTTGAAAGTAGACGCCATTATCATATCATCATGAAAGTTGTTTTCTGCTTCCTTGAGTGATGACCTGGCACTAATGAAAGGGATAGCTGCAGAAAGGAACTTGCAGCATGTCATTTCAGGCCCATCACTTATATGTTAAAAATGGATGATGCTAATGGACCTCCCTCTGTGAGGTCATTGTGCAGACTCTGCTTTTTTGTTAACCTTATTTATGAGATAGAAATGGAATCTCTTGACCCAAAGCATTGGCCTAATGAATCAAAATGTCCAGTTGCTTTGAAATAGGTTGAATAGTTTCATCAATAGCCCTTTGTGTCAAATGGCATAAAAAATTCATAAAAGCGGCAGTCAGTTGATGCTTCTGCTGAAAACAAATAACGTGTAGCCAGTGCAAGCACTTGGTCCAAACAGCTTTCCCCTGCCCTGATACCTGCCTTTTCCAGACAGATTGAATTCCCTGGGATTGCCTACTTGAATACTTTGTAAGATGTGTCTGCGAACTGTCTGTGTATATCATGCAAACCACCTTCCTCGTTTGTTTATACTCATCTGCACCTAATATGACTCAATCCTAGATGGAAAATTTGCAGGGACTGGGACCTCGCTACCTGCTCACTGGGGAGTCCAGCATGCTTATGGACATGGTTTAAATGATAACAGCATGAAATAAAGACTTTCCAGAGCAGAACAGAATCTATTCAAAATGAGATGGAAAACAGAAAATGAATATGTTTTAGAAGATAAAAAATACAGACCATAATTTTATAGAAAGGAATCCAGCCTTGAGCAGTAATTGTCTAGCTTTCACATCCCAATAGGAATTAAAACATAGAAGTACATCAGTTAGAGAGAGAAAGACCTTGTAAGTCCCTTGGCAGTGGAAAAACACACTCCCTACTGTGTTTGTGAGCACACACGTATATTTCTCCCATCTTTATTTAAATCTCTTGAGCAATACTGCATCCCTTGACAGATTCCACAGTCTAATTGTCAGCAAATTCTCCTATCAGCAGGAAACTGCCTGCTGGGAATTGGAAAAAAAAAATCTCCAGGGAATTAGTTACATAAGGGATTTCAACTACTTAAAGCTGTAATATAAGCTGTAATATCCAACTACAAACAAGAAAAATGATAACTACAGCACACAGCCCATATACATTTGACGTATAGGGACAGATTTTCAGAAGCCAGTTTGCATGTATAAATCTCTAGTATACAAGGGAAAAGATCACAGGTGTACTTAGTAGCATTGCTGTGGTGTGTGGGGGTTTTCTTTTAAAAAAAGAAAAAAAAAAAACTTTAGTCAAGGCCTTAGTTGCTTTTCTTTAAAGTTTGCTATTTGAATGGACATTACTTTTGTTTCTTTGGTATTCTATTTTTCATGTACAAGCACTAAATTTTCTGTTCTGTTGCTAATCTAGGTTCTCATTTTTCTAACTGAATCCCATCTGGCAGGATTGCTGTTTAGATAAATAGTGTATTGATTGATTCCCTCAGCTGCTTTCTAATTGTCAGGAAATGATTCATGAATAATCCCACATTGCTTTTTGTTTGGTATTTTTAATGGCATTTTAATTATTTTATCATTTTTCCCAAGGGAAATGTTTAGATGGAAGAGACCTTTTAGTTTTCATTGTTATCATACACAAAAGGCAATTATTTTAGATTAAAGAAAACAATAACTGAACAAAAAAGCTGCTGTCTTTGTTGATGGAAAGAATTCTTAGAATCTTAAAACTTCCGTACATTAAAGCATAACTGCAGAAAACTGAAACTGAACAGTTTTGGTCTGCCTCTATTCCAAGTTCTGTTTGTTGAATTGCTTCTAATCTATAATTAGTTCATTTGGCTTGAATTTCACATTTTCTTTTTTTCTTCTTCTATGCAAATATAACGCACTGGCATGTGTGTGTTCTCCTCCCTGTGATAGATCCATGGACCATGTGAGTCTCCAGAGTCTGACTCTTTAGATTTAATGTAAAAGCCTCATATGTAACTCCAGTGATTCTGGTTCAGTCTTATGTCAGCCAAGATTACTAGATTCTAAGGCCACAAGGGATCACTATAATCATCTAGTCTAACTTCCTGCACAACACAGTCTAGAAAATTTTTCCAAACATGTTGCTTGAATTGGAGCGCAGGTTTTCAAAAAACATCCAATCTTGATTTTAAACTTGCCGTTGATGGAGAATCAACCATGACCCTTGATAAAGTGTTCCCATGGATAATTGCCCTCACTGTTAACAAAATTCACACTTTATTTATGGTCTGAATTTGTCTAGGTTCAACTTAAAGGTGGAAGCTGTCATATAACTTTATCTTCCTTGCTGATTTTCGAACACTGTTTCTTGTTGTGGGTTGTTAGTAACAGTACATATTGATCATATGGTCTTAATTTTGCATTAAAAGCACTAAAAGAGTACACTCATCCCTTGTTTTACGAGTACTCGCTTACATGAGGGACACACATACCTACCTTCTGTTCACTGAACAAGTGAACTCACCCTGCTAATATGAGACTTACCCCCTCCCCATGGCTCCAACTCACCGCAGCCTGAACCCCCCACTGGCCCACAGACCTAAACCACCACAACCTAAACGCCCCCGCCGGCCTTGCACACCCAAATCGGCGCAACCTAAGCCCCCCTGCTGGTCCTACAGACCCTAAACCACTGCAACCTAAATGTCCCCACCAACCCTACACACCTAAACGGCTGCAGCCTAAGCCCCCACCAGCCCCGCGCACCCAAACCACCACAATCTAAACCCCCTTCCTGGCCCCGCAGACTCCAAACTACCGCAACCTAAACCCCTCCATTGACCCCACGCACCTAAACTGCTGCAGCCTAACCCTGCCAGTCCCACAGACCCAACCTGCAGCAGCCTGAACCCCAACACCCCACCCTGTGGACCCAACCCATCACCATGTTTTAACTCTCCCTCCCACTGATGTCCCCAAACTGCCTACCCAGCCTATAACCCTCCGCAACCCCCTCCGCAACCCAATGTTCACTTACCTTTCAAAAGCACCGCCACCTGCTGCCACTCCTTCCCTGAGTTAGGAGACTTTTACCCATATTTTAATGGCAATTTAGTGTCCCTCTTATGAGTTTTCGCCTATGAGCAGAAAGTTGGGAACCAATTGTGCTTGTATAGCAAGGGATGAGTATATTAGTGTAAAAATTTAAGTGACTTAATTAATCCTGTAATCTTGGTGAAATGGATGTAAACATTTAAATCTAGTTATGTGCCATATATGGCATGTAAAAAGGTGTATGTTTATTTGTTAAATAAATAATAGTGATGCTGTTGGCGGGGGAAAGGGTATTTAAGGTCACAAATAAGAGCATGAATGTACTCCCCTGTGGATGTAGTAAAGGTTAACAGGTAATGTGCACAGGGTGCACACTTTCTGTAGAACCAGTGCTTTTTCCCTAGGAAAAAAGGTGGTGGAACTCACGCCCCAAACTGCCCACCCCCCACCATGTGGCCCCAAATTGCACCCAGGCTTAACCCCCCCCACTATTGCCCTCCAGCATGACCCTAAACCTAGCCCAGGCTAAAACATTAGAGGAAACACTGACAGACAGCCATTAAACTCTCTTTAGAACACTTCCATGCCAGCAGTAACTTCCTGTGCACCTGTATGCACTTGGATGTCCCATATAGCTCCAACAGTGGGATCCTACAGACAACTAGACAGAAGAAACCCATGAACCAACACACCTACCTTCACAGACCCAGTAACCACCCCAACACAACAAGACATCTGCTGAACACAGCCAGGCCTTCAGCTATCACAGAATATGCTCTGAAGAAACAGTTCACAACACATACCTTCACAAATTTATGAATCCATCAAAGTGGATCACACCATAGAACAGGCCACAGTTTTGGTTGTCTGCACATTATCACTGGAAAAGGTATGTAAAAGGACAACAAAATGGTTAAGAATATGAAACATCTTCCATTTGAGAAGAGATTAAAAATATAGTAAACCCTAGATATAATGGTCTAATGAGGGGAAAAGGTTGTCTGCTATTCTGAAAGTCTGTTATATGTGAGGGTTCACTGCCCACCCACTCCTGCCAGGCTCCCCCAGCCTCCCGCAACCCTCAAAATAACTTCTGCCACTCACTGGAGCCGCTGCTGCTGCAGGAGCTGTTGGGCCTTACCGTGCAGCTGGAGCTGCGTCATCACATGTGGCTAGAGATGCTTCACCACGCAGCCAGAGCTGCTTCACTGCATGTGTCTGAAGGGGCCACCTTACAGCCTGGAGGAGCCACCACCAGAGCTGCCACGTATGCATGGCAGCTCCGGCGGAGGAGGTGGTGGCTCCTCCAGGCTGAACCAGAGGTAAGTCTTTTAATTTTTTTTTGGTGGGGGGATGATTTTAGGGACACCAGTGGACTTCGGGAACAATGGTGGGGACGTCCATTGTTCCTGAAGTCCATTAAATCAGGGTCTGTAAAATCGGAGGTTTACTGTACTGGGACTTTGCAGCTTGGAAAAGAGACTCCTTGCAAGGGATATGATACAGGTCTATAAAATCATGAGTGGTGTCAAAATAATAGAGAAAATAAATAAGAACATTTTATTTACTCCTTCACATAGCACAAGAATTAAGGGTCACCCAATGAAATTAATAGGCAGCAGCCTTAAAACAAGGACAAGGTAGTGTTTCTTCACACAATGCACAATGAACCTGTGGAACTAATTGCTTTGAGATTATTCTAAATGCTGTTATTTAATTAAATCAATACACAAAATTATTACATATTAAAAATTGCTTGTGGGCTTTCCACAATGCCAAGAATTGCGGTGCCAGTGTTTAGCCTGCCAGCACATATGTTGTTGGAGCTATTTGTGAAAAATATCACAGTCCTGCTGAACTGTACCAACAAATGTGGATATACTAAAAAAGGAACCAGATCCTGTCTTTGGGACTTGGTTTAAGGTCAGAAGAAGGATAGCGCTACATGTTGTTTTTGCCTATACCGTGTAATTAATTTGTGTACAAGGACAACTACAGTACAACCTTTTTTTCTTCCAAGCAACAGCCTGTAACATGGAATACTGAAATGAAATTCAAAGTGTAAGTCATCAGAAGCAATGAAAGCAGAGCTCAGGCTGGATTCAGTCAACCTTCCCTCACCATTTGTTCCAAAATATTGAAGTAGATATTTTTGTACTATAGTAATTTGCCTCCTTTTCTATTTTTGTAGCTTGTTCACTGACAAACTAAGATTCTTTTAGATGCATGTAATCTTAAAAATGGAGCACTGGAAGGAGCCTCAATAGGTCATCTATTTCACTGAGGGAGGACTAAATATTGTCTAGACCATCCACACCAAGTTTCTCACCTAGTCTTAAAAACCTCAAATGATTGAGATTCCATAGCCTCCATATGCAACTTTCTTTTAAGTGCCTAACTACAATTAGATAGGAAGTATTTCCTAAAGTCTAATTTAAATATTCCTTGCTGCAATTTAAGGTCATTACTACTTGTCTTCTCCTTGGTGAATAAGGTGAATAATTTAGAACAACCTTTTTAACAACAATTTATGGACCTGCAACACAAGTCTTCTGCTCAGTCTTTCATTCTGCAGACTAAACAAATGCATTTTTTCAGTCTTCCCTGTTAAGTCATATTTTCTGGACTTTAATCATTTTTGTAAGTGTTGTCCTCTGAACATTTTCCAGCTTGTGCATATCTTTCCCAATTTGTCATACTCCAATTGATTCTTTGTCAGTGCTGAGTACAGTATCTCATGTCCTGCTTACAACACTTCTGCTAAAGCATCCCAGAACTGTTTTTTGTTGTTGTGACAGTATTACACTGTTAAATCATTTTAGTCTGTGATCCACTTTAACTCACAGATTTTTTTCAGCAATACTGCTACTAAGGCAATCCTTTTCTGTTTGTATTTGTCCAGTTGACTGTGCCTTCCTAAGTGTAGTACTCTACATTTGTCCTGTATTGAATTTCATCCTATTTATTTCAGGGCATTTCTCCTGTTTGTCAAGATCATTTTGAATTCTAATCCTGCCCTCCAAAGAGCTTGAAGCCCCTGCCAATTTGGTAACGTTCCCTTTATAAGTGTATTCTTTAGGTTATCCAAAACATTTATGGAAATATTGAATAAAACCAGTCACTGGGCAGAGCCTTGCAAGACCCCCATTTAATACATTATTTCAGCACAATGGTGAATCAGTGATAACTATTCTTTGACTACAGTCTTCCAGAGAGTTGTGGATATATCTTATATTAAGTACACCTAGTTTATATTTTCCTAGATTTCTTATGAAAAGGTATGTGAGACAAAATCAAAGTCACATGTTAAGTATTCAGGAAATGCAGGTACAGTAAACTCTTTTATATCCAGCATTCTGTTATCGTGAGCTCTCAAATAACTGGCATTTTAACCATAACCAAATTTTAGTTCTTCTTTGAGTAGTGTCATGATGTGTGCTCCACTCTGGGTGTCAGTGCGTCCTCGTGCCGCTGCTCAATGATTCTTCCATAGCTGTGGTTTCCCACACCACATAGGTGCAGTAACACCTCCTCATGCTCTCTGGTGCGCATGGCGGGGGCTCCTCTGTTTCTTCTCTACCATCCTTGGCTGCAGACGGTGCCTTGCTAGTCTCTGCAAAAGAGTTTGAAAAGTTGTTTAGTTACTCCTTAGCTCTTTCCTAGTCCAAGTTATCTACCTGTGTTCTAAATTGTTTTATTAAAAAAAAATTATGCTTAGTGCAGTTAGTGTGCTGCATCACTGCCATCATGCAGGCTCCCCGGTGCTCCACATGCAATGATGCCACACCCACATCAGATAGCCACATGTCCTGCATAAAATGCCTTGGAGAAGGCCACCACGTGTAGTCTTGCATCCATTGTTCCAGCTTGATGGTGAGAGGTCATAAAGATCGAGCCAACAAGCTGAAGACATTTCTCTACAAAAAGTCCTTGCAGCTACCAGCTTTGGGTAAGCCATTGGTGAAAGCTGCGGCAAAGGGTGAGAACTCCATGTGTCCCCCGGCCTCCAAAGGGTCTCCCATTGTTGTAGTGGGTTAATCTCCTGCCCATTCCTGGCCACTGGTGCTGTGTCTCTGGACTGCGCCAGAAGGGAAGACCATCCTGGGCTCTCCAGACCGTCCCTGTTGGCACCTACTAAATGAGCACAATCAATGCCAATGCACAAACACGCAGCATTGAGTTCATCAGCACTGATGGCATGACAATGCCAGTGGCACCGGTGAGCCTACCGTCATCTAAAACATGGCAGGCCTCTCCATTTTCTGCACCTCCTGCTGCACCCACCAGGAAACGGCACCACTTGTGCTCACTGGAACAAGGTGCTTTGCATAAGACCCAGGGCAACTACCCCTTCCCATTCTCAGGCACCAGGGCATACAGCGTGGCATTGCCACAAGTATGGCGCATCATCCACACCCTCCATGCTGCAGCAATCAGCACCAAGAGATCTGGTGCCAACACCGACAACTTGTGGATAGCAGACTGGGTGGCACCGTCTCTTCAGCACCAGTTGTCACCAAGGCTGCCAACTTCACTGTGCTTTTCCCAGCATTCCACTTCATTGTTCATCTCCAGCACTAGACTTCCAATGCCAGGTTCCAGATTGAATGGCACCAGCATATTTTCCTCTCAATATCCCAGCACTGTACACTCTTGGCAGGATGTCCCATCAGTACAAATTGCCATGCAATACCACCAGCACTACTTGTAATCAAAACAACAGTGGCCCTCATGGCACAAGTCATCGTGGCACCACCATACCCCATCAGCACTGTTATCAGTGTTGGAACCATGTCCCCCTTCGCTACGGCCGTTCACGATGCACCTTCCTTCTTTGTTCACACTGGCACTGAGGGATCTTTCTCCAAGGGGGAAGGAGTCTCTCCTCTGCACCCATCTTCCTTATCACCAGACAATGTGGTGCTTGCTTTGTCATCTCTCTTGACTGACAATGCCCAGTCATTCCACGACCTTTTCCACTGGTGGCACAATCTTGAGATATGGACTCTCAGGAAGTCCCAGTTAAACAGTACCGACTCATCCGCACGGTACAATCTCCATTATCTTTCAGGGTGACGCTAACTAAGGATGAGGCCATCTTGGACCAGCAGCAGTACTGTGGCAAACCTCAGCGTCCATTGCCCCCAGAAGCAAACAGTCAGATGAGAAATACTTTGTGGCATCCAAGGGAGCCAACTTTTGTTTACTCACTTGCCTCCTCACTTGTTAGTAGTAGACTCTGTCTGTAATAAAACAAGGTATTTTCATGCCACTCCAAAGGACAAGAATAGCAAAAAATGGGATGTTATGGGTTGAAAAGTGTACTCTTCTGGCAATATTCTCCTTCGTGCCACTAGTTATACCACCATGCATGAGGACTATGACTTTCAAAATTACTCCAAGCTTCAGGAGCTGGTCCCAGAGCTACCTGAACATCAGCACCAGAGGCTCTCTAATATCTTTAAAGATGGCCATACCAATGCTGGTACAGTCCTACAGTCAGCAATGGACAACTGTGGCACACAGCACTGCCATGTCAGTAGTCATATGTTGCAACTCTAGGCTCATCCCCTTGTGTGTACTGAAAGAGCTTCAGCACAAGGTTGAAGACCTCCCGTTTGTCTCTTTACAGGTGAGTCCAGTGACGTCCTCCATTCAGTGAAAGACTCCAGGACAATATTACACACCGTGGAGATGTATACACCCCTGGCTAAATGAGCTTGGTATTCCCCATTTCAGTGCCCCAGGACCAGTACCAACAGTCCCAGCAACAAGAACAGAGGTACTGACTGCAATGCCAACATTCTGGCAGACAGGATCAAAGTCAATGGCCTTTGACGTCCCACTCTCAACCCTCTAAGCAACAGTTTTGAGGGTGTGGTCGAGAGTCTGATTCAGCATTTCCAGCAAGGCACCACACAACTGTTCTGTCACCATCTCCATCCTTTTTTGCATCAGTGGGAAGCAATCACCACAGATAAATGGGTTTTGGGGCTGGTAGCACAAGGATACTCCATCTCCTTCACCTCTATGCCCCCTGCCCACCCTTTCTACCCTGTCCCTCTTTAGGGACCCTTCTCAAGAGATTCTCCTCAACCAGGATGTCCAGCCTTCTCAGTCTGGGGGCAACTGAGCCTGTCCTGAGGAATTCTGGGGCAGGGAGTTCTACTTCATTTAGTTCCTCACTCAGAAGAAGAACAGGGGATGAAGACCTATTTTGGACCTCAAATGACTCAAAAAATGTGTCCTCTACAGATGCTTCAGGATGGTGACCCTCAATACCATGATTCCATCCCTGGACAAGAGCAACTGGCACTCAGCTCTCGACCTACAGGATGTGTATTTCCATATCACCATCCATCTATTTCACAGTAGGGTGCTCCCGCTATCAATATTGGATCCTCCTGTTCAGCCTCTCCATGGTGCCACAAGTGTTTTCTAAAACAGTGGCAGTGGTGGTTGCTCCTCTTTGCCCGAAAGGAGTCATTATCTTCTCTTATCTGAACAATTGCCTCATAAGGTGTCTGTTGCTCCCCGAAGCACAACACATGGTGCACATCACCACATGCCTGTTACTCAGTCTTGGCTTCCACGTCAACTACTTGGAGCCCCCACGATCCATCCTAGTCAGGCTCTGGAGTTTATAGGAACACATATTGACACTGTCACGGCCACAGCTGTCCTGCCCATTCAAAGATTTCACACTATTCAGGCAGCACATTTGTCCCCTACCACTACAGTACAAACCTTCCTAGCACTACAGGGCCACATGGCCACCACCATACAGGTGGTCAAGCTGGCCTGGCTTTACATGCACTGTCTCCAGTCATGGCTGGCCTCATGCTATACCCTAGCCATAGACCCACTTTCCAAGTTGGTAGCTCTCTCTCCAGGGGTTCTCACTTGTCTTCAGCGGTGGACATGCCAGGCAGTGTCGTCACCAGTGTGCTGGTTCAACAACCACTACCGTTGGTCACTCTTACCACAGACACCTCTTTGGCTGGGGAATGCACCTTGGTCATCACACAGTGCAGGGCAGGTGGTCGTTCACTGAACAAATGCTCCACATCAACCTGTTGGAACTCTGAGTGGTCTGCCATACCTGCAGACACTTCCAACGGTTTCTGGTGGGCAAGTCAGTCAATATCATTATCGACGACACCACTTGCATGTATTACATCAACTGCCAAGGGGGAGTTTGCTCACTGTCTCTCAACACAGAAGCCATAAGACTGTGGACATGGTGTATTCGACACCAGATCAGTCAAGTGGCTCTGTATCTCCCCAGAGTTCTCAATATGACTGCTGATCCCCTCAGTCATACATTCACTGACCATCGTGAATGGGAAATAGACACAGTTGCCCTCAACCAGGTGTTTCAACTGTGGGGTTACCCTCACATAGGTTTGTTCACCACCAGAGACAACAGAAAACGCCACCAGTGCTGTTCCAGAATGGGGCCTGGGAGATGCTCCCTTGGGGATGCCTTCGCCTTCTCATGCGACATGCCTGTGTTGTACATGTATTCCCCCATTCCACTTATCCACAGTGTGCTACTCAAGATCAGACAACACCAGGCCCTCATCATCCTAGTAGTCCCGGCCTGGGCCAGACAAACTTGGTGTCCTTACCTCTTTCAGATCTCAGTAGTGGCTCCTTATCCATTTCCTCCTTCCCACAACCTTCTGTCTTAGGACTTCAGCTGCATTCTGCATTCTGATCCCCTCAAACTACTCCTCCACGTGCGTCTCCTTCATGGCTCTACAGTGCCGAAAACACATGCTATTTTGGAGTAAGGAGAATCCTCATCAACAGTAGACAGGAATCAACCTGCAAATCTTACTTTTATAAGTGGTGGTGGTTTTCACACTGGAGGGACTCCCGTGACTCTATGCCTCCTCATGCCGCGCCATTGCCCATTCTTCTGGACTACCTCCTGCACCCATGCAAGTTAAGGCCTTAGCCTCAATGCGTTTTGGATGCATGCCACAGTCGTGGCACCTTTCCGCAAGTCTGAAGAGGGGCCTTCATTCGTGGCCTATCCTATTCACAAGCGCTTCCTAAGGGCTTTCAGAACACCTTCCTGTCAATGCACCCTCTGGTCCCTGTATGGGATCTTAATCATATGCTTCACTGTCTTATGAAGCCCGCCCTATAAGCTCCTGGCAACATGCTCCTGGCTTCACCTGTGATAGAATCATAGGGCTGGAAGGGACCTCAGGGGGTCATCTAGTCCAGCCCCCTGCTTCAAGCAGGATCAACCCCAATTAAGTCATCCCAGCCAGGACCTTGTCAAGCCGGGACTTAAAAACCTCGAGGGATGGAGGATGCACCACCTCTCTAGGTAATGATTTCCAGTGCTTCACCACCCTCCTAGTGAAGTAGTTTTTCCTAATGTCTAACCTACACCTCTCCCTCTTTAGCTTCAGACCATTACTCCTTGTTCTGCCAACTGACGCAACTGAGAACAGTTTCTCACCCTTCTCTTCAGGAAGTTGAAGGCTGCTATTAAATCATCCCTAAGTCTTCTCTTCTGTAAACTAAACAAGCCCAAATCCCTCAGCCTATCCTCATAGGTCACGTGCTCCAGCCCCTTAATCATTTTTGTTGCCCTCCGCTGAACCTGCTCCAGCACATCGACATCCTTTTTATACTGGGGGGCCCAAAACTGGATACAGTTTTCCAGATGTGGCCTCACCAGTGCTGAATAGAGGGGAGCAACCACTTCTCTAGATCTGCTCAAAATGCTCCTCCTAATGTACCCTAGTATGCCATTAGCCTTCTTGGCTACAAGGACATGCTGTTTACTCATATCTGGCCTTTCACCCACCATAACCCCTAGGTCCCTGTCCATTGTACTGCTGCTGAGCCAGTCAGTCCCGAGCCTATAAGAATGCTTGGGATTCTTCCACCCCAGGTGCAGGACTCTACACTTCTCCTTGTTCTCTCTTTTGGCCCAATCCTCCAATTTATCCAGGTCACTCTGGATTTTCTCTGTCTACCGTCCAGCTATCTACCTCTCCCCCTAGTTTTGTGTCATCCGCGGACTTGCTGAAGGTGCAATCCAGTCGCTCCTCCAGGTCATTAATAAAGACGTTGAACAACACCAGCCCCAGAACTGAGCCTTGCGGCACTCCGCTTGAAACTGAACGCCATCCAGATATTGAGCCATTGGCCACTACTCATTGGGCCCGACTGTCAAGCTAGCTTTCTGTCCATCTCACAGTCCAAGGATCCAATCCATACTTCCTCAACTTGTGGGCAAGAATGTTGTGGGAGGCTGTATCAGGAGCTTTGCTGAAGTCAACGTATATCACATCCACTGACTTCCCCCTGTGGACTTTCCCTCTGTCTATATGGAGGTCTCTTTCCTTGTGGCAATCACGTTGGCCAGGCGTGTCAGGGGACTGGCTGCCCTAATGGCAGAGCCTCCTTACACAGTCTTTACCAAAGATAGGGTGAAGCTGCAAGGTAACTCATAGTCCTTACCCATGGTTCCCTTGCCGTTTCACATCAACAAGCCAATCCCCTTACTTGTGTTGTTTCCCAAAGCCACATTCTGAACCGGCACAGGTGGCATGACATACGCTGGATGTCCGTCGCGCATTAGCCTTCTATATTGACTGTTTGAAGCTGTGGTGCAAATCTCCCTGGCTTTTCCTGTCCTTCATGGAACCATCTAAAGGCCTGCCCATCTCATCCCAAAGACTTTCAAAGTGGGTTTCCCTCTGTATCCACACTTGTTATGCACTTCATCGGAGAGGGTTGCCAGGTGTGTCACAGCCCACTCAGCCCGGGCCATGTCTTCCACTACTGCCTTCCTCAAGAGTGTACCTCTCATAGACATTTGCAAGGTGGCCATGTTGTCTTCCAGTAACACATTTGCCTGGCACTACGCTCTCTTGTCTAATATTGCTGCTTCTAGCCAAGTGGGCCAAACTGAACCGTCTACTGTGGTAGTGACAGAGCTGCAAACCCACCTCCATTCCATGACTACTGCTTTATTGTCACCCATAGTAGAGCACCCATGGGGACACTACTCGAAGAAGAGGAACTTACTCACCTTAAGCAGTAACGATGGTTCTTCAAGATGTGTGACCCTGTGGGTGCTCCACTTCCTTCCCTCCTTCCTCTGGTTTGAAGCATTTTGGTCTATTTGTCATGTAGAGAAGGAATGGAGGGGCCTATGCCATGCATGAGCGAGAGAGCACAAGGAGGTGCTTCTGCACATGCATGGTGTGGGAAACCATGGCTATGGAAGAATTTCTGAGCGCTGGCAAGAGGATACACCAGCACCCAGAGTGGAGCACCCATGGGAATACACATCTAAAAGACTGTTGTTACTGCCCAAGGTGAGTAACTTCCTCCTATGTTTTCCATAAATACAGTATAGTGAAAGTAAATGCAAATATATGCAGCAAATACAGTATAAGTTTACAGTGTGCAATGCTGGTGTTTTTGTTAAAGTACTTTGCATATATTTTTTGTTTTCTTCATATCTAATCTTGTTTTTCTTTAGTGTTATGCATTGCTAGGTATACCTATCTATTATCCAGAACATTTGAACGTCCTGCAACCTCCTGCTCCTGGGGCTGCTGGATATGCAGGAGTTTCCTATATGTTGTTGTTTCTGTGCCAGATATAATACCTGACTCACTCTATAACAGCTTTAGCTATAAAGAGATGAACAAAAGGTGAACTATCATCTGAAAGGAAAAGCTAAGACGTGCGGTATCTTTAGGATTGTGTTACATCATATTCGTATCACCACAGATGATACTTCAATCAGCAGGTAGCCAATGAGTTATGGCAGCTGGAGCATATTCAGTACTATATTAGTGCAACAGGTCTTTTCAGCTTCTCCAGAAACATATCCTGCAACATTATATAAAAAGTTTTAAATAGGCCTCCGAATTCTGGGTTTTTGTATCAAGAATGGTACCAGGTTAACTTGTGCAGAATGGATTATATGCTATATTTGTATAACCTTATACAATGAGTTAATCAGATCTTATGAATTAAGCAGGATTTGAGCCGGGTCAATCCTCTCATATGAGACTTCCAAAGGAAAACTAGGCACTAAAAAAAGTGGAGCTTGCCAATTACAAGTCTGCCACCTTCTCAATGAGTCATTCAGAACCTCCTTATGGTGTGAGATGGGTGCTGTACTAATAAAAACAAAATTGTTTGGATGAGATAAGAGATCAGTCTTACAGCTTGGTTATAAAAGATTCCCTAGCACTTCCCATAATGGTCTAGTGTGAGTATATTCCAACTCCAGTAATGAAATTCTAGTTTCCTATATTCTCCTTGTAATAACAGTTAGATATGGTGGTGTTGCTCTAGTTTTGCATGCTACTAAAACATCTGTTGCCTTCCAGCGAAGAGATTTGCTACATTTCAATAGTGGTTGAAATGTTCTCTATATTCCAGAACAACTTGCAGGGCTGTTTTCAGTTATTGTTAATATTTGTAAAACACTTCGATGAAAAGTGTTATATAATTGCAGAATACTTACTTGTATTCATAAAATGTGCTTTTCAGAATCTATTTAAATTAATGATGTCTTGTCTGATAATCAGCCTGCAAAACATGAGTGGCACTGAATAAGATATGAGGACAATTTGTCCACTGCGTGAAGGCCAAAAATAGCTTGATCTACTTCCAGGGAGAAAACAGCCTTCCAAAACATCATCATCGAGTAGGAAGTTTGAATGCATTAGTATTCTGTACAACGAAGCATGTTTTTGTGATGTTTGATAAACAGTAAAAAGCTAAAGACTGATTGTAATGTTGTGTCTGGTTCTAGGGCTTGGCATAAAGATGATCCATCCTTATGTCAGGTTTAGAGACCCTGAACAAAATGACAGTCATTTGTTCTTCCTTGCTTGGCAGCCAGATCATGTGGGTTCTACGAGCTCCAATCCAGGCATATGAAGAGTTTGGTTATCTTTCTAAGGGCAGGGCCGGGGTAGTGGGAGTGGCAGAGAATAGTTTCTTTGGTGACACAGACAAGCAATAGCAAGTTCAGGAGAGAGTTTACACAGACTCAAAAGGCATACCTCAAGAGTATCTATGGCATGAGTTCTCGAACTATTCTCTTTTGAGGGGTGTGATGTTGTGACATGGGAGATTGTGAGCTGTCAGCCTCCACCCCCAACTCACACTTTGCCTCCAACATTAATAATAATGTTGAATTATTTTTATATAAAATGTATAATTTTAAATTATATTTTAGGGGAGTGTCACTTAGAGGCTTGCAAGAGGAGTCACTGGTATAAAAATTTGAAATCCATTAACCTATGTTGTCTTTAGAATGCCTAACCTCTGAGTCCTAAACACATCTCAAATACCTATTCTCTTTTATTTATACACTGTCACAAGTGGGGAGCAATGTGAAAAAAGCAAAAGACTATATCCTTTTCATGATACTATGTTAAATGAAACTTAATGGAAGCACTAGCATGACTGTGTGATTTATGTGTCACACCAGCCAGTATTTCATGATACTTAAATATTTTAGATTATTGGTGAAACATTAACAAATTATTTCAAGCCAAGATCACTGCAGTCCTTTTCTTATTTCAAGGATGTGGCTGTGAGAACACTTTGCAGCCAACAAACTAGTTTGCTTCTCTGTCCCACTGGATCAGTGGATAGGTGAAGAAATTATTTCAAATTTAAAAAGACATGGAGTAATGTAAGAGGAAACTCCATTAACAACCTGCTATCTGTTGTAACTATTTCTATTACTGTTTTAATGACTATTTTCACAAAACCTGTCCTCTGCTGTGGCTGCTAGAATTAGATGGGAGGAGGGGGGAATGTTTGTGTTTAAAAAAAAATGCAACGTAGTTTTTAAAAAATTGGCCTTCCCCCTCCCAGCACCACTCCTGTGGTTGTACATAGCAGTGTCATCAAAAACATCTTGGCCATGTCTACACTAGCAAGCCCTTTACAAAGTGAAACTGAAAGGAAGGCCCCTTTCAAAGAACCCGTGACGCGTCCACACACACACACAAAGGCCATGTCTACACTAGCACAAAACTTCGAAATGGCCATGCAAATAGCCATTTTGAAGATTACTAATGAGGCGTTCAGATGCATATTCAGCACCTCATTAGCATGCCACTGGCCACAGCTCTTCGAAATTGCTGCTTTTTGCTGCCACTCAGCTTGTCCAGATGGAGGTCCTTTTCAAAAGGACCCAGCCAACTTCAAAATCCCCTTATTCCTATCAGCAGAATAGGAATTCCTATTTGAAAAGGACCCTTGTTTGGATGAGCTGCGCGGCAGCAAACAGCGGCAATTTCAAAGAGCTGTGGCATGCTAATGAGGCGGTGAATATTCATTTCAGCGCCTCATTTGTAATCTTTGAAATGGCCATTTGCATAGCTATTTCAAAGTTTTGTGCTAGTGTAGATGTAGCCAAAGTGCTCTTTTTAAATTAATTTTGAAAGCTTCCAATGCGGCTTTTGAAATCACTCTTTCCTTCCCCCATCAGGAAAAGCCCCTCCTTTTGAAACCCTCTTTCGGTCAGTGTGGATGCTCCGCAGACCACGCTTTCAAAAGAGTGGTTCTCCATGGCACCGGCCAGCTGGCGTGCGGAGACTCTCCTGGCCAGCACATGAGGGGCTCTACGGCCACCGCATTCAGCTGCATTTAAAGACGCACCAGCCCAAAAGCCCCGTTCAGGAAGCTGCGAGGATGCTGGCTGCAGGCACTGCACAAGCCTGCAGCAGCACGCCTGCACAGTGAGGACGGAGGCCAGCGAGGCACCCCACCGGCCTCATAGCAAACCCCAAGACCCCCCGGCAACCCCCCAGGTGTCCCCCTTCAACCCACCTGAGGGGTTCCTTTAGGGCAGCCAGGGGCCAAAAAACAGTCCCCCTCCTGGAGTGAGGGGGAGATTAAAGATCTGCTGGGGCTGTGGGAGGAGAAGGAGGTTTTCCTCCACACCACTGGCTGGCACAGGAACACCACAGCATTTGTCCAGCTGATGGCTGGCCAGAAGACCCGGGGCCACCACCCCCACAGCTCCACCGACCAAGTAAGGCCTAAAGTAAAGGAGCTGCACCAGGCCTACTCCCAGGCCTAGGACGTGGCTGGTGGCTTGGGGGCAGCGCCCACCAGCTGCCCCAACTGACAAACCCTTGACCAGCTGCCGGGGTTGAGGTACACCACCGAGCCAGAGTCAGTCATTGACACAGCAGCACCAGAAGTGGAGGCCCAGGTCATGGTGGGTAAGCAGGTGGGAGCCTCAGGCAAGGCCCATGGCCAGGACCAGGACTGAGATGGGAAGGGGGCCCTGGTTATTGAGATACCCTCTGGCTCCTCCAGCCAGTCCCATCCCGACACATTCTGGCCAGCCGCAGCCTGCAAGCCATGGAGCGGCCCACGCATGGCACTTGGCATCCTGTGCTGTGAACTGCACCACAACCTGCAAGCCCAGGCAGGGGGCCCAGGAGGGGATGGATCCCACTAAGTATGTGGCCCACCCGTGTGGGGCCCCCAAGTGCCCAGGATCCCTCAGGGCCCACTGGCCGCCAACAGCAGGCCTGGCCATGGGAGGGTGAGCCCTGTTCAGGGCCAGGACACTCCCCCCCGAGCACCGAGGGGGCTGGGCCATCAGGCTGCCTACTGCCTCCTCCATATGAAGGAGGAGGAAGAGGCCGTCTCCCAGATGGAGGCGATATGGGAGCAGACAGCCATGCACCGGCAGTGGCTTGACCTCGAGGAGGTGGACATGGGGTGGCAGCATGTGCCCTCAGGCAAGGTTGCCAGGGCCTTATGGGCCCTCACCTCGGTGCATGTTGGGGTGCCCCTGTCCCTTCCCGGGGCCACTCCCTTGTCTCTGATGGTCACCCTTTCCTGGGACCCCCCCGTCCCAAGATGGGTGTTTGACCCCAGCATCATGTACCTCAAGCAGGATAACCCCAACAGTGGCCATGTCCACTCCAAACTGGTGGCCAGCCTAGCAGTGGCTGTCCAGAGTGGCCAGCTACCAGATGGCAATTGCCACGTTTCTCCAGGGGAAGTGCCCGTCTCATCTGCGTGTCCTGTGGCAAAGGATGGCGGCCAGCCAGTGGCACAGCTCAAGGAAAATCTCCTTCCTTGTGCAGAGGTTCTGGAGCCACTACTCATTGTCCCACTCTCGCATGACCACCCAGTCCACCACTCAGCGCTGGTGGGGTGACAACACACATGCTGGATGACATGATGGATGGCGCATGGGCAGTGCCCAGGGGTGAGAGCCTGCAGGACTGGAGTGGGGGGTGGGCCTCCAGAGGAGGAGGAGGGCTGCGATGATTATTATGGCCAGCAGCCTGACCATATCGCCACTGGTGTCTGGATGGCATCCAGGGGTGCCCATGTGATCTGAGGTAACTGCAGGCACAGGATCTGTGCTGCTGTGTCTGCCACCATAGCTCTCAGCATATGCAGGCTGGGGCAGTTTGGGAGGGGCCCTTTAACGGAGCATCTGGCTGCACAGCTGGAAGGGCTTGTCCTCCATGTACCCCCATCTGCAGTGTTTCCTGGCTTGTCCTTTCAAAAGGACTCCCCACCCACCCCTCCACTCTCTGGTTTGCTCACCTTGATCATTTTTTTCTGATTTGTCCTCCTTGGTTACTGTTTGGTTCTCTGTGCCTTAAATATTGAGTCTGTTCTGGTCTGGCTATGGTCTGAAGAAGTGGGTCTGTCCCACGAAAGCTCACCTAATAAATTATTTTGTTAGTCTTTAAAGTGCTGCTTGACTGCTTTTTGTTTTGATAGTATATAGACTAACACGGCTCCCTCTCTGTTACTTTCTATGTAGTATTTTTTCTTTTCTGGCTGTATTTTAAAAGCCTTTCTTAGGCTTTTAACTCCCTTGGGGTGGGGGGAGAGAAATCGGTGGGGGACAAATTCTGTGCTTATGTTCCCTTTTTGTTAAAATGGGGACATGTACCCCCTGGTTCTGGTGCCAATAGATTGAGGTGAAACCACATTAGTCATATAGAAGATGTACTTTCTGGAGAAGAGGTAGGTACTGCCATTGCCTGGGTTAGCTCCTCTCTCACCCTCCAACCTAGCTATGTACTGATTTTTCTCTCTCCAGGAAGTGACCCACACATGCACCACAAACAGTGCATATCCCTTGGTGCTCCTTACTGCTTCTCCCCACCACACACATCGCTGGTCCTTTCCTGCTGCCAGTTAATGCAGCCATCAGTCCCAATTAGTTCTCTCCCTACACCCCATCAATGCCAGTTACTGCTAATTCCGCTCCCTCAGTGACACTAACTGCTGTCACAATAAACCTAGTGCCCCCCATGCACGCTTTCCTTTCAATTCCAGTTAGTGCTCCTATAGTCCAACATCCTGTAATGCCACTTACCGTCCCTCCCATGTCTTTGTGAAGTAGGGCAAAACCACTTTTTTGTGCATTATCAAGAGTGTGGATTAATGCATTTCTAGTCAAACAGTATTCTCTGATGTTTGTTCTAGTGACAATTTAGAAAAATAAGCTTGATTTGAAATACTTGATTAACCAAAAACTGCTTAGAAACCTAAAAATATATAATTTCTACAAAACATTTTTACTATGCATAATATACCAGAAGCCATAACATTTGTATCAAATTTAGAGATTCTAAAACAAACAAGATGATTAGGACCATGGGCAATGGCACAGACTACTAGCAGCAGCCTGGCAAATGAGTGGTTGCATTTTACAGCAGAAATACATATGCTGCCAGGTTTATTTGGCATCATCTTATGATATTGTGTTTTAACAAAACATTCTTGTTTGTACAGCTGAAACTTTTCTAAGTTTGTGGAACTTCTCATTTGCCATCACCCCAAGAAAAAATTCAGATTCCTGTAACCATTAATATCTAGTAAAACATAGAGAGGTGGATTGAATTTTTAGCCAAGTTAGAAGAAGATTTTTAAACATACATAAATATATTGGTGGTGGTGGCAGTGGTACTCTCACTTGTCTTTTGCTGGATTAGATTTTTTTTCCCATTCCTCTTCCCTTTGCTTTCTATGCTTACCTTTGTTGTCCAGCTGCTCATTTCACTTCTTGTCCTGCCTAAATTTGCAGGGAAAAGTTCCCAATCTGGACAAAGTTCAGAAGCATTAGAAGGGTTCAGCCATCTGGGTCTCATCTCGAAAGGTCCTGCTTATTATCCAGTAAAGACAAACTGAACAAAACAGCAAGAGTGAGACTGGGTAAAACTGCTTCTTCCAGTTAATCTCTTAATTTCTCCTCCTCTTGTTGCCAGAGAAAATCTGAACCAGGCCTAATTCTGAGCAGTACTGAACACACAACTCTCGCTGAAGTCAGTATGAGTTGAAAGTGCTGAGCATCTTTCAGGAGGAGCTCGGTATCCTTGCAGGGTTGGACGCTTCAGTCTCCTCTGTGATAGACCTCTGTTTTAGAACTGGATTGTCCAGCTCTGGAGGCCAGAACATCCATGACTCCTTGTGTTTACACAGTCCCAGCACTAACAGAGGTTATGGCAGGCTGGGAAAGATTGCACTGCTAACTACTGGCATTCAAGAAACCAAATGCAAGGTAAGCAAGGTGACTGCCTTGGGCCCCTTGCCTTCAGGGCCCTGCACTCCAATTGACTATAGCATTCACTGCCCACTGGCCAGGCTCCTTTGTCAGGTTCACCACCTTGGGCCCCAACTTCTGGCCGGGCCCCATGGGCTAGCTCTGACCAATTCTGCAGTTTCTTACTCCTTGTATTCTTTTTTATGTAGGAACTGCAGTCTGCTGTAACTTGTGATATCAGGGTTTAATTTTTAGGTTTCTAAGCCTTCTTCAGCACTAGTGCATTTTAATAATTCCTCGCAATGCACTCTACTAACTAAAGGCCTGATTCTCCTCTATAATGCTAACGTAAATCAGGAGTAACCAAGTGTTTCACTTGTGTGAAATTTGTGCAGATGACAGGAGAACTGAGCTCTTGATATCTTAATTTAGTAAATCGTGCTCACCTGAAATGTAACACCCTTATGTCACGGTAGCCTATAGAACTAAATATTGTTTCCTGTGCTGAATTTAAGTAGCTTGTCATAACTGATTTCTGGCTTTTCTGGTGTTGTTAATTATCTTCTTTATTAACAAAATGATGATTCAAGATAGAGTCTGCTCTGTCTGGATTCTCTTCATTATGGAACGTGAGGTAGGCAGCTCAGAATCCTTTCTGATGCAGACTTGGCTGAATTTATTAAGCAACAGATTTCAGTGTGGTTATAATGTCTTAAGGTTTTGAATACCTGGAGAGTTGGTCCATTAACTTTTCAGTCTTGTTATGTTCATATTCTGGTGATCTGTAATTCTGAATATTGTTTCTCCTTCACTTTCATTTCTTATATTAAATAAAATATTTCCCTATCCTCTTCAACAATAAAGTTCTCACTGACTTAGTATACACTAAGTAGCTTTTATTTAATTCATCCTGTTGTCACCCAAGTAGTCCTTTCTTGTCTTGGTATCCTCTAGACTTTCCAAGAGAGTGGGCTCTAAGCGTGAATCGTTCCCTCTGAAGAAGTCCTTAGAATTTTTCTGTGGTAGTCCTCAAAGATGTACTCCACCTTCTACAAATACCCCACAGATGTCTATACCACCACTCTGCCATATAACATTGAACAGCTTTTCCCCAGGAGCACCTTTCTTGTTCATACTAATGCTTTCCCTTGAGCACAGTTTCTCTCTTTTGATTGAATTTCTGGGATTAGTCCTCTTAGGCTATGTCTACACGTGCACGCAACATCGAAACAGCTCATTTCGGTGTAGCCACATAGAAAAAAGCTATTTCGATGAATAACGTCTACAGGTCCTCCAGGGCTGGCAACGTCGACGTTCAACTTCAACGTTGGGCAGCACCACATCGAAATAGGCGCTGCAAGGGAAGGTCTACACACCAAAGTAGCACACATCGAAATAAGGGTGCCAGGAACAGCTGCAGACAGGGTCACAGGGCGGACTCAACAGCAAGCCGCTCCCTTAAAGGGCCACTCCCAGACACAGTTGCACTAAACAACACAAGATCCACAGAACCGACAACTGGTTGCAGACCCTGTGCATGCTGCATGGATCCCCAGCTGCCGCAGCAGCAGCCAGAAACCCTGGGCTAAGGGCTGCTGCACATGGTGACCACAGAGCCCCGCAGGGGCTGGAGAGAGAGCATCTCTCAACCCCTCAGCTGATGGCCGCCATGGCGGACCCCGCTATTTCGATGTTGCGGGACACGGATCGGCTACACGTGCCCTACTTCGACATTCAACTTCGAAGTAGGGCGCTATTCCCATCCCCTCATGGGGTTAGCGACTTCGACATCTCACCGCCTAACGTCGATTTCAACTTCGAAATAGCGCCCAACGCGTGTAGCCGTGACGGGCGCTATTTCGAAGTTGGCGCCACTACTTCGAAGTAGCGTGCACGTGTAGACGTGGCCTTAATTTGGCAGCACCAAGCAGCGGACTGCAGCCCAGTGCATCTCTGTTCTAGCTAATTAAGTATCTGTTATGCTGTACTTGATCCAGACAGACATCATCTTTCTCTCCAAATGCAAGAAAATGGACATTGTACCCAAGGCACTGACAGTGAAAAACCCATTACAATCAACGTACTACATCGACGACAGCAAGCATCTATGCAACACGCTCTCTAAGAAACCAAGGAACCACTTGATCAAAATCCTTTACAATAAACAAAAGATTATTAAAGATGAACTCTCTGAACTTGAAATTATCAACAACAATCAGGCATCCACGCAAGACCCCACAGAACGAGGCTTTACTTGTACTAGACAAGAAATTTATAAAACACACTTCCACTTCCTACAAAAGAGAAAAGAGAATAAATTTTTCTAGATTACTTCATACCTCAGGATACTTCAAATACAATAATGGCAGCTCAGCTAACAATATTGTTAACCTTTCCATCTACCAACTCAGCCCAGCAGAAGAGTCTCTCTTATCCTGGGTTCTTTCCTTCTGCCCTACTTCCTCCATGAACTTAATGCAATTCTGTGGTGACCTTGAAGCCTTCTTTCGCTGCCTCTGTCTAAAACAATTCTTCCAACACACCTATGAACAACAGTCTGACTCTCTCGACCCCGCCTCCGCACAACAAAAGAAGAACTTTATGTGGACTCCCCTGACCGTCATAGTGAAAGTCTGGATTTCTACGTACAATGCTTCCGCAACCGTGCTCAGACGGACATTATTCTCAAACAATGCCAAATGAGACACAATCTCAACTATGCTGAATGCTATGCTGTCCAGAATCTCAAAAATAACCCAGACATTATAATCAAACCAGCTGACAAAGGGGGTGCTGTTGTCATTATGAATAAGTCAGACTATGAACAGGAGGCAGCCACTTTGGAATTCCAAAAGAAATTACAACTACTACTTAAGGAACTCCCTGCTGCTACTTGAGACCTTATTCACTCAGATGCACCTTCTGAGCCCCAGCCTGAATTATTCTATTTATTTCCCAAAATCCACAAACCTGGAAACCCTGGACACCCTATCATTTTGGGAATTGGCACCCTTACCGCTGGACTATCCAGTTATGTAGACTTCCTCCTCAAACGCTATGCCACCAACACTCCCAGCTATCTCTGAGATACCACTGGCTTCCTGAGGAAATTACAAAACATCGGAAAAGTTCCTGACAACACCATCCTTGCCACAATGGATGCAGAGGCTCTGTACACTAATATTCCATACAAAGACGGATTACAAGCAATCAGGAATACCATCCCTAATGTCACCACAGCCAATCTGGTGTCTGACCTCTGTAACTTTTTGTTCTCACCCACAATTATTTCCAATCTGGGGACAATTTATATCTCCAGATTAGTGGACCTGCTATGCGCACCCGCATGGCTCCACAATATGCTAATATATTTATAGCTGACCTGGAACAACAATTCCTCTGCTCTTGTCCCCTATTACTCCTCCTCTGCTTAAGATACATTGATGACATCTTTATGATTTGGACCCATGGTATAGAGACTCTAGAAGAATTCCACAGAGACTTTAACAATCTGCATCCCACCATCACTTTATGCCTTGATTACTCTACGCAAGAGATACATTTCCTGGACACTACAGTACAAATCAAGTATGGCCTGATCAGTACCACACTGTATCGGAAACCCACTGATTGCTATACTTACCAACATGCGTCTAGCTTCCATCCTGCACACATAACTAGATCCATTGTTTACAGTCAAGCCCTTAGGTACAATTGCATTTGCTCTGATCTTACTTATAGAGACCAAAAACTACAAGATCTTTACCAAATATTCATAAACTTGAATTACCCACCAGGAGAAACAAAACAACAAATCAACAGGGCCAGACGAATACCCAGAGACCAACTAATCCAAGATAGGTCCGGAAAAGCCAAGAACAGAACACCACTGGTCATTACCTACAGCCCCCAACTCAAATCACTGGAACACATTATTAAAGACCTACAACCTATCCTTAATCAGGATGCCACACTCCAGAAGGCCCTAGGTGATAGGCCTGTTCTCTCTCACAGACAACCTCCCAACCTCATGAGGATTCTCACCAACAGCCACAGTCTATACAGCAGGAACACCAGTGCTGCCAGCTTTGTCCACATATCTATTCTGGACATACCATCACTGGACCTAACCATCTTATTCACAGAATCACAGGCATATTCTCATGTTCCTCAACTAACATCATATATGCCATCATGTGCCAACAATGCCCAGATGCTTTGTATATTGGACAGACTTCAGACTGTCTTAGACAAAGAGTTAATGGGCACAAAACAGACAAAAACACTCCTGATCCACAAACCGGTCAGCCAGCATTTTAATGGAGTGGGCCATTCTGTTAATGACTTAAAAGTTTCACAACAGTCTTGAAAGAGAGGCTGCTGAACTCTTTTATATTCAGATTTGACACATTAACATGTGGTTTGAACCAGAATGGGAATTTTCTGGGTCCTTATAGGGGCTCGTTTTCATACTTGGCTTAATCTAATTCTTGACTTCCCCCTCCCCTCCACTGCCCCTCTACTCTCAGATTTGCTCACCTTTATCATTTTTTTTCTCATTTGTCCACCTTGATTACTATTTTTGTTTCTCTGTGTCTTAAATATTGAGTCTGTTCTGGTCTGGCTATGGTCTGAAGAAGTGGGTCTGTCCCACGAAAGCTCACCTAATAAATTATATGGTTAGTCTTTAAAGTGCTACATGACTGCTGTTTTGTTTTGATACTATATAGACTAGCACAGCTTTCTGTTACTGTTCCTTTTTTTGTTGCTGACAAGATCCATTCCCAATCTATCAGAAGTACTTGGCTCCAGAATTCTAGGTAAGGTGTCACTACAGGGAAATTTGCAGACTGGTAGAACTGGTTGAATTATTAGTTGTGAATAATTTTAGTTGACAAGTTTAGTCTCTTCTGTTTGTGAGTAGATCATGACTTGCAACATTTGTGTTCGTTACTTGAAATTGCTTACTCATAAATTTCCCAGTGTGTTCATATGATAATTTGGTGTTTGAAATTATTCAAGCTTTATAATGGATCTCTTGAATCATATTGTATTAGTTCTGGTCCAGGTTGGCTGGTCTGGTTGAATGTCTCAACCTCGCCCTTCATATCTACCAGACTTTCACTCAGCTCATTTCATGATGGTAAGTTTTAATTAAAAAGTTTGATCTGTAGAGACAAACTTGACTTGTCACATTACAGTGACAAAAATAAATGTTCAGTCATATTATGGTAGAAAGGGTGCGTATATAGTTGAATGAAAAGATGGTTCAGAGTGTGCAAAAATGCTGACAAACTTTTCACCAGTCACACAGTTCTGCAAAAGTAATGCAAAGCTTGAGCCTGTAAACTAAAGCTATTTAGGATCATAGGATTTCAGACATATTCGAAGGAAAAGATTCTCATTTTTCTGTAAGATGTGAGTGCAACAAGACACAAACTACTCTGAATTTGGGCAGCTTCATTTCACTTTAAAATAAAATGTAGCTGAAACTTTGGTATGGAAAGAGATTTCAAAATCTTTTATGTTGAAAAAATATAGGATTTACTTCTGAAAATGTTATTTTACATTGAAGGACAGGCATAGTAATTTCTAGATGGTAAGGGTGATTTTTAAAAACAAATTCATTGCTGATTTCCTGCAGTCCAAAGTACCACTCTAACCTTGTAAAACTGTAATGCTCCGGACATTTTGCACACTGGAGAAAATCACTGTTTTGCCTGGAGCAAGGAACATAAATGTTGCAACACTGACTCCTCCTCTAATGGGCTGAGAATGTACGAGCACCTAGTTATATTGCTCAGAGCCCTCAGACTCACGATCTTGGGAGTAAACGCTGTAAACATTTAGAGCTTTTTCTGAATCTCTTTTTTGCTTGGGAGAGGGTATTTTCCTTTGTCTGGATTTATTGGTTTTTGTTTAACTGTTTTACCAATGCTGGATTTTCATATCTTTGTTCAGGAAGTGCTCCCGAACTGACATGGATCGACTCAGACTTCATTACCAGGCAAAAGTGAGTACTGTGCTTAAACGGGTTCCTACACTGTGTTTACCTAGGCATATAAGGATGTTCCTTATTGTATTATAGTATTGTATGGGCTTTAGATTGATTAGTAGAGTTTGTAAATGTTAATAAGCTATTAAAATAATCAGAAACCAGCTAAACTCAATATGAAATACTAGATACTGTGTAGCTAGCAGCTTGTGGTAAAAAACTATTGTCACCTGGCTGACAGTTGTCACCCAAACAACTGTCTCCCATGAATTGCTAATAATAGCCTGTGCAGAGAGATTATACTTTACAAGGATACTTGAACTTGCATTTGTCAATTAAATGTAGACCTAATCTTACATGATTTTATTATTACCTTAAATGCGCATTAGTTATGATCACCAAATGTACATCCACACTCACGTGCTTTGGCACCCCCAGTGTTTTCCAGAGGATTGTTGATTGAGATCAGACTAAGTATTTGTCATCTTCAGCATTTGCTGATACTGGCACGGAGTGGAAGGGAAACACAGGAACGTGAGAACTACTAACTGAGTTAAGGAGGAGAAAAGGAGCTGTGCTGATTTAGAGCTCTTTATTTCAAGAATTCAGTGATCCCTTGCTGCATCCTGAAGCTTGGTACCATTCTTAACACATTTTCAGTGGTCTGGGGATCACGTGGGAGCTGTTTGGTTGAGTATGAGTTTGGGGGGCAAAATTTCTTTGTCAGGCTAACTCACCTACAGCAAACTGTATATATCCCTTTTCTTTCCCTCTTACGTCGTCTCCCTCTCACTGGAGCCCAGCACTGCAGCCACTTATCTTTTTATTTGGTCTTGGGTGACTTTTTCCACTGCTAGGCTCTTGTTTTTCCAAAGGCAGATGAGTGGACTATCTCTGCAGTATGAACAAGTCTAAGCAGGAACTGATGTCTGGCATGTATGTGTAACTAGTGCTATCATTACATTTTCTATGCTGGCACTGCATCCTGATAAAACTGTTATTTAATTATGCTGTGGGCTGTCTATCTCTGATGAAATGACCTAGATAAACAAGCTGACAGGAGGATTAGCAACAGCTTGCATGCAGCTGTGAATATGTGGCAAGCGGACCTTGAAAGAAAGGGGAACCTTAACAAATGCAAATTGTATAAATTAAGGTTAGTCATGGGCAAAATTTAAAAAATTAGTATTTGAGAGTGGGGTGTTAATTTAGACTATAGATTCATATTTACAATATGTTTGTGGTTATTTGGTCCAGAATTTAGACCAAGTCATTAGAATAAGTTTTCTTATGAGAACTGAGTAATATGAAATAAGGGGCAATTTTGTTTTGTGGACTAAGCACAGAGCTGGAATTCAGGATTCCAAGTTTCTTACCTGAGCTCAGCCACAGACTCCTTGTGACCTTGGGTTCATCACTTAGGCCTGTGTTTGTAAAATCTGCCACTGGTTTTGGATGCCACCTTTATTTGGTGTCTGTTTGAGATCGTTAAAGTTGGTGAGCTCCCAGTGGCTTCAGATGGAGTTGGTCAGCACCACTAAAAGTTAGACTTAATCATCTCACTTTGGGCATTCAAATGCTTAGACACCCCCAAACTACTAGCAACTTCTGAAAATTTTGCAACTGAGTCAGAGGCTGTGGGAGTTCAGCACCACTGATAACCGTGGATGGAATCCTGGCTCCACTGAAGTCCAAGGGAGTTTTGCCATTGACTACAGTGGGGCCAGGATTTCGGCCCAGGCCTTTCATCTCCCTAGACTGACTTCCTCCTCAGTGGTTAAACAGATTAATTACAGCTTTTAAAGCAAAATTAATAGACTATATATTGTTATTTCATGGTTTCAGGTGGATTGGAGACACTGATAATTTTCCTCAAGGTATTTTGGTACTTCTGCACACTCCAGATTGAGTAACATATATACACTAATTTAGTTTTTAAAAAATTAGCTTAACTTCTTTACCCTAAGGAAGGATTTGTTTTTAATTCTCTCTCTTCCTCCCCCATTTTAGACTAGGCAGAGGTCTTCTTGAAGCATCTATTCTGTCTCTTGACAGTCTTGAGCCTTTCAATTGGCTGTAACTTCCCAGCTTTCTGCCAATCCCTGCCCACTCACCCTCTGTGGACAGGTGTGCCAGTGGTGCCTCAGTCTGTTTAACAAAGTGCTCTATGCTGCATACTTACTACTGAAGTGTAGAATCTGGCCTTAGAGCTGTTGCTGTATTCAAGTGGCCATGTAGGGACACAACATTATTTGGCTTATTTTACATAGAACACTAAACCCTTTATAGAATAACCCTTTTTCCTGGTGCAATCAGTAAAAAGAGTCAGGTTCATTATCTGATTCCCTCTTCATACACAGCAGAACCAGCTTGAGCCCTCACCCACTAATCGGGGAAAATTTTAAACATCACCCCGTGTGTGTATAAAAGGCAATACTTCATCACTACCAAGTACTATTCTATATATAAACAAAAAAAATTAGAGAGAGATTTGTAACTCCACACCAGCCAAAATAGATCATTTTGGCAAATCAGCTCTGCCTGCTAAGCACCTGGGCAGAATAGGTGTCTATGCAAATAGTCAGTTCCTGAAGTCTGTTCTTGCAGGCTGTGTCTACACGTGCCCCAAACTTCGAAATGGCCATGCAAATGGCCATTTCGAAGTTTACTAATGAAGCGCTGAAATGCATATTCAGCGCTTCATTAGCATGCGGGCGGCAGCCGCGCTTCGAAATTGACGCTCCTTGCCGCCGCGCGGCGCGTCCAGACGGGGCTCCTTTTCGAAAGGATGCCCATGAGCTCATGGGAATAAGGGGACTTCGAAGTAGGCAGCATCCTTTCGAAAAGGAGCCCCGTCTGGACGCGCCGCGCAGCGGCAAGGAGCGTCAATTTCGAAGCACGGCTGCCGCCCACATGCTAATGAAGCGCTGAATATGCATTTCAGCGCTTCATTAGTAAACTTCGAAATGGCCATTTGCATGGCCATTTCGAAGTTTGGGGCACGTGTAGACACAGCCGCGGTGTGTCAGTAGATGCCATGCAAGAGCTGATTCACGCTTCAAACAGTAGGATTGAGTATGTATCAGGTATAGGGACGGACCAGGCAGGAAACCATAATTATGTGGATGGCATGTTGTTACTAATGTCACCTATACTAGAATACCAGGACAGTGCAAGATAAGCACATTGGCCCTGAGAACAGAGAAAGGCAACATAAATGGAATAAGTCACTTTCTTGCATTTTTTAGACTAGTTCTGAGGTCACATGATGAGCTGAGGGGGGTGTGCAGTTTTGTTCTCTCACCATTTTGGAGAAAATTTCTAGCTTCCTGTGGGATGGCTGGAACTTGTTGTAAGCATCACCTATGGCTAAGGGGTCAGTCCTTTCCAAGGCCTTGTATATACTACACAGGTTTGTTGACACACATTATGCCAGCAAAAAAAGGTATGAGTACATTGTTCATGCATATTCACACAATGCTACCTTCTGTTTGGTGGAGCATGTCCATAGTTGGCACCCTAGTATAGAAAGTGAGAGCAGTTCACTTTGAATAGCTATCTCTTACTCCCACCATATGCAGCTAGGAGTTGCAGGAAGCTAAAGTGGATTGCAGTGCAATGTGGGAAGGGCCTTCCTTAGGCATACGTGTCATACGCAGTTGCAGAGGGCACCAGAACATTTGGGGCCCCATGCTCGCACTGGCCATGGTTGGACCTTCTTTGGCCTCTCTCCTGCACTGGGTCTTCAGGCTTTTTCCTAACTCCAGCTCTTCCTTCACTTACTCCTAAAATGGCTAACCAAGAGCTCCAGCCTCTGGCTCTGTCGCCGCAGCAACTCCAGAGTGCTGACGCCACACTGTCACTGTAGCATGGAGCAGAGTCCCTCCCTAGATCCTGTCTGTCTGCATGCTTGAGTTCTGGGGCCAGGAGGAGCAAAACTTCTGTACGGGTGAGCTGGCAGGGAGCCAGGCTGAGCAGGAGAGGAAGGGAGGGACTTGAAAGGACAATGCACTCATTGTGTGTGTGTGTGTGTCTCTCTCTCTCCCCGACACATTGGATCTCTTTCGCACACATGCACTGCCACACTCATGCACATGCATGTGTGCATGCACACAAACACACTTATAATATTGTTGATAATGCTTGTGTTGATCCAGGAGCAGCTATGTGTTGTAGGGGGCCATAGGCTCTGACAAGATGCAGCCCCCATGTGACAGCACAAACCCTGTCTTGAGCCACTAGTGCTGTGTCTGCTTGTATGAAGCTTAGAGTGTGGCAACAATGGCTGTGGGTTTTGGGAGTCCCTGGTTGGGGTGATAGCTGTTCCACCTCAATACACGGAGATCAGTGGTGCCCATGGGGAAGTACTTTCAGTGAAAAAGACATATCAATTTAATAATACTATACAGGGCCCCATTAAGTCTAAGGATTGCTCTGGGGATGGGCTCATGATTCCATGACTAAATATTTCTGTCCCATCATTCTGTGACTGCTTTACATGGCATTTTTAATGGCCCCCACTAGCTGTCTAAAAGGATGGATCCTGCACTGCTCTTAATGTTTGTGATTACAGTTACGAACACCTCACAGAAGATTATGCAGTATATCATGAGGTCCCAGTCTAAACCAGAATTAGAGCTGTGTGTCATGAAAACAATACCAAATTACTTTTGGCATTCACAGAGCAGCTGCACATAGGAGACTGTCATTTTTGGGTATGGAGAAACAAGCATGGAGTGGTGAGATGGAATTGTTATGCAGCTCTGGGTTAATGAGAAGTGGCAGCAAAGCTTTTTGGAACAGCATGTGGTGCTCACCCTAGAATTACAGTGCAAGGACACCAAAATGAGAGCTGCCTTTTCAATGGAGACATGCATGAATATATCTTATGTAGAATCTGGTGGCTCCAGCTGCTACCAGTCAGTTGCAAATCCGTTTGGAGTTAGAAAGTCCACCACTGCAGCAGTGTTAACACAAGTGTGCAAGCACATTAATTCCTGTACAAAGGGACTCTGACTTATGGCCATGTGTGAGAAATAATGGATGGCTTTGTATCGATGGGCTTCCCAAACTGTGGTGGGGCAATAACTGGCGCACATATCCCAATTTTGTCACAAGATGAACTGGAGCCAGAGTACACCAATAGAAAGGGATATTTCTCTTTGGCACTGCAAGTGCTTGGGCATCACCTTGTGTATTTCACTGACCACAGTGCAGGGTGATCTAAGAAGGTGCATGGAGCATATATCTTCAGGACACTAGCCTTTCCAGAAAGCTGAAAACAAGGACTTCCTTTCCAAACAAGAAGATTCCATATGAGTGGTTGATATGTCCCTCATGATCCTGGGAGACCCAGAATACTTTTTACTCCCATGACTCACGAAGTCTTACATGGCAAACCAAGACAACAGCATGGGGTGCTTCAACTCTAGGCTGAGCAGGTGCAGAAAGACTGTAGAATGTGCCTTTGGCAAATTAAAAACATGCTGATGCTGCTTTATGGCCGTCTTTGAAGCAGTGCCTAAGTGACCATTTGCTTCCTTTGCCTTTTGGTATGCTTGCCTCAGGTCCTTTATCTTTGCACTGTACTGGTGCATGTCTCTTTAATAGCCCTTATCCAATATTCCACAAAAAATTTAACTGTAGGTATCAAAGTTCCTATGTCTGGGGTACAGCTGGGACTTCACAGCCTCCTTCCCCAACAGTGCTAGCAGATCCAACAACTCAGGTGTGCTCCAAATGGGAGAGTGTTTGCTGCATGAAGCCATCATGGTCAGCTAGGAAGATGTGATATGAAATGTCTGTGCCAAGCAATCGAGAAGTGTCATTTCAAAAATATCCAGGTCTTGAAAGGGGAGGGGACAATTGCCTGTGTAACACTGTACAGGGCAGTGGAATTCAAATGGCTAACCAGAGTGATCAGGATAGGCATTGTGAGAGATCTCCTGGAGGCCATTTACAGTGACATACCCAAGCATACAGTCTACACTAAGATGTTGTCACTTGAACTTTGCTGCAAAAAGCTCTCTTCAAGGTGACTTTATTTTGGTGGCAAAGCCGAAGTTTTGTCAGCAGGAACGTTGCAGTGTATATGCCTCAACTGTTTTGTTGATGAAATCTGACTTTTGACAAGGCCTACAGGTAGACGAGTCTTGATCCTTCCATTCCACTGGGTTCCTGTCCAGGGCCCTGGAGCACCACATGCTGTTCCATGCTGAAGGGCTGGCACTCAAGAGTACCTTAAAGCTGCACCTCGTCCACTTCCTACCACCCACTATCCTGTTCAAGTTTTGCAGTCTGTAGCAAAAAGATAATGAAAAAAGCTACTAACTGTACCTTCAGTCTTCCTGGGTTTAGCAAGTATGTGCCTTTTTGTCCAAGAGAAGCTTCTGCAACAGCCCTTCTCAGGTACTCCCTGGGCAGGTCCATCTCCCTGCCTTTGCATCCCCCTTTCCAGGTGTCTGGCTTCCCTCTGAAGTTTCACCTACCTCTGGAGCATGTTCTGCAGGTTTGGCTGGTGGGGAGGATAATCTGGATCCAAAATTGCTCTTTAATCCCTTCAGTTTTAATGCAGGGTTTATTCACCTAATTTTAAATCCTCATGAAAATGCTGCATAAAGGCAATAGTTTAACACAGCTGTAGTTTTTAGCTGTGAAAGGTGCACAAATATCTAAGACAACATATAACAATGCAACTTTTGTCAGGAAAGAGGATGGAAACCAGGAAATTGTCAACAGAATTAGTTTGCTTTACTTTGTGAATGTGATTACTTATCATGAAATAGACCTGAGCCATGGAATTCAGATGCAGATAGTGTTTGCAACTGAGGATGCAATTCCAAACCATGTTTTGATGATGGAATTTTGGCAAAGACAGTGGTCACAGGGATCTGTTTCCCTCAAATATGGTTCAAGTAAATAAAATGTTATGATGCAACCATTTTAATTCTTCAGAAAAATCTTCAGAACTCTTGTGCTGTTGTTTGACTTCTATAGTTTGAGATTCTGATTGTCTCACTGTTGATTTGACAGCAGCCTTTGTATCTCCATAATTCCCTTGGCCATTAAAATAGTTGTCAAAAGGAAAAAAGTCTTCTCTCTTGGCACACAATTTGGAAAGAATTTAATACTGGTAATATCCATTTGTCAAGACAAGTGATTAAAAAGATTCTGAATGTGAGGTGCAGTAAAACTGCTGAAATAGAAATTGGTGGGTCTTTATTACACAAAACAATCTCAGGGTCCTCAATATATAGTTTGATGTTTTGGTCAAGTATATTCAAGAGCTTTTAAAAGAAATAAAGTAAAGGGCATTTTAAGTAGAATAAATATCACTGCTAATTGTGGAAAAAAACACTGAGCCAATTTTCACTGCTTTTATTGTGCTTAATCGGGATCCACTAATCTAATCCCAGAGATTTGAGACATACACAATGACTAAACATCACTTCATTTTACCAGCTTTAATATAAGCAGTGTATCAGCTATGATAATACTTCCAGCTGGTGGAGAGGGGGAAGATTCTATCCCTAACCACTAAACAGATCCCCTCTGAAAAATGTTTACTCAGGTTTTGTGAATGAGACCTGGAATAGTCCTTTAGTAATTATTTATAAAAACTCTAGATTGATGGGTACCACTCCACCATTTCACTAAGACTAACAGCTAAAACTAACAGAATACTTGGCTTACAAATTAATTTTCTATTTCTAATGTTTATTCTATTTCTGTTTTTAATTTTCTATTTCTAATCTAAATAGTATGACTTTTGTGTAACACAGGAGGTCAGACAATGATTACAATGTTGCAGTCTGGCCTTAGGATCTATGAATACAGTTTTCTACAGTTGCTGTTCTGATAAATTTTGTATGGAGGAGCCCAATATGAATTAGACTCTGCATCTTACTAGGCATCGGAGATTAATGTCCTACTCATAGCAAAGTAATGTACAATACCAGAACAATGAAAGTAAATATTTCCATTCAGTTCATCTTACTGGCATATCATAACATGATACAATGCACTTACAGTGTTGCACTCATGATATATTGATGTCAATTGATACATAACATTAGAATTTCCTCTTGTGGTGGAAAAGTGTCATATTATGAGTGATAGAACTGCTGTAGTCTTGGGGGGCAGCTGTGTTAGTCTGTAGCTTCATGGATAACAAGAAGTCCTATCTCAGTATCCCGTCTTCTGACCGTGGCCAATGCCACGTACCCCAATGGGCAATGTCAGGTGCCCCAGAGGTAATGAAAACACATAATCACAGAGTGATTCTTTCCCTATCCTCACTCACCACTTGTTCAGATCTAGAAGTCAAAAAGTTCCCCAGCTCAGAAAAATGTGTCTCTTCTAACACCTCAGCTTCTTTTCCCATTCTGTGGTGGGGAATCTCTTTTTTTTGAACCCCTCTCCTTGCAGGCAGCTTCTGATAACTTGTTTCCTTTAGCTGGTAAATATCTTTAGCATATTGGTTACTCTACAAGGGAAAAGCCATTCAATTTTAATAACTTCTTTAATAGTCCTGGAGCTACTTCCAGAAAGGGTGTGCATGATACCAGTCATGATGCCTCTCAGCAAATGGCTGAATCAGAACATTGTAGGTATTTGAGTTATGAATTCTGATAGATTCTATTTGCTGTGCATAAGCTGTAGAGACATAGTCCACAAACAGTCAAGTGGGGCAAGCACAATTAGACAGCGAATAACTTTAGTATTACTATACTCTGGGCCTAATTTTAGACCCTCTGCAAAGATGGAGTTGGGGGAATGACCAAATTTTTTTTCCAAACAAAGGAGTCAGTAAAATATCAACAAGTGATACAACATGATTTCTTCATAATTTTAACATTTGTCTGAAAGACATACATAAAATCATTAATTTTTTTAATTCAGCAAGTCCACTTAGCTCGCAACACTTATTCCATACATAGTACTTTGTATTTGTGCTTTTATTTACAGCTTCTAGCCTACCATGCAAAGAGATATTTTTAAAACAATCAGTATGTTGCTCTGGCAATGACAGACAAGGAATCTCCCCCAAAGGTAGAAGAAGAGAGGCCATGTATCCCAAGGCTGGAAGGATTTTAATTACAACTTCAAAGAGGAAATATAGGGGTGATCCTTTTCTAAAGAGGACAGCAGCTTCTATCTGCTGACTTAAGCCGACATTCCAGGGAGTGTGCTGCTACAAGGAGCCCAGATCAGAAACATGATGTAAGGATAGCTGAGGATCATCTGGCCATAGACCTACTACCCTGTGCTGCTCATCCTTATGGGCACAAATGATGCTGTCATTTATGATCCTGAGCAGATCAGAAGTGATGACAAGCTCTTGGAGTGAAGGTGAAGAGCTGGAGGCACAGGTGGTATTTTCATCAGTGCTTCTGTTCAATGGCAGAGACCAAGGCAAAGACCTTTTGAAGTAGATTCCTGTCTGTATTGATGGTGTCACCAGGAAGTCTTCAGCATCCTGTAATATGGATGGTGTTTGAAAAAAGATTGCTGATCAGAGATGGAGTCCACCTGTCAAGGAAGTGGAAGATTATACTTTGAATACAGACTTGCTGACCTAGCAAGGCAGGCTTTAAACTAGGTGCAGTGGAAGTAGAGTGGGGAAAAAGCCCACATGTAAACTCAAAATGTTGAGAGTTGGATGAAGGGTCAGAATCTCAAGTGAACATGGGCAATTATAGCACTGATTAAGAAGGGACAAGAGGGGAACTTTAAACATCTGAGATGTTTGTGTATGAATGCAAAAAATAAGAGAAATAAATAAGAAACTAGCAATACTAGTAAATAAGCAACATTGCAATATAATTAATAACACAAACTTGGTGTGATAATTCTGGCACAGGAGGTTTTAGAAGTACTGAAATACTGGCATAGAAGGTTTTTAGATTTTTTTTTCTGGACAGACAGGAAAAAAGAGAAGAGATATTGCCTTGTATATCAGATATGTACACTTGCCCTGAGAGTGAGGTAAAAATGGGAGGCAGACCCATTTTTTTTTGCAACACAGGGTATTCTTTTGTCATACTACCTATATTTTCTGCTTAGTGGAATAGTTTGCTTTTGTGTGTTTAATAATGTCTGTTTGGAAAAACTGCCAATTGCCAAAATAATTCTCTTCAATTGTTTTTCGTCTTAGACTGGCTTCCCAGGGGATCTTACCTAGCAATTCTCTGAGTTTGCTAAAGTCTGCCTTCTCGAAATATATAGTCATTATTTTGCTCTTCTCTCTCCTACCATTCCTTAGAATCATAAAGTCTATCATTTTGTGATCATTTTCACCCAAGCTGCCTTATGCTTTCAACCATTTCCTCTGTTAGTTATTAAAATCAGATTTAGAACAGCTCCCACAGCAGCTTTCTGTGCTTCCTGAAATAAAAATTTGTCTCCAATACATACCAAGAACTTGCTGGATAATTTGTGCCCTGTGCTATTTTTCTGAAAAGATGTCTAGATAGCTGAAGATCCCCATCACCACCAAGTCTTGTGCTTTAAATGACTTTTAGTTATTCAGAAAAAAAGCTTCCTCCACCTTTTCTTACATGATCTGCAGTAGACCTCTACCATTATCTCACCCTTGTTTTTTTCCCCTCCTGTTATTGTTACCCAGAGGCTCTCAACAAGTATGTGGTCTACCTCCATCTCAACCTCAGTTCAAGTGTATACTTCTTTTAATATACAAGGCTATGTCTTCCCTTTTGTCCCAACCTATCCTTCCTGAACAATCTCTACCCATCTATACCAATACAGTAGGGTCTCAACATTTGCGAGGGTTCTGGGTTCAGAACCCTCAAAAATGTTGATTTTTGTGAATGGGGAATGGGAGGCTTGGAGCTCCAGGAGGCAGCAGCATGGGTGCTCCGTGCCCCGGAGCCCGTGGTAAGCGCTGGCTGCTGGCTCTCCCAGCCCAGGGCCCTGAGGAAGCCATACCAGCCATTGGCATTCCTGGCCCCGAAGCCCCAGGGAAGCTGTGGCAGCTGCTGGCACTCCCAGCCCCAGGCCCCTGGGAAAGCGAGGCCACTCACAAATAATTGAATTTGCGAATGTGGCATTCGCAAATGGTGAGACCCTACTGTATTCCAGTCATGCATATTGTCCCATCAAGTCTCTGTGATGCCAACTGTATCATAACTGTGTTCATTTAATAATATTTTGAGTTCTTCCTTCTTATTCCCAACGTTTCTCACATTAGTATATAGAGAACTAAGACACTGATTGGTTCCCCTCCCTTCCCCCCTCCACCCCCACAACACACACACTTCTGTCTTGCCTCTCCTTTATCCCTTCTATTATAGCTTATTCTTTCCCTCTCTTCACCAAACTTCTGATTTATCTCCCAGGTTTTTGATTTATCTGTGAGCTTTGGTCACATTCCTCATTGGGCTTCATGAAAGTAGACTTGAACCACTTAAACTTTACTACAAATATAGGAATAAACACTGGAATACCTTACAAAGGGAAGTTTTGGGATCTCTGTCACTAGGGATTTTTAAGAACAGGTAGACAAAAAATTGTCAGCGTTGGTCTAGGATTGGTCCCTTTCTCAGTGTGGGAGGATGGACTTAGATTCAGGAGTCAGCAACTACTGGCACATGTGCCAAGGGTGGCAAATGAGCCAATATTCATCAGCACATGAGGTGGGAGCTCAGGACTGTACCTCCTCTCCCACGCAGCTGGGAGCTTGCTCAAAGCCTCTGGATTAACAAAAGACCAGCGAGTGCTACCAACCACTACCTAAAGGGCAACACTGCATCTTAATTTATTATTAATGAAGCTGTTGTAAGTGGGACTATTAGTGATTTTAAAAATTATTACCATTACTTGGACGGTACATAAAGTTCAAAAGGTCAGATTTTGGCACTCTGCCTCTGAAAGATTGATTACACTATCAAGATCCATTACAGATTTACTTTTCCATGATTCTTTGATTTTTTTTTAATTTTTTTAAAATGTCGGATACACTTAATTGTTCAAAACTCATTGTCTGACTTGTATAACTTCATATCATTTTTTAAAAATGATAAATTCTTGGTGTCACTCATTTTGTGATTTTTTTTCCAATGCGTTTAAAAATAAATTCTCCTTACCCTATTACTAGATCTACAAATAAAGTTAAATTTACACATTGCTCAGTTTCTCTCTAAAAATGTCTTTAAAAAAAAAAACTAGGAGTCCTGTGGCACCCTAAAGACTAACCTCAAAGCTTATGCTCCAAAATATCTGTTAGTCTATAAGGTGCCACAGGACTTCTGGTTGTTCTTAACGACTAACCCTTTTATTTAAGCATAAACTTTCATGGGCTGGAGTCCACTTTGATCATCCTGTTGATGAAGTGTGCTCCTCACTGTTTTTGCTAAAAGAAGCCTGGCTACTTGTTATCTTTTTTCAAATTTCAGACATGCTTCTGATCCCATTGACCATGTTATAGCAGTGTTTCTCAATCTGTTAAGAGTGAACTAACTATCCCCTCTGGACTTTTTAAAAAAAAAATCATGACAGCCCTTTCCCTCCTGTCCCACCCCCAACCCAAAGACTTGAAAAGGTAGAAAGACTGGGATGATAGCCTGAGACCATGGCCCACTTGAGAAATGCTGCATAATGATCAAATGTAATATAGAAGTGTTACAAATATGATAAGATAGGTTTTTTGTTTCTTTTTTAGTAGTATAGTCGGGTATTTTTCTTAGTGTGAAAAGTTTATATGTAACTGGTAAGGGTGAAAAGTATAGTGCCAAAATTAAAATCCCTGCAAGCTGCATGGAAACTTTTCAAAGACACCATATTATGCCTTCTTAGATCTCCTTGAGGCAGACATAAAGCACCTGGGAGCACCAGGAAACACTGCCTTTGGTGGATCCAGAATGATGCATTGTATATCTTGGTGAGAGTAGTTGTGATGACTTCTGGTGCAGAGCAAGAAAGGGGATGATGCTTAAATGGTCATGAACAGAGGCATTTGAATATCAGGGGGGTAGATGTGTTAGTCTGGATCTGTAACAACAATGAAGGGTCCTGTGGCACCTTATAGACTAACAGAAAAGTTTTGAGCATGAGCTTTCGTGAGCAAAGACTCACTTCATCAGATGCTGGTCATGGAAATCTGCGGGGCCAGGTATAAATAAGCCAGAGCAAGGCTGGGGTAACAAGGTTAGAGGCATTTGAGAGACTTTTATCTTGAATAAAGACTGCTACAGACTTGGTTTCATATCAACAAAATTAGAACATTTTGCAACAGAGGCGCATGATACAGTGCATGAGAAGGGAAGAAAGGTACCAAACAATGGGGTCTGTGCATACTTATGAAGCACTCTGCATTTAAAAGTTCAGTCAGAGCTGAATACAAAGATTGCTTGGCGATATTCTAAATATAACGCTGATTTACACTTTTCTTGTGCTTTAGAGATATTAACTGTTGAAATCGTATCTGATCTTCGCAGCGGAAGGAATCAAAATTACCCTGGTATGACTGCAACAGAAGTCAACAGGGAGGAATTTGGTTTGCTGCATGTCAAAAGATTATATTAGTAAACCATCCAGAACAGCACTTCACACTTTACCTAGAATCCCCCTGCTTTTTCAAATATGAAATTACATAAAATCTGTTTTAAAGTATAAAATGAGAAGCCCACCCCTCAATGGGGGGCTTCTGTCCTGTGGGCTTGGCCTAGGTCCCCATCCCAGACACTGCAACCTGGCACACAGGGTTGCACTGCCAGTCAGATTTGGCCCAGCTGACCCATCACCATGACAGGAAACAGCTGAGACAAATGTGAGTGCGTGGCAGTGAGACCTGATGCACAGCATAGCAATGCCACTCACTCATAGTTGGCCTGGCTTTCCTCCTCTCTTCCTCCCCTCCCCCCCAGTGATGATGATGGAGGGGCGGTTAGGCCAAATATGAGCAATGCTGCAACCTTGTGTGTCATGTCACAATGCCTGGAACAGGAAGCTGATTGTAGCTCTGCAGGACAGGTGCTGCTGCTAGGTAAGTATGTGGCAGGCTAACTGCAACACTTCCTCCTCCCCAGGCAGGACCCAGCCCTCTCCCACTTAGATAAAGTCAAATTCACTCATCACCCCTGTAAAGTTAACAAAATTCACCTTGCTCTGGTTATACCCCAATGTGGTAGGTGTTCTACAAATGCATAGTAAGAGACAGTCCGTGCCCTGGAGAACTTTATATTAAACTTCCTTTTTCTTTCTCACTCAATATTTTAAGAGGAATGAAGTTCCCCTAAGGACCTTGATTTCCTCCATCTCCTTGTGGAGCTGGGTGGGGGTATCTGTGATAAGCTTGCATTTGCAGAAGGCTAGTACTGGTATTACTCAGACCTTTGCATCTTCAGGTTTATGTTTCCATGTTTTGTATATCTAATATACATTGATCATTCTAGTGTGAACAAAAAGTGATAGAACATTCCTTGACTGAAAATTCTTCGGTGCACACATTTAAGTGGTCCTTTCATGCTACACCGAGGCCTAAAGCGAACATCCTAACATTGATATGTGTAATCCTATCTCCTCTTATGTATATGCTTTACTTAAATCTTAATTGACCAAGATTATTATCTAAACAAGTTATGTAAAGACTACGAAGTGAAAGCAAAACAACCTCAAAGCACCTGAATATACTAGCACAAAACAAATAACGAGTTTCTCTAATCAGTGTTTCTTCATTATTTTATTCTCACAAATTTCTATTAAAATCAACAGATCAGATCCCTAGCTGGAGGATAGGTCAGCATAATTTCTTTGATGTTATTAGAGCTACACTATTTTACTCTGAGGATCTTGCTCCATCACTCAAAAACTAAATAAAAATACAGTAGTAACATCTAGGTTTTTGCCTGCATACTTTTATCTATTCATAATGAGACCATTGTTAGTGTAGGGCAAATCCAGAGTCCCTTGTTAAGGTTTTTATTACCTCCTCTGGTTCAAAATTCCGCCCAAGGGATTCGAGAACAAGAGGTCATGTGGCACCTTATAGACTAACAGCTATTTTGGAGCATAAGCTTTTGTGGGCAAAGACCCGCTTCATCAGATGCATGATTGCTGAGGGAGGGTTCTCATTCCCTTCTCATTCACCCCACCCCCACTCATGCATCTGATAAAACGGGTCTTTGCCCACAAAAGCTTATGCTCTAAAATATCTGTTAGTCTATAAGGTGCCACAGGACTTCTTGTTGTTCTCGAAGATGCAGACTAACACGGCTATCTCTCTGATACCCAAGGGATTGACACTGAACCCCTTAAAATTTAGCCCCAGAGACTAATCACAAATCTGACGATTCTGTAAGAGGCTATCATCATCCAAGTGAGGCATTGTATTGCTGTTCTGGCTCTGGGCCACACGTGCCTTAGCCCAAGCACCTTTTCATGGCAATTTTTATGGGAATATAAATGGACAATATATATCCCTCTGGTCTCAGCCTGAGATTGCCCAGACCCTGCACCCTTCCATTCATTTTCAATAGTATAGATCTCAATCCACAGACAGAAATCATTCTCTGAGATCCCTAAGAATGAGGGGATTATGATTCACCTACCACTGCAACTTTACTCATTCCTTGTTCAGGCAACCATACTATTGACTGAAGAAGTTTCCCTGAGTGAAAACTGAGCAAACACTTGAGGATTTGGCCTCGGCAGTTATTCCTTGTTTTCTATTTGTACGTCTGATTTTGTATTATTGTCTGCCTCTTACCTCCTTATTATACCAGTTGAAAATCTCTGGGGAAGGTAAATGGGGGTGGGAGGAAAAGAAGGGGCAATGTCATGGTGGGGAGTCTGCTGCAAGCCTCCAAATCAGGAGAAGATGGCTGAGGCATTTCTAGGACAAATAAGAAAAATACCTAAACAAGACCTTGTAGTATTGGGATACTTTAACCACATAGATATCTGTTGAAAAAGCTATATGACAGTACAGATTTCCTACTTTGCTTTCAACTTTACTACAAAGGCTTGTTGTAACCAGATGTACAACATAACTAACATAATCTCTCTAATCCAGCACTCTGTCATCTGGCATGATTTTAGTCAGCCACATATTCACTTATCATGGCTATGGCCAAGTTTGCCGTGATCACATGAAGTTTGTTTACAGCCACCAGACCTTGCTCTCAGTGTTCTGTGCTGTTATTTAGCTGTAATTTACCATAAATGTCTTCAATGAGCCCAGTGTACCTTGGAACTGTTGGTAATGCTGGTAGACAAAAATTGGCCTATGGGTTGGCAAATTCTCTAATTCAGCACCAAACACATCCTGAGGTTGCAGACTAGAGAGGTGGCAACAGGAGCAAAAGCCAGAATTAGGAAAGAACAGATTCAGGACTATTTAGCTAAATTAGATTTCTTTGAGTCAGAAGTGGCTGATAAATTCACTCTGGGATATTTAAGGAACTAGCAGAAACAATCTCAAGACGTTAGCCTTTATCATTGAGAATTCATGAAGCGTGTGTGTGGTCCCAGATGACTGCAGAAGGGCAAGGATAGTATCCTCTTTTTAAAAGGGTAGGAAACAGAATTGGGGAATTGCAGACCAGTCAAACTAACTTCAGTTCCTGGAAAAATACTGGAACAAATTACAAAACGATCAGTTTGTAAGCACCTGGAGGTTAATAAGTAGGCAAGTGATAGCCAAGTAAATCATTCCAAACCAACTTAATTTCTTCTTTGTCAGAATTATTATTGACTTAGTGGATATAGGAGCAGTAGATTATATCTATCTATCTATCTATCTGTTTATAATGTCTTGATTTTTAATAAGGATTTTGAAATCATCCCATATGTTGTTTTCATAACCAAACTAGATGAAAGTACTATGAAGTAAGTGCACAACTAGTAGAAAAATGTACATAAAGTATTAAGTGTCCTGTCTAATTGGAAGTGATCTATGTAATGGGGGTGAGGTCCAGCAGTAGGCAATTTTTATTAATGACTTGAATAAGAGTGGAGAGCATACTTATAAGGTTTCTGGGTGACATAAAGCTAGGAGGATTTCAAGCACTTTGAAGAAGAGATTAGAATTAAAAAAATGACCATGATAAATTTGAGAAATGATCTGAAAACAAGAAGATAAAATTCAAAAAAGTGCAAAGCAGTACACTTAGAAGGAAAAATCAACTGCAAAAATACAAAATGGGGGATAACGGCTGAGGCAATAGAAATACAAAAAATCTGCATCTACACGGCCCCTCCCTTTTGAAGGGGCATGCAAATGAGCAAGATCTGAAATGCAAATGAGGCACAGATTTAAATATCTTGTACCTCATTTGCACATTCACACGTGATCTGGCTTCCAGAAGAGCCATTTCTGGAAGCCAAAGCTGCCATGTGAATCAAAATAAGAAAATAAATAACTTGAATAACTTGTTGAGTTTAAAATACATTGTTGTACCAAGGAAAAAGGTTTCCAAAAATGTTTAACTGTAGGACAGGGATGTCATTTGCATTTAAAGTGTGAGAACTTGCACACTACATCTCATACATCCCATAGCTCCTTGCAGTTAAATGATAGGAAACCAGAACTTGCATTCCTGACATTTCCCAGGTGGAAAAAAATAACAGAAAAAAAAAATTTTTAAAAAAAAATTGTAAGGGTTATTCAAGCCCTTTTTATACCTCATAGAGAAACATTGGCAGTTACAAACCCAAGGTTTTGTTTTTTTTTTCAAATTTTTGCAGGTCACCAGTAACAAACACAGTAAACTCTTTCATATCCGGCATTCTGTCATCCAGAACTCTCAAATAACTGGCATTTTAACCACAAGTAAATTGGAGTTATGTTTTCCATAAGTACAGTATAATGAGAGTAAATACAAATAAGTACAGCAAATCCAGTATAAGTTTACCGTGTACAGTACTACTGTTGTTGGTAAGTAAAGTATTCTGCATATATTTTTGTTTGTTTCTTAATATATAATCTTGTTTTTCTTTAGTTTTATGCATTGCTAGGTATACATCTCTATTACACAGAATATTTGGCAAGTCTTGGGGCTGCTGGGTGTAAGAGTTTACTGCATAAGGAAACATCTAATAAGCTGTTGTTCAGTGAATTTTTTTCATTTTATTTCATTGTGGGGTTTTAGGTTTTTTCTCCCCCTTTGTTTGATAGTCCTAGTTATTATTTATCAGAGGGGCAATCAGTTGCTGCCCTCCATCAAGTTAAAGCAGAGAGAAAACAAGGACAACACTGTATCCTGAGGATAGTGAATATAAAGCACATTCACAGCATTCCTTTACATAAGTCAAATAATGTAGGAGATTTATTTCCAGGTCAATTACTCTGCAAACCCTGGAACAAATGTTAGTGGACAAATTGGAGGCATCTCTGGCAATTTATGTGTGACTCATAGAATTACAGTAAACCTGTCACTTTCTTGTCTGTTTTTTCTGGGAAAAGTTTTGGGGTATTTTGTCATTTACTCTCAAAGTGAAGTGAATGGGGTATTTCTCTCACTAGTATTAATGAGAGCTGTATACTTGCAAGGACTGGACAACGAACACTTGAGCGTATAATTTGACATTCTGTACACAAGAAAGTACAATAAAAATTGAAAAAAATCCTCTGATTTGTAGGTAGTGGTTATATTTTTGTAAGCTTTGAAGAGAAAGAGATCTGAACTAATGCCAAAAATCACAAATCAACTCTGGAAAATAAATGTGAAGACCTGGCTTAGAGCCACAAAATCAAGGGACTCTTGGAGCAAGTGCCAAAAATCCAGCACAGCCTCAGCCAAAGCCATAATACCTGAAGATCTGTTGTGTTCAGATTTAATGAAACATGTCACATAATCAAAACAAAAAATCAGTCAAGTAGCACTTTAAAGACTAACAAAATAATTTATTAGGTGATGAGTTTTCGTGGGACAGACCCAGTTCTTCAGACCATAGCCAGACCAGAACATACTCAATATTTAAGGCACAGAGAACCAAAAATAGTAATCAAGGTTGACAAATCAGAAAAAAAAAATCAAGGTGAGCAAATCAGAGAGCAGGGGGCAGGGCAGAGAGAGGGGGATCAAGAATTAGATTAAGCCAAATATGCAAAAGAGCCCCCATAGTGTCCCAGAAAATTTGCATCCCAGTTCGATCCACGTGTTGTTGTGTCGAATTTGAATATGAAAGCGAGTTCAGCAGTATCTCTTTCCAAAGAAGTGTGAAAATTCTTCTTCAATAAGATGCAAACTCTTAAGTTATTAACAGAATGGCCCACTCCATTAAAATGTAGACTAACTGGTTTGTGGATCCGGAGTGTTTTGATATCTGTTTTGTGCCCATTAACTCTTTGTCTGAGAGACTTTGAAGTCTGTCCAATATACAAAGCATCTGGGCATTGTTGGTACATGATAGCATATATGATGTTTGTTGAGGAACATGAGAATGTGCCCATGATTCTGTGACTAACCTGGTTGGGTCCAGTAATGGTATCTCCAGGATAGATATGTGGACAAAGCTGGCAGCAGGCTTTGTTGCAAGGAAAAGTTCCAGTACTGGTGTTCCTGCGGTATAGACTGTGCTGTGGTGAGAATCCTCATAAGGTTGGGAGGTTGTCTGTAGGAGAGAACAGGCCTGTCACCTAGGGCCTTCTGGAGTGTGGCATCCTGATTAAGGATAGGTTGTAGGTCTTTAATAATGTGTTGCAGTGGTTTGAGTTGGGGGCTGTAGGTGATGACCAGTGGTGTTCTGTTCTTGGCTTTTTTGGGCCTAGCTTGGAGTAGCTGGTCTTGGGGTATTTGTCTGGCCCTGTCAATTTGTCTTTTTATTTCTCCTGGTGGGTTAGCTCCAGATGACTTAGCCATTAATGGATACATTGCTCAGTAGGTTGCTGTTATATTGATTATAGAGCGCATCTGTTACAAAATGGGTAGGGAAATTTGTTGTCAGTTACTAGCATCTTAGTACTTTTAGTAAGTTTTTTGTTTTGCTATTTATTATGAAGTCCTTTGTAGGCAGCTGGACAAGGTCGGGGTAAAAAAGCAGAGGGAAAATTCAAATAAACCTTATTAGCAATTAGAAAAACTTTATTAATATAAAACAAAGCACTCTTTAGCATTAGGCAGCACCTTGCCTAACACAGAACCGTTCCTTGGATTTTGAGGCAAATACTCATCAGAGCTTAACATACAAAAGAATCATAACAAATTAATAGTAACAGATCTGAGAACAGACCCTGCAGTTACTGTATATATAACAACCAGACTGCTACATGTAGATCTGATCATCAAGAATCAATTTACAGCATCCTTCATTTCTTGCATTTGGGCAAGACCCAGTAAATAAGTTGGACCCCCTCATTTTAGTCCAGCATCGGTTTTTATAGGTTAGTACTTGTAGGGAATTTTTTTTTACATTTTTATATGGCTGTCACAGTGTGTCTTGTCAAGGTTTTTAACGGGTTTTCTTTTCATGAGCTAATATGTAATGTACTCCCCTTGGCCGTGTGTCTACACTAGCCCCAAACTTCGAAATAGCCGTGCAAATGGCCATTTCGAAGTTTACTAATGAAGCGCTGAAATGCATATTCAGTGCTTCATTAGCATGCGGGTGGCTGTGGCGCTTCGAAATTGACACGCCTCGCTGCTGTGTGTCTCGTCCCCATGGGGCTCCTTTTCGAAAGGACCCCGCCTACTTTGAAGTCCCCTTATTCCCATCAGCTCATGGGAATAAGGGGACTTCGAAGTAGGTGGGGTCCTTTCGAAAAGGAGCCCTGTTGGGACGAGCCGTGTGGCGGCGAGCTGCGTCAATTTCGAAGCGCTGCGGCCGCCCGCATGCTAATGAAGCGCTGAATATGCATTTCAGCGCTTCATTAGTCAACCTCGAAATGGCCATTTGCATGGCTATTTCGAAGTTTGGGACTAGTGTAGACGTAGCCCTTGTGTATGAGCAAGTGTTGATGCCTCTGTAGTCTTTAACCTGCAGAGAGAAAAAAAAAATTTGCTGCTACTCACTAATGGAGCAAAGCCATGGTTCTACTCCCAGCTTGCCTGGTTTGTCTGATTTTAGCTACTGATTGTTTTTATAGCTTGTAGCTCATGGTTTCAGTACAAGCCTAGACAGTGCTCGAAATTGGTTCATATGAGTCTGTGACCTCACCTGGGGATGGTGGAGGAAGGAGAGGGAGTTCTTCACTAGAAACTAGAGCATATTCACACTGAGAGATATTGGGCATGGATGGATTGATTCTTCTTGGGTACCAGGGTTATTAGACTCTGTAGGGCCTCCTCGGCTCCCGGATGCAGCCAAAATGAGGAGTTTAGTGTGTGGGCGAGGGTTGCAGTTTGAGGCCTGTGGGGGTGAAGGCTCCAGCTGGGGTGTAGGTTCTGGGTATGAGGCATTTGGGGTAAAGAGGGGACTCTAGGCTGCAGTAGGGGGTTGGGGTGTGATGGACTTACCTGGGGTCGCTCCCATTTGTGGGGAGTGGAACAGATGGATCCATGTACGCACCTGCAGGCAGGCACTGCCCTCCTCTTCTCACTGGCACAATTCCCAGCCCATAGAAGCTTTTGGGTGAGGCCTCCAAATGAAGGCAGCATGTGGATGACCCATTCCCAGCACTTGTGGTAATGTGGCTCCAGCCAGGAGGGGGAGGAATAGCAGCACATGGAGCTGCCACCCTCCACCCCTGTCCAGGCCCAGAACACAGGGGCTTTAGTGGCTGTAGCCTAGCACCCCCCACCCACCATTAGGTTGGGGCTTTGGGCTGTAGCCTCTAAAGCCCCTTTCTTAATCTGGCCCTGTTATTGGGCTGCTTAGTGGTGCTTAATGGTAGCGCATCTCCAAAAAGTGTTCATTAAAGAGCTCATGCCCCCTCCATCAAGTGTCTCTTAATATTCTGAAATTAAAGTTATAAAAGAGGATGCAGTGCTCTCCACCACCTCTCTCCTTTCCCACCACTTTGTCACATAAGTGAAGCACACTAGTTGAGTGGTTCTGGGTGTTTAATCCATTCTTTTAATCAACTCATATGAGTGATAATTTAGTGAAAAGTATCAGTAATTGTGATTAGTTAGCTTGGTTCCAGGTTACAGCAACACTGGAGAAAATAGAAATGTATTAAAAAAATGTGCTTTGTGCCTGGCCATCTTTCCAGTGCTGGATGGACATGTTAGGTCTGAAGTGCTTAGAGGGGCATTCTCCTTCTGAATGTTCATCTGCCATACTGTTACATTCAGAGCTCATAGGGGGAGTGTGCACCCTGCTAAATTCCTCCACAGGACTTGGAGTTGAATTTGTTCCTTTAAACTTAAATGACTGGTGGAACAAAAGCGACTTTTTCCAGTGGGGACCAGCCTGGTTTGATGACAGCAACTTCAGCGATCACAACCTTTTAAATGACTCTGGGAAGGGAACTTGGGGGGTGGCATGGACAATGGCGACCTACACTGTGGGGTCAACCTTTGGAATATATAACAGGAACCTCCAGGGAAGTGTACCCCATCTGCTTGGAGAATAAAAATGGCACAGGACCCCACCTCGGGTGGTTAAGGGATCAGCAGTGCACCCACATCATAAGTTTTAATGAGAAATTAAGAATCTGGGATATCTATCCTAGTACAACCCCTCAAAAACCCTTAAGGTGCTGGGGATATAACATCTCCCACACTGGCACATTATTGCAGAGGGATGTCACTGTTATTCCCCTAAACTTTAGTCAATACCCTGAGGGAAAAGCCTGGTACAATCATTCCCTATTCATAATTCTCACCACTGGACACATATACAACCCCACACTGGTAACCAGTAATACCCTACTCTCAAACCAGTGCGCCAGAGCAGACCTTTTTGCTGTAGACCAAGTCCTACAGGCCCTGCTGTTTGCCTTGCATGGCACAACTGCTAATGACAGCCACTGTGCTACCCACCATATTCCAAAGAAAGAACCCGCTGGAACAGGGTGGTATAAGGGACCCTATTCCCCTATCCTAAAGAAAGAGCCAGGACTGTTTTTCATCTGTGGGCAGCAAGCCTACAAGCATCTACCACTAAACTGGATAGGGCGCTGCTCACTAGGGCACGCTGCCCCTGGGGGACTTACTGTACACCCCCACGTTATGGCTCCAGGTGTCACTAACCTTGGAAGTTTCTTGCACCGAATGCCAAGGAGATTTACTGCAAACCCCCTTATAGAATGCCCTGCAGGTTTCCACCAGTTCACCCGTGCATTCCTGCCCTGGCTTGGAGTAGCTGAGCTGGAAAAGGCACTAGTAAATGTATCTGGGCAAATAGAGCAGGCTCTAAACCACACTGCAGATGCCCTAGGCTTGCTTAACAAGCAAATACAATCAGTAGCCCGTTATGCCCAACAGAATAGCCTTAGATGCAGTTTTAGCCCAACAAGGGGGAGTATGTGCAGTAATTAACCAGTCTTGCTGTTTTTATGTAAATAAATCAGGACAAATTAAACAAGATGTACTTGCTATAAAGGGCGCTATTAAGGTACTGCATGCTGTAACTGAGGATGGGAAAATCTCATGGCTAGATTGGCTAGCCCAACACTTAGGACTTCCATTAACTCCATTCCTTCACTCCATTGTAAATACTATATTAACCATTTTACTCATTGTAATTGCGTGCTGTATACTTCTATGTATTGTTAGGCGTTTTGTGTACACAGCTGTCTCCTCTGCACAAATCCGGGTATATGGCACTGGCAAGTGATCCTAATCAATCCCTTGATCCAAAATTACCTAATCAGACCCTGCCAATAGGGCGATTTTAGCTTCTTCCAAGGAGGGTAAGAGGTGCTGGCATCACCACCACCTTGTATCCTGGGACATAATAAGACATGTCAAGGGGGTGGAATGTAGCCAGACATGAACCCCCCATTTGGCCTTTTCTTCTTCTCCCCCCCCACTGGGAGAGACAGAGAGAGAAACAAGCAAGGGAGACAGGTAGCCTTTGATGTCCTGGGAATGCAGGTGTGCTGTCTCGCCCAGCCTCTCTACGATACACAAAAACCAGATAGTGAATGGGCTAGCTAATGGCCGCCCTTCTGGCTGATCTCGGTAATTGACACGCCTGATCACTTCCCCAGGAAAAACGGGGAATCTCCACCCATCACCTCCAAAGGTGCCCAATTGTCCACAATTCACAGGTGCAAATTGAGCCTTGCACCTTCCCTGGGAAACCTGGGGTTCAAAACACATTCCTCCCGATTGGCCACTTAAGACCAGGAAGAAGCCTACGTGACAAAAGGGTTATAAGAGGGGTTTGGCAGCCCCACCCCCCTTTGAGTTTCAATCACCTACACCTGCTGGCCAGGTCTGGAATTAACTCCCGAGACTGGGGACGCCTGGTTCGTATCTACTTCTTCCCGAGGGATTGAGAAAAAGTTTCTGGGTCACACCGGATCTAGGAGGCAGGGGTAAGAATTACACCTGAATTACACTTCTTTCCTATAGGAATTAAGGGAAAGACTCTGGTTCCACCAGGTCTAAGAGGCAGGCGTGAAAATCACACCTGCAACTTGCCTTTCTTGTGTACACATTACTTGTATTAGTTTAAGCTAGCTAGTTTGTCTAAAACTTTTCTTAAGTTAAATTGTGTTGTTTCCCCTTTAAAAACCACAGGTACTAACTGTTTTGGGCTATAAACTGCTAAAAACCATTAGCCTGTCACTCAAACCGCAGGAAGACCTTACCTTATCTTTAAAACGCGTTTACCCCTTTGATCTATTAGAACACTGTGATCCTCCACTATCTTTTGCATAGAACTGTAGAAAATCATTATCTTGTCTATCAAACCACAGGGGGTCCTTACCTTACCTTAATTGGCAAGCTGCGGTGAGCAATTACCTTCTGTAAACATTATTAACCACAAGAAAAATCATTATGCTGTCACTCACTCGGCGGCCATCTTGGTTTCATTCATAAATTAAGCGGTCAGTTTAAAATCCCCTTTTACACGCGGCAGCCACTTCTGCTGTAAAATCGCTACCAGCGGTTTCCTATTAACTGTTAGTAAAGTTTTATAAACAAAATTCACAATTGTGGTACTTTGATCACTTGTCTTAGTTAAATTGTTTCCATCTTTGTATAAATAAAAAGTAACTGTTAAAGCCTCTCTAAGTGTAATTTTCCTCTTGCTGCTGTACCCGAACTAAACACAAACCAAAGAACCCAGCCTGCCCTGGCTGCTTAGCGTAGCTGCTGGTGTGGCATCACCCCCTTTGCCCCACCAGACCTTTAGCTGGCACCTGGGCATCGGCTCACAGGGAGGTAGACAAGTTGCAGGTGCTTCTCCCAAAAGGAGGTTTTGGAACTAAACTCTTTGGAGTTGGGCATTCATTAGTTCTGAGAGGCCAGTATCAGCTCCTGTGACTTCCTCCAACAAGTTGAAGCAAGTTAAAGGTTCCAGGAAATTGGAACCCTTATCAAGTGCAGCTTCCGATCATCCTATTCAAGTAGTTGGGTCTGACAGAGAAGACCAAACTGTAGATTAGAAAACCAAAGGCCATATCTATGTTAATTCCAAAGAAGAAGGTAAGAGAAAAGAGGGCCATGAATGGCATTTCTGGGTCCCACATATTAGATTTGTCACATCTGTCTAATTCTAACAGTACCTCTATGGTTTTGAAACCAAGGCTGGTTTCAACTTAAACATCAAGAACCAATGGTTGAGTATCTTACAGGATTTTGTGGTATCCAGGTCTTCAGCTACTGCTTTGACCTCTGCTCTGATTCCAGGTCCATTTTTGAATCTAAACAAGACTTTTATTTTGGTGGCTGATGTACGCTGTTTGGATTCCGAGTGTTTCATGGATCCAAGTGAGAAACAGAGGGTCTTGAAGAAGAAATAAACTTCATTGGTTATAAGACGTATGTCTTCTTCACCTGAAGAAAAAAAGCAGAAGAGATTATTGGGCTTTTTCTAGATCCGTCTGTACCTCCTCTTCAGACTCAGAGAGCTCTTCATGGAAATCTTCTTGGTTTATTTTGGTCTACATTTCTGTCAAGGTGGTAAATTTTTGCTTCAGCTGATTACAGATGTGAGTGTTACCATGCTGGCAGGCTGTAGGTTTCAAATTAATTATCTGAAAGGTGTCCTCCAATAGCCATGTTGTGCATGCTGGGTGCCTGTCGCCAATAATCTGCTCAGCAGATTGGTGGATGATAGAAGTAAATAGAGACCAGGCAACTTCCACATCATCTGGCAAGCTAAGTAGAGCTGATAGTCCAATGCTGACTTCAGAAAAACCTATTGGGCAAACTTGGCATGTGAAGTGCATCAGTGTCAAACTTCATCTCAGAGGGCTTACTTGGTCATTGAAGTGTCAGCACTATACAAGCAACTGCTGGGTGCTGGTCTGTGTTTGCTGTTCATTCTTCACCACAATATACTCTACAGAAGGTGACGAGACACCTGTTGTGTGGTCATGTCAACTCCTGAGTGCTGTTGGGAGAGGTCCAAGACATCTGGTGCATACATCACAGCTTGACCCATTACCAAAGAATGGGAGGTGTTTAATGTCAGCAGGCAGCATGAGTTTTCTTTGGGTACACTTGAACCATAATGATCAGTGACCTGTTCCAACCCAGTCTGCAGGCAGGTCCACTGAGATAAAGAGGCCAAAACTGTCCTGGGGATCAGCGACTCAAAAGGGCCCAGGCTTCCTGCTGCCATTGCTGCTATGGACAGAGCCTTAGGTGGTGCTGAAAGGCTAGTCGGGGGAGACTTGGTCCCACCCCTTCCTGAAGCATATGATAGCCACCCCACCTCCACGCCTTGCTCCTCTGTCGACAGAGAACCAGTAACTGCATTTGGGTAGTCCAGTATCATAAATTTGTCATGAAACACTACACGTACTAGAGATTCCAACTAATTGTAGAAATGATATTTAATTGCATCAACAGATTCCTCTACCAGCACACAGACCATTGTGATGAGTACGACATATCCATATCAGTGTTTCATGTCTTAGACTCTTCTGTTAGAATATTAGCTTCTACAGTTTCTCTGAGGAGATATGTTTCGCTTTGCTGTTCTACTGGCTCTGGACACTAAATTCTGCCCATTTAACAGAAGGAAAAGGCAGGTGAGTTGCTAGAAAAGCTGAAGGAGTCAACATCAAAGGTCTGCTCTTTGAACTTGATTCCTTCCAGAAGTACTTTGCTTTCTTTCAATTTATGAGTGAGCATTATCTGCAATCTTTCTTGCCTTACTTTTTGTCAGATTAAGTAATTGGGTCCTAGTTCCTGTTACATGAAGTCTACATGTGTGTGTGTGTGCACGCGTGTCCACATTCATGCACAGCTGCTACATACTTGCTTTTCTGTTCTGTTTTGTTCAGACTATTGCTGATCTAACCAATTCTTGATTACTGCATGCTTTGATTAACCACCTGCCTGTGTGTATTGCTTCTGTGTGTGTATGTGTCTTGGGATTACCGGTAGATTACTCTTACTGCAGAATTGCTCTTAGACCATGATGCCACTGATACTTACAAGGGACTTCTGAAGCCCAACTCCTACTTTGATGTGGCTGTGGAATGCCTCAAGAAGTATTTTTAGACTGGAGATTCTGCTAAAATAAAAAAAATGTTTTTGAAGCTTGCCAGCAGTCCAGTGAAACCATATGTGAGTCTGTATGCTGTTTGGAGCAGTTGGCTCGTGACTCAATCTAGGGACATTAATCTAGCTCAGATATTTTTGCCATTTGGTGTAGCCAGTGACAGTCTGAACAAAATACAAAAACACAATTGTTTGGTGTAGCAATTGCGAAGAGAAAAGCATTTGAGAGAGCTTGGACTGAAAGGGGTTCTGTGTCCCAGACTCCTGCTATCGCATGTCTGTACTGAAATCATCAGCTGCTTCTCCTACTTCTGTCACCTAGAGTCCTCCTCCCACTCTATGGGTTCAGCAGCAAAAATTACCAGCTTCTTCCTGTTTGTGCAGTGGAACTCCAGATCACTTGGCCTGTCCAAGCTAAGACTGCCGGACTTGTGGGAAAGAAGAAAACTTCAAGTTAGTGTCCTTTCATATTCTGATTTACAGAGGCCTGAAGGTCATACAGTGCATATGAAGCCACATAAATCTATCTTTACTAAAAGAAAAATCAGGGTCCCAGGTACTGTCTTTTCATGTGGCAAAGTGCATGAGCTGCTAGCTCATTGTGCAAACTGATGATCCAAATTTAGGGCTTGTACACAGGGAAAATCTGATTCTCCTGTCTCAGCTTCTATGGCTTATATTTTGGAGTATTCAACCTAAAAATTCTAAGGAATTATCTAATTTATCTTTGAGAGTTCATTTGGCAAGTATCTCAACCATTATCCGAAATATAGTAAGTTAATTGCTGTTAGTGCCTAGTATATAGCTAAGACATTTTGAAGGGGTTTTATATATGATATCCCTTGAGAAATTCCATCCCTACTTGGGCTCTTAAATTGATATTCTCTACACTCATGAAATCACCTTTTGAACTCCTGGCAGAGTGTTATTTGTGTTATTTATCTCTAACAATAGCATTCATTATTGACATAAAGTCCACCAGAACAGTGATTGAATTTAGTGCCTTGATGGGTGATCCATCACTTATATCTTTTCATAAAGACTAAGTGGTTCTTAGACCTGATCCCAGGTTTTAGCCAAAAGTGGCTTTTGACTTTCATATCATGTAATTAATAGGCTGGATTTTTTTCCCAGAGCCTCATACTCAGGGCTTACAACAGACTTTGCCATGACCTGGGCAAGAATGAGGAGGCTCAGCTGCAAGCAGAAGGTGTGGGGTTGGAGTCAAGCCTCTCCCCACCCAGCCCTCATTGCTGCCTAGCCCAAGCCATGCAGGGCTCTGGCCACCACTCCTGTGATAGCAGTGATGGTGATCCAGAGCCTTCAGCCCTTTTATGTGCTCTTTTGCCCCCTCCTGTCAGCGGCCCTGTTCATAGTAATGAGAAGAAACCTATTTTACGTACCTTGGACGTAAGAAGAGCCCTTACATGTTGTTTGAATAGAACACAATGGTGTCAAAATCATCTGATTATTTCTCTTGTGCTGAGAGACATATGGCTTAGACTTTGTTTAATCCATCTGCAAATGGTCTGGGAAGTGTTACATATTATCAGCAATTTCTGTGCTTACAATGGTAAACTCTTGTTCCAGAGAACTGGGGAAGCATTTTTTCTTGTCTTAAGCATGTCCTGGTTACTGAAACTTTCAGGGAAGCAACCTGGAGTTTTGCACACACTTCTTCTAAATACTGTGCTCTCGATTTCATTTCAAGACTAATGTTAGAGTTGACAGAGTGGTGTTTCAATCTGTATTCTGTTAAGGCTCTGTTTCCTCCTCCAGGTTATTTTCAGCATTGGTTATCAAACTACCCAAAAGTGGGACTATGCAAAGGCACCCACTGAACAAATGAAGTTTTCTTACTTATAATTAGAGTTCTTTAAGAGAGCATTACACAGTCGCACTTCCCGTCCACCTTCCCCTGTATTTCTATGTTGCTCTCTTTATTCAGCTGTTAACATTCTAAGTCCCGAAACATTTATGGCTCTAGATCCCAAGCCCCAGAGTCTTGGCATAATGGGGTCCAGACTGTCCCTTCCCCAAGCACTAGTTCCACAGCTGTCATTGGCCAGGAAGCACAACCAATGGGAGTTATGAGGGTGGTTCTTTCAGGCACATGCAATGCACAGAGAATCCCTGTTCTCGAGCCCCAGGAACTTGCCAGCCATTTCCCATGAGCCGTCTTAGGTAAATGCTGCACAGACCCCGCCATTCCTGTGGTGCCCCAGTCCCCTCCTTCCTTTTCCAAATCTGAGCCCCTTCCTAAACCCCGCAGTTCCTGTCCAGAGGAGTCAAGGCAGGTAGGTAGCCTGCCCTTCCTGTTCCTCAAACTCCTCATCCCCAGTCCTTTGCCTCCTCTTGCATCACAAACCTCTCTCCAGCCACACCCCTAGAGCTCTATGTGTGAACATCATAGAAAGGGAGCATTGTTCTGTAGAAGGCCAAGGGAGCCTGCAGCAATATTGAGGAGGAACACATGGAGATAAAGCAGGAAGGGAATGGAGCAAGGTGATATGCGTTCAGCTCTTGAGGAAAAATTGGGGCTTAAGTAGAAAGGGGTCAGATTGGGAGAAGCAGAGGGAACATATCTTCCTGGTCACTAGGGCTATATCCAGAGGGCAGCAATATTTTGGGATACAGCAGTATCCCGAAATAGCTGCCTGCATCTATGTAATGCGCCCATCATCTCTAAACAGTTTTTCAGATAACAGGTACTCTATTCTGGCATCACAGTACACCTCATTGCATGAGGAGTGCAGAGATGCCACAAAATGGGCATTTAGACAGGGCCACATGCTGAGATAGCTTATTTCAAAATCTACCAAAAATAAGCTACACGATTTGTGTAGCGTAAATTGCATATCTTATTTTGAGCTTATGGCACTGTGTAGACCTAGCCTAGAAGAGGAGTATACCCACCATTTGGTAATCTCTTCAAAGTAACTATAAATTGTCCCAAAGCTCCAAGGATGGAATCTACTTGGAAGAATGCAGATTCAAAGCAGTAATTTCTTTGTTAAAACCAGTCTCTCACCTCCAAGTTCTTTCTCACCAATTGCTACAGCAGTGGTTATATATGCACAATTCTACTTTTAAAAACATGCCAGATGAAAATATTTTCTTGACTTTTTAAAAACTCATCAAGTATATTTTTCCAAATATGTCTGGTAATAAATGGACACAGCAGTCCTGTATAAAAGAATATGTTTACTAGTATGGAATTAGAGACATACATCTCCACCAACCATGCTGTGATCTGATCTGTTTTCCTATGTCTCCTCTCTACAGCATAGGAAAATTGATTTTGATTACCTAGGTAGCCAAGGTCAGGAAGAGTTCTTGAGTAGTCTCAGTATAAAAACTGGGCAGGAGCACAGTGTTTCACCTCCTGCTAAAACAGGTATTACACATTGCTTAGCAGAACTTTAGATGTTATGAGCTATTAGTCTAATATGTCATCACAAATTCTCCTCTACTGACTTAGTATGTGTGAATGAATCAGTGTCTTCTGGTAGCTGACCACTGAAATGGTTGGGAACTTAGTACAACTGTTATTTCGAGTTCCTCTTTAGCTTACTGAGAGAGGCCTGAGTTTTGTAGATAGAAAAATAAGGGTTCTGTTCTTCTACTCCATATATGCATGATTAGTATGATATGTTAGATAGTAGTAGTAGTAGGCATCCTTCAGTCTACATAGACTATGGATTGCGCCCTTTATAGTTTCAATTGAGGACTTCATTTACAGCGTCTACTGTGACTATGAAGACCCACACGAGAGTGACAGTCCTTGCTGCATCTCTTGCAGATGTGGTGGGTGTCTGGCAAGTCCTTAGTGTGCTTTCTGTGCGCTCGCTTCTCCTCTGCTAGCTGTCTGATCCTCATCTTGCCCTTCTGAAGGCCCTTGTGTAACCCCTGCCTCCATCTGCTGCGGTCGTCTGTTAGTTCTTCCCAGTTGTCCAGCTCGATGTCTGCCTCTCTGAGGTCTCTCTTGCAGACATCTTGGTAGCGCAACTGGGGGCATCCGGGAGGTCTTTTGCCAGAGGATAGCTCGCCGTACAGGATATCTTTTGGAATCCTTCCATCATTCATCCTGTGGACGTGGCCAAGCCAGCGGAGCCGACGCTGCCTGAGGAGGGTGTGCATGGTTGGGATTCCAGCTTGCTCGAGGATGGCGGTGTTGGTCACTCTGTCCTTCCATGATATTCCAAGGATGCGCCTGAGGCAGCGCAAGTGGAAGACGTTCAGCCTCTTTTCCTGGCGGGCATACAGGGTCCAAGTCTTGCTGCCATAAAGAAGGGTGCTGAGGATGCAGGCTCTGTAGACTTGCATTTTGGTGTGAGTGTACAGCTTGTTGTTATTCCACACTCTCTTGCTGAATCTGGACAGAGTTGTGGCTGCTTTTCCGATCCTCCTATTTAGCTCAGTGTCCAACTACAGGGTGTCAGTGATGGTGGACCCGAGGTAAACGAACTCGTGGACGACCTCTAACGTATAGTTGTCAATGCTGATTGATGGGGATTCAGCAACATCCTGACCGAGTACGTTTGTCTTCTTTAGGCTGATGGTAAGCCCAAAGTCCTTGCATGCTTTGGAAAACTGATCCAGCAGTTTTTGAAGCTGGTCTTCTGTGTGAGACACTACAGCAGCATCGTCTGCGAACAGCATGTCTCTGATGAGGACTTCCCGCACCTTAGACTTAGCTTTCAGCCTTGCAAGGTTAAAGAGTTTCCCATCAAATCTTGTGTGCAGCAAGATGCCCTCTGCTCAAGATGCAAAGGCATGCTTCAGGAAGAGTACGAAGAAGATGTATAGGTAGATACAGTGGGGTTTTTGTGCTGTACTTCCTGGCGCAGAGTACTGGCACCTTGGCAGCCCCAGCCATGGGATGGCTTGGTGTGGGAGCAGGAACTGGCTGACTACTGGCTCCTCATTTTTTTTACAAAAAAGACACTGGATAGATGTACATGTTGTTTGCTGTAATAGATGAATGTATCATAATTATAGGGCAAGATTGCCATAAATGTTATGATTGGAGTAAGGATTTCCATTCTATTTTAGGGATGAGGAAAAGAGAAAGATCTGAGCAAAACTACAGAACTCATCTGCCAGTTGGAAGGGCCAGTGCAGAAAGGGGGGGACCCACCAGAGCAAGAGAGAGAGCTGCCAGTCAGAAAGGAGAAAGATGAGCCTAGTGTATTTCACTTACAGAAACAATGTACTGGGTCATGGTACACTAACACCCATGTGAACGCCCCTTTCAGGGTGAGGCTTCTTTCTGTCACCTCCATCTTGTGGTGGAATCACAACAGTTCCCACTTTCTGAGTTCAGGACATGGGCTGCAGTCTTTTGGTCGGCAGTACTGTAGTTCCATTTCCTCTGGGAGAAACAATATTGGTAACCAGTGACCAGATAGCTTCCTTAAAGCAAAGTACTATTTATTTAGAACCAAAAGCTCTGAATGAGAATACATATTAAAACCAAAAACCCAGTCTACACACCTACTTGTCTTTGCCTGACTCTTACCATTTCCTGGGAAGACCTCTGTTGTTTTCTGGCACCCCTGGCCCTGTGGACCCAAAAATAAGCTACCCGATTTGTTTAGCGCAAATCAATTTGGAGTTAGGAAGTCCACCATTCCTAAATCTGAAATTGAAAGAATGCGTCTCTTCTTCCGAAAGCACTCTTCCGCTCCCAGATGAGGAAAGGCGCCTCCTTTGCTTATCTTATTTTGAGTTTATGGCATTGTGTAGACCTAGCCTAGGAGAGGAATATACCCACCATTTGGTAATCTCTTCAAAGTGACTGTAAATTGTCCCAAAGCTCCAAAGATGGAATCTACTTGGAAAAAATGCAACTTCAAAGCAGTAATACTTCTGTCACAACCCGTTTCTGTGCTGCCCAGTTCTTGCTCACCAATTGCTACAACAGTGATTATATATGCACAATTTTGCTTTTAAAAATATGCCAGACAAAAATATTTTCTTGACTTTTTAAAAACTCATCAAGTATATTTTTCTAAATATGTCTGGTAATAAACAGACACAGCAGTCCTGTATAAAAGAATATGTATGTGACTTTATTTCATTGACTCCTAACCAGTGCCATCCTTAGGCATATACAGTATACTCAGCTGCATAGGACACAGTGGTGCTCCAAATTTTGCAGTGCCCTAAGCTGTGTATGCCTACCACCACCACCAGCTGCAGTCAGACCTGACTTTGCAGCCCCAGTTGGGGGTGAGTTTTTCATTCTGTCATTCAGTATGTTCCTCTATTTTCTGCTGCTATTTTTCACATGCAAATGCCACAGGGCTCTGTTACCATGAACAGGGCAGGTGTAGCCAGACATGCATTTCCCCACTTTATCTCCTGCATTGATTGAGGACAGGTGAGAGAAGCTGCTGTCTGGAGGGGTCAGCTTGTGGGTGGGCTGGAGTCACTGAAGTACCACTGACCATCCTGCTGCTGACTCTTCTTCATGTCCTTCCCTCTAGCCCTCCACCAATTAAGAGTGGGGCCTTGGGCCCTGCCCAGTTCATTCAGCAGCATCGGCTCTGCTCTCTGCACAGCCAGATTAAGGCATTAACCCAAACATGTGTTCGAACCCCTTGGTCCTAGAGTTACGTGATTACATGAGTAGTGCAAGATACGCAGGGAGAAAAGTAACACAGAGGGAGCTGTGTTAGTCTATATACTATCAAAACAAAAAAGCAGTCAAGTAGCACTTTAAAGACTAACAAAATAATTTATTAGGTGAGCTTTCGTGGGACAGACCCACTTCTTCAGACCATAGCCATACCAAAACAGACTCACTATTGAAGACATAGAGAACCAAAAACAGTAATCAGGGTTGACAAATCAGAAGAAAATGATCAAGGTGAACAAATCAGAGAGCAGAGAGGCAGGGGGTGGGGGTCTTGAGTCTGTTCTGGTCTGGCTATGGTCTGAAGAAGTGGGTCTGTCCCACAAAAGCTCACCTAATAAACTATTTTGCTAGTCTTTAAAGTGCTACTTGACTGCTTTTTGTTTTGATCACACCATTAGACGATGATCAGTAGGTCTGATCTTGCAACTATATATGTCTATAAAATGCCTAGCAAATTGTGAGCATTACCAGAAATAAGTAAGAAACAGTCACTTGAAAACATAGGCCCCTCCAGTTGAAAGTGTTTATTTGAGAAAGGACATCCAGGATCTAGGCTTTAGGTTAGATATATAGCTCATGCAGTAGATTAAAATTCTAAATTCAAGTTCTCATAATTGTGGTCTTAAATTCAGGGCTAACTCTGATTTTTTTTACAACAGAAATGGTGTAAATAATTGTAACTAACAGAACAATGTGTGGTTTTTTATAGCAAAGTCTCATTTGGAAAAGCCTCAATTTAGAGATTGAGCTGACACAGTTTTTCCACTTTGCCAGCCAAATGAATGTGGTGAAGCGTGCCACTCATAACTGCATCAGCCTGGGGATTAAGAATAAAATCTCTGTTAAATCCTTTGCAGTGTGAACATCAGAAAATTGGAAGGCTAGAGTATGTCTGACATAGCAGGCGACAGAAGTAGTGGACCAAAAGCACCCTTATTTGTTGGGAAAGTGTTTGCAATTTAGTGGCATTATCTTTTATTAATTTTGTAATTTCTACTAGGTAGAAGCCAGAGAACAAGGATATACCTTATTGAAACTTGCATGCATAGCACACCTCTCTGGAACAGCATATGCCTCCAGTGCTTTTCTGCATATGACCCATATTCCCTAACCAACCATTTACTCCATGGACTGTAGTCATATGGCGAGGTGAAATGTTATAGGGAGAGTAAAGTCACAAAACTATGAAGTTCTAAATGTCCTAAGACATTTTTAAAGCTCAGCTATTGTATGATATCGAATATATTTTTGACAAATAACATTAAACACGTTCTGTAATCAGATCAGTCTGAGCTACAATAGCGTGTACTGTATTTGATATACCTTGAGGAGGGAGGAAGATACTGCAAGAATGAACACTGATGAGTAGCTTTGTTACTTAAATATTTGCAATGGGTTCTCCCATTTCCTCAGTCTTTCCCAGCTCTTCTAGCTGCTTGGCTGCTTTTCTTGTCACAAATGATATGTGCTTCAGTAAACAGACATGGTATTAGTGAAACTTGGTGGGACAATGCCCATCATTAGAATGTTAACATTCACCAGTTAAAACCTGTTTAAAGAGGATACAGTAGATAGCCAGTGTGTGGGTGACATTAGTTGCTGATTTAACTGCAGCTTTCATCCCTTTGGAGTGTCCTCAAGGACATCTCCATTTGTGCGACTCCTCTAGGTTTCATTTGCATTGAAGCAAAGTCCTGCAACGTCTTTTCTCCAAACTGGGACCTTAGGCTGCAATTTACTGTGATTATCTCAGTAGATCTGACTTTAGTTCAAAACCCACATTCCCATTCTCTCAGGGGCAATGACAATAACTTCCTTCTACGGAGCACTATAGAGTAGACATAGCCATAGAAAATAATAAGATAAGTAACAGCATGGATTTGTCAAAAAAAAAAAAAACATGTCAAACCAACTTTGTAGCTTTCTTTTACAAGCTAGCAAGTCCTATAGATTGCAAGAAGCAGTAGATATGTTATATCCTGACTTTAGTAAGGCATGACTGTCTCATAAACAAAATAAGGAAATACAGCCTAGATGAAAGTGGGTAACTAACCGCTTGGAAAACTATTCCCAGAGAGTAGTTTTAAGAGGTTCACATGAAGCTGGAAGGGCATATCAAGTGGGGCCCCACAGGGATCACTTCTGAGTCTGGTGCTATTCAATATCTCAATCAGTGGTTTAGATACACTTACAAAATTTGTGGTTGATACAGAGATGGAAGTGGTTTGAAAGATAGGATTAAAATCCAGAAGGATCTGGACACTGGAGAAATGGTCTGAAATAAGTAGGGTGAAATCCAGTGAGGTTAAATGCAAGGAAAGAATGATCAGTTACACACACACAAAATGGGAAGTGACTGTTTAGGAAAGACTACTGCTGAAAGGGATCTGGGCATCATAAATGATCACAGGCTAAGTGAGAACAAACAGTGTAATGTTGTTGGAAAAAAGGGAAACGTCATTCAGGGGTGTATTAATAGGAGTATTGTAAGCAGGATACAAGAAGTAATTCTTCCACTCTACTCGATGCTGATTAGGCCTCAACTGAAGTATTTTGTTCAGTTCTAGGCATTTTAGGAAAGATGTGGACAAATCAGAGAAGGCTCACAGAACTGTAACAAAAAGATTAAAGATCTAGAAAAAATATGACGTGAGGGAAGATTGAAAAAAAATTGAGTTGGTGTAGTCTGGAGAAGAAAAGACTCAGGAGGAATGCAACAGTTTTCAACTACATAAAATGTTGCTAGAAGGAGGAGGGTGAAAAATTATTCTCTTTATCTTCTGAGGATAGACCAAGAAATAATAGAATTTAAATGGCAGGAAGAGTAGTTTAGGAGGGACATTAATGAAAACATCCCAATTGTCAGTATGGTTAAGCACTGCAATGAATTACCTAGGGACATTGTGGAATGTCTATTTCTAGTGTTTATGAATTCTGTTGTGATCTGCTATAGCATAATCCCAAGTAAAAAGTCATAGCCAGAAGATGAAAGAGAATGAACTTAGCCAAAAATTCTGTACTTCAGTTATTCTGCGTTCATAAGCTGTGGTAGCATGTTGTTCTACTACTGTAAAGAAGGCAATCTCCAGAAACTTCTCCCTAGCCATTGGTCTAATATTAGAATTTATTAATTCTAGTCCTCAGAACTACTCCTGTATGACATGGGGCTAGTGACTTCAACATTCTGCTTTCATTTTCCAGAATCTGGTCTTTAAAATATGGGTAGTAATTAAATAATTTCCTGAAAACCCCCGCCCCAGAACTGAACAACTACTCTGTCCCATGAATTTGAAGACTGAAACTTTCAGCCTCTGCCTACCTGCACTGTAGTGGATTGAACTAAAACCTTATATCTAAAAGCTACCAAGCTTTATAAAAGTTTGGCTCTGGACCTGAACAAAGGCCCCTCTATGTAATTAATGCTACACATTAGACTTCCCTGGTCTAGCAACAAGGGAGTTAGTTGGACCAAGCGACGTCAATTCTGGCCCCCCTGTGTTCACAGATTCCAGGCTCTGCAGACCAAGCGAGGCTGCTCTCCTCTGGCTACTGGGCTCCCCTTTAGGCCTGGGCTGCCTTGCTGTGGGCTGCCAATAATTTCAAAATATCATCATCATCATATCATCATCATCATCATCAATAACCATGGGCTCAGCGCCCGTTGGCGTCTGATGCCTCTCTCGCTATTTCCTTCCATCTTTCCCTATCCAGTGCAGGGTGGCTTAGTTTCTGTAGACTAGCTCCGCACCAATCTACTACATCATCTATCCATTCTCTGTGGGGTCTGCCTCTCCTATTCGAACCATCCATTATGCTGAATACTAGGGTCTTGATTTCTTGTTCGTCGTTCTTTCTGCAAATATATCCAAATAGTTGTAGCTTCTGTTTTATAACCTTCTGCAGCAGGTTCTCTTTCAGCTGTATCTTCCTATATAATTCCTCATTGGTGACCTTCTGCATCCATCCTATTCTTAGAATCTTTCTATAACAACTCCTTTCGAATGCCAATATTCTGCTTTTTGAATCTTTTGTTATCACCCATGACTCACATCCGTACAACATGCTGCTGAATACATATGTTTTCAAGACACCCAGCTTTGTTCTTAAGCTAATTGCTTTGCTTTTCCAGATCTTATCCATCGCCTTCAAACTAGCTCTTGCTTTCGCTATTCTAGTCGCTATTTCCTTCTGACAGTCTAAAGCATACGTTATGTTGCTCCCCAGATATGTGAACTTCTCTACATTTTCTAGTTCAATAGCATCCACACTAATCTTCCTACCTTTTTCCTTTTCTCCAAATACCATTGTTTTTGTTTTATCGATGTTCATAATCAGTCTGTACCGCTTCCCTTCTTCGTTTAACACCTGCACCATTTTCGCTAGCTTCTCCTCATCTTCCTCAATGATGACTATATTATCCGCGAACCTCAAGTTGTTAATTCTTTTCCCATGCGCAGATATCCCTTCTACCTCTTCCTTGACCTTGTCCATCGCTCTCTCTAGATGTGCAATTAAGATACTTGGTGACATTGGATCTCCTTGTCTCATAAAAACGGCCATACTGGGTCAGACCAAAGGTCCATCCAGCCCAGTATCCTGTCTGCCGACAGTGGCCAGTGCCAGGTGCCCCAGAGGAGGTGAACCGAAGACAATGGTCAAGCGATTTGTCTCCTGCCATCTCTCTCCAGCCTTTGACTAAAGGCTAGGGGCACCATACTTTACCCTTGGCTAATAGCCATTTATGGACCTAACCTCCAAAAATTTATCAAGCTCTATTTTAAACTCTGTTAGAGTGCTGACCTTCACAGCCTCCTCCAGCAAGCAGTTCCACAGGTTGACTGTGTGCTGTGTGAAGAATAATTTTCTTTTATTAGTTTTGAACCTACTATCCATTAATTTCATTTGGTGTCCTCTAGTTCTTATATTATGGGAACAAGTAAATAACTTTTCAATATTCACTTTCTCCACACCATTCATGATTTTATATACCTCTGTCATATTGCCCCTCAATCTCCTCTTTTCTAGACTGAAAAGTCCCAGTTTCTCTACCCTCTCCTCATATGGAACCCTTTCCAAACCCATAATCATTTTAGTTGCCCTTTTCTGAACTGTTTCTAGCGCCAGTATATCTTTTTTGAGGTGAGGAGACCACATCTGCACGCAGTACTCAAGATGTGGGCGTACCATAGGGGAAGTATGATAGTCTTATTTTCTATCCCTTTTTTAATAATTCCTAACATCCTATTTGCTTTACTGACTGCCGCTGCACACTGCGTGGATGTTTTCAGAGAACTATCCACTATAATTCCAAGATCCCTTTCCTGATCTGTTGTAGCTAAATTTGCCCCCATCACATTGTATGTGTATTTGGGGTTATTTTTCCCAATGTGCATTACCTTACACTTACCCACATTAAATTTCATTTGCCATATTGCTGCCCAATCACTCAGCTTAAGAACTTAAGAACATAAGAACATAACATAAGAATGGCCATACTGGGTCAGACCAAAGGTCCATCCAGCCCAGCATCCCATCTGCCAACGGTGGCCAATGCCAGGTGCCCCAGAGAAGGAGAACAGAAGACAATGATCAAGTGATTTATCTCCTGCCATCCATCTCCTGCCCTTGTTATGAAGGCTAGGGCACCATACTTTATCCCTGGCTAATAGCCATTTATGGACCTAACCTGCAAAAATTTATTGAGCTCTTTTTTAAACCCTAATAGAGTCCTGGCCTTCACAGCCTCCTCGGGCAAGGAGTTCCACAGGTTGACTGTGCGCTGTGTGAAGAAAAATTTCCTTTTATTAGTTTTGAACCTACTACCCATCAATTTCATTTGGTGTCCCCTAGTTCTTGTATTATGGGAAAAGGTAAATAATTTTTCTATATTCACTTTCTCCACACCATTCATGATTTTATATACCTCTATCATATCGCCCCTCAATCGCCTCTTTTCCAAACTGAAAAGTCCCAGTCTCTCTAGCCTCTCCCCATATGGGACCCGTTCCAAGCCCCTAATCATCTTAGTCGCCCTTTTCTGAACCTTTTCTAATGCCAATATATCTTTTTTGAGGTGAGGAGACCACATCTGCACGCAGTACTCGAGATGTGGGCGTACCATAGTTTTATATAGGGGAACTATGATATCTTTTGTCTTATTATCGATCCCTTTTTTAATAATTCCTAACATCCTATTTGCCTTACTAACTGCCGCTGCACACTGCGTGGATGTCTTCAGAGAACTATCCACTATGGCTACGTCTACACGTGAAGCCTACATCGAAGTAGCCTATTTCGATGTGGCGACATCGAAATAGGCTATTTCGATGAATAACGTCTACACGTCCTCCAGGGCTGCCAACGTCGACGTTCAACTTCGACGTTGCACGGCACCACATCGAAATAGGCGCTGCGAGGGTACGTCTACACGCCAAAGTAGCACACATCGAAATAAGGGTGCCAGGCACAGCTGCAGACACGGTCACAGGGCGGACTCAACAGCCAGCCGCTCCCTTAAAGGGCCCCTCCCAGACACACTTGCACTAAACAGCACAAGATCCACAGAGCCGACAACAAGTTGCAGACCCTGTGCATGCAGCATGAATCTCCCGCTGCAGCAGCAGCAGCCAGAAGCCCTGAGCTAAGGGCTGCTGCACACGGTGACCATAGAGCCCCACACGGGCTGGAGAGACAGCGTCTCTCAACCCCCCAGCTGATGGCTGCCATGGAGGACCCCACAATTTCGACGTTGCGGGACGCGGATCGTCTACACGTGCCCTACTTCGACGTTGAACGTCGAAGTAGGGCGCTATTCCGATCCCCTCATGAGGTTAGCGACTTCGACGTCTCGCCGCCTAACGTCGAAGTTAACTTCGAAATAGCACCTGATGTGTGTAGCCGCTCCGGGTGCTATTTCGAAGTTAGTGCCGCTACTTCGAAGTAGCGTGCACGTGTAGACACAGCTTATAACTCCAAGATCCCTTTCCTGATCTGTCGTAGCTAAATTTGACCCCATCATGTAGTACGTGTAATTTGGGTTATTTTTTCCAACATGCATTACCTTACACTTACCCACATTAAATTTCATTTGCCATTTTGCTGCCCAATCACTCAGTTTGCTGAGATCTTTTTGTAGTTCTTCACAATCTACTTTGATTTTGACTATCCTGAACAGCGTGGTATGATCTGCAAACTTTGCCACCTCACTGCTTACCCCTTTCTCTAGATCATTAATGAACAAATTGAACAGGATTGGTCCCAGGACTGACCCTTGGGGAACACCACTAGTTACCCCACTCCATTGTGAAAATTTACCATTTATTCCAACCCTTTGTTTCCTGTCTTTTAACCAGTTTCCAGTCCATGAAAGGATCTTTCCTCCTATCCCATGACCACCTAATTTACATAAGAGCCTTTGATGAGGGACCTTGTCAAAGGCTTTATGGAAATCTAAGTATATTATGTCCACTGGATCTACCCTGTCTGCATGTTTGTTAACCCCTTCAGAGAACTCTAATAGATTAGTAAGACATGACTTCCCTCTACAGAAACCATGCTGACTTTTGCCCAACAAATCATCATCTTCTACGTGTCTGACAATTTTATTCTTTACTATTGTTTCTACTAATTTGCCCGGTACTGATGTTAGACTTACCAGTCTGTAATTGCCAGGGTCTCCTCTAGAGCCCTTTTTAAATATTGGCGTTATATTAGCTGCCTTCCAGTCATTGGGTACTGAAGCTGATTTAAAGGATAGGTTACAAACCACCATTAATAGCTCTGCAATTTCACATTTGAGTTCTTTCAGAACCCTTGGGTGAATGCCATCTGGTCCTGGAGACTTGTTACTGTTTAGCTTATCAATTAGTTCCAAAACCTCTTCTACTGACACTTCAATCTTGGACAGTTCCTCAGATTTGTCACCTACAAAAGGACGGCTCCGATTTGGGAACCTCTGTAATATCCTCATCCGTGAAGACTGAAGCAAAGAAATCATTTAGTTTCTCTGCAATGGCATTATCTTCCTTGACTGCTCCTTTTATATCTCTATCGTCCAGGGGTCCCACTGCTTTTTTAGCGGGCTTCCTGCTTCTAATGTACTTAAAAAACATTTTACTATTGTTTTTTGAATTTATGGCTAACTGTTCCTCAAAATCTTTTTTGGCTTTTCTTATTACATTTTTACACTTAATTTGGCAGTGTTTATGTTCCTTTCTATTTTCCTCACTAGGATTTGACTTCCACTTTTTAAAGGATGCCTTTTTATCTCTCACTGCCTCTTTTACATGGTTGTTAAGCCACGGTGGCTCTTTTTTAGGTCTCTTACTGTGTTTTTAATTTGGGTATACATTTAAGTTGGGCCTCTAATAAGGTGTCCTTGAAAAGTTTCCACGCAGCCTGCAGGGATTTTACTTTAGTTACTCTACCTTTTAATTTCTGTTTAACTAACCTCCTCATTTTTGTATAATTCCCCTTTTTGAAATTAAATGCCAGAGTGTTGGACTGCTGCGGTGTTGTTCCCAACACAGGAATATTAAACGTCACTATTTCCAAGCGGTCCTGTAATAGTTACTTCTTGGACCAGATCCTGCGTTCCAGTCAGTATTAGATCGAGAATTGACTCTCCCCTTGTGAGTTCCTGTACCAGCTGCTCCAAGAAGCAGTCACTTAAGGCATTGAGAAATTTTATCTCTGAATCCCATCCTGAGGTGACATGTACCCAGTCAATATGGGGATAATTGAAATCCCCTATTATTACTGATTTTTTTATTTTGATAGCCTCTCTAAGCTCCCTTAACATCTCAGCATCACTATCACTGTCCTGGTTAGGTGGTCGATAATATATTCCTAGTTCCATAGTCCTATTAGAGGAAAGAATTGCTATCCATAATGATTCTGTGGAACAATTTGATTCCTTTAGTCTCGTACCTCTACTTGTTTTAAACCAACTTCCCAGCTCCCCACATGTTCTCACCACTGCCTCCGCATTATCATTGTTTATCTGGGCGACGTCTGAGCTGGCATCTTTTAACATTTGGTTGTACTGGCATCAGATTTCATTCATATTGTTGTTTGATTGTCAGTGCATTGACACATATCTGACCAGCCCTCCTCCTTCCTCCAGGCTTGGGACTGGCATGGAGCTCTCAGTGACTTCATGGCGGAGTTAATTTCAAAATAGCAGACAGCTTATTTTGACTTATGTAAACTTATTCCAAAATAGATATATCAAAGTAGGGTCTGTAAAGACAGGCCACGTCTACACAGCCCTCCCCTTCCAGAAGGGAAATACAAGTAAGTGAGGTCGAAAAAGCAAATGAAGCACAGATTTACATATCTCATGTCTCATTTGCATATTCTACTGCAATCATGCTTCCAGAAGAGACTTTTCCAGATGCAAAAGCAGACACTTAGACAGAGTTCCTTTCAGAAGAAAACCCATTTTCTAAAGAACCCTTCTTCCACATTCATTTCAGAAAGAAGGTGCCTTTCGAAAAGGGGGATTTTTTTCCAAAGGAACCCCATCTATGCGGCTGTTTCTGCTTCCAGAAAAATCTTCCAGAAGCACAATTGTGCATTAATATGCAAATGAGGTACAGGATATGTAAATCTGCACTTCATTTGCATTTTAATCTCTTTCATTTGCATTCCCATTCTGGAAGGGAAGTGCTGTGTAGACACAGCCTGGGAATAGGGGCTATTTCAAAATAAGATATTCCGGAATAGCTTATTACAAAATAAAATAGGTGTGTAGACATATTGTTTTGGATAAGAATCCATGGAAACAGTGCTTCTAGGGGCTCTAACCTGAAATAGGCTCTATTGTGTGTGGACTAAGTTTTGCTTATTTGGAGACTTCCCAAAATTATTCCACATTATTCTGGAATATTTTATTTTGGAATAATAACCCTGGAATAAGGTATTCCAGAATAACTCTGTAGCGTAGACATACTCCGTGAGATTTAAATGTTGTTTTTATAAAAGCTTAATTTCATGTCTTATGAGAAAAGCCCTGTTTAATTATTGGGTGACAGAAAATGGTAAAAATTAGAAAGGTTTAAAGGTGTCAGGGCTTCCAGGGACTTGTCGACAGAAGTTTTTGTTGGAAGATATCTTCCAGCAAAACTTCTGTCGACATATTGCAGCCAAACAGACTGCCTGGCTGCTCTCTTGACAAAACATCCAACTGGAAGCACAGCAGACAGGGCTGCCCGGTGTCCCAGAAGCCCTGTCTGACAATGGAGGGACCCCCCCACAGAATGTCCAGACTGTCTCTCTGTTGACAGAGATCTGTCAACAGAGGTGTTATACCTTGTGGGGAGTGGGGTAAGACAAAACTGCAGCGTTCTGTCGATTTATTGGTGACAGAACACCTTGGGAATCTGGACGCTCCCCAGATTTTGTCAACAAAACACCAGAAAAAACCCTGTAGTGTAGATATAGCCTCAGAAACAGACTTTGGACAGGCTAATAAGTTCAGCTGGCCTATAATAGGCCATCTGTTTGGTTGGAAGAGTTGGGATACAACTCTTAATCTCACCAGCAGAAATTCAATGGCTACTCAAAGTATCTGCTCACAACTGCAATAGCTCCTCTTCCAGCTCTTCTTCTGCTTGGACCCAGCCTTGCTCTTGCCTTGGTCAAAGTAGTCCTAGCTTTGACCCTGAGCTCCAGTTACTGATTTGTGACTTTGGCTCTAGCATTCAGCCTCCGACTGGTTCTGACCCTGGATCTTGATTCCTAGCCACTGACTCTGACTTAGACCTCTTGGCACAACTGCTCATATCACAGTCACTGATGGAAGGACACTGACTAGGACTTTCAAAGTATCCTGTAGGAGTGAAAGGCTGCAACTATACTACAAGATAAAATTGAATTCAAAGGCATTAGAGCTCGACATTAAAATGTCACTATCTTCACTGTAAATGTCATTAAGTTGATTTAGTCTGCCGTAATATCTGTAACAAAATTTCAATATTAATGGGTGGGTATATCATCAATCTCAAGTTTAAAATGGCAAATAAAGACTAGTGTGGAAGTGCCATGTCGGTGCCATGTCTTTCATGTGAATTTATTAGTCTCCCCAAGTGTCCTGTGTGTATCCCACAAAGCTACGTGCTGCAGCTACTATGCTGTCAGTTGCCCAGGTCCTCCAGCTTGGGGAAGTCAAGAAATTGAGCAGAGCTGCTGTGCTGTCAGTTTCCCAGGTCCTCCAAGCTGCAGGGGCCCAGGAAACAGGCAGCCTTGCTGCACCTGGCTCCCAGCTCCTTGCTACTAGTGTGAGCTGGGAAACAGACCAGAGCTGCTGTGCTGTTAGTTTCCTGAGTCCTCCAAGCTTCAGGGACCCGGGAAACTGACAGAGCTGCTGCACCTGGCTCCCGGCTCAGAATGCGGGGCTGAGGGAATTGTGGGGTAGGTTCCCACAATGCACTGCTGCAACAGTCGATATTTGGTGATTCCAGTGTGGAAGCGATGTGTTGAATATGTTGGGAGCCTGTGGGAAGTCAGGGTACTCAAAATCGAATATAAAAAAGTCATTATAAAATCATTGTTTTATAAATTCAAATTCATCTTGTAGTATAAACTCCTGCTGATTGACTTCTCTTATTTCGTCACTTTAACCATGATCCCCATTTCCCCTCTCAGTTTTAGCTGTTGTTTATCTGGGTCTTGCACACTTCAACAGAGGAGACAGAAATATTTTCAAAATAGGAGAATATGTCTCTAACCCACAACAACTGACAGAGAACTCTAGAGCAAGTGTAGTTGAGCCTTTTTTTTTTGTTTCACCCTTAATTTACTAAATTCAGAGGTGTAGTGTTCCTTTAAATATCATTATTTATTGGCTTGTTGGAAGGTGAATAGATTTATCTGGAAGATTAATGTTTTTTTATAGCATAAGCTTTCATGGGCAAAGACCTGCTTCAGCTGATGCATCTGATGAAGTGGGTCTTTGCCCATGAAAGTTTATGCTACAAAATATCTGTTAGTCTATAAGGTGCCACAGGACTTCTGGTTGTTTTTGAAGATACAGACTCAGCTACCTCTCTGATACTTGTTTTTTTAATAGTTTAAGAGGATTGTGCATGAGCAGTAAGAAGTAAGATTCAGTGCTTTTCTAAATGAATTTATAGTAATACATTTATTTTGTTATGTTAGCGCTGGCTCCAGAGTCACTTGTAAATGTACTTCACAGTGGTAGTGTGCATAATTCTGAGTTCTTCTTTCCCTGGCTCTGTAAATCATTAACAGCTCAATATCTGGGGTCAGCAGTCAATTTATGTTTAAATAAGCAATGTTTACATGTAGCTAGAGCACAAAGGTAAAGGGATAAAAATAAAGACTATAACATCAACCACACCGCCAGATAAAGATTCAAATTTGGAAATAATTTTTCAATAGCTATATAAATATATATAACAGGAAAAACAACCACAACTATATAAGAATTAGTCCAGAGGTTCCCAAAATATGTGGCATTCCTCCACTAGGAGGTGTGGATGACCATTTGAAGCCGGGGGGTGGTGGGGGTGGGGAATGGCTGGAACCTGAGCAAGTACACAGTTGGGATGGGGGACTGGGGTATGTGAAGAATAAACAAGTTATCAGAGAAGGTGTGGGGCCATTACTGGATGAGGGAGGTAACCTAGTGACACATGATGCAGGAAAAGCTTGAAGTACTCAATGCTTTTTTTGCCTCAGTTTTCACGAACAAAGTCAACTTCCATATGATGGTCCTAAACGATGCAGTATGGGAAGGTGGAGGGCAGCCATCTGTAGGGAAGGAACAAGTTCTGAGCTATCTAGAAAAACTAGATGTGCACAAGTCCATGGGTCTGGATTTAATGCACCCCAGGGTACTGAGGGAATTGGCAGAGGTCATTGCTGAACCTTTGGCCATTATCCTTGAAGACTCTTGGAGATCAGGGGAGATACAGGATGACTGGAAGAAGGCAAACGTAGTGTCCATCTTTAACAAAGGAAAGAAGGACAATCCAGGGAACTATAGACCCATCAGCCTTACCTCAACCCCTGGGAAAATAATGGAGGGAATCCTCAAGGAATCCATTTTGGAGCACTTGGAAGAGGGGAAAGTGATCAAAAATAGCCAACATGGATTGACCAGGGGCAAGCCCTGCCTGACTAATCTGATTAGCTTCTATGACGAGCTAACAAGCTCTGTGGACATGGGGAAGTCAGTGGATATGATATACCTTGACTTCAGTAAGGCTTTTGACACCGTCTCCCACAACATTCTTGCCTATAAGTTAAGGAAATATGGATTGGATCCTTGGACTATAAGATGGATAGAAAGTTGGCTTGATGGTCGGGCCCAACACGTAGTGGTCAATGGCTCAATATCTGGATGGCAGTCTGTTTCAAGCAGAGTGCCACAAGGATCGGTTCTGGGGCCTGTGTTATTCAACATCTTTATTAATGCCCTGGATGAGGGACTGGATTGCACCCTCAGCAAGTTTGCGGATGACACAAAACTAGGGGGAGAGGTAGATTCATTGGAGGCTAGAGATAGAATCCAGAGGGACCTGGATAAATTGGAGGACTGGGCCAAAAGAAATCTGATGCGGTTCAATAAGGAGAAGTGTAGAGTCCTGCACCTGGGGCAGAAGAATCCCAAGCATTGTTACAGGCTGGGGACCAACTGGCTCAGCAGAAGTACGATGGAAAGGGACCTAGGGGTTATGGTGGATGAAAGGCTGGATATGAGTAAACAATGTGCCCTTGCACCCTCATATGCCATTAGCCTTCTTGGCTACATTAGAAGGAGCATTTCGAGTAGATCTAGAGAAGTAATTATTCCTCTTTATCTGGCACTGGTGAGGCCGCATCTGGAATATTGTGTCCAGTTTTGGGCCCCCCAGAATAAAAAGGATATGGATTTGCTGGAGCAGGTTCAGCGAAGGGCAACAAAAATGATTAAGGGTCTGGAGCACAAGATCTATGAGGACAGGCTGAGGGATTTGGGCTTGTTTAGTTTACAGAAGAGAAGACTTAGAGGTGATTTAATAGCAGCCTTCAACTTCCTGAAGGGGAGCTCTAAAAAGGAGGGTGAGAAACTGTTCTCAGTGGTGTCAAATGGCAGAACAAGGAGTAATGGTCTGAAGTTGAAGAGGGAAAGGTGTAGGTTGGATATTAGGAAAAACTACTTCACCAGGCGGGTGGTGAAGCATTGGAATGCGTTGCCTAGAGGGGTGGTGGATTCTCCATCCATCGAGGTTTTTACGCCCTGGCTGGACAAGGTCCTGGCTGTGATGACTTAGTAGGGGTTGATCCTGCTTGAAGCAGAGGGCTGGACTAGATGACCTCCTGAGGTCCCGTCCAGCCCTGTGATTCTGGGAGGAAGGAGTGCTACCCAGCTCTCCTCCTGGCTTTGGCGCCAGCTCCCGGCCCCCTATCTCGGGTCCTAGCTGCCACTCAAGAGTACAACATGTATAAAACATCAGCACATAGCTAATATTCAAAACTTTTGATACAAAGATGACACATGATCTTAACCAGGATAAGGCTATTTTCAGTGACAGCTTACATGATACATATTTTACAAGTTTTGTTACCAGTGTATAAGAATAGTCATAGCAATGACATACACAGTCATATTCAAGCGTACAGCATGACAGTCCCTTACAATATGCTAACTATAGGTTGAACCTCTCTAATCCAGAATTCTCTCAAGCATCAAACTCCGTAATCTGGCATGATTTTAGTTAGCCAGATGACCACTTAATCATGGGTGTGGCCAAGTTTCCCATGGTCCCATAAAGTTTGATTACAGCCACCAGTCCTCAGTCTCAGTGTTCTGTGCTGTTATTTAGCTATAATTTACCCCTAAATGTTTTCTAAGAACCCAGTAAGCAGTGGAAGTGTTGGTAATGTGCTACAAAATATTGACCTCCCATCATCCAGCAGATTCGCTTGGATCAGGTTCCCAGGGTGCCAGACAAGAGAGGTTCAACCTGTACTTATGCAAAACTGTTCAAAGTTGTATTTAGCTGTGAAAGGCCAAGTTTGTAGTTCATATTAGATATTCAGCCAGGTTTATTTCAGTTCTTAATAAATAACCATTATACAGTTATAATAAATTATGATTTTATATAATGCTTGAAAAAATTGTAGTACAGCAAATAGTTATTCCAAAACAATAGGCTAGTTGGTGACTTCCTATGCATTTGAATGGAAGAAGCAGTGTTTCCTAGTGTTTGCCACACATGCTACAAGTTGTTAGGCCTAGGTTCTATTCCCAACTCCACCTCTGTCTCATTGTAAGATCTTGATTAAATTATTTAACAATCTGTGCCTCTATGTACAATTGGGATAACAATACGTTCCTTATGAAATCTTCAGATAAGCTGTACTATGTAAATACAACATACTATTTAATGTGCAGGACTGTACTAGACTAGTATCTGCATTTAACTGGATTCCAAAGACCAATAAAGAACAGGTAAAAAGTAGAAGAGGTGGTGGTGGTGGTTTTTTGTTATTGTTTACTTTTGTTTAAAGCTGCACTGAGATTATGGCCCACCTCAGTCTCATGAAGTTTAGCTCTGAGGATTCCTCCAGTTCATCTATCAAGACTGTGCCAAAAAATAAGTACCTGTCATTTTTTTCTTACTTCTCTTGTATGCACACGTTTGGATGTTAGCAAAAAATTCAGTGATTGTGGGATATGATGCAGTTCTATTTCATGGTTACTTTAGAATCTCCCTGAAGTAGTTTCAAGGTAGCATCCAAATGCAAAGTACATATACATGTTAAAATAAGAAGAGGTTAAGTTCTCTGTCAGCAAGGAAAGCTTTTCGGTCAAAATGGAAGTTCCTTGGTTATAAGCAAAACCATTTTTCGGTACAAAATTTGATATACCTCTTATATTCTGCAATCTTAAATATTGTAGTATTTGCAAGGGAAAATTGGCATTTTGCTCTCCATGTAACAAACAAATCTATGATTATCAACATAAATCACTGGACATATGCCTAGATTTTTTTCTTTTATGAAGCTGAGTTGCAAGGTGAGAACTGTATGGTGGGGAGGAGAGGAGAATCTCAAAATTCCAATATTTTCTGTAACAGCTTTATTCTGCTAACTCTGTGCTTGAAGAACCTCAGTTAAGTCTCATTGAGGACAGGTGAGTAGCTTCAGTGTAACTTCCTTAGCAAGTAGCCCAACATTCTGTGTCCCCTGCTTAAGATGCAACATCTTAAGTCTCAGGATGTTAAGAGATGGAGAATGCTGAATAATGGGCTAAATTAATTCCTGTTATAACTTCAGACACTTCAGTAGCACTAAACCTGGATAAATTTTATAAAAATCACAAAGAAGGTCATGCTGGTACATGGTATAGCCAGTAGTTCTGCAGCATCCCCTGATGCTTAGCTACGTATTAGTGCTACAGTGAAACATGGACTTTGCGCTCAAAACAAGAGCAGCGGTTCAACACATTCCACATGCGCTGCCTTAGGCGCATATTCGGTATCTCATAGCAGGACAAGGTCCCCAATAGCGCAGTGCTTGAGAGGGCAGGCATTGTCTCCATGTTCACCCTTCTCAAACAGAGGCGTATGCGCTGGCTGGGCCATGTCTCACGCATGACGGATGGCCAAATACCGAAGGACCTCCTCTTTGGCAAACTGGCGTCTGGAAGGAGGCCGAAAGGGCAACCTAAATTGCACTACAAGGACATGTGCAAGTGTGACCTCAGCGCTCTCTCTATCAGTGTGAACACCTGGTATTCGCTCGCCTCAAACAGGCATGCCTGGAAACAGGGAGTGAAGGAAGCTCTAGCTATGTATGAAACTACCTTGGTGAAGGAAGCGGAAGACAGGAGAGCCATCAGGAAGATCCATGCCCGTGATACCAGAGCGACATCTGCCTACTGCTGCTCACAGTGCGGAAAGGACTGCCACTCCCGGATTGGATTGCACAGCCACAGAAGACGCTGCTCGAATCAGTCCAACTGGGGCACAAACCCATGATCGCTCAGGATTGAAGGATGCCTACCTATGAGTGCTACTCAGGGACCAATAAATAAATAAATAAATAAAATCCCCACCAACAGGGATTGTGCAGTACTTGTCTTAAAGCATGAGCCATTCATATGAAAGTGGTGTGAAGGAAAGAGATGTCTATAATAACACAAGGAATATCCAGAAAAGAGGAAATGGTGAATAAAAGTATGACTTGATGTCCATCGGAAAACTTATTTACAAATGAGTCATTTCGCTTTCATCATCAGCTATAGAAAGCTGCACTAAGCTCATCTCTTTCTAACCTGGCTACCTTTAGAAAAGTAATATTTCCACTATCATGAAGTGTTTTGAACAGTTTCTTCTGTGTTTTAGACATGGTTAGGTTTTGTTACCTCAGAATTAATTTTGTGCCAACGTGTGTGTGTGTGTGTGTGTGTGTAAAAAATCACATTTGGGGGGTGGCGCATTCATATTCTGCCATGGAAAAGATTAAACTATTGTGCCATTTTTCTAAAGCAAATCAGCTGACATCCATTTTCAATCTGAGTGTTGCAAATAAAGTATCATAGACAAAAAAGACAGAGTGAAATAAACTATAAAAACCAAAATTGTGATTTGGGATTTGGACTCCCATAACAAAACAAAGTAAAATGAGGTATAGTCTTTTTTTTTTTAAGCCATGATTCTGAAAATCCACATCATGGTAAATAGATACAAATCTTTCACTACCAAGACAACCAGCAAGTAAAGTACCTCATTACTGGTCAGGTCTCCTGAGAGTAGAGCAATCAACAGGATTGTTTGTGTTCTATGCTAAGCTCACTATGGCACTACTTGCCCACTGAGACACGCTGTCTCATTAACAGTACAATAGGTTATCCACCAGCATATTCCTCAACACCATATAAAAATACATCAGAGCAAAACGCCCACCAAAAATCCAAGTGCGCTAAAATGTGACAGGGTTATTGTTTCACAAATCGGATCTATTTTTAAATGTTTGAAATTACAGTAGATCTGTTTCAGTATCACTAATAATAGTTGTTTGGCAATTAATAATGTAATTTTTATTGAATTCAACTGTGCAAGCGACAGTTTGAACTGAGAAAAGAGCCAAATTCTGTCTTGCTTCAAGTTCAAAGAGCCATTCCAGAACCAATGGTAGTTTGATAGTGTTTTGCATTTAAGAATGATTAATATAAAATTGCAAACTGCATCTGATAAAAGAGTCTTTGCCCATGAAAGCTTATGCTCCAATATATCTGTTAGTCTATAAGGTGCCAGAGGACTTCTAATTGTTTTTTAAGGATAATGACTAACACGGATACCCCTCTGATAAATGAAAATGCTCATCAATATGAAATAAGCATCAGTAGGTATATTAAACCATTTCTGTGTCTGGTGTAAATTTTTCAACTTTGGAGGAGTTATAAATCTAAAAGGTTTAGACCCTATCTGATTAAATGAACAACTGGAAGCAGCCAAGTCTGATTAAGAATATTTATTTGTTTTCTGACAAAACCTTCTGGAATACAATATGTGCCTTTTGTCTGAAGTAAGTGGTTTTTTTTTTCAAGTCACTTTGAATAAAGAGTTTATTTGAAAATGATGGGCAAAAGCTGCTCCAGCTTACATCCCAAAAAACCATACAGGGACTGATTTTAGATCTCAACCCAGTGGAAATGAGGAATGATTTTGGAAAATACAGTACAGTGACTTATACATAGGCATAACAGAATTTGGTTTTATTCTAATTCTTACTGATCTCCATTTTAATTTTTCAGCATTTATTTTTATAATTGTTTAAAAATACAGGGTGTGAGGTGTTTTGTTATTATTTATTTAAATTTTCACACTTTTTAATAAACCTATTTCAAAAGTCTAAATCACAGAAATTTGCGTCCCTAAAGTCTTCAGTTCCCACAGTTTATGGGATTGTTCTTTTAAAAACAAATATTTCTTGAATGTTTTGTAACAGGTACTGGAATGCATAGTTAGCTGCTAGAGTCCACATACAATTCCAGGTTTTGAAAACTTTCCAGATTTCAGCTCTTGTCCTTTTTTGTAGTACACAACTCTGATCTGCTCAAGTCAGTCTTTGAAGAGATGCATATGACATTTGTCTTGCTGTGAATGACAGTGTATTTCCATAGACACTAAAGTCACTGACTGTGAGCACATGTAATGTCACAATGGACATGACAGGCGCTGAGTGGGTTTCGCTGCATTGATACTCGAGTTCTATTACTTTGTCATCCTGGGACACTTAACACACTATGTACAAATGAAAATCATGCTTGTTGTCTTTTGCCTTTATAGGTAATGCACATAAATATTGTTATGAACACTAAAATGGTGTGACATCTAAGACTTGACAAATGGATCACACTCTATGGATAGCACAAAGATCTCACTCTATAGAGTCTGTTGGCTACAAGGTGAGATGTGGATAGTGGGCAGGACTTGATGACCTCCTGAGATCTCTTCCAGCCCTAGGATTCTAAGGTTGCTTCAATTTGCTATACAATTCTGATGCAGGAGCATGCAATTCAGGGGAAAGGACTTGCCTTGTGAAACACATTGACTTGTTTCACTGCTTTTAAGGTAGCATGTAATCCAGCAGCACTTTTAAATTTCAGTTAAGCAGCTATTAAATCGATGGGTTGGGGTGGCTATATTTCCATTGTAAATGGCCCATGGGGATTTTCTCCAGCAGACATTGAGATAACTTGCAGTACAGTTCTCACTGGTTTCCATCATACTTAACCACTCAACAGGGTTTCACTGCCTTCTTTGTGATGACTGCATCTTCTTTCATATGAATCTGTTGCAATTGCCATAAAAGAATTCTGTTCCATTGAGTGAGGAAAAACAATACAATGGAACAACACCAGGGGGCCCACACAAATCCAGTTAGTTCTTGTGTTGCTTGCATATACTTGAAGAAATAATCATCTTTGCCAATTGGCATGTTTAGATTTAACTGAAAAATGTACCACAAATTCAGTTTTGTCCATAAGTGCATGTTATGATTGCTTGATCAATGAATATTGTGGCACGGCTGGCTTGGCTCCCAGGCTCCAGGCCCCTGTTTAGTCCACTCTCCTATGGCCAGGACACCGCTGCCCTTGAGAAGGGGGGGTATGGGGGGGGAGATGGTGGTCTGGGGAGAACCTGTGCCCTACCCACTCATTCCGGGTTCTGACCCAGAGACCCTGTGTGGCTGCTGGTGGTGGGGGAGGGCTCCCCTCATTATGAGCACTGCAGCTCTTCCCTGGGCCACTTCCCCAGATGATTCCTCCCCCCACATATCTCCTCCAGGTAGTGGCCGTGGCCGTAGTAGCAGCAGCCTGTTCTCCCTTCTGGCTTGACTCTTCCTGGGTGTTCAGCCCACTTGGCCTTACACCAAAGCTCAGGGCCTCCTGGGCAGGGTTTTGGCCCCTTGCAGCTGAGCACTCCTCTTCTCCTCTTGGTGTCTCTAGAAAACTCCTTTTGCTTTGCTTTGCTTTGCTTTGCTCCTCTCCTCCGTCTCCTCTCCCTGCCTACTGGGCAAGGTTTTTTTTAAAAGCAGGCTTAAATGGGCCCAGCTGGCCTCAATTGACCCAGGGCGGCTTCCTCCCCAGCTGATCAGGCTCTGCTTGTTTGCCTCCCCTGCTTTTCCCTCTTGTTCTTACCCCCTCCCAACCTTACCTTGTCACATATACCCCTGCCCATCTCAGCACCATGGGGTTGGGCCACCTGGGACAGCATACAGTGTACAGCATACAGGCCATCGGCATTCCTGTGCTGGGCCCCGGTCCTATGCTGCACTCTAAAGTGGAATGGCTGTAAGGACAGGAACCACCGACTTATTCTTGCATTTCTATCTTTGTTTCTGTGCATCGATTGTAGGGGCGTGTTGTCTATGACAAGGGTAAACTTCCATCTGAGGAGGTAGTATCTTACGCTTTCCACCGCCCACTTCACTGCAAGACACTCCTTTTTGATGATGGCATAATTCCGCTCTCTAGGAAGGAGCTTGCAGCTCAGGTATAGGACATGGTGTTCTTCTTCTCCAACCATTTGGGACAGCACAGCTCCCAAGCCCACATCAGAGGGCATCAGTTTATAGTAAGAATTACTTCTTAAAATCTGGGGCAATAAGGACTGGTTTACTACACAGGGCTGTCTTTAAATCCAGAAATGCCTCCTCCACCACTGGGGTCCAGTTCACCATGTCAGGACCACAGGCCTTCGTGAGGTCAGTCAGGGGGCATGCTCTAGATGCAAAGTGGGGGATGACCCTCCAGTAGTACCCCATGAGTCCCAGGAATGCCTGGACTTGTTTCTTCCGGGCGGTTGAAGCCACTTTTGTATTGCCTCTACCTTGTTTAGTTGGGGTTTCACTACGTCCCAGTTGACAATGTACCCCAAATATCTTGCTTCCGTTAGCCCTATAGCACATTTTGTCGGGTTTGCTGTCAGGCCAGCTTCCCTCAGGGTGTTTAACATTGTCTCTACCTTCTTCAGGTGGGTGTCCCAGTCTGGGCTATGGATAACAACGTCGTCAAGATAAGCTGCAGCATAGGCACGGTGTGGTCGTAATAACTTATCCATTAGCCATTGGAATGTTGCGGGGACTCCATTTAACCCAAATGGGAGGACAGTGTACTGATATAGTGTGTGTATATATAGTATATATACTATATATATACTGCCAGTATCCCTTGGTCAGGTCGACGGTAGACAGGAAGCAGGCCTTTCCCAACTGATCTATCAGTTCATCAATACAGGGCATGTGGTATGCATCAAATTTGGACACTTCGTTTAGCTTTCTGAAATCGTTACAAAACCTAAGGCTGACATCTGGCTTAGGTACTCAGACGATCAGGCTGGACCACTGGCTATGTAACTCCTCAATAAACACCCAGTTCCAGCATCCTCTGCACCTCCCTTTGGACTGCCTCTCGTTTTGCCTCTGGGAGTCTGGAAGACCTCACATGCACCCTTATCCTGGGTCAGTGACAATGTGGTGTACCACCTCTGTGGTTCATCCAGGGTTTGCTGAAAACACTCCATGTCGTTTCAACATGTTGAGGACCTCCCCTGTTGGTCGGTGTTTAGCTCTGGGGAGATTCCCACCTGTCCCCCTGGTCTTCCTCTGGCGCCAACATGCTCAGAGCAGCCAACTGCTCTTCCTGGTCCCGCCAAAGTTTTAGTAGGTTAATATGGTAGACCCGCTCAGTCTTCTGACAACCTGGTTGTCGTATCTTGTAGTTTACCTCCCTGATGGCCTCAGTTACCTCATAGGGGCCCTGCCAGTGGGCTAGGAGTTTGTTCTCAACCATTGGGACCAACACCATCACCCGGTCCTCCACGTTGAATTTCCGGACAGTAGCCTGTCAGTTATAGCATGCCCGCTGGGCTTCTTGGGCCTGTCCCAGGTGCTCCCAGACAACGGGCGTAACCTTGGAGATCCAGTCCTTCATTTGGAGCATGTCCTCAATTGTATTGCACCCATGTTTCGGCTGCTCCTCCCAGGTCTCTTTAGTGAGGTCCAGGATGCCTCGGGTGTTCCGCTCAAACAATAGCTCGAATGGAGAGAACCCTGCAGAGGCCTGGGGAACCTCCTGGATGGCAAACATTAGGTTGGGAGCAGGGCATCCCAGTCTCTCCCATCGCGGCTCACTACCTTGCAAATCATGCTTTTGAGGGTGCGATTGGACTGTTCAATAAGGCCATCTGTCTGTGGATGGTATACCGACGTCCTCAGGGCTCGGATGTGGAGCAATGCACATAAATCTTTCATGAGTGTGGAGAGGAAGGGTGTACCTTGGTCCATTAATATCTCCCGGGGGATTCCAACTCTGGCGAAGATCTGTGCTAGCTCCCTCGCAGTGGCCTTTGAGTGAGCATTCCTCAGGGTACCACCTCTGGGTATCGGGTGGCGTAGCCCAGGACTACCAGGATGTGTAGGTGTCCGTGGGCTGACCTCTCCAGTGGGCCGACTAGATTCATGGCTATCTGCTCAAAGTGGATCTCAATAATGGGTAGAGGCACCAATGGCACTCTCAGATGCGGTTGTGGTTCATGCAGCTGGCACTCAGGGCAGGAGGCACAGAAATGCTGGACTTCTACGTATACCCTGGGCCAAAAGAACCTCCGCAAGATCCTGTTTAGGGTCTTCTCAACCCCGAGGTGACCCCCAAACAAATGGCTATGGGCTAAGTTCATTACCGCCCTCTGATGTCTTTGGGGCACCAGAAGTTGCTCCACTGGCTGGTCCAGTATTTTCCCTACACACTATAGTAGGTCTCCCCTAATTATATAGTATGGTCCCAGTCCTTTGGCTCTTCCTTTCACAGGTACCGCATTCACCTCCGCTACCTCCTGACATATGATTTGGTATACCGGGTCTTTGACCTGTTCCTGTGCAAAGTTTGGGAGGGAGGACCCGATGTCCTCAAGCTTGGGGGAAGCTCCCTCTTCTTCTGATCCCGGGGCCCCCATAGTACTGGGCCCAGCCTTGGGTTCCTCTATCCCTTGGGTCGCCCTCCTCCCTGCGGGTTCAGCCTCTTCCCCCACCAGGGCTGGTCCCGCATCCCGGGACAGGATTCAGGTACCCAGCTGTTTGGCTGCCCTCCTCTCACGCCTCGACTTTCGTGATTTCCCAGGTGCAGCAAAGAGGTCCTGGGAGAACTTATGAAAGAAGCGGGGGGTGACACCTCTACTCTCCCTCCCTCTGCAGGCAACAGATTGCTGAAGCCAGGGAAGTCCTGCCCAATCACCACTGGCTAGGGGAGCATTGGTACCATCCCTGCTGTCACTCTTGTGGCGTTTGCTTGGAGCTCTGTTCGCACGGGGATGACTGGGTAATAACACGCATCCCCACGCACACAGGATATCCCTGTGTGCTTGGCTTGGGTAAGCTGGTCTTGCCCCACCAGCTGCCCTGAGATTAATGTGAGGGCACTCCCTGAGTCCACCAGAGCCGTAGTCGCCACACCATTCATCTTCACTGGCCGGATATAGCGCTGGGGGGGACGTTGCAATGCCCACCACATCTATCAGGCTGCAGAGTCTCCCCAGATTCCCAAAGTTGCACTGCATGGGTTTGTCCACATTTGGGCAGTGGACTGCTGTGTGCCCCAGTTCCCTTCATGCATAACACTTATATCCCCCATGGAGCATTCGCCTTCCCTTGGGGCTGCTAGGTCTCACCCCTGGATCCTCCTCCTCTGGGGACATCCAGTTGCCCCTCCTTTTCCTTTCTCCTTCCCCCAACCCGGCCTAGGGGCTCTACTGGCCAGGCCCAGGGAGTAGGAGGGGCCCACTTGCCCCACCAGGCTTCCTCTGCAAGGGGTTGTGTGAGAGCTTGGGTTGTTGTCGTACAAGGAAGGGTCATTCTGGCAGACCCATCCCTGAAGGTCCAGCGGTAGCCCCCTCATGTACCGGTCCAACACAGTGGTTTCCAGGATCTTCTCTGGGCCATGAGTCTCGGGCTGTAGCCATCTTCGGGCCAAGTGGATTAAAGTGAACAGCTGGGGCCTCGGCGCTTTTCCCTCCTGGTACTTCCATTTGTGGAATCTTTGGGCTCTGACGGCCATTGTCACCCCAGTCCGCGCCAGTTTCAGTTGGGTGTAATCTGCAGCCACCCCTCCAGTAGGTCAAAGCCGGCCTTCCGGGCCTCTCCACAGAGGTATGGGGCTAAGATGCTGGCCTGTTGGTCTTGGGGCCAGCCTTCCTTTATGGCCGTCCTCTGAAAGGCCAAAAGGTATGCTTCTATGTCGTCCTCCCCTGTCATTTTCTGGAGGTAGTTGCTAGCCAGCACAGGTCTAGTCCCATCTAGGTCATGCACCCAGGCAGTCAGGGCTTGCAGCTGAATTACAACCTCTCTGAGGGTGGCTTGGTCCTGGGCTGCCTGGCTCATGAGCAGCTGGTTAGTTTCCTGCTGGAGCCGCAGGGCCTCCTCCTGCGTTGCAGTGGCTTGTGTGAGGGCTTTCACCACGTTCTCCATCTCTCTTTCCTTTGAGTTCCTCTAGGTGGGTCTGCTGCAGGGTCTCACAGCAGCACTCTCATCCCACCCCTGGCACCATGTGTGGCAAGGCTGGCCTGGCCCCCAGGCTACAGGCCCCTGTTTAGTCCACTCTCCTTTGGCCAGGACATCACTGTCCTTGAGACAGGGGATATGGGGAGATGGTGCTCTGGGGGGAACCCAGGCCCCACCCACTCATTCCAGGTTCCGACGCTGGGACCCTGTGTGGCTGCTGGTGGTGGGGGAGGGCTCCCCTTGTTATGAGCACCGCAGCTCTTCCCTGGGCCACTTCCCCAAACGATTCCTCCCCCCATACCTCCTCCAGGTAGTGGCCGTGGCAGTAGCAGCAGCAGCAGCCTGTTCCCCCTTCTAGCTTGACTCCTCCTGGGTGTTCAGCCCACTTGGCCTTACACCACAGCTCAGGGCCTCCTGGGCAGGGCTTTGGCCCCTTGCTGCTGAGCACTCCTCTCCTCTCCTCTTCTTGGCTCCTCTAGAAAACTCCTTTTGTTTTTTGCTCCGCTCCGCTCCTCTCACCTACTGGGCAAGGGTTCTTTTAAAAGCAGGCTTAAGTGGGACCAGCTGGCCCCAATTGACCCAGGGAAGCTTCCTCCCCAGCTGCTCATGCTCTGCTTGTTTGCCTTCCCTGATTTTCCCTCTTGTTCTTACCCCCTCCCAGCCTTACCTTGTCACAATATATATTGAAAAGATGAGCAATACATGGACTATGCAGCAGATGAGGATTTGTTTCCTTCAAGCCTTTTACAAAACACTGCATGTACATCAAGGAGAGTCTGTTAATTGACTCATGGTATTCTCACATTTGGCTGTATTCTCACAAAGCATCTTGAATCCAAATTGAGATGACCCCGATCTTGCTCAGAACAACAGATGATTCCAACAGAATAGTATGTATAAATGTATTTATGTCACTGTAGAACAGTGCAAGAGCTTTCATTGCTGGCAGTCTGGAAAGTCCTAGGTTTTAATCAGTTACTAAAGAGAATTTCTCACCACTCCAAAGATCTCTAATTGCAGCTGCGTGGACAACAAAAAAATTCAGGAAGGTATTTTTTTTCCTGTTAATGTTCTTGGCCAGCGCATGCTGCTGCTGCATACTTACAAAGCTCACATTACAGGAACCACTGACTGGCCTCTTCTCAAAGTGTGTACCATATTGTATAGAAAATCCACAACTGCTTCTTTCTTTTGTATCATTCTTCCCAAACAGGCCCCTACTGAAGCTTTGCTTGGCTCTTATTTTCAAATGAGACTTACTATTCAAATATTGAGCAACAAAATTTGCCTTTCTCGAGACTTAAATTTTAAAAACTTGGTGGTGCAAATTATCCTCATCTCCGTTTCCTAACCTTGTCTCTGCTTTGAATGTGAGGCCAGGGTATTCACTAGAATATTCCTCCAAGGGTTTTTTTTACAACCCATTACTGTCATAAATGACAAATTTGGCCTCTCTTACTGAACTAGTGCACTTGGGCCCCTGCCACAAATGTAATAGCATTCATGCTCTTCCTAAACTTTGGGATCAAGCAAATCTGCAACTCCAGCACTGCTTGGCAGCTGTTGTAGCTATCTGTGACTTAATCACTGCTGCTCTGGGAAAGTCCTCTGGGTCCAGCCCTTGGTCAGTATTAATAGGAAAGGGTCCTAGTGCTGCCATGATCACAGTAGCTACAAGTTCCTGCCTGGGGAAGGCAGATTGTCCCCTGCACTAGCAACCAGTGAATTGAACCATGACAAAAAGTGCTGCTGGGCTCTCCCTCCATAGCAATAGGGATGGAATACAGAGTTTTTGCAGGTGTGAGGAGCAAGGGAGGCTGCACTAGCCAACTATCAGTTCATATATTCCATCTGTTTCTGTGCATCAGGTGAAATAGAAATTTACAGACAATTAATTATTTAGATAGACTTATTCCAAGCCTATTTATATACACCAGTCTTAACCTATTATCAGAGGGGTAGCCGTGTTAGTCTGTATCCACTAAGCACAACGAGATGTCCTGTGGCACCTTATAGACCCACAGATTTTTGGAACATAAGCGTTTATGGGCAAAGACCCACTTTGTCAGATGCCCGTAGTGGGGATTCCAGAGGCAGGGTCTAAATATACAGGCTCATGAAAAGAAGGGAGTACACAAAAAAGTGGATCAAAAGAGCAATCTATTCTTTCGAAAGAGAGAGTCCACACAGCCCCCGCTCTTTTGAAAGAGCAGGCCAGGGGTCGAAAAATCTGGCACCACAAGGACTGCTCTCTCGAACAAAGGGCCTCCAGAGCATCTATACATGCTTTTTTCCTAAAGAATCTTTCAGAAAAAGGTGCTCTTCCTCATTTGGGAGAGGAATAGGGCATCCAGAAGAAGCGCTGCGTTCTTCTGAATGGAATTTGAAGGAGCGCATCTTTTGCATGGTCACTCCACTTGTTCTTTCAGGAGAAGGCCTGATTTTCCAAAGAGACTTGCTAGTGTAGGCATGGCCCAAGAGAGGAGAAACCGCTTTTGTAGTTGGCCAGCCACTCCCAGTCTTTGTCAGTCCTTGATTGACAGTGTCAAATTTGCAAACGATTTATTGCTCTGCAGTTGCTCTTTAGAGTCTGTTTTTTGAACTTTTTTTGTTGCAGGATGGCTTTTTTAAAATCTGATACTTAGTGTCCAGGGAGATTGAAGTGTTCTCCTGCAGGCTTTTATATGTTACCCTGCCTAATGTCTGATTTGTGTCCATTTATTCTTTTACATAGAGACTGTCCAGTTTGCGCAATGTATATGGCAGATATGGCTGACACATCATTGTTGATACATGATGGCATATATCACAATAGTAGATGTGCAAGTGAATGAGCCCCTGATGTTGTGGTGAGGTGCTGTGATGGAATCATTGGTGTAGATATGTGGGCAGAGTTGGCATCAAAGTTTGTTGTAGGGATTGGTTCCTGAGTTATTTACTGTGGTGTGATGTATGTTACTGGTGAGAATTTGTTTCCAGTTGGCAGGATGTCTGTAGGCAAGGGCTGGCCTGCCTTCTAAGGTCTGTGAGAGTGAGGAATCATTGTCCAGAATGGGTTATAGATCACTGATGGTGCGCTGGAGAGATTTTAGCTGGGCGCCGTAGGTGATGGCCGGTGGTGTTCTGTTATTTTCCTTGTTGGACCTGTCTTATAGTCTTAAGCTAAAATGTGAAGTCAAAATGAGGCTTGACTTCGGGGTGGTTGCATTAACGTAAACCAGAAGGATTTGGCCTGAAGCAGTCATTTCAATCTGCCAGCTAACCGAGGAACGTGTACAGTGTTGTAGATTTCAAGATCAAGTGGAAATTAATGCTTTTCTTCAGCCTGGTCTTTTATAAGTGGACTTCCAGGGGGCCAAAAGCACTTATATTCTTAAATACATTTGTTGGTCAACCACCTAACTGGTAGATCACTGCTAATTATGTGCTGTGACAGTTCTCTCAAGTTTTTAATTTTTTCAGGACAGCTAATGGTGATAAATGAGCCTAGGTAAAGGTTCCTAAATGAGTTTAATAGTTATTTCTTTTTCCTTTTAATATAAAATTCATTATTTTAGCTAAAACAGTTCTGATACTTCTGTGAAGGCAGCATCATCTTTACTTAAGATTTTGTGAGTGTACTAGCTTCTGACCTAAAAGTTTCATTTGAATAAATATATATCAAACAACATTATGAAGAAACAAACAAAATGTAACTTCTGTGATATGCTAGTAGCAGCTTGTTGTTGTGGATTCATGCTCCAGAAGTCTGATCTGTTCATGAATGGTGACCAGATACTGAACAAAATTAGTATTAACAACAAAGGGGAAGGAATGAAAGCCAAAATAGGGAAAAAACTGATTAACAAATATTTAAATAAATTAGGTGTATTCAGGTTGACAGGGCCTGATGAAATCCATTCTGGTGTACTGAAGGAACTAGCTGAAGCAATCTCTGAATTGTTATCACTTGTCTTGGAGAATGCCTGTAGGATGGGTGAGGTCCCAAAAGAATGGTGAAAGGCAAGCCAGCTGCCTTTACAAAGGGGAACAGACACGACCCATGGGAATTATAGACCAATCAGTTCAACTTTGATACCAGGAAAGATGTTGAAACAAATTATTAAACAATCAGTTTGTAAGCATCTAGAAGATAATAATTAGCAGGCATTTGTCAAGAATAAATCATGCTAAACCAACCTGAATTCCTTTAAAACAAAACAGCAGAAATGTAGACCTGATGAAGTGGATCTGACCCATGAAAGTTTATCACCAAATAAATCATTTTGTTGGTCTTTAAAGTGCTATATTTCTGCTGTTTTGTTTTGTTGGAATACAGACTAACATGGCTATCTCTCTGTTACTAAATTTCTGTGACAGGATTACTGGCCTAGTGTATGTACCACATTCTGATTCTTAAGAAGGCTTTTGACAGAGTCCCATGTGATATTCCCTTAAGCAAACTAGGGAAATGTGGTCTAGGTTAAATTGTAAAATTGATGTACAATGGGTTGCAAAAACATCCTGAAGGTGTTGTCATCAATTGTTTGTCAGACTGAAAGGACATATATAATGGAGTCCTTTAGGATTATTCCTATCTCGAGTATTAGTCAATATTTTCAGTAATGATTTGAATAATGGAGTGGAGAGTATGCTTGTGAAACTTTCAGACAACACCAAGCTAGGATTGCAAGCATTTTGGATGACAAAATTATATCCAAAATAACCTTAACAAATTGGAAAAATAATATCATCTTTTTGAATTCATAGCCAAGTACATAGTATATAACTTAGGAAGGAAAGAATCAAATGAATAACAATAACACAGGGAATAATTGGCTTGTTGGTAGAACTGCTGAAAAGAACCCAGGGGTTGTAATGGATCACAAATTGAATGGGTTCACATTTGTGATGTACCTGTGATAATGGCTAATACAGATGAGCCATATGTAAGATAAGGGTGGTAATCATCCTGCTCCGTGCAGCACTGGGGAGGCCTCAGCTGAAGTTGTGTCCAGTTTTGGATATCATTCTTAGGAATGATGAAGACAAATTGGAGAAAGTCCAGAGGAGAGAAGAATAAAAATAAAAGTAAAATTTAGAAAACCTGACTATGATGAAACACTAAAACCACATGGGTATGTTTAGTTGGGAAAAGAAGTCTAGTAAGACATGAAAAAAACCTTTAAATATGCTAAGGGCTGTTATAAAGAGGATGGTAAAACAATTCTTCTCCATATCTGCTGAAGAGAAAGAAAGAAGTAATGGGCTTAATCTGCAGAAAGGGAGATTTAGGTTAAATATATGGAAAAACTTTCCAACTAAAATAGTAGTTAGGCTCTGGAATAGGCTTCCAAGGAATATTGTGGGATCCCTATTGTCGTGGGGCTTCCCCCACGCTTTATGAAAATTGGCTATGAATATATAGATATGCATAACCCAAAGATGCTTTAGACTAAGCACCTCATGTAATATATTTGTAATGTTACGGTCTACTGAATAGGTATACCCTATTTTTGTGCATGTAATGTTCTTGTATGTGAAGTTAGAAATATTAAGTGTGAATCTGGTTTTAATTCTAAATGCGCTAATTCAGGCCATCACTGATGCCCCAGAACCTGGATAGTTTGGTGATCAAGTAAAAAACTTGTGAATAACCTCGTTTGCCCTGGAAGCCCAAACTGTGGTTTGTCCTAGAAAGACATATGGCCAGGCCACTTGATGCTGAAGCCTATTTTGGGTCTGGTAATTTTCCACTCAAGGTGAGAAAAGTTTAAACTAAATACAAAGAATTCCAGCCTCAGGTAAAAGGCATATAAGGTGGGGGGGGGAACAAAGAATAGGGAGGTGCCAGAGACACTCCCCCTCCATCACTATCTAAGATGGTTGCTAGAAATATCCAAGACTGAAGAAGGGGGAGAATTGGGCCCAAGCTAGGAGGCTGCTTCAGTCATAAAAGAGACTTTTAGAGCAATTGTTTAGGATAAGAATTTGCATGTAACAAATTCTTAGTGAATTAGAACTAGCTAAACATTTTGGGTTTTTTGTTCATTTGAATTTAGTAACTTACTTTGGTCTGTCTCTTTCTACTTGCAATCACTCAAATCATCCTTTTTATATGTAATAAAAACACTTATTTAGTACAAAGCCCAGTGTAAATAATGGTTATGGGGCGGGGGGGCAACCAATGTACATATATCTTTCATCCATAAAGAGAGCTGAGCTTTCACTGTGAGCTTTCGGTGTATAAAGCTTCTACACAGAGTTAGATGAATTTGTTTGGGGTTTTAGTTCCATTTGTGTGTTGGTTTCTTGGATGTTGAGCCCTTAGAAATAAATCCTCACATAGCTGAGCTGGTTCAGTGTCTGTGTTGCTCTGCAGGGGGGATGGAAACCCCCCACTCTGTGCCTAGTCCAGGGGAGACCAGTGGACCTAGCCCAGCAGAACAGAGTAGTGGGGAGCCCCAGAGAGCAAGAAGGTGGGTGCCAGTGGCATGACTTTTCCTATGCAGTATCCAGTTAGTTAGATTTGCTAAAGCTGCAAATATCACACCCTTATCCAATATTGTCTTTTTATGAAAGTAGTAGTATATTTAAAATTACATTTTAGACATTCAAATTTAAATAACAATACAAAGAATTTTAATCAATAGCCTGGGTCAAGTATGGTGTTTGCCTGACGTTATTATGAGTCGTGTCCATCTCATAGTGACATTTTCTTGGTATGAGCAAAAGCAGTATAAGATAGGATGCATAATTTGTCTCACTCGTGAAGTTTATTTTAAAAATCAGTTATATGGAAGTGAAAGTTATTGTTAGATGCTGTCAATCTTTTAGTGTGTGTGGCTAATGTTAATATAGCCAGTCCAGCACTGTCTTTATGTCAGACTGTTACAGACTGTAATATCTGTACTAATCAGATTTTAAAATGTATGCGGTAGTAATAACAACAGTAATAAAGATGTCAACAAAAGTGATGCCATTCGGCTTGGAATCTATATATATAAAACTCAATTTACTTAGCTACAAACCTGACAGTTTTGAAAATAACCCAACGAATCCATCAATCCATGATATGTCAGTCTGTTAATAATTTCCATGCACTAACCACTAACATTTTAATTTTTAACATTAGTTTGCTCCCATCAAACAAACAAAATCCAGGTTTATATTCATCGTAAAGGTGAACTGAAAATAATATTTGTTTATTTTGATACTACTTATTTCTCTAGCTCATACCAACACGAATCTTTAAAGAAATTAAAGAGAAATAAGAGGGAATAATCAGGGGCAAAAAAAACGCTCTTATATAAGCTAAGTATTGAAGTATTGAAAATCTCCCCTTGCCATCAATGGGTGTTAAATCAGGCCATAGTGAAGAAGTAAAAGTATGAAAGATTGATCTTTGCTAGAAGGGTGGCTCCACTAAGCAGTCTTGTTTTTTAATAGTTCCTTAAGTTGTGTCTCATGTCAGTTATCAGTGTGCTTAAATATTATGGTAATATTAAAAATCATACGTAATATTTTCAAAATATTTTATCTGAATCGTGATTTTGGTATGAAATAATTTTCAGAAGTTTTCTGAAAAGATGACATGTCTGTCCTCCCACTATGCAGACGTCACAGCAAGAAAACCCTGTACATGAGCATGAATTCACATCATGCCATGCAAATATGTAGCAAAATTTGCTTGCAACATTTTTCAATATGGGATTCTACATAAACTCTCTAGATTTGGTCTATTTCATTCAGGTATATTAAACAGCTGTTTTAATCTGAACTGAAGGTGATCTGTGTGTTTTCAAATAGGTACTTATGGCTGGATCTATACTTTCCCCCAACTTTGAAGGGGTCATGTTAATCAGGGTGGTGGGAGATTACTAATGAAGTGCTGCAGTGACTATGCAGCACTTCATTAGGCTAATTCTTCTCCACGTCAATTTTGAAGTGTCAGACTTTGAAGTGTCTGGGCCTGCACGCATGCTGGCACTTTGAAGTTTGACATTCAAAGTTGTCGTGGGGGAGAATTAGCCTAATGAAGTGCTGCATATTCACCGCAGCACTTCATTTGTAATCTCCTATCACCCTGATTAATGTGCCCCCTTCGAAGTTGGGGGTAAGTGTAGACAAACCCTACGTGTATTTAACTGAACCTTTCTTACTGTGTTCAAGCAAATGCCGTTCAGTTGTTTCTTCTGTTTAATTATTTATATCTTTCTGAATGGCACAGAAAATACTTTGAACTATCATTAAAAGATGTGTCCTCTTCTCATCTGAGTACATTGCTGTAATAGCTAATCTGAGTCCCCAGTAAAAACTCTAATTTAATACAAAATTCCTAAAACCCAAATTATGTATGTTTCAAGAGCCACCTGCTAAATAGGATGAATTTTATCTCTCTCTGCTTAAATGTGGTATATAAAAGTTAATGCTTTAAATTGAATCTCTCTAAAATTTAAAACATCTGACTGAAAAGCTTGATGCTACTTTGGCCTTTTTTCAGACGATTCTTCATCACAACAATTTATTATTGTCATGTTTTAGAGTTTCATTGCTGTTGACTCATTAAGACAGTCTTTTTTTTCTTAAAGAGCTTTCAGTCTCACAAAATTATGAACTCAGTGTGGAAGTTTTATGAAAGGCCATAAATGCTCAGACAATTGAGGGTTGGATTACAAGAGGGGATGAGGGTGCCAGGTGGGAGGCATGACTTCTGGGTGAGGCCAGAAATAGGAAGTTCAGGATGTGGGATGGTACTCTAGGCTGAGCAGAGGGGTTTAGAGGGCAAGAGGGGGAATCAGAGCTGGGGGTGGGGGTTGGAGCACAGGGGGTGGGGAGGCTTCATGGAGAAGCTCCTGGAAGCAGCGGCCCATCCCCGCTGGGGCTCTCACGTGGGGGCAGGGCCCTGCAGCACCCCTGCAGCTTCCATTGGCCACAGTCCTTGTAGAATTGGTGCTTGGGCCAGGAGCAGTATGTGGAGCCCTCTGATCTCCCTGCTTTTGGGAGCCATTGCATGCATGGAGCAGGGAAAGGCAAGCCCTGACCCTGCACCTTAGGGGGTCACCAGATCAGGGAAAGCTTCTGACCATGCTTTTTGTTGGGAGCTTGGAGGCCAGGTTAAGGGTCTGTTGGGCTAGATGTGGCCCATGGGCTGTAGTTTGCCACCCCTGAGCTAAAGAGTGGACAGCTTTAAGCCACATTTACATTCTCTCACTCCTGTGACAATTCAGCACTGGGTCAAATAAATTAAAACAGCCTTCAGACAGCTTCCTCTTGTGCCAGCTGGCCATGGCCACATGCTCCTCCTGTTGGCTACAGGAAGCAGGAATTTATATGAGTCACTACAGCAGCCACTACTGAAAGTAGTACAGGCATGCCCCAAACTCCCCTCTGCATAACCATATTCAAAGTCGGCAAAGATCTCCTTCCCAGTTCACAGAGTCCTTGGAGAAATGCTCCATCCATAGCTCTACTCACCACAGTGGTACCACATCGGTTGTTATTCTTCAGTACCAAAGTCTTCAGTCATAAGCTTCATCTACACTATGAGATAAATTTGAATTTAAGGCAGTTAGCTCGATATTGCCATGTCTTCATTGTGAATACCATTAGCTCAATTTATGGACCGTAGGAATCTGCTGGGTGTAGCATAACGTTTGAAGTTAAAAGTCAAATGAAGGCCAGTGTGGACGTGCCACATCTTAAAATCAAATTTACTGGCCTCCAGAGGTGTCCTGTATGTAACCCACAATGCCCCTTAGTGCTCTACTCTGGCCACTGCTCTTCAGGGCTGTGTCTACACGTGCCCCAAACTTCGAAATGGCCATTTCGAAGTTTACTAATGAAGCGCTGAAATGCATATTCAGCGCTTCATTAGCACGCGGGCGGCAGCAGCGCTTCGAAATTGACGTGCCTTGCCGCCGCGCGGCGCGTCCAGACGGGGCTCCTTTTCGAAAGCACGCCACCTACTTCGAAGTCCCCTTATTCCCGTGAGCTCATGGGAATAAGGGGACTTCGAAGTAGGCGGGGCCCTTTCGAAAAGGAGCCCCATCTGGACGCGCCGCGCGGCGGCAAGGCGCGTCAATTTCGAAGTGCGGCTGCCGCCCGCATGCTAATGAAGCGCTGAATATGCATTTCAGCGTTTCATTAGTAAACTTCGAAATGGCCATTTGCATGGCCATTTTGAAGTTTGGGGCACATGTAGACGTAGCCCAGGTGTGCAGGAATTAGGTAAGAGGAGGACCATGAATTTCAAATTGGGACCAGGAAGCCTGTAGCTGTGGAGTCATGTTTGTATGAGAGGCTGAGAAATGTCTTCTTTGTTGCTATTAGCGCTTTGAGTGCATCTGCCCATTACAAATAGCCCCTGCAAGAAGTTTGTGGTTCTCTCTCTACATTTGCTATTTTTTTTCTATGCTGCCTGGCACCAGCCACTGCTCCACTGCACGACATGGCAGCAAGGCTATTGTGGGCATTGTGTTTGCATAAGAGGCAGAGAAACTTTTCAGCAGTTTACATTTGTGCATGCCTCCCCACAGGCGCCACACAGTCGGGGTCTTTCCTGCACTCAACCACATCACGTGGCTAGCCCCCAACCCAGTGAAAGGATGTACCTGCCGTTTGGTGCTGACTATGCTGTCAGGCAACGCAGTGTCCTGGCTTGTGTGTGATTAGGGCCCCAAGGGTGGAAAAGATTTCTGGGGACTTGCAGCCGTCTGGGGGGAAATTTCCTCCAGTAGATAACATTTTCGAGGGCTTGCAGCCATCTGGGAGGGACTGCTTCAGTTGGCCGCCCCACCAAAAACACATTCGGGGCCTTTCTGCCACTGGGGGTGGGGGAAGTCTCCCCCTGGTAGCTAAGAATTGTGGGCGCTTGCAGCTGCCCAAGGGCACTACTTCAGCTGGCCCCCCACTGAACCATCCCTTCCCCAACAAGGATCTGGGGGGCTAGCTTCTGCTGGAAGGAAGTCTCCCCCAGAGGCTAAGATTTCTGGGGCCTTTTTGCCACTGGGGGAAGTCTCCTCCCAGCAGCTGTGAATTGCGGGGGCTTGCAGCCACCCAGGGAGACTACTTCAACTGGCATCCCACTGAAAGCTCCCCCACCTGCTGCCCCAACAAGGACCCCGGGGGGCAAGCTGCCACTGGGGGGAATGGTTCAAGTGGCCCTCAAGTCATGGACCCCACAGCCAAAAAAAGATTTTCGGAGACCATGTCAACTGGCCATTCAACCTCGCACATACCAAACCGCCCCACAATGGCAATGAAATTTGGTGAGCTCCATGCCCCATCCCCCTTGTTGGTAGTGTCTGTGTAGTGAAGAGGAAAGACAATTTTTGTTCCTAGCCTTTTCTATCCTCTTCCTTCCAGCTTTGGAACCGTTCACGCAGGGAAGAGTGGGTGGAGGGCCAGTTGAGAACACAGACTGTGCATAGAAGCTGCGTAATGAACTGGGATCCCAAAAACCCTCCCCTCAGCAACTTTCTTTTTTCCAAATCTTGACTACCTACTCTTTCTTCTTACTTCTCATTGTACCTGTGTTATTTCAGGGATCAGATGCAATCAAGCAGGGGGGTGGGGAAGACAGTCGGTGGTCCAGTTAAGAACACAGACGGGGCACAGAAGCAATATAGTGAACTGGGAACCCTCCCCTTAGCAACTCTGTTTTCCAAATCTTTGCTATCTACTCTTTCTTCAAGCTTTTCATTGTTCCTGTATTATTTTTAGGATCAGATGTAATCAAGGGAGAGGGGACAGTCAGTGGTGGGCCAGTTGAGAAGACACAAACCTGATGATTTTTATGAAATCTTTCCTAATTCAATTACAGCTACAGTTTTAAAAAGCAATTCAGTTACAGAAGAAAGAGATTTCAGTGCATTTGGCAATCTTTGTTGATGCACTAGTTTTGCTTCCTTCCACCTGGAAAAATGGACATTTGCTTATCATGGGAGGACAATGAGGGCAATGCAAAGTGGGAAGATGATGTCAAATTCCAGCACAAACACCTAGAATGCTACAGGGATGGGGGAACTGTGGGATAGGTGCCCACAATGCACTGCTGAAGCAGTTGATATTTGCCGATTGAGCGTGGCAGGAATAAGTCAACTTTGTGAGGAGCATGTGGGGAGGTGAGGATAGTCAAATTCAAAATTCAAAAATTATAACATCCAGTGTTACGAAATCAATATTAATAACTTTGAATTTATCTCATAGTGCAGATGTAGCCATAGTTATGCTGTAGTACACATTAACAATGTCATGGTATGCAATTTTACTCTAGGCAGTTCCCATATGGTAAATAAAAATGCCCCACAAACAGAATACTAAAAAGAGGAAGTTCACTTTATAGATTAGCAGCCCTTGTGTTTTAAAACAGACTTTTAAAAAAAATTCTAATTCATTTTCTTGAGTTAATTGGTCCCAAGCTGTGAATTTATATAACCTATTTCAATAACTGGGCTGTAAACTTAAAAATAACTCATGAAAATGGGTTATAATGTAATGCTGTCAGACACCTAACTCGTGGCTGCTTCCATCAGAAATAAAGTATCTAAGAAAGCTTTCATATTTTTCAACTAGTGTAAAAGTAGACTTTTCTAAGAGATTTATTGTTCAGTGGTTTAAGTGCTGGACTGGGAACCAGTAGCTCCTGAATTTTAAATCAATTTCTTACATATACTTCCTCTTCACCCTTCCCCATTATTGAGAATGTTTACTGTCTTATAAAAAGTGCTTGGCACCTTTCAGAACAGGGCACATAATCCCTCAGTCTTGGTTCCTCCATCTGTAAACAGGATAAATAATACCATAATATTTGCTTATATCCCACACAATGCTGTTATGAGAAATAATTACATGGTATAAAGTCTCAGAATGAAATATTTGATAGAAAAAAAATCATTAGCATTATTACTTTTTCTACTGTTTATATATTAAATACTACTTGTAATAATTCTTTGCACTTCTCTAGCACTTTCTATCTCAGTCATTCTCAATCTTTCCAGACTACTGTACCTCTTTTAGGAGTCTGATTTGTCTTGAATACCCTCAGGTTTCACCTCTCTTAAAATAGTTTGCTTACTGTATCAGACATAAAAATACGGAAGTGTCACCGAACACTGAAACACTGTTCACTTTCTCATTTTTACCATATAATAGGTATCAATAAATATACTAATATTGTATTTACACTTCAACTTACAATATATAGAGCAGTATAAACAAGTCATTGTATGAAATGTCAGTTTGTGCTGACTTCAGTAGTACTTTCTATGGACTGTGTTGTAAAACTAGAGACGTGTCTAGATGAGTTGATGTACCCCTGGAAGGCTTCTCTTCACCCATAGGGATGAGTGTACCCATGGTTAAGAACCACTGTTCGATCTGAGGATCTCAAAACACTATACAAACATTAGTTTCCCAGCGCTCATGTGAGCTAGTTAATAATTAATTGTCATTGAAACTTCTATTAAGCTCGCCAGAACTTAGCTAGGGAAAGTGAGGGCACCAGAAAGTCATTGGATGCCAGAAGCAGAACCCAGAAGTTTTAGGTTCCAGTCCCCATGCTCCAACCATTAGATGATATTCACTTATGCACATAGCAATTCAATACTTAATTCTTCTTTCAGATTTTTATTAATTGTATTTGAACTCTTAGAGCCTACTTTTGCTGTAATATAGTTAAAGCTTCTTATTTGACATGCATATTCAAGCTCTTATTTCTACCTCCTCTTCTTCCTCTAAACCACACGTAGGGCCTTATGTCCTCCATGATTCCATTTGTTAGCCACACAAATACACTCCAGGATCTATAATTTAATTTAATAAATAATTACATTTCTACCTCTTTTGGTTGTTGAGGGCCTAGCATACAGGCCTTTGAGAACAATAAGGCAAGGCTTCTGTTTTGGGATTCTGCAGATGCAGCTCTGAGAGGTGGAGACTGCTCCATTGGCTGGTGTTAATTTTGAAAGTTAATGATGCAAATATCATTATGAGCTAAGTTAATTCTCACTGAACATAATTGTAATATCTAGCCAGCACACTTATCCCACAATGACATACTTTCTCCCGGGTACCAAATGCACCCATCTGTTCACTTGCCTGACGACTTCTGTAATATTGCTACACATTTATAATATAAAATTTGTCAGACACTAAAAATTAAAAATGTAAGGACTGAATAAAATAAATTGAATGTAATATCAAATTATATAGCCTTTGATGTATTATTCGTTTTCACATTCAGTTCAATAATAAAACTAATTTTTAATTTTTGTGCTGCTGCCACAAAATTTTCAGACTGGTGTGATGTACTAAAGAATGTAGGTCAAGCTTGCTGCAGAATGAGTGGGTATTATGGTGTTCAGGGTTATGTAAAAACTAAATTGATTGATAGGTTGATGCTTATATGCTTTTCATCACGAGTCTCAGAAAACATTGACTGTAGCTGCTGTATAATATGGGAGTAGAATATACACAGTTGTGCAAATGACCAGAAAATGCAAATGTATGTCCTAGTCAGTGACACTCTAAATGAGTTCAAAGATCTGTGCTAGGTTATTAGCATTCTAGCCAGGCCTACAGACATTAAAGTATAAATTATAGTTAAAGAGAAATTTGAAAGACAAAGGCCACGTCTAAACTAGCAAGGTCTTTCAGAAAATCATGCCTTTTTTCGAAAGAACACGCAGCACATCCACACACAAAATATGGTCTTTCAATCAAAAATTGAAAGAATACGTCTCTTCTTCTGGAGGCACTCCTCCACTCCTGGGTGAGGAAAAGCACTTCCTTTCAAAAGCTTCTTTTTAAAAAAAGCATGTGTAAATGCTCCTCAGGCCCTTTTTTTGAAAGAGCAGTCTTCATGATGCTGGATTTTTTGATTCCTGGCCTGTTCTTTCAAAAGAGCGGGAGCTGTGTGCACACTCTCTACTGAAAGAGTAGATCAGTCTTTCAATCCACTTTTTTGTGTGTGGACACAGTCTTTCGAAAGGAGGTCATCTTTCAAAAGATCACTGTGGAGTAAACACGGCCAAAGAGGCAATTTAAGTGTGTGTTAAAATGAAAGCAGAAAAGTAAACATATTTTTTCCAAGGATAAACCTATATTTCTACTTTGTTAATCAGTGTGATTGCTATTGTTCATATCTATTGTTTTAGAAATGACTTATTGCTGTGTATTATAGTAGTTGTTTTAGTAAGATGTGTTATGTTTAAAATAAGAACTTTCCTTCAAAACTCTATCTGTATCCAAATCAAGGCTGTTTTATGAGGTTTGAAAAGACCCCTTAACACTTTCCCTTTATGTGTCTTGACACTGATGTTGAAATTCAATTATATGCCCAGGGCCAGCACAAGGTCTTTGCATTTCCAGGCCTCAGTTTAGCCTTGAAGAGAAGAATTTCACCTTGAATGGTTTCAACCAGCATGTGAAGACGAAATATTGGGAATGATCCCTTAAGTTTTCAGGGCCTACATCAGGGATGGGCAACCACAAATGGTGAGTGGACTACATGAGCAGAGATGGAACATGAATCTGGCCATTTGTGTGCTCTGAAAGGGAGGGGTGGAAAGGGAGGAGCATGGAAATGTGAGGCTTTGATGCCCTGATGTGTGTGAAAGGCATGTGGAGGAGGGGGACAGCCAGGGGTCTGCAAACTGGAGGTTGCTCATCACGGGCCAAAATTCTTGCTGACCTCACTGGTAACCGAGGCCTCAGCAACACCTCACAATCATTTTGAGAAAGGCTGATTTGGGGCAAGGCTGGAGAAGCAATATACTGGAAGATCTTCAGCCTCATTGAAAGTAAAATTCAATAAGTATTTAGACACTTAAACGAACATCCATGTGTTTTTCTAAACCTTTGAACATTTGGAAGATTGCCAGTTGCTAGTATGTTGAGGGTAAGGCTTGCACGTCTTATTCAGCTAGCATTCCCTGTTCTGCTGCAGTTCATTGACCATTGACACTGTACTCGCTGTTCTGCAGACATATGACTCATTAGTCCTTGCTTCAAATTGCTCAAAATACAGTGAAGACCAGACAAACAAGTTCTACAGCTGCATATTATTTCAGGTGGTAGTACAAGTTTGAAGCAGTTTAAGAATATTGCAAAGGTTATCGTTCAAAGGCTTTGTGAAATAAGTATGTTCTTCAGCGTGTGCTTTATTCAGCAGTGTTGAGATGTGGAGAATTGCTCCATTTCGTTAAAATACTGGTTATTTCTGCATCAGTCAGAATCCAGCATAAGGGCTGGTTACATATGTTAAAACTAGCCTGGCCAATATTCAGCCATGTACAGAAATGTGGATATGTGTGTGTGTTTGTATTCAAAAACAATAGAAAGGGTCCTTTTTAGAGGCTGGTAGGTTGAAATACAAATGCTCACAAATTGAAGCTGAGAAAGGACCTAGCATTGTGGCAGCTAAGAGATACTACTTTGCACAGAGTAATTAATGTGTATGGAACAAGGACAAAAGGCAGCAATAAAAGCTGCAACATTCAGAACTACATGTAGTAATTAAAATAACGTAGGAAAAAAATTTCATTATAATAATACTGCCACATAGGACAATGGATTTACATGGACCAAATGTTATCCTTTTGGTCCTGACATGTCTGTCTCTTATGAGAAACTTCTAAATCTCTATATTATCCTTCTGTTTTCTGCTCTGTCTGATTTACTTCATCCAGAGCCTACTTCAGTTTATATTTTGTTCACAAGTCAAATCATCTAGTCTGACTGTGCTACACTTGGTGCAGAAGCCAAGGAGAATAGGAACAGAACTGGCTTTCTTGTGAATCTTTGGGATTTCTCCATCTCTAGAATTGCCAGAGCCTGGATGACTCTAGGACTGTATCTACACTTGCCCCCAACTTTGAAGGGAGCATGGTAATGAGGGCCATGGGAGGTTACTAATGAAGTGCTGCGGTGAATATGCAGTACTTCCTTAGGCTAATTTTCTCCCTCAGCAACTTCAAAGTGGCAAACTTCGAAGTGTCGGCGTGCATGAGGAGGAAAGGGACTTCAAAGTAGCATGCCACGTCAGAGTTGCTGCGGGAGAGAATTAGCCTAATGAAGTGCTGCGTATTCACCACAGCTCTTCATTAGTACTCTGCCTTGGCCCTGATTACCATGCCCCTTTGAAGTTGGGGGCAAGTGTAGACACAGCCTAGGTGTATGTGTGAGCTGCCTCTGAGCTGCTCTAGCCTATGTGTGCCAAAGGCTGTTATACCACCTGGCTATCACTAAAATGCAGTATTGTTACAGCCATAGTCCGTCCCTTGGGACCCCACATATCCTATTAAGCTAGGAGTGACGTGTATTGTGTTAATTTATATAGGATAAATAGGCCGGAGGTGTTAACATAATCAAGTCACTGGCTAACATTTAAATTAAGATTTGGGCTACACAGATTTCAGTCTGCTTATTACAATGGTGCACATGCCATTAAAAATCCTGTAAAACTTTTTATTAAAGATACAGCAAAGGAGTAAGAGTTATAGCTTTTGAAATGTCACGTGTTAAATAAGGGTTTTATTTTAAAGACATCCTTTGCGCTGTTTTCCTTTTGCTGAAGAGAATTTCTAGGAGGAAGAATCCTCTTGTTTGGCAGTCTTTTTAGACCCTGTCAAAGACTGTAACAATTGTTGTAGAAAAGAGAAGATGTTAATTGAGATGAGCTGACGCTGTTGCTGTTGTTAAAGTCTTATCCCATTTCCTACAAGACAAAATAAAACACACACAAGGGAAAAGACAAAAACAGCAAAATGCAGCTTCCGTCTCTCTTATTGATTTTCACTTACTACCACAGTGTTGGGGAAACACAGGCACTTCACTCTGTTCTGCCAGCCATTGTGAGACTTAGCAAGCTAGTAACCACATGAGCCTATTTAGGGCATTGCTTTTAGTTACATATACTTGTCTCATTGAACTGGAAGGGACTTGGAGAGGTCATTGACTCCAGTCCCCTGGTTGCCTCTTGCTGGTCACAGGCTGACAGCATTTTTGCCAAATATATAGTCTTAGCTAAACTGCACTCCTATTACACAGAAGGCCAAAGGAGGGAGAGAGGGGAAGAAAAGAAATAAGGTGCAGGGAGGAAAAGCATGTATCGGGGTCAGGAGAGACAACAAGGTGATATTTGGGATTTAGCTGATGCAGTTGGATGGGGCTGTGTCCTCTGGGTTCCTTTCTGTGGCCCATTCTGGACAGAACAACTCTCAGGATTAAGACAGAGAAGGTCCAGGGATCCTGGACATGTAGGAGGTAATGCTAACCATGACTGGGAAGCTCACCCCAGCAACCAACATTTCTTCTCAAAGTCTCTTTCTTAAGGACCCCCAAAGAGAAGTGAAGGGCAGAATAACTCATCCCCTCATTATTTTGTCCATTAATTAGGCTTAGTAGCTGACAAACCAGTTTTGATTTATTAATTTTCACTTCTCAAATGCCTTTGTTTACCAAGAATGTTCTTAACATAGTCCTTGAGTTATATCAATAGGCCTTTTTGTTTGCACAAATTCAGTCTTTCTGTCTCTCTCTTCCCATCAACGCTTACCATTATAGACTATTGTGACATATTACAAACTTTTACGTACTTTTTACAGTTGAGCACAGAATTAGGATAAGTTTGCAGGCCAAGCTATCGCAGCTGATAGGGTGACCTTGCCGGTGTCACAGAGCTGGTTGTTTCAACTCAAGAATTCTTCTATCCACAGCTGTCTAGTCAGGGCAGGTTCACAACCCCTTTATATTGCTAAATCAGCATAGTGTGGCTGGGTCAGCTTGAAAATATGTTGCAATATTTTTGAACATATGTAGCGCCAGATCAGGTATTCAGCAGGGCTTGAGAGGGGCACCCTGGGGTTTAAAGCCAAAGTATAATTTAAATCACAGATGTATATCCTCTCAAGGTGTTTTCAGTTTAAATTATGTAAAACTGGGCTGTACAGGGCACACATCCAGGAGGAGGAAAGCATGCATGGCCATAAAAGGCATTGTTCACTAACCCATGAAACCAAAATGGGAAGATGCAGCCAACATAAAAGATTGAAGGTGTGGAATCAAGTTTCTAATAAAAATTACTTTTATGTAAGTGGAAAGGCAGCCTTAATATAAACAAACATAAAAGAATCTGTATTGTGCCATTATTTAGCCCGAAATCCTTACTGAGAGGTGCCCCCTTCATATTGTTTAGTAAAACAATAACTATTTTGATGACTGCCTAAGGTTTTTATTTTAGGTTGCATGGAAAAAATACTGTTTTAGATGAAGCACAAAAGCAAAGGCTGTTAAGATATAAAATACTCGATTACATAAGAATGGGAGCCTTGTATATCAGCAACTAAAATATAACCTAGTTAAAGCTGTTTCTAATGTGATATTAAGCAAAATCAGCTGGTGTTAATTAGAGAAGCAGCAAAACAATTTTCTGGAGATCTGAATTACAGTGATTAAATCCCATTAGACTAATTTAGAAAAAAATCCACCAGTTTAAGGCCAATCAAAATATTAAGTAGACAATAAAACAGTCAACACAAATGCTTTTGATGTTTAAGCATTTTCCTACATTATGTGAAAATAGCAAACACTGTAAAGCACAATACTGCTATTTAGAATCATGCATGACTACAGTTGGAAGAGACCTCAGGTCGTCATCCTATCCAACCCCCAGCTCAAAGCAGGACCAACTCCAACTAATCATTACAGCCAGGGCTTTGTCAAGCCTGGCCTTAAAAACCTCTGAGGCTGGAGATTCCACAACCTCCTTAGGCAACCCATATCAGTTCTTCACCACACTTCTAATGAAGTAGTTTTTCCTAATATTCAGCCTAGATGTTTCTTACTGCAACTTGAGGCCATTGCATCTTGTTCTGTCATCTGACACCACTGGGAATAGCCCAGCTCCATCCTCTTTGGAACCCCTGCTTCAGGGGGTTGAAGGCTGCAATCAAATCCACAGTGATTGTTCTCTTCTGCAGACTAAATAACCCCAGTTCCGTCAGCCTCTCTTCATAAGTCATATGCTCCAGCCCCCTAATCATTTTGATTGTTCCCCATTGGATTCTTTGCAATTTGTCCATATCCCTTCTGTAGTTGGAGCCCAAAACTAGACTTCATAATACTCCAGATATGGCCTCACCAGTACCGAATAAAGGGAACAATCACTTTCCTCTATCTGCTGGCAGTGCTCTTACTAATGCAGCCCAGTGTGTCGTTAACCTTTTTAACATAGTTTCTACTTAGCATTTTTCTATACAAGGAAAAAGTCTTCTCCATGCTAAAAGTAGAAATCAAATGTTTTCTGTAAAAACATGTACAGCTGTTTTCCATTTGAAATTTCAGATTTGTATTTCAAAAATTTCAATGTTCATTTACTTGAAAATTAAGCCACTTCTAAACCTATCCTTGAATGAAGAATAACACAAGATTAGACAGGCTAAACAAACGTGTCAGTTAAGTCATGCAGAAGAGGAAGAATTTTGTCACAAACAAGATTTTCCAAGTTCTTGTAACTCTGGTATCATGAATCACTATAGCAAAAATTATGTAACTTGATAAACAGAGTGTTGACCAAAACTTTTTACAGAAAATGGGTCAAAATCCAGTTCCAAGGAGAAAAGTTGGCTTTAGATACTCATACAGAAAATGGAGGAAATGTTTAGTGTAAAAGCACTGTGGCTTGATTTGTTGACAGTTGCATTCAGAACCTGAGTTCTTTGAAATGGCATCCTTAGTTTCAGTCTTCAGCTATTTTAGTCATTAAATACTCTGAGCTGTACTCAGGGAAATGCATGAAAGTAGGTTTCATTTTCATACTGAAGGTATGCTGTTTAGTTTTGAAATACTTCTTTCTTCAAATGAAAATATCTGAAACATTTTTCCCCACTACTCCAGTGGTTCTCAAACTTTAGCAGCCCAAGACCCCCTATTTTGATTTTTAATTTTTTGTAGATCCCCAAGCCAGCTTCTGATTTTTCCCCGTGGAGCACTCTGCCCCCACTCCAGCCCTTCCCTCAAGGCCCCACCTCAGCCTAACCTCTTTCAGACCCTGCTCTACCTCTGCCCCTCCTCATCTTGCCTTCTCCCAGGTTTTACTCTGTCCCTGCTCCCATACAGGGCCTCCTGCACACTGCTGAGCAGCTGTTCCCCCAGCATGCAGGAGACACTGGTAGAGAGGGGAGAGAAGTTGATCAGGGTGGCTGGTGGATCCAGCCATGACTTACAAACACTAGTTTGAGAACCACTGCTCTAGAGTATACACAGCTAATACTTCATTATGTAACTGATCTGTACAGAGCTCAAAAAGGAGACCGGAAAGTGAAAAGGCCATGTTCCAGACCATAACATGCTGTATGGTACTTATACTCATTTAAAAAATAAAAGGAATGTGGAAGTGTTTTACACAAGAGAAGGGTAAATTAAGACACTTTTCTTATACTTTGCCTTGCTAAACCACCAATGGTGACACAAAGCCAGTCCTGGAATCTTTTGTGTGAGCAATCATTCATGTAAGAGGTCTCTTGCATTTTATTCATGAGGGAGGAATAGGAGCATTTGGCCCACTTGAACCATGATTCACATGCGTGCACTGTGAAAGGCTTGTAAGTGTCCTTCAGGAAATCCCATCACCGGTACAAGATGTGATGTTGTTCTGGCAGTTTCCGGGGAGCAGAATTAATAGGTTAATTCACTACCTCTCTAACTCTGGACATCAGAGTTCAAATCTGACTTGTGGAGATGAGCACAGATGAATATTTGGATCTCTCAAGTGACATCCTCAGGGTCATTTTATTCTACTTAAAAAAACAAGCATAACTTGGCTGGCCTAGCAAGCTTTCTTCAAGGGAGGCTTGGAATAGAATAGCGGAAGTAACTCATGTGAGTGCAGTATTTAATTCAGATTACATTCATGATTAATCCACTTTCATTTCAAGCGAAGTTAGAAAAGAGAAGTGAAATATGGACTGCTGATCAAAGAGTGAACATTCTTCAGTCCAGACAGAGGTTCCAGCTGCATCCTTGAGGAGTATTTCTCCCCAGCAAGCTGCATTGTCAAACAGGAGCTTCCATATGGAATGAGCCCGTGTGTAATGGAACAAAGCTTTGAGAGAGTAGCAGAACCAAAGCTACTGGCCTGGCAAGTGGGTGGCCAGAGCAGTTTGAAAGCTTAATTGTATGTCACAAGTGATTTTTGAGGAGGGCATTTTGCAGTTCTTTTATTCATGCTTTGGTTCAGCAAGACATATTTGAAGATCTAAGGAAAATTATCTAGTTCCAAAATGTGTTAAACAGCATATGTTCAGAAATCAGGTATGACAGCAGACCTACAAATTGCCAGCAAAACTAGAGCTAAATATAATAATGACTTTATTTCCTTCCAGTGCATCCAATTGGGTGGTTGTAATGGAAATCATATAAAAATAGGGTTGGAAGGGACATTGAGAGGTCACCAAATCCAGCTCTTTATATTTAGGCAGGACCAAGCAACCCTGAAAGATATTTATTCAACCTATTTTAAAAGCTTCCAGAAATGAGGATTTCACAACTTTCCTTGGAAGACTATTCCAGAGTTTAATTATCCTTATAGTTAGAAATATTTTCCTAATATCTAACCTAAATCTTCCTTTGCTGTAGATTAAGCCCACTACTTCTTGCCTTATCTTCAGCGGACATGAAGAATAAAGCTTTAAATTAGAGATGCCAAAGGAGTTATTTTAATTATTTTAAACCATGTAAAAGAAAGCCAGATACTGCTTTTATCACATTAATTACCAGCAGTTCCTCTCATATATTAACATAAGAAAATGTTTTTAATGAGCTTTAGATTACAAGGATAATATTTTTAATTAAAGCCTCATGCTGTTTAATGTCTTTATAGCAGGAGTGACTTGAGTGGCTTTTAGCATTTAATCAGGAGGTTTTCCATAAACCGCTTTTACCAGGAGGTTTGGAACATGAGATATAATGTCTGAGGAATGTTCAGCACTGGAAGTAACAGGACTTTGCATTTTTATATTAGCCAGTTTAGAACAGTGACTTTTTTTTTTTTGGATTGTTCAGTGCACTTAGCAAACTGCTCTACAATCACTCAAGTCTGAATAAAAAGCAGTCAAGTAGCACTTTAAAGACTAGCAAAAAGTTTATTAGGTGAGCTTGCGTGGGACAGACCCACTTCTTCAGACCATAGCCAGACCAGAACAGACTCAATATTTAAGGCACAGAGAACCAAAAACAGTAAGCAAGGAGGACAAATCAGAAAAAGATAATCAAGGTGAGCAAATCAGAGAGCGCAGGGGTGAGGGGGGGAGGTCAAGAATTAGATTAAGCCAAGTATGCAGACAACCCCCTATAGTCACTCAGAAAGTTCCCATCCCGGTTTAAACCACAAGTTCATGTGCTGAATTTGAATATGAAAGAGAGTTCAGCAGCTTCTCTTAGTAAAGCACATGTTACATGTGGTTTAAACCGGGATGGGAACTGTCTGAGTCACTATAGCCGCGTCTACACGTGCCGGCTACTTCGAAGTAGCTGCGCCAACTTCGAAATAGCGCCCGCCACGTCTACACGTGGCGAGCACTATTTCGAAGTTGAAATCGACATAAGGTGGTGAGACGTCGAAGTCGCTATCCTCATGAGGAGATGGGTATAGCGCCCTACTTCGATGTTGAACTTTGAAGTTGGGCACGTGTAGCCGATCCGCATCCCGCAACATTGAAATAGCGGGGTCCGCCATGGCGGCCATCAGCTGAGGGACTGAGAGACGCTCTCTCCAGCCCCTGCGGGGCTCTATGGTCACCGTGTGCAGCAGCCCTTAGCCCAGGGCTTCTGGCTGCTGCAGCTGGGGATCCATGCTGCATGCACAGGGTCTGCAACCAGTTGTCAGCTCTGTGGATCTTGTGCTGTTTAGTGCAAGTGTGTCTGGGAGGGGCCCTTTAAGGGAGCGGCTTGCTGTTGAGTCCGCCCTGTGACCCTGTCTGCAGCTGTTCCTGGCACCCTTATTTTGATGTGGGCCGCTTTGGTGTGTAGACACTCCCCTGCAGCGCCTACTGCGATGTAGTGCTGCCCAACGTCGATGTTGAACGTCGACGGCACCAGCCCTGGAGGACGTGTAGACGTTATTCATTGAAATAGCTTATTTCGATGTCGCTACATCTAAATAAGCTATTTCGATGTAGCATTCACATGTAGATGTAGCTTATAGGGGCTAGTCTGCATACTTGGCTTAATCTAATTCTTGACCTCCCCCACAACCCCTGCGCTCTCTGATTTGCTCACCTTGATTATCTTTTTCTGATTTGTCCTCCTTGCTTACCGTTTTTGGTTCTCTGTGCCTTAAATATTGAGTCTGTTCTGGTCTGGCTACTGTCTGAAGAAGTGGGTCTGTTCCACGAAAGCTCACCTAATAAACTATTTTGTTAGTCTTTAAAGTGCTACTTGACTGCTTTTAGTTTTGATAGTGTATAGACTAGCACGGCTTCCTCTCTGTTACTTTTCAAGTCTGAATGTACAACGTGTACTCAGGAAAGTACAAAGAATATGTTACTTGAAAAGACACTTTCTCGTTGGGATTCTGTTGAAAAAGAAAGTATTGAACAGCAATTCATGTAGCCAGTAATTTCTCTGCTCATGCTACTGTGACTAATTGTTGGACAGATTTGTATTTGGATAAGAACTTTTATTTCCCTGTTGCCCATGTTCTGCCCCAGATCTGCCTTAGCCATAATGTTTTGATGCAGAAATAATTGGGTGAGATTCTTTGGCATGTACCATGCAGAAGGTCAGACAAAATGACTGTAATGGTTATTGACTGCCTATTGCCTTAAAACCTTTGATTCCCCTGAACAATCCTATGTTTATCACACTGTCCTGGCTACTGGTGAAAATGACTGTTTAATGTTAGAAATGAGACGTAGGAGAGCAGTCCTGCCAGTACTGAATGTGTAGAACTCTTCCTTTTGAAATCAGTGGGGACTCCAAAGTAAAATTGAATGACAGGAGAGAGAGCCATATGCTTTTGCTGCATCAAGAAATTGAAGCTAGAAAATGTAGGAGGAAACCTGTTTAAACCCAACAGTCTTCAGTAGATATGGATGAACCGTGTTTTTTTTTTTTTTGTATGAACATCACCTTAGTACATTACCACACAGAATTAAGTTTGCATGTTAAAAGCAGCAACTGCATACTTGGGTGGCAGGGAAGGGGAGGAAGCTATTCACCTTGAAGTAGCCTAGAACTCCAAGGCAGTTCATAAGTTCAAGCTTCTTTTGTAATTTCTATTTTTAGGCAATGTTGGACCAAATTTATCACTGGTGTAACTCCGTTAAATCTCTTGTTTGCAGAATGAATCTGACACCTGATTTCTGTTCTTTGTAAAATCAAGATAATGTTTCTGCATTGTTGAGCTCCACCTTAATGTATTGTATACATCCTGTCACCTGGATAATTAAAGTCCAGCCTTTGCCTTCAACATAAACATATATTCCTGCCTTATTAAACATTGACATGTAGATTACTACATACACAAAAAAGGAGAAACATGATTCACTTTTGTCAGTTAAAAGTTGCTGTTTTTCATTAGCTTCATTGAAATGGAGTTAAACACAGGAATACTCAGGTAACTTGTTGGTTTAGCCACCCTACCACACATACACATGTTCCATACTCTCCCCAAAATGTCTTTAGTGCTAAAAGTAAAAATAGTTTGTTTTATTAAAATCCGTATCTAATGAGGTTTTATAAGTAAATTAGTCTGGGCTAGTAGTTTCCTATGTAATTTTTTATTCCTCACTGGAAGGCAACCTGCCCATTAAACCTTGTTACAGTTAGGCATTTACTGTGAAGACACAGAAAAAAACAAAGGCTTGCCACCTGAGAAAGGGTAACAGAGAAGAGTTAGGTAAGTACAGAGCTTTCTCTGTAAAACATCTAGCTTCAGTGTCGGGACAGAGAATGTAAGCTGTGCATTCGGAAACTTCAGTGTATTGCTCCTTTCAGCAGTATTTATTACAGATAATAATCCTTCATTACAGTTTTCCGCTAATTTTCATTATTTCTCCCAGTTTTCTAATTGAATAAAAATAACAGGGCTTGTAAGTAAATTTGTAGGGCCAAATTCATCAGTGGTGTAGGTGGATGCTGCTGCATTGAAGTCAATATTTTGTAGGGGTTTACACCAACATTGCGTTTTGCCTCTGATTTTTTTTGCGTAGAAAATAGGATCCTCCTCTTCAATAGTAAAATATCTTCTCCTTCTCATAGATAATCAAGTGATCAGACATACATGAGCAACATTACCATGAAGACTCCCTCACATAAATGAATCAGACAGGTATGATGCTAGATTTTTTATTAATGTTATTAATACATTAGGTATTAATAGTACTAAATCAATTATATTACAATAAAATAATTACCTTGGTATTAGGGCTCTGTGGATACTAATATTGTATGTGGTAAGTATTTCAACATATGTTTTGAATTTTCATTCTCTGTAACTGTATGCTAATGTTTTTCTCCCTCTCAAAAGAAAATGCCAAGAAAGTTGAAATCCCAAAGTGACAAACATGCAAACCTGGCAGGGGAGTGAAATAGTCTTCAAGAGCCATGAAACTGGCAGAATGAAAGATTGTAATTTATTAGTTTCATTTTTTGTTCAGAGAGGACTGAATAGTACCTTTTAGATCTTTGAAAGAGGAAACATTTCTTACTAAGAATAGGTGCCCGTGCCTAGTACAGTGGGGCCCTGATCTGGGTTGGGGCCTTTAGATGCTACAAACATATAATTATTATTGTTACTACTGAATATGGTGGCTGTAAATATGGAGGAAGACAGATTCCCTGAGCCACTTGCCTTGCAACCTAAAAGTACATGAGATGCCAACAAAAATAGTGGGAAGAAACAGCAAATAAAACAGAACAGGTTGTTTCACAGTGGTGCACACCTTGCTAATGCCAAGCATGCTTTTCATTTGAGGGTTTTGCTGTGTTAATGTTTTATAACTTTAGTACAGTGTGAGTGGGGTCAGAAGGGTGTCACATGAATTATTACAGCGTTTGTAGTGGAAGGCAAGAAAATAGAGGCCTATGCAACAGGGAGACAGCTCTATGCAAGGGTAGCAGTGTTTTAAAAAACTCACAGAATTACAAACATATCTGGTATGTTATCAGAAGGACCCAGCAATACTGCAGCTACACCTAGCCCAGTGCCGTACACAATTATTTGTCTGAAATTACTTACATATTCACAGTCTGCTGCCTGAAAGGAGTCGTCATCTTCTTCTAATGAGCTGGGAACATAAAACCATCTTTCTGGGAGCTCTTTTTCTTGCTTGTGAATCCTTGGTGAGTTGATGCAAATTCACTATTGATTCTGATTCAGAAGTTGCACATCTGACTGTGTGAGAGGTGTTGAATTGGATTGACAGATCACTCCTGCACAATAATTAAACATGTTTTACTGTAGGATATGAATGTGTTTGAGATTGAGTTGATATACCAGGACCTACTGCAGTTTTTGGGAACATTAGAGCAAGGTGTTACAAGTAATAAAGCAACAAGCAGTTTTTGTTAAGAATTTACTTGAAATTCTAGAAAGGCTTTTCTAGAACACTAGAAGTATGGCTGCTGGCCAGCAGTGGTGTTTATATGTGTAAATTTTGCTGCTGGGACCACAGAGATATTCTGGCTATTAAATTGAAGTAAGAACTGCAAAACGTCTTTGCTTCATGTCCATATCCTGTGCAAATGATTTCTTCTCCTTAACCTACTGTCCGTCCTAGATATGCTCCATAGTAAACAAAAGTAGCCTGTGTCAACTCAGTCTTTTTCCAAAAAGGAAATAGTCCATTTCAGAAACTCCACTTAACGGCTATGAAGGTGGATCAATCACTTCTTAATCGACTGAAACAGTGCAAGGGCATCCTTTTAGAGTATCTTACCTTTTCTCTCTGCATGACTCCACTTTCTAAAATTATCAGATTGAAAAAAGAATATCATATAAGAGGCCAGAAAGAATGAAATATGGATATATTTTAAGAGTGTCTGTTTCATGTCCTGCCATATTCCTGAGTTGGTTAGACTAATGAAATATTAAGAAATCCTTCAGCAACTGGTTCTGCCAGAAAAAAGAAAAAAAACATAGAACTTGCTCTTTTATTTAAGAGCTTCAGATGAAATGGAAAAATAAATTGCTATTTGAGATTAATAGAATATGTACATAAAATGGATGGAGTAAGCAATGGTATCCTCTGTTACAAATCTGCTCCACAATATGGCACTCTTAAAATGTGATATTTTATTTCCATCTTTGTCTAGTATCACTATAATCCAACCCTATAGCTCTACAATTTAATATTAATAACAATAGAGAGTAGGACTATTTTACATAAATATCCCACTATGCTTTCCAATGCACTTTAAAAATGCTAGTGTCATTTCACGCTCCATTGATGTGCAACAGCCTGTGGGTAGAATGTGGCCGTGGTTGAATAGTGTTTAACAGTTCTAGAGAAACTGTACAGGAGATGAAAAAGATGAACAAATCTAACTGTAACTGCAAAGAGGATCTGCATAGGAATAGTTGAATAACTCCTGTTGGAATTTGGCCAGAAAGGAGAAGTTAATATTCACAGCCTTGAAGAAAGAGATATAGAGACAAAGGGTCTTTAATTAACACTGGTAATCAAGAATAAGGCTTTAAGTGACATAATAGCATCTCCAGCCCCCAATCTACAAAGTTGTTTAGTGTAACTCAAAGAGAAAAGTTGCCCCTTATTGAATCATCTTCAGTGCTGTCATTTTTCTGTTTTCAAAGCTTTCATTGTTCTTTGGTTCACATGTATTGCACTCAGGCGTGTATACACCCTGGCACTTGGAGTTGGAGAATTTTCCGTAGCCATACCCATTAAGGCAACACCCATACCTTGTGCTTCACCATGGCCTCTCCTAAGTCTGCCTCCCCTCTGTTATCACTTGCAGCCTGAATTGGCACTCCCATGTGGTTTACCTTATGGTTACTCTGCAGTTAGCATCATTCTTACCTGCTGGTAAGTTTAGTTAATTAGTAGTAGTTCAGTAGTAGTATCCAATAATAAATGATAGTTTATGTAGTTATTTAGTCAGTCAGATTAGAGCTGGGAGGCATGCTGTCACCATACTTCAAACATTGTCCATCATGTGGGGTAGCCATCTCTAAGAGTGATTCCCATGTGCACTGTCTCTTAAGCCCTGTTGAGATGCATATGAAAAAGGGATGCTGTATCTGACATTCCTTCAGAGAGAACAGAGTTATCTAGAAATGTACACCTTGTAACTGGTTCAGCCCTGGGGTCTTTGACTCTTCATCCAGCTCCTATCTCCAAGGCGGCAAATTTCAGACACCCCCTGCACTCAAATTTCTTTCCACTTTGGAAGAGCGCCAGTATTCCTTTCGAAGGCCTCCATGTACAAGGACATGAAAAAACAAGCAGGAGTTGCAGGTATAAGAAGCCTCCCCTTCTTTGTCAAAGAAGGGTTCATAGTTTGTCAAAGAGGGATTCCTTGGGTAGAGCCAGGCCTTCATTCTGTGTCTTTCCAGTACAGGTTGAACTAGAAGATTTGCTGAACCATGAGAGGTCTACATTGTCTAGGGGTATCACCAACACTTCCACTGCTTACTGGGTTCTTAGCAGACATTTAGGGATACATTAGAGCTAAATAACAGCACAGGACACTGAGAGCCAGGACTGGTGTCTCTAAATAAACTTTATGGTACCACATGAAACTTGGCCACACCCATGATAACTAAAATCAGTGGATTAAAACTAAGTGGATAACTAAAATCATACCAGACTGTAGATGTTGCTAGACCAGAGAGTGCCAGACTAGAGGTTTCAATCTGTCTCAAGAATGAACAGTGCCATCAGCTCTGGCACTGTCTCAGGAGCCGCCTTTGGCCATTTCTACACAGGCCACTTTCTTCAAAAGTGGCATGGTAATATACAGCCCGAAATAGCCTAATAAGGTGCAGATGCAAATTCCCCGCACCTCATTAGCATACGGTCACGTGATTTGGAGTCCGGAAGACCGTTCTTCCGGACTTCAAAACACCGTTTATAAGTGCGGCCCCCGGGGGGTCTTCCAGAAGGAAGTCCTTCTTCCGGAAGCCCCTTCTTGCCAAAAATTTTCGGGAAGAAGGGGCCTCTGGAAGAAGGACTTCCTTCGGAAGCTCACCCAGGGCCACGCTTCTACATAGCATTTTGGAGTCCAGAAGAACAGTCTTCTGGACTCCAAGTCACATGACTGTATGCTAATGAGGTGCAGGGAATTTGCATCCATGCCTCATTAGCATATTTTGGGCAGTGTATTACCAGTGGCCTGTGTAGAAATGGCCTTTGAGTCTGGTACCAACAGACTCAACCAAAGCACCAGTCCCTTCAGTACTATATGTTCTGTTTCAAATAGCAACCTGCCTAGCACCTGAGTCTCAAATTCTCCAGCACATGTATCGCTAAGGAATGACCTGCCTCTAGCCATTCTGAGTTCCTGTGAGATGCGTAGCCTCAATACAGAATCCACCAATGATACTAATATCAACATGGACTAGAGGAGACAATAAGGGCATTTCCTCTCAATTAGCTTTGACTTAAAGGTGATGCCAACTCTGCATTTGTGGCCCTTCCCTTTGAATCTTTAGCTAATTGTTCTCTACTGAGATTTTTCAAAAGATAGTTTTTCTCATTGCGATAACGTCAGCCAGACATTGAGTCCCTTATGTCAAGCTCTCCGTATACCCAGTTTTTTAAAGAAAAGATGGCCTGAAAGCAGCATCCTTTCATCTCAACCAAAAAATATACAGACTTTTGTATTCCCAAAATGCAATCCAGAAACCACGAGCCCCATCTTAACATGTCAGATGTGAGAAGAGCATTGCGTCTCTTAGGTTTAGACAGAATCAAACCCTTTTTGTTTCACATGCTGATAGAAAGAAAGGCTATTCCGTTTCAGCACAAGCTATGTCCACATCTGTTGCAGCTTGCATGAAAACAAACTAGGGGGTAGCACAACTTGCTTTTCCAAAAGAGCTCTTAGCTCAGACCACAAGAACGTAGCCTACATCTGTGGCCTTTTTTATAGGATGTTTGCATTCTGGACATATGTAGGCTTGCTACATGGTCTTCTACATACATCTTTTCAGCGGTATGCCATCAGATTGACGCTGTTTCCAAGAAACAGTTTTGTAATCATTTTTTCAGGTAGAACCAAGCCCTATTTTCTGTCTGAGTTGCTTGGAAGTTACCTGAGTGGAATACTATATGGACCACATGAAGAAGAAAGACTTACTTACCTGTAACCATTTTTCAGGATTTGATTCACATACATTCCACAACCATCTGACCCCGCTGCATTGGAACCTGTGGCCTCATATTCTGGTGTAAACAAGCACAGGAGGGCGGCAGATTGTCATGATGTTAGCCTTTGAAGGGTATATGGCACTTGCACTGTCTTGACGAGTATGACTACAGAATACTCTTCAGTCATACTGGTTGTGCACACACCTGACAATACATGTGTGAACCACATTTCAAACCATTCTTTAACATCTACTCTCTTGATACAATTATAGGTAGGTATGTATTTAGTTTTAATGAAAAGAGATTTTAAAATGAGTGTTCTCAGAGGAAGCATTTCATACAACAGCTGAGCCGCAAACAGTAAGCACTGAGCAACTGTGTAAGCATAGGCACTGAAACAAATAGTGTTCAGTGTTGCTGGGAACTTGGTGGTTTTTGTTCTACTGTTGACAACACTCCCTCAGTAAGTAATCCAGCTATCAGGATAAAGCTGCTTTTTAATGTGTTTAGTCGTGTGCAACGAATGACTGCGCAAAGAATAACTTTTCCATGGTTCTTTAAGAAACAATATTTTGTAAATATTAAATCTGATCCACAGGACATGACATCCAATCATCTCAGACTTGTATACAGTTTTCAGACTTTTAAAGATTCATTAAAATCACTTAAACTGATGTGAGAGCTTGATATAGTTAAGCTCTAAGGCCAATGCAGTTCTCTGCCATTCTTCCTGGAGGATTTATATGTATGGAAACATACTAAAACCAATCTATTTTTTATCCATTTGAGACCATTCAGTCTGTTTTCTTAACAAATCCTTCCCATAAAGCTCTATGTTCTATAGCGTTGCTTCACCATTTTACCAGTTTATCATACCAATTCTAGCAAGTTTCTTTTTTTTTTGTAGTCCTTAGGGTGTGTACAGGTGGAATGGTTTAAATCAAATCAATTTAATCATCAATTTTATCATGATTTAAATCAGCAAAAGAAAACCTTGATTTAATTTACTAATTTTAATCAGGTTTCCATCGTGTTTCATATCCTGTCTCCAACAATGGCTATTCGTAAATGCATGAAAACAAAGTGTAAAAACCCCTATATAAGACTATTGTAAATAAAAATCCATGCTGTAAGTGCTTTCCTAACCTAAAGTTGTTAATACTTTCCTATTGCTTGAAGCAAGATAGTTTATATCTTAGCTATGTCTACACTACAGAGATCTTTTGAAAGTAGCTCTTCTGGAAGCTCTGTTCTGAAAGAACTTTTGAAAGACTGCGTGCACACACAAAAAAAGCAGGTCAAAAGAGTGATCCGCTTTTTCTAAAGAGAGCATCCACATAGCCCCCGCTCTTTAGAAAGAATGGGCCAGGGATCAAAAATAAAGACTGTTCTTTCGGAAGAGGGGCCCTGTGGAGCGTCTGCATGTTTTTTCTTTCAAAAGATGCTTTTGAAAGGGGGCGCTCCTCCTGAAACGGGAAAGAAGAGTGATTTCGAAAGGAGCACCTCATTCTTTTGATTTACTTTCAAAAGAATGGTTTTTGTGTGTAGATGCTCCTCTGGCTCTTTCGAAAGAGCCCCCTTTTTTCGAAAAATCTTTAGAAAGAAGTTGCTAGTGTAAAGTCAGCACTTGTGTATTGTAACTGCAGATACTATTGTTAACCATATGGAGGGCTAATCCTCTTTTAAATCTTTCTAAGTTCTATCTAATGGTGATATCTTTTGAGAGTGAATTCTACAGACTAATTATATATTAGGTTAAAAAAGATCAGCTTTCCTTTTTTACTTTTAAAGGTGTTGTAAACTGGAGTACCCATTTGACCACGTTCCTTATTTTATGCCTATTTCTAAAGTTCCTTCTTATTTATGATTGTGTGAATTCATAGCAAATGAGGAGGTTGACAAAACAGCTAAATCTTATCTCAGTTAGAAATGTACAGTGAGAAAGTCACAGCCATCAGCTCTACAAGTGAGTAGATTACTCCTGTTCATATGTATGTCTGCCAGAAGTACATTTTTGTCTGTAAAAAGGCATTTGGGGACTTCACACTAATTACTTCTACATAAGCTCTGTATCAAACGTGCTCTGTTTTAAAGTAAAATGATTTTCTAGCTGTCAGTCCTAGGATCTGCATAGAAAACCTGGTTCTTTCCAATTAGTGCGTCATCACTAGTAATAAAGGCTCTGCAGGCTACATTATAACTCCATTTATTCCTGTTCAACCAGATTGTCTTTAGCAGATTTGTCCAATCGTACCCAAGAACTCTCAGTAAACAAGTCTGTGGATTAGGCACAAGAAGATAGAGCTAACAGATCTAACAGTTTTGAAAAATTCTAAAAACATTTATTAACACAAAATTTAGATGTAAGTGAAGGCCAAGAGCAGATCCACTGAGTAGGAAGGTCCCTTTTTATGCATACACTTTACACAGTAAAACATTTTAAATAATAATCTTTTATCATACTCATCTGACAATATCAAAACAAAAGAGCAGTCAAGTAGCACTTTAAAGACTAACAAAATAATTTATTAGGTGATGAATAATAATTATAATTTATTATCAGAGGAAGTGGGTCTGTCCCACGAAAGCTCACCTAATAAATTATTTTGTTAGTCTCTAAAGTGCTACTTGACTGCTTTTTTGTTTTCATAGTATATAGACTAGCACGGCTCCCTCTCTGTTACTATTCATCTGGCAATATGTTGCCCTGTAGCTCACTCTAGTGGCTAGTGGCTCATTCCAGTTGACTAATGCTTCCACAGACAACAATGCCTGATAATGAAGCAGTGGCACTGCCCAGTTTCACTCCAATAAAACTTCCTATTATCTGTTTTTGATGTGGACGCAGAAGCGAAAGGAGGACAGACACATGGATAGATTTTAAGCAGCAGGCTGAAACATTATTAAACTTTATCATGGGAGAGGCATTACCCATCCATCACTCATTCTTCTGTGCCAGGTACGTGGTTCTGTTTTCAGGGTTACAGGTCTCTTTATCACATAACCATTAATTGCTACATGAGTTACAAGGCTGATTTCCATAGATCACATAATTCAGGGTAGGCTCTTCTCAGCCTGCACACACAGAATTCATCTCCCTTAGGCTATGTCTACGTGGAGGGTGCTATTTTGGGATACCAGGGTATCTCGAAATAGCTGCCCGCATCTATGGAGCGTGCCCATTGTCTTGAAACAGTTTTCAAGACAATGGATGTGCTATTCCAGCATCCCTGTAAACATCATCACATGAGGTGTACAGGATGCTTCAAAACAGGGCTTCTAAATCAGCTATGCATTTTGCTCTATCTGTAAATAAGAACATGTCATACTAGTGCACTGAATGATGCAGGCCAGTCCTCATACATGATCACCCACTCCCACACAGAGCTGAATCTTTTCAAAGTAGCACATGAAAGAGAGCACACTAAGGGCATGGTTTTATCAACAGTAATGATGTTCACACTGAAACCCAAACAAGATAAAATCATGGGATAAACTGGAAGCAATCAGAATGTGAACTTGGTATCGCATTTTGCTCACATCACGCCAGAGCCATTTTCCCTAAGGATGACTAGCATGGTGTCAATGACAATATCTCAACAGCTGGGAGTCTACATAGTCATCTGTCAGTGAGATCTGAGGATAAGCCAGGTGATATATAAGCCTGTATTCACCCTTCTCTTCCTTCAGTACGGCAGTCCTGGGAGATATGCTCAGTTTCAGTCAGATGGAGCTTGCCACTTTCCCTGCTCTCACCTTTAACGTGATCTTTGCTCTTTGTATATGTTTGAAGCCTTTAACACATTTCAAGTTCCCTGCACAAGAGTGCCACCTCATACCTCATCTGGGTTTTGAAACCCATCTGAAAATCTGTTCCATAAATAAGCTGCATTTTTTCTTCCCATGGACAACCTGTATTTTTTTTTACATGGCCATCCTGTATCTTGACTGTAGCATCTTCTGAAACATTCAAACCTCGTGAACCCCTTTCCTGCTGCCCTGTTGACGTCACTGTTTTCTCTCACAATAGAAGAGTTCAAAACAAAAAGCAGTCAAGTAGCACTTTAAAGACAAGCAAAATAGTTTATTAGGTGAGCTTTCGTGGGACAGACCCACTTCTTCAGACCAAGTGGGTCTGTCCCACGAAAGCTCACCTAATAAACTATTTTGCTAGTCTTTAAAGTGCTACTTGACTGCTTTTTGTTTTGATAGTGTATGACTAGCACGGCTTCCTCTCTGTTACAATAGAAGAGTTGTGTGTTTGTGCTTACATTGGGAGATAAAACACTTCTCTCGCCATTAAATGCAGAGGCACACATTAGCTTTTATATCCTCATTTTTATAGCAAGGCTTTCACATTTTCAGTCTGCTGTCTGTAAAAGCAAACTGGACAGGTTGATAAGAAGTCATATACTCCAGTCAAAGTTCCCTGTCTGTTTTATCCTAGGCTCTTCTACTGCACTTCAGTTAAATTCTTTATCATGCTTTAACCATGCAACCCAAACATGTAGCTCAAGCCCTCACTAGTAAGTTCTACACTGGAGTAAGGAAATATGCCTCTCAAGCTGTGTCTACACTAACCCCTTGCTTTCAGAAGGGGCATGGTAATGAGCATGTGGTTGTGTTATTTTGAAGTAAGATATTTGGAAATACCCATATCTTATTTTGAAATAGGGTTGTTGCATAAATGCAGATTAGGCTTGTTGCACAGGTGACACATTACGAAGATGCCATCCTGATCTACAAAATGGCAGCCTCTGCACAGCAAACCTTCACACATACAGTGTGTGCATGGTCATGTGTGTGTAGGCTGTAGTTTTATAAAATGGCAGCTTCTTGGTGCAGCAGGGGTGCTGGAAAAAAAATTAAAATGTGAGTGCTGAGCAGTGTTCTTTGTAAGCTGAGTGCTTGGGCAGCCACTCAGGAGAGATTCAGATGCCAACCACCTGATTAAAAGAGCATCCTCAGCCACCCACAGTGGGCATCATGTGTTTCTATTGGTGGTGCACATCCACACATGCCTTGGTGCATATAACAAAATTCATTCCATCCATGGATGGAAAAAATTAGAAGGAACATTGGTTCTGAGAGCTGTTGAACCCAACAGGAAGCCCTGGATATAGTGGAAGTCACTTCAAGCCAGGGGGAGCTGCGAGTTCCAGCACTAGGGATCTAAATAAGGTACTAGTCACAGCTGAGGTCACTGTGTTGATTCCAGTTTGCTCATTTGCACTTTTCTTTGTAAACATCCAGCTGAAGGACTTGAATCCAGATAATCATTATGTGTGGGCAGCTGCTGTATCAACAGAGCATTCTCTCTCCTTGAGCTGATAGGAGCCTCTACTAGTGTTTTCTGAGATTGGATTCTGCAGAAGAAACACATGAAAAACTAGGTTATTATCCTCTCTTCCTTGGGATTAGTGCCCCTTCCTACGACCTGTGGTACTAGCTGGGAGCATAGCCCAGTGGTTAGACCAGTGGGCTGGGAGTCAGGAGATCCTGGGTTTGCACCCTGCCTGTACCTTGGGAAAGCACCCCCTACTCTTGGGATTAAAACAAAGCACTTTCATGTCAACAAGAGCAATTCAAGAGAGTCATGTCTGTCTCTGACTGAGCTCACAGGGCATCAGTTGTGAATGACCATGTCACGCAAGCCAAGAAGCCTCATGCAATTGGAGAGACTTTAATTTTGCCTTCTGCAATTGATATGATGGAGGTAATGTATGGGGGAACCAAGACAAACAAATGTAGAGCCATACTACTCTTCAACTGCACATGTAGCAAAGGAGTGAGGTGATGGGAGTACATTAGTAAAACACATTGAAGGAGTGTCAATCACAGATGTTTTTGTCTTTCTACTTGATGTGAGCACTGAAGGTCATAATAAATATTTTTGGCTTTTGTGAAATAAACATAGGAGATTGCAAATTCTCAAAGACATTCTTGTCTATCTTCCCCTTCCTGGACACAAAACAGCACAAGGCATGTTAGATGTGCCACATGGCTGTATCCAAAGCAAAGATATCCCAGGTAATTGCATAGTGAGTACAGATGCAACTCTGTCTGAGGGTCTGAGGCAGACCACAAACCAGGTCTATGTGCATTGGTCAAAATGCTTGCTCTGTCTGCTGTGTGAACTCACTGCATTATTCATAGAGAATAATTGGCATTAAAGCTCTGAGTCCAGAGCTAGGTGAAGATTTATAGAGGTCTTATCTACTATGAACTTCGTCAAGATTCAGTCTCTCCACAGTTGTGTTTGCACGCTATCTGAAAACATAGGGTCCAGTCATAAAATGGTGGTGTACCACATGGAAGCTCATTGGTGCTCAAGAGGAAAGGTATTAAAATGATTTTTTGAACTGAGAGACCAGCTGTGTGCCTATGTGATGGACTGCAAAATGGGTACATTTCTTGATTTTCTGTGACCAGAGAAAGATGAGCCTTCTTGTCTATATCACAAACGTATCAGGGAAAATGAATGCATTGAATGTAGATCTGCAAGGAAGGAATACCTACATCCTTCAGCTGAATGATTGAATCACAGGATTCATGAAGAAAATTGTTTTGTGGAATAATATTTTGTAGACAAACTATGACTCCTTCCCGCAACTTTGCAAGAACCTGCCTGACAGTGAAGTGACTCATCTTCCCACACAAGTGATGGCATAGCATCTCAGCCAGATAGAGGAATAGTTTGCATTGTTTTTTCCCCAGGCATGCACATAATAAAGTATGACTAGGTGCAAAACCCTTTTCAGTACAAACCTGATGTCATGAATTGCCACATATTAAATCAAACAGCTCACTGAAGTATTTTGAGGTTGATTCTGTCAAGCCACATGTGCCCAGCTTCTTCTTCGAGTGTCCCCGTGGGTGCTCCACAATAGGTGTCGGGCTTGCCCGGCGCTGCAGATCGGATCTTCCAAGCAGTTTCTGCCGGACCGCACATGCGCCGGCGCGCGCCGCTCCCCTGCGCACTCCTGGCCATGTGCGCGATCCGGTCCCCGCCAGTTCCTCTTAACCGCCGTCGGCTGCAGACGGAATCCGACTAGGCTAAGGCCAAGTAGCGTATTCAATGACTTTAACTGTTTTTCTCTTAAGTTTTTCAAGTACTTAGGCGACTGCAAGTTAGCCGGTTGTTATTTTTGGAAAAAAACAAACAAACAAACAAACAAACAAACTACAAGCGGGACAGCTTCAATCCAGTCCCAGTAACAAGCGCCGGAGGCCAGGAGCATGGGGCCATCAGCCCTCCTGCTGAGGCAGGCCATCGGACGGGGAAAACAGCACAGAGAAGGTGCTAAGTACCCGCTTAACAACTGAAAGACTCACCAACAATGTCCTCTTCAGGATTTAAAAAATGTGAGTCCTGCCGAGAGGCGATGCCAGCATCCGATGGGCACAGTCTATGCATAAGGTGCCTGGGGGAGTCCCGTGTGGCACAGAAATGCTCCTTCTGTGCTAAATTAACAACCAGAGCACGGAGAGACAAGGAAATGCGGCTTAAAATGCTGCTTTTCGATAAGGCCCTCCAGCCAGACGTGCCGGAGCGGCCGCAGCAGGAGGGACCCTCCGGGGCCCATAAAACGAAAGCTGCCTCCCTCACCCCATCAGCGCAAAAACGGAGGAAAGCCTCTCCAGCCCGATCCCTGCCGGCAGCAACAGTGAGCGGGACGGGAGGAGCGAGCAGCCCCCAGCCGCAGCAACAGCTGATCGGCGGCGGCACGGAGAGCCACGTGGAAGCGGCTCAGCCCCCGATAATCAGCCAGCCGCCCCGCACCGCAGGCAGGGCGGCAGCTAAACAAGCGCCGGTACCGGCGGCACCGCAGGCAGCGGCACCGACCCCCGGGGAACCGGCGGTGCAGAGCGCGCAGGCACGTAGCCTGCAGGCGCACAAGGACACCGCACGTGCGGCACCGCCTTCGAGCGTGCCTAGCACGGTGCCGACGGGGCCGGGATCCCCTGCGCGTCAGGGGGCGGAGTTACCTCCTCCAGGGAGGGGGAAGGCTGCACACAAGAGGAGGCATTGCAGCCCCTCTCCGGACAGGGCTGTGGAGTTGCTTTCTCACAGCCCTCCGCTCATGTTGCAGACTCCAACCAGAAGGCAGGGGTCCCCCCTAGCCTACCCGGAGCCCCCTTCTCCATTTTTACAACCAGCCTCACCCTGGATGGCACCACCTTCACCCTTCCTGGGGTTTGAACCGCTGGACTATTATGCAAAATCGCTCTCTCCAGTGTCTCAACGATCTCCCTCCCCCAGACGCAGAGGGTACGCACCAAGGGAGTGGTCTAGGTCACCTTCCCAAGAACAGTGCCTATACTGCCATGGTCGCCCCTACCACGCAGGGCATAGACACCATCGGCAATCTACTAGGGAAAGATCCCCACAGACTATCTCGTACCCCCGAGGGCAATTGCGACCGGGGACAGAGACTCAAGCATCTCAGGGGGGACTGGTCATGGAACCCCGAGGTTTTCCCTCGCAAACCTCTAGCGAGAGGGTGTACCATCACCAGCAGGAACCGGAAGGGTCCAGAGAGACGTACCCCAGCGGTTCCTCGCTCTCCTCCCCGGACGAGGCTACGGCCCCGGGGGACGTCCATCCTACAGACGATCTCAAACAGTTTCAGGAACTGTTTAAGAGGGTGGCCTTCACGCAAGGCATCCAGACAGCAGAGTTGCAAGAGAAACACCATAAGCTCCTCAAAAATTTGAGACCTCCGGCCTCCTCCAGAGTAGCAATACCGCTTGATGAAGCGATCTTAGAGTCCGCCACTACGATATGGCAGACCCCTGCAACTATTCCGCCCGTCCAAAAGAGAGTGGATAAGAAATACTTCGTGCCGGCGAAGGGCATGGAGTTCCTGTTTAGCCACCCACAGCCAAATTCCTTGGTGGTGGAGTCCTCGCAACAAAGATCAAAGACATCTCAATTCAAGACAGGGGGAACAGACAAAGATGCCAAGAAGCTAGAGCTGTTGGGCAGAAAGGTCTACTCCTCCTCCACTTTAACGGTGCGAATGGCAAATTACGCAGCGCACTTAGCGAACCATAATTTTGACAACTATTCCAGGTTAACCTCCCTCATGGACTCGCTTCCAGAGGACAAAAAGCCGGTGCTCAAGGCCATAGTGCAAGAAGGCTACGCGGCCGCGAGGACGGGAATTCAGATTGCTCTGGACGTTGCGGACACAGCAGCACGTTCCACAGCAACGGCAGTGGTGATGCGAAGGGAGTCCTGGCTCCAGACTTCGGGTATACCGAGGGATCTGCAGGCGAAGATAGTTGACCTTCCCTTCGACTCGCAGAAGCTGTTTGCTGAATCAACTGACTCGGTCCTTCATTCCAGTAAAGATTCAAGAGCCACACTCAGGACCCTGGGGATTTACACCCCTCCATACACAAAGAAAAGGTACTACCCTCAACAAAGGCGGTACCAGTACCAGCAACAGCACCCCCAGTATCACAGGGGTTACGAGCAAGGGCGACATCAACAGCACCAGCAGTACAGAACTCCCAGGCGACGCTCACAACAGAGCCGTGCATCCTCGGGGCGGGGCCAAAGGCCACAAGTTTGACATACAGATCCAGGGCTGCGCCATCACTACCATCGCACAAGGTCATCCGAAGCGGCTATTCCACCATCGCCTCCGACCATTTTACGACCAGTGGCAAAGGATCACCACAGACAAATGGGTGCTGGAGATCATAGCCACGGGGTACGCCATCCCCTTCCAGTCGCTCCCACCGTCGCGACCTCCACCCAAGCCCCACCTCCAGGAGCCCTCCCATGTAGCGAGGCTCAGGCAGGAGGTGGCCCATCTCATGCTCATAGGGGCAGTGGAAAGGGTGCCGGAGCAACTGCAAGGGAAAGGGTTCTACTCCCGGTACTTCCTCACGGAGAAAAAGACAGGAGGCTGGAGGCCCATCTTAGACCTTCGCGGCCTCAACAGGTACCTGCGCAAGCAACGTTTTCGGATGACCACAATCGCCTCCATCCTTACAGCACTGGACGATGGAGACGGGTTCGCAGCCCTCGATTTACAAGACGCGTACTTCCACATAACTGTCCATCCGGCTCACTGGCGATTCCTCCGGTTCATGGTAGGCAACGAACACTTCCAATACAAGGTCCTACCGTTTGGCCTCTCCTCGGCCCCCAGAGTCTTCACCAAGACCTTGGCAGTGGTGTCAGCCTACCTGCACAGACAGGGGGTATTTCTTTTCCCGTATCTGGACGACTGCCTGCTCAAAGGGGCCTCGAGAGGGGAGGTTCTGCGCATGATACGCGTCACAGCAAACACGTTCTCTTCACTCGGCCTGGTTATCAATCTGGCAAAATCAAAAATAGACCCCACACACGACATAGAGTTCATAGGGGCTTGCATAAACTCGGTTACAGCGAGAGTATATCTACCAGAGGCTCGCTTTCGGGCCATCGGTTCCCTCGTGCAAGTCATCACCTTCAGCCCTACGGTGCTGGTCTTGACGTGCTTGCAGCTGCTGGGCCACATGGCAGCGGCGACGTTCGTAGTACAGAACGCCAGGTTACACATGCGCAGCATGCAGCACTGGCTGGCGAGCGTATAGAAACCGGCAATACACACCGTTCACAGGGTGGTGTCGCCCACAGCCGGGGTGCGCAAATCCCTATAATGGTGGGTAAACCCCAGGAACTTGCTAACAGGGGTACCCTTCCACCAGCCGCAAATATCGGTTTTTCTCACTACAGATGCCTCCCTCATAGGGTGGGGAGCGCACATGGGCGAAAAGGTGACTCAAGGACTGTGGTCACCCACGGAACAGTCACTACACATCAATGTACTGGAGCTCAGAGCAGTGTTCAACGCCTACAGACACTTTCGAGACCACATACAAGGCAAAGTAGTCGGGATCAGTACAGACAATACCTCCACCATGTTTTATATAAACAGGCAAGGAGGAGCTCGATCCCGTGCCCTATGCGCGGAAGCAATCCGCTTGTGGAACTGGTGCATCGCCAACAATATAATCTTGAAAGCCTCATACTTGCCGGGTGCGCACAACGTGAAGGCAGACCAGCTGAGCAGGCGTTTTGCACTCACGCACGAGTGGCAGATCCGTCCCGATCTGCTACGGCCGATTTTCCACGCATGGGGTTTTCCCCAGATAGATCTGTTTGCCACTCAGCACAACAAGAAGTGCCCACGGTTCTGCTCCAGGGCAGGACTGGGATGGGGGTCCCTGGGGGACGCGTTCGCGATCCCGTGGAGGGGCCCCCTGCTTTATGTGTTTCCTCCCACAGTGCTGATCCACAAAGTTTTGCAAAAAGCTAGGAGGGAAAGGGCCCGGATGATCCTGATAGTCCCAACGTGGGATCGACAACAATGGTTCCCCCTACTCCTGCGCATGTCGGACCGTCCACCGATGCCCCTTCCGGTGGTGCCGGATCTGCTCACGCAAGCCCAGGGGTCCATAGTGCATCCGCACCCCCAAAGCCTCCGACTGCAAGCGTGGTTAATCCATGGCTCAGCTCCATAAAGAGCACATGCACAGTGGAAGTACAGCAAGTCCTAGAAAGTAGCAGGAGGACTTCCACCAGGAAGACCTACAAACAAAAGTGGACTCGCTTCACGGCTTGGTGTTCTACCAAACAGCTGGCCCCCCTTTTGGTGCCTATACCTACAATACTAGAGTATTTACTGGACCTCAAGAGAGGAGGACTCTCGCTATCCTCGTTAAAGGTCCACCTTGCCGCCATCTCAGCGTTCAGACATGAGGAGGACGGGCACACGGTGTTCGCCCACCCTATGGTTACCAGGTTCCTCAAAGGGTTGGTAAACCTATACCCCCCTCGGAAACCGATTCCACCTTCGTGGAACTTGGACCTGGTGCTTACCACACTAATGGGACCACCGTTCAAGCCCTTGGCCACGGTTCCCCTCCGCCTCCTTACAATAAAGATGACCTTTCTTCTTGCAATTACGTCAGCTCGTAGGGTGAGCGAGCTCGCGGCAGTCATGGCAACGCCACCCTGCACTGTTTTTTCCAAGGAGGCGGTAACCATACGGCTGCATCCAGCCTTTGTTCCCAAAGTTTCTTCCGAGTTTCACATCAACGAACCTATTGTTCTACCCTCGTTTTATCCAAAGCCTCATAATTCCAACGAAGAGGCGTGCCTACACCTCCTGGACGTGAGGAGGGCGCTAGCCTTCTACGTAGACAGGACCAAGTCCTTCCGGAAAACGGATAGACTCCTAGTCTCCCTCGCTCCCAAATCGAAAGGAGAGGGTCTCTCCTCGCAGAGAATCTCAAAGCACATTGTATCCTGCATAAAAATGTGCTACGAGCTCAAAAAGACTCCTTTATCGGCCACTCCCAGGGCTCATTCCACCAGGGCGGTGGCGGCATCAACAGCCTTTTTCAAGGGCGTTGCGTTAAAAGACATTTGCAGAGCGGCGACCTGGTCATCCTACGACACCTTCGCCAAACATTACGCCCTTCACAGGGTATTCCAAGAGGATACCCGTCTCTCTCCAGCGGTCCTCTCGGGGACAAGCTGCACATAATCCGATTACCCACCTCCTATCTTGGGTTACTGCTGGGTAGTCACCTATTGTGGAGCACCCATGGGGACACTCGAAGAAGAAAGAGAAGTTACTCACCGTAGTAACGGTGGTTCTTCGAGATGTGTCCCCGTGGGTGCTCCACTACCCGCCCATCCTCCCCGCTTCGGATCTCTGTTAGTGTTTTACAGGGGCACCCGAGGCGGTTGGTCGAGGAACTGGCGGGGACCGGATCGCGCACATGGCCAGGAGCGCGCAGGGGAGCGGCGCGCACCGGCGCATGCGCGGTCCAGCAGAAACTGCTTGGAAGATCCGATCTGCGGCGCCGGGCAAGCCCGACACCTATTGTGGAGCACCCACGGGGACACATCTCGAAGAACCACCGTTACTACGGTGAGTAACTTCTCTTTTCTGTCTGGGAGTTGTGTTTCTGAGCATTCTATACTCTCAACAGTCTCTTTGAAACAGATGGTGCCATTTTTGAGCATACATGTGTGCGAAGCTGGATTCAGCACCCTTTTGTCCATCCAGCTCCAGCACCACTCTACTATTGATGTCACTGAGGAGATTAGATGTGCAATTTCTACCAGGCTACTAGACTTCAAGAAGCTGTGTCATAACACACGAGCCCATGTGGCATTAGAGAGCATTAAATAACACACCTAGTATAAATTCCTTGGCTGTTATGTTGCTTTGTTGCTGTCTGGGATCAATAGAAACCATCGCAAAATGGTGGAAGGAAAAAAGTTTGGAGACGCCTTGTATAGTCCCTGCTTTGAAAGCTTACAGTATAAATAGACAAAGCAGACATAGCGTAGTAGAAAGATAGAGAGTTGATTAAGATTTTCAAAGCAGTCTAGGGAATTTAGAGACTGATCTGCCGTTCATTCTAATAAGGAATGTGACAAATCCTTTAGACTACTCTGAAAGGCTCAACATTTATGACTTCTTAAGGTTACTCAAAAAGTCTTCAACAGAGGTGAGAACTAAGTCCAAATCTTCTGAGTCCTGTTTCAGTCCCGTAGCCACAATGGTTTTGGAGAAAGAGAGGATGGAGTCAGGCATTGGGAGGTAAAAGGTGAACATGAAAGAACGGAGAAAGAAGGAAGGAAAAATACTTTTAAGGGATGTTTTGACCAACAGTGTAAGAGAAAGGGGAGTGAACAGAGATGAAAACTGAGGGAGGAGGGTTCTAAATTGTAGAGGGCCCGGAAGGTAAGAACATGGAACACTGAATTTGATTAATGAGGTAATATTCAGCCAGTGAGTGGATTTAAGGAAAGGCTGAATTTGATCTATTTTTTGCAGTACGCATTTGAGATATTACAGGAGTTGAGATGACAGCTGAGGCAGGCCATTGCTGGAGGCTGCATTAAGCTCGGTATGAAATGATCATACCTACACAGGGATTTTGGCAGGAGAGATGGTAATTTTAGAAATGCTGAAATAAACAATTGGCTACATCCAGTAAATTAGAGGATGGGTTTGGGAAGCTGTAACAGGCTCAGCCAGTGGTGTACACCCCCTCTGGGAAGGGCAGACCTCCTCGCCTTGCTCCTGTCTGGGTATGGCCAACCTTGGGGCCGACAGCCGTCTCCTTGGAGTCTTGTCCCTTTAACGGGGCTGCTGGCAAGCAGTGTACACACCCAGCTACTAGATCAGGGTGGGGCCACAACCACAGTTCACCAGAGGTTTCCAGACCTTGGTCCAGGGCGGCGCCACAAGCAAACAGTCAGTGAGCCTGGCCCTGGTTCAGGGCGGGGCAGCAGGCAAATAAATAGCCACCAAAGCAGTGTGGCTCAAGAGAGGTGAGGGACTGCCTCTCCAGGGAATGCAGGCCCACCCATTCCGCTGCATCCTGGCCCAGAGCCCTAAGACCAGCTCTCACCATGAGCTGGGCAGTGGGGATCCAGGCCGCAACACACTACTATGGGCTCAGGAATGCTTCCTACCTCCATCTCCATTGGTGTCTGGTCCCACTCAGGGTGCTCGGCAAGCTCAGGAAGGCAGGTCTCCTCCGGGTAGGTAGCAGCTGGCAGGTCCAGCCAATCAGACACCTCCACATCATTTGGATAGTGTGCAGGGGACAGGATCATGGGCTCTGGCAGCTCTGAAGTCTCAGTGTTGCGGACAGTAGGTCGGACTCCAGGCACGTGCCCGTATGAGTCCCCAGGGAAGCTGGCCATTGGCAGGCTCTGTGGCTCCAGTGGGGCCTCAGGGTGTGGGGTTTGCCGCCGGTCCAAGGGCCCCAGTAGGTCAGAAAAGTCTGGATACCTGGCTAATGGCAGGCTTGGCTGCAGCCCTCTGTTTGGTCAGGGCGACTGGGTGGTGGCTCTCGACGGCCTGGCGGTCTGACCTGGGTCCTTCAGCTCTGGCTCCCAGGAGCCTGCCAGAGGCCTATGCCCCATTCAAAGGCCAGCCTTTTAATGATCCTCGAGTCCTGCCCCTAGTACGTCTGGCCCCAGGTGCTGCTCTCTGGGGGGCAGGGCACAGGTGTTCTGAGCCCTCCCACCCAGGTCTCTGAGAGTCCTCCTGGGCCTCTGAGTCAGGTGGAGGCCACTGCACCTCATTACAGAAGCTATGAAATGCGGAGTGACTAAACTATGAAGCAGAGCTTGCATCTCGTTCTACCCTTTTTTTTCTTTGAAGGGTTCTGGTTTTTTATAGGGCCAGATTCTGGGCCATCCTGCTTGATTGTGCTAGGGAAGTAAAAGGCAAAGAGTTGTCGGCTATGGCAGAAACAATACATAAAATAAAAGTGTTGTTCAGAAATATCACTAAACAAATTCAACAGGCAATACTCAAAAAGCCAAGTCGTAAAATAAAGAATAAAAGTTAATTGGGCAAAAAACATTTGGTGACAGATTTTTGAAGGTAGTGGTCTAGTGGCAAATGTCCAGGTGCACTAGCATCTGCACACTCCATTATTCCGGGAATGATTTCATGTCCAGCTTCTTGTTTGAATACCTAACTGCCATATCATACACATAATGTCCTGGCTTCCTTGCACAGCAGAGGTAACCGAACCCACAAATGTGAGTGCACATGGATTCCCTGTTTCTTTTAAAGTGTGGCCTGTTTACTGTAGATGTAAATAAGGCAAGGGAATCAGCTGTATAGCTGTCTATTAGAAAGAGAGTTCCACAGTGCATGTGTCCAAATGGAAAGTATGGTAGGGCTTGAGGTTGGTGGAGGATTTTCTGACCCCAAATAAAGTCACTTTGAAAACTAAAGAAGAGTCTCTTAGGCAGTGTCTAGATTGCTGAAAACTGCTTGCAAAAGTTATGCAAATTGTGCAACATATTTGCATATCTCCTGCCAACAGTTCAGTCAGGACAGGCTTTCTCAACTTTTGGCCTGTCTCTTCTGCTGAGACAGGCCTTCTTCCCCATGAACGAGGAAGAGCAGGCTGTTGGCAGAATGCTCCCAATGCAGCAGACTTCTGCCGAAAAACCTCCAGTCTCCCCACAGAAGCCTGCCATTTAGACGTAGCCTGAGTGAGGGAGATTAGATACCAAACTGGTTGGAAGAGGAAGAATAGATTATGATGGTATCAGCAAAAAGATAAAGCTGAAGGAAACAAATAACGTGTAATTGTAAGATTCCTAGATAAAGAAATAAGACTATGTCATATTAATGCTATGAAAGCAGCTGACTGGATGTTAAAAAAATGAAACCATCAGGGCTATTGTAAGAACCAAGAATCTATGAGTTGGTGATCTTTTATTTGACTGTAAAAACAAAAGGCAAGCTGATAAACTGCAAAACACTAAAGTGTTGGGGAGGGTTAAGTGTGTATTTGTGTTGGTCTCAGGATATCAGAGAGACAGGGTGGGTGAGGTAACAACTGTTTTAAAGGAAAATGAGATGTGTAGGGGAACATTCCTATGAAAATTGAATAGAACGGACAATCACAGTCCAGCATACAGAGGGTGTATTGTGTCAGGAAAAGCTGAAGAGATAAAAAAGACAAACATTGTTAAGAACACATCTAATGCAGAAGCTTTGAGGAGACTCTCAAAGCATCAGGAAGGAAAGGAAAAAGCAATAAGCACAGAAAAAAGAGAACTGTAGGCACACTCTCATTCTATAAAGAATGTAATGAATACTACAGAAGGAATAGGCAATGTTATACTCGCAATGAAAAACTAAAGATGTATTTCATTTATGACAGAAGTTTTAGATTATATATCACAAACTGGAAAAAATTCATTATAACTAGGGCACTTGAAATGTATATGTATGTTAGCAATCTGTCTATACGCAGTATTCATGGCATTTTGGTAAACTAGGACTAGCATGGGAATCTCAGTCTTTTGTTGGACTACACAATCTGATGGCACATGATCAAAAACTGAAAGAAAATATCCTGGAAATGAAAACTAAATCATAGGTATCCAGAAAACAGGGTGAGTTGCTTGCTTTGTTTTCTATACCATAAATCTTTAAAGACATGCTTCTTTTCTGCATGGGGATCTAGGCTTACTTCTTTGATCTTTATTGTTCTGTAGTTTAAGCTTTCTGTAAGAAAGTACAAATACCTCCTCATTTTCCTAGTTTCCCATCTTGCTTAACTGAAATACACCCTGGAATTTTAAAAGCAAGCAACTCACCTGTTGCCTTTTCCCATGAAGTTAATGTTCTGTGTTATTTTAGAGCAAATTTCCAGCTGATTTCAAAATTGCAAACAAAAATTTGTGCCTACAGCTGACTGAAGTCAAAGAATTGGGCATACGTCTATTTTGCATGCACAAAATTTGTATTTGGGTGTAAACTTAGTGCCCATCCGACAGGTTTTTATGTGTGAATATTGTTTATATGACTAAAACCAGAATGCATCCAATTTTGCAGGCTGGTTTAGTTGATTGCATGAAACTGGACATGCAAAATCAGAGGTGGCAGCTGAAAATTTGGCTGAAAGTGTAGATGAAAATTTGCTTTGTGTTGCTAGTAATCACATGCTAAAGTCACTATGGATATAACTGATTTTTAATTTAAATATGCATTTCAGAGGATTTACATATCTGTAATTTGCAATTACATAGCAAAAATTATATCTGATGAGCAGCAGGTATATTTTCTATGCCAAACACAAGCAAAGCATTGCCTTTATTGTGAGGCACAGGTAGGGCCATGAGAACCCAATTTCCTGGCAGATAACCAGATAACCAGTAACCAGCACAAGTGGGAGGGGAGGCTGAAGAGGCACCACAGATCTCCCTTTGGATGATTGTTGGGAGTGCAGTTGGCCAGGCAGGTGGAGCCTAGAAATCCTATGCTCGGCAACATCTCATATAATGAACCCATTATATCAGGAGCAACAGGAGGTTTAGTTTAGTGTAATTTCCTCTTTCTCTTTTTGTCATGAAAGTTTCAGTTTAAGCAAGTAAACTTAATAGTACCAGTGATTCCCAATCAGTGTGCACTGTAACCTGCATTCTGAGGATTTATAGTGGTATGAATGCACCTCACAAGTAAGAACTATTCCTTCAGAGTGATGGGGCTGGTTGTCCTACTGACACGTGTAATTCTTCTGACTTCATTGAAGTTCTTCCTAATGTATGCTGGTGTAAGCAAGAGAAGGCTGTCTCCATCCATCATTTTCATTTGATATGTCACTATGTAGCTGTATTATATTTTCCATTGTTTCTTTTATCTTGCTTTGTCATTTTGATTTAGATTTACAAAATTTGCAAATTTGGCAAAATTGAATGCTAAAGAAAGAGTGAGTTACATGCACTATTTGGTGGACGGCAGCTGAGGGACACCTGAATTCAGTATTGCCGACCCCAGTAGTTCAATAATCATGAGTTAAGCCTCTCAAAATCATGAGATTGATCAAAAGTCATGTGATTTCAAAAATAATGAGGAATTCTTTACATTTTCCTTTCAGTTTGTGAGCCTTAAGAGTTCAGTGTGCGATGTTCTTGAACAATGTTCCCTGCAAGCCAGGGAGGGTCAGCCAGTTAGGGACTAAGAGCCACAGATAGAGTGCAAAGAGCCACTTGGATAGAGTGCAAAGAGCCACATATTTATTTATTTTTAGATTAGATAGATAAGATTAGATTTGAATGAATGAATAAATGAGGTTCAATGCCCTACTCCTCCCACAGAGCTAGGTACCCACAGTCCCCTACCTTCCTCCAGAGCCAGGCACTCCAGCTCCTTTTCTCTCTAGTTCAATGCCCTCCTCCTCTTCCAGAGCCAGGCACCACCATTCCCCCACTCAGTCTCAATGCCAGCAACTCACCAGAGCCGCCACTACCACCACACACTTTTCTCACCAAGCACTGGAGCATGTGCACAGAGCAGTGGACAACACCCAGCATGCAGCTCTGAGCAGGAGCTGATTTAATTTTTCAAAGAGCTGCATATGATTTGAGAGCCATGGTGGATTGGCCAGCTCTGCTGTAAGCTGCACCCTTGTGCAGCCACTCAGGAGAGATTCAGATGCTGCCCATCTGATTAACAAAGCACCCACAGCTAGGTTTTTTGTTTCTACTGGTGGTGCACATTTGCACATGCCTCAGTGTATAAATGAAATAAATAAATATAAATATTTATAAATATCTATAAAATATAAATAAATAAATAAACATAAATAGAATAAAAATGTATTCCCCATGTGGATGGAAAAAATTAGAGGGAACATTGTTCTCAAGCTGTTCTCTGCAACCACAACTTAAGCACTTTTTAAGTAAAAACTGAGATTCTCATGTAGTTGCTTGAATCTAAGACCTGGAGCTTTAAAAAAAAAAGGCACCAAATAGCATAGGCTCATGATCAGATCACAAGAATAGGCCATGTTGGCTATGTCTACATGAGAAGCCTCTGTCAACAGAAGTCACTGTTGGAAGGGATTTCCCAGCAAAACTTCTGCTGACAGATTGTGTCTATATGTAAAAGCAGATCGAAAGAGCAATCCACTCTGTTGACGGAAAGCAGCCAAACTTCCTGGCTCTCTCTGAACAGAATGGCTGACCGGAGACTCTGCAAACAACACTGCCCAGTGAACCACAAGCCCTGTCGGTCAACAGAAGGGCTCCGGAGCACCTACGCATCTTTTTTGTTGACGGAGCACTGTTGAGAAAAGTATTATATCTGAACAGGAAGTGGTAAAATGCTGCTGATGGATGTACTGGGTTTTGTCGACAAACTCTCAACAAAGTTCATTTTACATGTAGACACTTTGCATTTTTTCCCAAGAAATGTCCGGTTTTGCTGGGAAAAGCCTCTCCTGTAGACATAGCTACTGTGAATTCTAATTGTGGCACTTCTAATGATTGGCTGGATGACCTTGAGAAAGATACTTAGCCTTCCCGTGATTCATCTTCCCTAGCTGGACGATTAGGGACTATAACTTCTATTGGATTACAGAAGTATGGTGAGGATTAATTAATTCAAGCATGCAAAGTACTTTGACCACATCTGATATTTACACAGATGCTAAATATTATTATGAAAGCAATTCACTGTCTTTTTGTAGGTATCCTCTAGTCCTACTTTTCTTTCTGGAGGAGGAGGCAAACAACATGAAGCAAAACTTGGCATCATCAGTTATATTTATTTTTCTGCTTTTTCTGAACACTGAGTGCTTGAATGGTGAGTAGAAAACTATACAGCACATTTTTTTCTAAAAACTGTTTAGAAAAATTTGAGGGTAAATCCTGGCTATCCTGATCCTCACTGGAATTACAAAACTTCAAATGACCAATTCTCTTGAGAATTCCTATACAGCAATTTTGAAAATGACTTGGTTTCCTGTAATTTCTTGTGAAGTTTTAAGAACAGGAAGTACTTATGGTATGTCTATACAGCAAAGAAAACTTGTGGTTGGTGCATGCATCTGACATGATCTCATGAGGATTGGGCTGCGGAACTGTTTAATTGCTGTGTAGACTGCCAGGCTCTCGCTGGAGCCTGAGCTCTGGGACCTTCCTATCTTGCAGAGTCTTACAGCCCAAGGTGTCTACTTACGGAGTAGCCATTCCTTGGGAGAGGTGATATTGACAGTCACCTTCCCCTTCATTCTTCTTATGACTTGTCACCATGGAAATGTGAATAGCAACACTAGTGAAAAAGTGGCCTAGAACTTTACTAAAGTAAACATAAATAAACTGAGAAGGAACAAGCACCTGTATGCAAATTTGAAAACACTCTTTTCTTAGAGATTATTGGCCAATGTGCTCTTTATTTTAACAAGACTTGTTTTAAAATACTGCTGGATTCTGTGTAGTAGTAATTCACACATTCGTTTGCCTTTGCACAGTGTGGCCGTGTCTACACGTGCCCCAAACTTCGAAATGGCCATGCAAATGGCCATTTCGAAGTTTACTAATGAAGCGCTGAAATGCATATTCAGCGCTTCGTTAGCATGCGGGCGGCAGCGGCGCTTCGAAATTGACGCGCTTTGCCGCCGCGCGGCGCGTCCAGACGGGGCTCCTTTTCGAAAGGGCCCCGCCTACTTCGAAGTCCCCTTATTCCCATGAGCTCATGGGAATAAGGGGACTTCGAAGAAGGTGGCGTCCTTTCGAAAAGGAGCCCCATCTGGACGCGCCGCGCGGCGGCAAGGCGCATCAATTTCGAAGCGCCGCTGCCGCCCGCATGCTAACGAAGCGCTGAATATGCATTTCAGCGCTTCATTAGTAAACTTCGAAATGGCCATTTGCATGGCCATTTCGAAGTTTGGGGCACGTGTAGACGTAGCCTGTATTAGCCAATCTGTTGAATCTATCTCTTCATATCACTGTATTAACTAAATATGTAATGTATGGTATATGAAAAGCTTATTGACTAGGTTGATTCATGCACTTCCCCAGAGCAATCACCTCCTGGAAAGCCTGAGATTTTGAAGTGTCGTTCTCCAGAAATGGAAACCTTTACTTGCTGGTGGAAGCCTGGCTCAGATGGAGGACTTCCTACCAACTACACTCTGTTCTATAGCAAGGAAGGGTGAGAAGCTGTGGCTAACTGTTCCGTAGATTATTCCTTTGCATCATACATATTTACAGAATCTAAATGTTCATTTATCTTTTAATTGCAGATAATTATCAGATGACAAAAGTGTTGTCACAAAATAGGGGAATATGTCCATGTCAATTTACGGATTTCTTTTTTGTTTTATGAATGCTTATTTCAAACTCTCTTTTGAATGTAAAGTTCAGTATGGCTTTGAACCTTAGTTTCTGCCTCAGGAAGTATGCGGAACCTGTATTTGGAAAGCTGTGACAAAGCTGTCAAGAGCCACTGAGGTTGAGTAGCTGCGTTAGCAGGGAGAAACGATGAGTTTGCTTCAAAAAGGTCATTAACTTTGAATGAACTCTCTACACAGAAATCTCTGTGGAGAGGGGACTCAAATTCCCCTGGTTTAAACATATGGACAGGAGATCTGCACTTGGACCTCTGACCAAAGCTGGACAGAATCTGTTTTTAAATGGTGTTCCTCTAAGCAAGGAATGTAATTTGACTGCCAGGAACAAAAGACACAGTTAGTGGGAGTGCTTTCTCTAAAGGATTTGGGCAAAATGGGAATGAAGTTAGATGTTTGTTTCCCATAGATGTGTGTGTGCATGTTTCGGGATTCTTTGCTAAGTGGGTATCATTGCTTTACTCCCACATTGTCCAGTGCTAAATTTGCAATGAAAGAGGGGCTGGGGCTGGGGCTTGGGTTTGGGCTTGAACAATTGGTTGCCAGGGCTCCAGGAATTTTTTATTTTCATAACTGATACAGCAAGCCTAGTGTTGCCAGGGCTATGAACTGCCTAACAGAGATGTTCCTCCCTGGCCCAAACTAAGCTCTGACATTGTCCCTGATAAGGTGAACTTGGAACCAGAGCTCCTGCAGCTAGGTGGTCTCTAGGGAAACATGTCTAAGGAACCAGGGAGCTCAGGAACTGATTCCAGGTTCTAGGCAGCTGGGCTGCAGGGTTCTATTGCTTAAGAAGGGAGGCAGACATGGGATCTGCACTGGGGAGTACACCTGAGCCCAAGAGTCAGGAACAGTGTCCAGTCACTACAAGAGAACTTGTCAGCATGTAGGATTCAGTGGGTTGGATTCCATTACTCAGACAGCATTGTGCATTCCTACAGCAGAGCTGGTCCAGGCTCTAGCAGGTTAAGAACTCTGTAGAAGTGAGGTTTTTTAAGAGCATGAATGACACATCTGTGTATATTCCCTCTGTGCAAGTGGAACTGTTGTTAGTCCCCAATCACTATTGATGCTGGCAACTTCACTGAAAGCTGACTCTTTTCTGATTAATAAAATCAGAAATCTGAAGTTAGTGTTCATAAAGGGGGTGTGTTCTAAATTCCCATTTATTTCTGTCATTCACATTTTGTGTCAGTGGTTCATTCTCTCTGCTAGGTTGCCATTTAAAGGTTCCTTGTTTGGGCAGACTTGTGTGGAGATCCTGAACTACTTGTATAGGTGGGGGAATGATGTTGACCACTAATAACAGTAATGGACAAGTGACTGCTTCACAAAAACAACCATCCCAGTTGTCTCTGAATAGTAGACACATTGGCAGTCTTAGAAAAGAAACCATTGAGGCCATTTGACATTCTCTGGGGCTCTGAATCCTGCACCACCTTCAGAAGCACTAATATTCAGTCTTAGAATATGAACTGAAAGGCCATGCTCTTTTTCATGTTTCCACACATCTCTGAGACACTTTTGCTTATATACTAACTAAGGACCCACCAGTGATCTGTGCTTCTGTACATGCGGAAAAAAAAACCCTTCCCAGCTACTACACGAGAGCAGATCTCAATTTTTCCCTGTGAGCAGTGGGAACAAGTTCCCAACTGGATAGGTTGGGTTCCCATCACTGGCCATGGAGCAAGGAAACAAAAAATATGTCCCTCACCTAAGGCTGATGCAGAGAGCACAGCTATGGGTGAGACTGTGCCTTCTGGGTTATCATCTCCTTGTTCCTCCAGATATTTTGTGCAGCAGTCCATGACCTCGTACACCAGGCTTTATGTTAGTCACACACTCTAGCACTAAATGAATGTAAAATAATGCTATTGCCAAAAGCGCATATGAGAAATAGAAGAGTTAAGTATAATAAACTAACCATTTCTATTTTAATGAGATTATAATATTAATAATTACACAAGGCATCTGTCGATCTACAGCCAGAACTGATCTGACTGAAGTAACAAAAAAATTGCCTCTATCATAATGCTACGTAATAATACCTTCAGGTGGAAGTATGTAAAGAAAGTATTTGATAACATGCTGTCCTCAAACAAAGTGACTGTGTTTGATTTGCCTCTGAGTCTTGGTGTTAAACATTTGAGAACTTTTGGTGTTCTTTATAATGTTCTGTTTTATGGTTGTGTGTAAGGTAAGCCATTTCCTCTCCCATTTTAATAGCATACATTCCATAGTCATCTGCATAATTATTTGTCATAAAAGAACAGAAAACAAGTTCATAGCCCTGCATGCTTCTAATAAAGATACACTTCAGTTCGGCAAAGCAGTTTAACTGATAAGATTTGAGCACGTACTTAAGTGCATGCTGTGACAGAAGTATATACATGCTTAAAATTACACTTTTGTTAAAGTGCTTTGCTGAGCTGTGGCCATTATTAGCAAATAAGATGCTTTACTTAATTTCCTGATCACAGATTTTTCTTCATTTTTTTATTTCAGAAAAGAACAAAGCTATGAATGTCCAGATTACAAAACTGCAGGGCCCAGTTCCTGTTACTTTGACAAAAAGCACACCAATCTCTGGAAATATTATAACATTTCTATAAAGGCAACTAATAAGATGGGAAGTAACATCTCTAATCCTCATTGTGTGGTCTTGACTTCCATAGGTAAGAAGGGAGAAAAGATAAAATAATTTGGAGGGAGGCTTGAGCAGCATATCGGGAAAAAAGATTAGAAAGTTAGGGATACTGAAAGGTTATCTAGCCCATTTCTCTGTGCTAGAGCAAATTCAAGTATATGCAGGCAAAGCTGACAGATGTTTAGCTATCTTGTTCTTAAAAACCTCCGAAGAATGGTCTCCTTAGGAATCTGTTCAAGTTCTCAAGTCCTTGTGGCAAACAAAGCCAATTACTTCTTGTCCTACCATTGGTGGACACAGAGAACTATCTTCTTTATACAATCTCTTACTTGAAGGCTGCTACCATGCCCCATTTAGCCTTCTTATCACTAGAATAAACTCACCCATTTCCTTCCTCACAGGACGTTTTCTAAAGCTTTTAGCAATTCTGTTACTGTTCTGTAGACTCTCTCCAGTTTGTTCACATTTTTCTTAAAGTATGGCTCCCAAAACTGGCCACAGTACTCCAGCTGAGGGCCCACCAGCCTTGAGTAGAATGGTGCAATTTCCTTCCATTACTTAGGCTACATCTACACTACGAGATAAGTTTGAATTTATTTATATTGATTTTCAAATTCTGGAATTTCTAAGTTTGATTTTGATCATCCTCACTTCCACAGTGCTTCCCACAAAGTCGAGTCATTGTTGCCACATGCACATTGGCTACCATCAAGTACGATATGAAAGGGTGAACCTCTCTAATCTGGCAGTCCTTGGTCTGGCAACAACCAGGGTCTGGCATGATATTAGTTGGTCACACCCATGGTAAGTGAAAATTTGGCAAAGCTTCACATGCTCCCAGCTGCATAGAGGAGGAGGGACAGGGCTGAGCTCGCACTTCACATGCCAAAGAAAATTGGCTTGCATGCCATTCTTGGCAGCCATGCTGGGGGTGACTGACCCCTGTCCTAGGGTCTCCAACCCACACTCCTAATAACATCCTGCTTTCAGTGTGTTACCAAATGTACATCTCTTACTGATACAAAGATATCTGTTATCAGATGAGATCATTTCAGTCAATGAAAGTGTGTATAGTTTTATGTAAGTGTGCCTACTCTGACAAATTCAGCAGAAAGCATTCAAGGAATGTGAGCAATATGCTGGGGCAAGTCAACGGCCAGTTCAGACTTACTCAAAAAAGAGAAAAAGGCAACCAGAGAGATACTGACCTCTTCCAAACGCCTGTCGTCTTTTTGATTGAATTTTCTTACTCACTGTACATTGATACTTTCTGAAGCAAATAAGTTAAAATGCTAGACCTTAGTAGGTGGCTTCTCTCGTAAGAGAAACTAAAAGTTTCAGTGTTTGATCTTTCTTTTGTACAGTTCAGCCAGACTCTCCTGTAAACCTGTCTCTAGAAGTAACACAAGCTGCTGGGATATTTTATCTTTGGGCAAAGTGGTCTCCACCTCCATTGGTTGATGTCAGATCTGGTTGGGTTATACTTCATTATGAATTACGAATAAAATCTGAAGAAAAGGAAGACTGGGAGGTAAGGAAATGACGAACTTTTGCAGTGTATGTTCCCTTTTCCCTAATATCTTGGTGGTATTGTATTGTACACCATGTTTATTTGATAATGGTTGGGTACAAGTAAGAGTATCCAAATATAACCATTAAAAAGAGGAATATTTCTGTGGTTTGGAGGGAGGGAGAGAGAGTGAAAATTCTAAATATTTACATTGTTGTCCTGAGAACTACATACAAGACTGTGTACAGTAGATTTTCTTTGCTGTGACTATCATGGATAATGTGTCTATCTCAGAGATACTAGAGAAAATGCCATACTTCATGTGTTCTTTACATCACAATCAGGTTTGATGAAAATCTTTATCAGTGGACAACAGGGCTACATTTCTCTTCCTCTCACATCTCAAATGGAGTTGTTAATACTGGAATAAATTAAAACAAAACTGGTCTGCAGAAATCTAAAATAAGCCATACATTCTAGACTCCTGGAGAAATTTTGGTCTCATTGAAGGGAGATTCGCTACTGACCTCAGTGGGTCATGATTTCACTCATTTCTTTGTAGTGACCATTTTTTAAATCTATGGGTAAAGTTTGGCTTCCACTGAAGTCAATGGCAAAACTCACTTTGACGTTAATGGAACCAGGATTTCACTTTATGATTTATATAGAAAAATGCCAGTTCCCTATAGTTTCTATATTTTTGATTCCTCTCTAGACTATTTTTGTTGGACAGCAAGCACAGTATAGGGGATTTAAATTACTTCCAGGATTGAACTACATTATTCAGGTTCGCTGCATGCTAAACCATGGAGAATGGAGTGAATGGAGCTCAGGAAGTTACATTCAGATCCCCAATGGTGAGTGACTAAGAAGCCATTTTTTGATTTATTTTTAAACTCACAAAGAATTCAGTGTTTGTGAAATGTTCCCATGTGGCAGCCCTGAATACTGATGTCCTGTATGCAAAGGAAAGGTACAGTATGATAAAGAGCTGCAGTGCAACCCTTACAGTACTCAGCCCTAACAAGGTAAATCCGTCTTTATGGTTCATTAAATGTGATCTGGGTTTTCACTGGTGGCCTAAATATAACAGACCTCAGAGCTCTTTACCAAACTCCTTTCCCATGCTGTCACTGTTACTCGCCTCTGGCATTTTATTAATTATATTTGTCATGTCTTGACATGGAGAGTGTTGGCAATAATTAATTTTTCACATGTAACCCAGGATCCAAAGTCCTATATTCAGAACTGACTCTTAGGCACTTTGGAGCACTGAAGAGTAGAGTGTCAATCTCAAGAATTGAGAAACAAAGAGCTTGAGACCATATTTCACCTCGTGCACAATCACAAAAGTCTTATTTTAGCATTATCCTATTTGACGTGTTAACCTTTGTCTTGCTCTAAGGTTTGTTTTTTTGTTTCTTTGTTTGTTTGTTTTTTTGTGAGTTTCTAATAATATCAGACTGGTTAAAATAAATGTTCTTTGTTATCAGGAAAGTAGATTAGGTCCCTCAGTGCCATGTTTGAAGTCATTAAGGCTGTGTCCACCCATCAGCTTAACCTGAAAATAGATTATGCAATTTGCACTACACAAATTATGTAGATTATTTCTAGCTGATTTCAAAATAGGCTATTTCGAGGCATCTGTGGAGTACAGGAAAGCCAGAATAGCATACCTGTTGTCTCAAAAACTGTTTTGAAACAATGGGCACATTTCTTTGATGTGGACAGCTACTTCAGGATGCTGCCATATCCCAAAATAGCACCTTGCTGTGTAGACGTAGCCTAAGCAAAGAACATGTAAGTGCTTCCTTTTTCTTAACCCTTGGAGGCAACTCAGCCTGGTCTGGGAATGCCAGAGGGTAGGGATACATTTGCAAGGACACACACAAGCAAATAGCTTGATCACCTGTGTCTTTTTTTTTAACAGAGCTTTGGGATGATAAGGAGAGAATTGAGGAGTACTTTTAAAAGTGTTTTTATAGAATAATCTGAAGATAAACATACTTTCAGTGCATCTACCTTAGGAAATTACATGGCTGCCATTATTACCATAGTATTTAAGCCCCTCACAAACATTAATGTACTTATCTTCAGGGTATCTCTCTGAGATAGTTTACCCTCATTTTTTACATGAAGGGAACTGAGGCATAGAGTGGCTAAATGACTTGCTCAAAGTCACACACCAAGTCCCTGCTGCACCACAGACTTTAACCCAGATTCCCCAAGGCGTAGTCTAGGGCAGTAGCTACTGGGCCATCCTTTCTTCTCTCCTGATATAGAAGTGAAAACATGCTTTTTCTAGTACAGTAACTATACCTAAGTCTGACTGTTCTGTACCCATCAATCATTTATAAATTCAAAGTTGATTTCATTCAGTGTGCTGCGTATCAGTTTAGTGTATAAACTAGATCAGGGTCTGAACTGAAATCACAAGAAGAGCCATTTTTTCAAATTTAGTTACAAAATCAGTCCTTCAAGAGACACATGAATTACGAGACAGTCCTTAATAAATAACATCAAACTGTGCTTTTAACACCCCTATTTTAATAACAGTGCACACACAATTCTTAGTACCAGTTAGAACATTGTGCTGACCCCTGAACTAGGTAGTTTATTCATTTCTACAGGGCAGCCCCCTGGAAGGCCTGAGCTACTGAGGTGTCGTTCTCCAGAAAAGGAAACTTTTACTTGCTGGTGGAAACCTGGCTCAGATGGAGGACTTCCTACCAACTACACTCTGTTCTACAGGAAGGAGGGGTAAGAAGCTGTGGATAGTTATTCTGTGGCTTGTTATTTTATCTGCTATACATTTACATAATCTTAGTTCTCATTTGTTCTTAAATTGTAACTAATTATTGGGGAAATAAAAAGTAATTCAATAGTTTTGTAAAAATGAATTGTATTAGGAAGGAGCAATAGCAACTTCATAAGATAATTGGAGATACACATCTCCTAGAACTGGAAGGGATCTTGGGAGGTCATCTAGTCCAGTCCCCTGACCTCTTGGCAGGACCAAGCACCATCCTTGACATCTATTTGCCTCAATCCCTAAATGGTCTCCACAAGGATTGAACTCACAACCCCAGGTTTAGCAGGCCAATGCTCAACCCACTTATGGTTTAAGTTTTAAGCCACTTTTTCAAACCTCTCTCAAGTATTCTATGCATTGGTGTTATAGCTGTGTTGGTCCCAGAATATTAGAGAGATGAGGTGGATGATGAGTTAACTTCTATTGGACCAACTTCTGTTGGTGAAAGACAGGAGATGAACCCTGTGTAAGCTCAAAAGCTTGTTTCTCACTAACAGAAGCTAGTCCAATAAAAGATATTACCACATCAATGTTGTCTGTCTGGGATATCATGACAATCTTAGTGACATTGTCTTGCAAACTATTGTGCTGTTACAAGGCTAGCGGTACAGTTTGTGGTAACAATTTTCTGTCTTTTGGTCAAGGGGCTCCTGAGACACAAGGCCACCCAAAATGCTTGTTTTTAAAATTACCATCTTCATATCACACAGAGGTCTATAGACAATCATAGGGTAGATGTACACAAAATGTGATCATAGTAAGAGCGTTCCAGGGATACAAGTGTCTGGAACAAAAGTCGGTCTCCAATAATTTATCAATAAAAGATTATTCAGTGTTTTTGTTTAGAGCCTTCATTCGAACTGTTAAATTTGAACTTGATGCTACACCCACCGGGTTCCAATGATATTATGCGATCGATATTAGTGCTCCCTAAATTGAGCTCACGGTATTTACAGTGAAGAAAGTCACTAGGTACAATTGAGCTAACTGCCTTAAATTTGAATTCATCTCGTAGTGTAGATGTGGCCTCTGATTGAGCTAGCCTTCAAAAAATAGAAGTATGCTCATTGAGGCACAAGTGATGGAAGGGGCTAGTTGCCCTAAGTGTGATCCCAGTTATCATTCATGTACATATGTGGAGCAGCTTGCACTGCTGTGGCTACGCATGTGTTTTTAGCACACTAGCTAGCCATGGTTATATCTCTTGGAGCTGGAATTTATACCCTCCAGTCTTAGGTTGTAGAACTAGGGGTGCTCTTGCACCTCCTGGCTTGTAGTGGTTTCCATTATAGGCAGGGTTTACACTTTGGTTGAGTGGCTTTCAGCACACCCAATATACACATTGCTCCAGCTCCCCTCCCCCAACTTCCCTGTTTCCAGCTAACCTACTGAAGCATTTACCCACGTGAAAACCTCACACATACAGTTAGTAGACCACACCCCCTTTAAGGGCCATGCTGTGCAGATCATCTCCCACTCTTGAAAGCTGAGGATGAATCCTGCCTTTCTGCTCACCTGAGCATTTTATGATCATGAGTGGGTGATATCCAGTTGTAACTAAGTAGTAGTAATAGTAACAAAATTCAGGTGCTTTATTTTGTATGTTTCCTGATCCCTATGTTTCTTTAATTTCAGAGACAAATCAACCAATGAATGTCCAGATTACAGAACTGCAGGCCCCAGTTCCTGTTACTTTGATAAAAAGCACACGTCACTTTGGACAACGTATACAATCACTGTAAAGGCAACTAATAAGATGGGAAGTAATATCTCTGAGCCTCAGTATGTGGATGTGACTTACATAGGTAAGACATTAAGCCTACATCTACATAAGGAACTTCTGTTGACAGAAGTCACTTTCGGGAGGGATTCCCCAGCAAAATTTCTGTCGACAGGTTGCATCTACTTGTAAAAGCAGATCAAAAGAGCAATCCACTCTGTCGACAGAGAGCAGCCAGACTGCCTGGCCCTCTCTTGACACAACAGCTGACCAGAAGTTCTGCAAACAGGGCTGACTGGCGAACCAGAAGCCTGTCTGTGAACAAAAGACTCCCGGAACATCTACACAGTTGTTTTGTTGACAGAACACTGTCAAGAGAGGAGTTATGCCTGAACAGGGAGAGCTAGAACGCTGCCGGCGGATGTGCCAGATTTTGTCGACAAACTGTTAACAAAGCACATTTTGCATGTAGATGCTCCGTGATTTTTCCTGGCAAAAGCCCACTGTTGCTAGGAAAAGCCTCTCGTGTGGATGTAGTCCAAGACTTTTTTAAACAGGGGTACTGGAAGCAAATTAATCCAAAGATCCTGGACTTTTAGCTCCAGTGTTCTAGACCCAGGTTATGTGTAAAAACTACATACCCATGCAATGTGGCATCAAAAGTAAAAATGCTGAAAAATGATTATAGCTTCCTGCCACTATGCAGAAATGATACATTTTCAAAATTGTATTGATTTTAATTGATGTTAGTTTTAGAGCTGGATGAAATGTTTCGAACTAAACCCATTTTGAACAAAAAAAGTCTGGATTTGGGTGGATTGAAATAATTTGCAAATTCAGGTCAATTTCTGCAAATGTTTTTTGTTGGAAAAAGTATTTTAAGACATGGAGACAAAGTCGTTTGTCCCAGCAGTTACAAAATGAAACATTTTGACTTTGAGTTTCAGAAAGACGTTTCATTTCTGAATTCCTTCAATTTTATTTTAGAAAAATAACATAATGTTTAAAAAACTTGCAGTATTTTGTGTTGACTAAAATATTTTGGTCAACCCAAACATAACTTTTTTCAACATTCCATTTTACCCAAAAATTCAAAACATTTTCATATTGGGTTGAAGCATAGTTCAATTTTTCATTTGGCAATTGAATAGAAAATTAGTTATGTGGCTAGTTCTAGTTCAGTGATTACATTTCATGCACATCGTTGAATGTTTTTAAGTTTCTGTTGTCTGCTATATTTCTTGAATGCCAAAGAAGTTGAAGACAAGACAGAAAGGGCATTTGATATTATTTGTGTGTCAACACACATGGCCATGGATCACATGTACATATACCAAATAAAAAGTACATTCTGTTGTTTACACAACACAACCTGTATTTCAAAATAATTTTGAAATAGGCAATTGGCTTATTTCAAAATAGGTAAACCTCATTCCAGAAGGAATAACACCTATTTAAGAATAGATATTTCAAAATAGGGGCTATGTAGACAAGGAATAGAGCCTATATTGAAATAAGTCATAGTGCGTCCAATGGCTCTATTTCAAAACAGGCTCTATTGTATGTAAATGCTCTATTTCGAAATAGCTGAGTGCTGTTTCGAAATGCATTTTGGGTATAGCAGCGTTATTTCAAAATAAGCTATTCTGGAAGAAAGTTGTTCTGCGCTTGTATTTAGCTATAATTTACTCGTAAATGGCCTCTAAAGAGCCTAATAACTAGAGGAAGTGCTGATAATGGTGCTAGACGATATCGACCATCCATGGTTCAGCGAATTCTTTCATTTCATCAGTCAGGTCCTGAGTGCACTGCACTAGAGCAGTTCAGCCTGTACTCCAATTGCTTCAATTTACGCATTCGTGCTACCATGCATTTCCAAAAGATCATCAATCCCCATTATCACAGTAGCCAAATTGAGTTATAATGAACCTGACAGTTGCAAGTTAACACCTGAATATAAACCACACCCAATTTAGAATTCTCTACTCACTTTTCTTACACCAGTTGATAGCATTTTATAACCACTCTGCAGAAGTGTAAATGACTTCCTAACATGGAAAGAAAAGGAGAATAAAATGTTTCATCTCTGATCGCTCATTTTTACAGTTCAGCCAGACCCTCCTGTCAACCTGTCTCTAGAAGTAAAAAAACAAGTAGATGGAAAACCGTATCTGTTGCTGAAATGGTATCCACCTCCATTGGCTGATGTTAAATCTGGATGGCTTACCCTTGAATACAGGTTGCGACTAAAACCTGAAGAAGGGGAAGAATGGGAGGTAAGCCAGACACTGCCAGTTCTTCGAGTGATTGCTCATGTGCATTCAAAGTTGCATGTGCACGGGCGCACGCCCAGTCGCCGTAAGTTTTTTGCCCTAGCCAGTAGCCATAGGGTCAGTATGGCGCCCCCTGGAGTGGTGCCAATATAGTGAACAATATATGCACCGCCTGACCTCCTTCCCGCTCCCCCCTGCCCTCTTCTTTTTTGCCCACTGCCAGTCGTTGGAGCGCTTGTTTTCTCTGTTCAAATCATTAGCTAGTTGCCTATTGTAGTATAAATAGCTCTTGAAGAAGTGTAAATAGTTTTAGTATTTGATAGTTAGTCTTAGTGTTTTAACTAATAGCCAAGGCGGGGCTCTCCATCCCCCTGGGTGCTGGAGAATGCCTGGCTCCCCAGGCTTCAAGACTTGTTCAGAATGCAGCAAACTTGTGCCCAAAAGTGACCCCCAGTCAGCCTGTTTGATTTGCTTGGGGGAAGGACACTTGCATGATTGCTGTCCAATTTTATAAGGCATTTAAGCCCAGATCTTTGAAAGGTAGGGCCCAATGCCTTAAAGTCCTGTTAATGGAGGAGGCTCTTAAGCCTCAAGAGTCTCCAGCAGGAGCAAAGAGTGGAGCCTCCTCATAGCAATGTGCACCGGTGCCATCAACCACAGTGCTGCCTAAGGACTCTTGGTACTGGGAGCATGCACAGGCACCATCGCCTTCTTGGCACGATAGGAGTCAATCTCTGGTACCGAAGAAGAAGAGGAGGCACGGGAGGCATCACTCGCTGAAGTCAAAGCGGGGTTGGCCTCATGTCCAAGGCTCTGATGCACACTGTCAAAGGGCAAGAGGCGCATACGTTGAAGCCGGTGCGGAGCAGGAGTCTGCAGGCACTGGACTTGTCTTCAACACTGGAGGCGTTTTGAGTGGCACAAGGACTGCTTCAGATTACGGTGCCAGGTCCTTCTCCATCTATGAAGGACAGGTGCCGTAACACTGAAAAGGAGCGTTCAGAGCTTATGGATGTGACATCAGCACCAATCCCTGTGCTCACATCAGTGCCAGCACCGACACCGTAGCCAGTGTCGAGCACTCTGGTGCTGATCCAGCAGACAGTGAGCCAGTTTCAGGTGCCTTATGCACTAGCACTGCCCTCAGTGCATTCATTGGTGCCAACTCCAATGGCTCCACTGTGATCATCTGCCTCTGAATCGGTGTTGGAGACAGACTCCTACTCGAGCTCGGGATGGAGCAGGAGCTTGAGAGGGTCACACCATAGCCGTTGCAGGCACTGTAGGCATTGCTCAGACGATACGGGTTGGACGCTGGCTTCACAGGTGACTCAGCAGTGGCCCTTCTGGACCCCATGGACATTTCATGAGGCACAGGGCCAGGCCATTGGAGTGCCTGTAATGGTGCTGAGGGCCCCGCCAATCCCGCAGTCAGCACCGTTGGCATTGCTGGGCTCCCCACCACCAGAAAAAAGATGGGAAGCAGCCGTCATCGTGGAGCTGCCTGTGTCTACCTCATTGGCATCAGCCTTGGCACCATCACAATGGGACTGGACCCTTTCAGTGCCAGCGTCATCTGTAATTGTACCTCTGGTGCCAATGGCGCAGGCACCAGCCCAGGCACTGGCACCAACTCAAGTGCAGGGAGCAGTAACAGGGCTGTTTGTGCCACCTGTTGTGGGGTTTTCTGGCCAGCCAGTGCCTATGCCAGCTGTGCCTACTGTGTCCCCCGGGTTGCCCATAATTTCCATGGGGCAGCCAAGTGCCTGAACAGGTCACTACTGCCCTTCCTGTCCAAATGGAGGTGCAAGGCTATCATCTGCTTCCTCCCCAGGTGAGGTGGTGGCAGGCTTATCAGCCTCACCTGTATTGGAGGATGGCAGGGCATTTCAACAACTCCTTAGGAAAGTGGCCCAAAACTTGGGGGTGCAAGCAGAGGAGGTCTGGGATGAAATTGACCCTGTCACAGACATTTTGTCCTCCGCAGGCCCCACCAGGGTGTCTCTGCCCATAATCAAAACAATTTCCAGTACGGCTAAAACTGTTTGGCAGACTCCTGCTTCCGCCCCTCCTATGGTCTATAGGAATGAGAGATGGTACTTTTTCCCATCCCAGGGCAATGAACATTTGATCATGCACCCCCCCGCCACCTGACTCCCTGGTAGTGGACACTGCTAACCATAGATAGCGCCAAGGTCCCTTCCCAAAAAATAGAGAAGTTAAATGCTTGGACCTTTGTTGGAGGAAGGTCTATTCAATGGGAGGGTTGCAATTAAGAATTGCTAACCAGCAGGCTCTGGTTAGCAGGTATGCTTATATACCGTCAACGCCCTTTCTAGGTTCTCTGAGATGGTGCCACCTGAAGCCAAGCAGGGCTTCACAGCCGTGGTGAAGGAGAACAAACTGATTTCAAAAGCAACCCTGCAGACAGCATTGGATTCTGCGAATGCTGCCATGAGACTTATGGCCTCCGGAGTGGCAATGTGCAGGGTGCCTGGTTGCAGGTTTCTGGCCTGCCTCATGAGGTCCAGCAAATGATCCAGGACCTCCCCTTTGATGGCCCTACCTTATTTTCAAATAAGACAGATAAAAAAACTGCATACTCTGAAAGACACTAGGGCCACCCTATGCTTCTTAGGCCTGCATACACCTGCCAACCAACACAGGCATTTTAACCCCCTTCCTCAGCAAAAACACTTTCCGCAACCACAAAAGGATGGCAGTAGAAGGCAGAACAGGACAGGCAGGCACCGCTCAGGCCAGCAACCTCAAGGACACCAAAAAGGCCCACAGGGGCCCAAGCCTCAGTTTTGATGGTACGGTCGAGAGCATTGAACCAATCTCACCCACTCTGGCATCCCCACTTTTTTCGTTCTGCCTACCCCGCTTTTACCATACATGGTGCAGCATCACCATACACCGGTGGGTCCAGTGTATGGTAGACAAGGATATGCCATTCAGTTCTCTTCGTACCCACCTTCCAAACCCCTTCCGTATCCCTCTCAGGGACCCCTCTCACAAGATCCTGTTACGGCAGAAATTGCAATCCCTCCTGGGTTCTGAGGCCATAGAAGAAGTTCTTCAGACCATAGCCATACCAGAACAGACTCAATATTTAAGGCACAGAGAAACAAAAATAGTTATCAAGGTTGACAAATCAGAAGAGAAGAGGGGCGGTAGGAGGGCAGGGAAGTCAAGAGTCAGATAAAACAAAGTATGTAAGAGAGTCCTTATAATGGGCCAGGTAATAGCCGTCCCGGTTCAAACCATGTGTTAATGTGTCAAATTTGAATATAAAAGAGAGTTCCGCACATTCTCTCTCTAGGCAATCCTTAAAGTTCCTTTTCAGTAAAACAGAGACTTTCAGGTCATGAACAGAATGGCTCACTCCATTAATGCGCTGGCTGACAGATTTGTGAGTTAGGAGCTTTCTGATGTCTGTTTTGTGTCCATTCATTCTTTGTCGAAGAGTGTTTGTCGAAGAGTGTTTCCTCCTGGATAGTGACATGCATCAAGGAGTGTTAAAAGCTCAAGGGGGTTCCTCCCCCACCAGTTAGGACACACTCCACGAGAGCACGTGTCATCTGTGGCATATTTGGTGTACATCCAGGACATCTGTAGGACGTCCCCTTGGTCCTCATTTCATATGTTTACAGCCCACAATGCATTGATGCAGCACACATGGAAAGACGCTGTGGTGGGCAGGGCTGTCCTGCAGTCCATTCAGGGCTCCAACCCCACCTCTTAGGCATTGGCTTGTATTCACCCAACTTGGAATGGACATGAGCAATCACTTGAAGAAGAAAAGACAGTCACCTGTTCTGTAATTGGTGTTCTTTGAGATGTGATGCTCATGTCCATTCCAAACCCCTCCTGCCTTCCCCACTGTCAGAGTAGCTGGCAAGAAGGAACTGAACGTTGTAACTAGTGGCAAAAATATTTGACACTTTAAATGGTCAGTCCTACTTTAACCATATTCCAGATGTGTGTTTTAATGTTGCTCACCCGGTCAATTTGTTCTAAACCAAAAACGTAAAATTGCTAGCAGAAAGCTCACAATATATGGTAAAAGTGTCTGAAACTATTTCTGGCCATAAAAATAATTATTAGATACTTTTGACAAGCTATATAATGAGAATGTATGCAAAAGCCTCTCCCATCCTTAAATCTGGAGACTTTTTTTTTTTTTTTTGAGTTCCAAGTCCACAGCTCTTTATACTGCCTTCACTAGTCACTGGCACTCAGCTCAGAGCTGATCTTTGGTGCTCTGTCAGCTATTGCTCCTGCAAGACACTGTCTCGCTCTGTTGGCTATTACTCTTTTCAGTATCCTCTAAACGCTTTAAGTGTCACATTTAACTGAGTTCCCCACATCACTAGAGAACATCCTCTGCCCCGACACTTTCCTCATCTGTTGGATCCTTCCTTGGTTTTTGCACTCATAAATCAATAACACTTGGGAGATGTGAAGATCCACTCGTGTGTTTTCACAATATTTCACTTTAACACTGAACTTCTTTCTTACAGCATTATATTAAAAACTGAGAAATGGCTATATAGTAGATGGACCATTATTCTATTCCCCTATTTCAAATTCTTTTGTTGCTATGTAGTTTCAGTATTATTCATTTTATACGCTCAATACTCTGTTAATGTTCTAAATAGCCTCAATTTTTATAGCAAAATGGCTGAGGCATGCAATCCCATGGTCTGGATGTCCCTAAGCCTCTTACTGCCAGATAGTGGAATTGGATAACGGGATGAATTGTTCAATAATTACCTTGTTATGCCTGTTCCCCCAGAAGCATCTGGCATGAGCCACTGTCAGAAGACAGAATAGATGGGCCATTGATCTGACCTAGTAGGGCTCTTCTTATGCTTTTATGGATTTTGTGTTCTTTATTCTTCAGACAATTTTTGTTGGACACCAAACACAGTACAAGTTGTTTAGTTTAAATCCAGGAAAGAAATACATTGCACAGGTACACTGCAAACCAGACCATGGAAAATGGAGTGAATGGAGTGCAGAAAATTATATTCAGATCCCCAGTGGTGAGTTTATTAATTATTTTAAATGTGAAGGAATTTATTATGTTAGTTAGCTGCGGCGCTAATGGCCCTGAAGACTGAAATCCTGTATTCCCCATGGGGCAGATAAAACATTGAGAAGATAGCAGAAGTAGTGGCTTACCCACACCACTCTCAGTTTGCTTCCCTCTTGATTAATTAGGAGAAAGACAGTGGATCATTCTTCTTACCCATTTAAGCATTGGCCTCTCCACAGAATCTCCCAGTGAGGTTGACATGCAGTGCATTTCATTATGATGGTTTTGATATATGCATACTTGTCCATTATGCTCTGCACTTAAATCACTGTACAGGACACCAGACAGCCATTTACAACCAGGTGGGAGTAGTTCTTTTATGCTGCCTACCAGGGATATATTTGAACTGGCCTAAATGTATAAACCTTCTTGTACCACTAGACAGTCTCAAAGCCATCTGATAGTTGCTCCCTCCATATCATTTCATTCATTATATTATACAGGACTTGTTAATGAAATTCCTAAACTTTTCATAAAAACAATATTATACATGACATAGATGCTTCCCTGGGTTTTCTGTCCTGTATTGGTATATCTGGCAGTTGTGGCAAAATTACCCTCCCTATGTACTTAGTACTCATAGGCCGTTTCTACACAGGCCACTTTCTTCGAAAGTGACATGGTAATACACGGCCCAAAATATGCTAATGAGGTGCAGATGCAAATTCCCTGTGCCTCATTAGCATACGGTCATGTGATGCGGAGTCCGGAAGACCGTTCTTCCAGACTCCAAAATACCGTTTAGAAGCACGGCCCCCCTGGGGGGTCTTGCAGAAGGAAGTCCTTCTTCCAGAGGTCCCTTCTTCCCAAAAATTTTTGGGAAGAAGGGGCCTCCGGAAGAAGGACTTCCTTCCACAAGCTCCCCCGGGGCCACACTTCTACACAGTGTTTTGGAGTCCGGAAGAATGGTCTTCCGGACTCCAAATCACATGACCGTATGCTAATGAGGCATGGGGAATTTGCATCCACACCTCAGTAGGATATTTCGGGCTGTGTATTACCATGCCATTTTCGAAGAAAGTGGCCTGTGTAGAAATGGCCATAGGGTTTTTATCATAGGCATTTTATTTTCTGTGCTGTGCCATCAGAAGGGTGCCTACATATCAAGCACCAATATGTGCAGTAGATCAGTATGTTCTAGAGATGGTCTCAAGTCACAAAACTGGGTTTGGGGATTAGGGCCTTTTTAAAGATCGGTGCATTTGCAACATTTTATCACCTACTTTTTAGCTGATAGACTGTATGCAGTTTAAGCATTCCTGCTTGTATTTTCTAGACATAGAATTGAAGGATGTGATTGTCTGGATCTCTGTGGCTGTATTATCTGTCATTTGCTTAATCATCGTCTGGACGATAGTTTTGAAGGGCTATAAGTAAGTCACTGCCTTAGTGTTTGTATTAAATCTAAACGATTTAGCTAATTACTTTTTAAAATAAGTTCTTAACATTTGTTTTAATTTTCCAATGTTTTTATGGTCTCTTAGAAGCTTATGAGCAAATGAGCACCTGAACTGATGTAAATTTAGCTTCTCTGGAGCTATGCCCATTCACGTTGATGGACTTTATCCCTGAGGCCTGTTTAGTTTTTCCTAGTTTGACAAACACTGTATTATGGACTAGCCCTACTTCTGTATGTCTTTTACTGTGGCCTTTTGTTTGTTCGTCATATTGTACCCCAGGAGCATTAAGTGTCCAGTGCTGGCAGTAGCATTGATGGTTATTGCTGCAGCAAAGTGTTTAACTTATATTATTTTTCTAGTAATACATAGTGAAGTGATGGCTTTGTTTGTTTGTTTGCTTGTTGTTTGTTTGTTTTCACCACAGAGTGATATAGGGGCTACGTCTACACTATGAAATAATATCCACTTTTAATAAATTAACATTTTTAACCTCGTTCTTATGAATTCAAATTTAAGTGTCCTCAGACATTCTGGAAATTTGACCCACCATTCTTCAGTGTTGAGTTACAGTGTCTCCATTGCCTTATCCAAGTTTGACTGCATGAGCAATGCATTCTGGGTAGCTATCCCACATTGCTTTAGCCATGTTGCATTCTGGGGGGTTTGTACCACAGAAGCTATGCCTACACTAGCCCACCCCCCATCAAAAGGGTGATGCTAATGAGACACTTCAGGATATGCTAATGAGGTGCTGCAATGAATATGCAGCACCTCATTAGCATAATGGCAGCCGCAGCACTTCAAAAGTACCGCTTTCGATCGCGTGTGGCTCATCTACATGGGGTCCTTTTCGAAAGGACCCCGCACACTTCGAAATACCCTTATTCCTATTTTGTTATAGGAATAAGTGTATTTCAAAGTGTGTGGGGTCCTTTGGAAAAGGACCCCGTGTAGATGAACTGAGCACAATCGAAAGTGGCACTTTCTAAATGCCATGGCTGCCATTATACTAACGAGGCACTGCATATTCATTGCAGCGCCTCAGCATATCCCAAAGTGTCTCATTAGCATCCCCCTTTCGAAAGAGGGGGAGGGCTAGTGTAAATGGAGCCAGAGTGGTGGGGGAAAAAAATTGCCACAAGTGCCTGTGAGTGTTTGACATCACTATCCCAGAACGCAAAGTACTGTCCCAGAATTCAGAGCACCCACTAATACTACAAAAACAAACAGGAGATCATGCCATTTTCTCCAGCACAGCGCTAGCGTGAGAGTGGATCCCTGAATGCTTCAAGTCATTCCACAGACCATTATGGCAACTTCCCGGAATGTCCTGCACTTTTTCTTTTGACTACAAAGGAAAATGATGGTTGAGGATGATGGAGTAATATTTGAGGAGGAAATAGCTCAACTGCAGTCCAAGAACTCAGAGATGGTGGCTGCCCTGGATATATTGATGACAGTGGAGTGGCGGCTTTGAACTCATGAAACCATCACACTCTGGTGGGATCACATCATTTTAGAGTCTTGGGATGATTGACAGTGGGTGCAAGTCCACTTTTATAGAACTTTGTGATTTGCTGGCCCCTGCCCTGAAGCGCAACAACACAAGGATGAGGCTGGCTTTAACAATTCAGAAGAGAGTGGCAATTGCTCTGTGGAAGTTTGCAATGCCCAACAGTTACTGGTCAATGGCCAATCAATTCAGAGTGCGCAGATCTACAGTGGGAGCCATAGTGATGCAGGTGGCCAATGCAATCTGTCAGCATCTCCTGAGGAAGACTATGACCCTGGGAGATGTACAAGGCCATAGTGGATGGCTTTCCTGCCATGGAGTTTCCTAACTGTGGTGGAGCAACATATGGCATGCACATCCCCATCATAGTCCCAGACCACCTGGCCTCAGAGTTCATAAACAGAAAGGGGTACTTCTCAATGCTGTTGCAGGCATTGGTAGATCACAAAGGTCGTTTCACTAACATCAACGTGGGATGGTTGGGGAAGGTTCGAAATGCATGCATCTTCAGAAATTCTGGTCCGTGCAGAAAGCTCCTGAATGGGACGTTTTTCCCCAGACTGGAAAATCAAGATTGGTGACATGCAGATGCCTATAGTAATACTGGGTGACCCTGCTTAACCTCTGCTTCCTTGCCTCATGAAGGCATACACAGATGCCCTGGACCGCAGCAAAGATAACTTCAGTCAAAGACTCAGCAAATGGAGAATGGCGGTGGAATGCATCTTTGGCCATTTAAAGTAAAGTTCAGGTGCTTATTGGTCTGTTCTGGACCTTTGTGAAACTAATGTCCCCACCGTGATTACAGCATGCTGTATTTTGCATAACATTTGTGAATCCAGTCATGAAAATTTCATGAGTGCCTGGAGTGCAGAGGCTGATGCTATGAGCAGGGCTTATTTGGAGCTGCCTACGTGGCCATTCTCCAATAACCATGCAGAGGCAGTGGCAATCAGAGAGGCTCTGAAGCAAAGCTTCATGAAAGATCCACCAGACCCATGATTGTGCTGTATTTCCACTGTTGTAATACCACCCCCAGTCCCCAACATGATTTCCGCTCCCCACCAAATATGAGCCAATACATCAGACCCATGCTTTCACAGAAAGAATGCTGTTCCTTGAGGGGAGGGGGTAAAGTTGCAGGAAGAAGAATGGATGTGAAGGGAGGGTTATTTTCACAAAAAGATGAGCAGCTATGCTATTGTCCCTCTCCATCCCCACCCAGGTGCCTGTGCCATGAGTCCTCTGCAGATCTTGGCATTGCAATGGCCAGCTGTGTTATCAGGCCTCTCCACCCCTGCCCGGGTCCCTCTGCTGTGAGTCCTCTGTGGACCTTGGCATAGTTGCAGGCAGCTGTGCTATTAGCCCTCTCCACCTCCTCCCGGCCCCTTCTGCTATGAGTCCTCTGTGGACCTTGGCATAGTGGCAGGCAGCTGTGCTATTAGCCTTCTCCACCCCCTCATGGCCCCTTCTGCCATGAGTCCTCTGTGGACCTTAGCATTGTGGCAGGCAGATGTACTATCACCCCTCTCCACCACTGCCTGGTCTGTCTGCCACGAGTCCTCTGTGAACCTTGATGTTGTAGCAGGCAGCTGTGCTATCAAGTCCTTCCACCCCCACCCGGGTCCCTGTGCAGCAAGTCCTCTGCGGACCTTGGTGGTGCAGCAGGGAGCTGTCCTCCACAAGTCCCCATAATGATTTGTGCCACCACACGTGGGTACAAAAAAATCACACCATGGTTGTCATCAAGAGAATAAATGTATTTGTGTGGGGGAGAGGGTTAAGCAGAAGGGAAAAGAATGGGTGTCAAGGGTGGGGGAAAAGCCTTTTGCAGTATCTCTTGGAGGCAGAGCAGCAGACTGGCCTTGCTCTCCCTCCCTGCATTTGGGGACCACACAGATAGGAACGGGGAGCCTGGGTAGCAGGGAGTGGAGCCCATAGTGCTCTGTAGGGAGTCCCTCTGGAGCTCCAGCATGGAGCACAGGACCTTGGTTTGGTCACCCACTGCTGTAATGAGCTTCGCTGTGTCCTCCCTCAGTTGCGCTGTTTTTTCTCTCTTGAACTCAAGCACAGTCTGACACCACTGTGCTGTGTCCCTTCTGCTCTCTGCGTTTGCTGTGTGAGACCACTCCATGTGTTGAAAGGTAAGGTCCTGCTTGGACCTCTTGCGCTTCCTTGTTTTGTCTCCCACGCTGAGGATGCCTGCTGGAAAGTGGAGGTTGAAACTGAGACAGAATTCACACAAAGGGCTTACCCATGGAATGAATGGGTCTCTGTCTTTACAGTCAGTGAAATGTTCTTTTTGCAAGGCCACTTAGGGCTTTTTAAGGATGACTGATTCAAACCATGCATTGCAGAAGCCAGCGCTTAACCACATCATTTGACTGCGGACATGGTAAACTATTGTCCACTTCACAAGCGTGGGGGCATGCAAAGCAGGGGAAGCAGGCCAGTGTCCTGGAGCAGGGAGAAAAATGTTTTTGGCCATTCCCTGGAGCAATTTTCTGCAAGGAAAACCCTCCTGTGCTGAACATGCCAGTGTGCAGGACCAGGGTCCACACAGCCTGGCAGCCACATGGCGAAGGTGAAGGGTTCAATTCCAGCTACATGGACAGCTGGATGGGGAAGGATCTGTGTAAAGTGAAAAGAAATGTGTGGGGGGAAGGGAGGTGGGAGGGGAGAAGGCCCAGAGAGCCTGCCAGCCATGTGGTGGGGGAAGACAGAGTAGCCACCAGCCATATAGTGCAGCAGTGCCCTCCAGGGAATTGTAAAAGGGAAGGGAGTATTGGAAAGAAATCCAGTCCAAATTTCCATGCTTCTTTAGGTCACCAAAGAAGACATCACCCTCCTAAGAATAACAGCTATTGAAAAGAAGAGATGCTCATCCTGTATGACCACAAGCCTGGAAAATTTACCAAAATGCTGTGTGGCGCCATCACACCAGATTTCTATCTGATTGCCTGCCATGGCAAAGTGTCCTACCATGGAAGCCTCAATAAGTCAGGCCTGCCTAAATACCTCATCCTAAAAATGCAAGAGTACCTGGATGAGATCTTCATGGAGATTTCCAGAAAGGAGAAGCACTCCATCCCCCGAAATATTAACATGCTGTTCTGAGGGGCATAGATCCATAGAAAACCTATACCCATTCCCATACTTATACCCAGCCTCAATCCACTTCTAGCATTCAGAAAATAATACTCACCAGAACATCTGGGCCCCAGTGGCTCGGGAACCAGCATAGAGGGAGCCTGCATAGTCGGGATTGGCATACATACCAGTGTAGGGGGACTGACTCCAGGTCTATCATGAAGAGCTCTAGGCTGTCAGGAAGAGTTTCCTCAGGCCCCTGCTGGTTGACCCCATCCTCCTCTCCATTGGCCTCTTCATCCTGGCCACCCAGCTCCTCTCGGCTCACCCCAGACTCCGGAACAAGGCCTCCAAAAGTGTCAAAATTCAGATGGGGCAACATGGTTGGGTTCCCCGTCCCCCCCAAACCACCACCACCAGGAAGCATGTGCAGCTGTTCATAATAGCGACAGCTCTTTGGGGATGACTAGGACCACCACTTGGTGATGGGCCTGCCAGAGTTCTTTCACCTTCACCCGGCATTGCATAGAGTCCTGGGAGTAACCTCTGGCGATCATCCACGCAACATCTTCTCAAATAGGTCCTCATTTCTGTTGGACACTTGAAATCTGCTCGCCACTAATTCCTCTCCCCAAACTGCAAGGAGATCACGAATCTCCTGTTTTCTCCATGCTGGAGCTCTCTTGTGACCATGAATACCAAGCACACTACTGCCCTGAGTGTTCATGATTGCAAAAGATAGCTACTGATGCAATGCTCCTGATATGTATGGGATGGCTACCAATACAGTACGATGCGATGGCTAAAAGAAGTTTTTTATTCTGGGCACCCCTTCTATTTCCTGGGCTTGCTGGTGATGAATTCAAATTCATATTAAGATTTGCAGGCTTCCTCTGAATGGGTCTTCCTGCACACCTGGAGAGCAGTGGAGATGGAAGCAGCCATACACAGCAGTTAACCATGTAACGTAGTGAGATACATACGGGACACTTCTGGAGGCTAATAAACTCAATTTTAAGACATGGTGCTTCCACACTATCCTTCATTCAAACTGCTAAATTTGAACTTGACACTACACCCAGCTGGTTTCAATGATGCTATGATAGCAATATTAGCGATAGCTACCTAAATCAAGCTAATTATATTTACAGTGAAGACAGTGACATTGTAATATCGCGCTTACTGCCATAAATTCGAATTTATCTTGTAATGTAGACATAGCCTTAGATATGTAGAAACAATTGTGCCTATTAGGTATTGCCTGTGCTGGGGCTTTGCAGGGCCATACTGCCCCAGGGGAAGTGGTGCTGAGATACTCTTTGCACAAGTGCCTGGTATTGTCTCCCTCTAGCCTTTCCTGTTCCCTGTGGGGCGCTATGGGATAAAGAGGAAGGAGCATTCCTTGAGCTCTTAAGTGCAGACAAAGGTTGCAGTTGTAATTGTGATGGGTTCTTTCAAGAGGGAATGCTCCTTGTGTCAGGGATTGAAAAGTCACACTAGCCTGAGGCCTGGGACATACTGATTACAATCAAAGTGAATTTTAATTACTACATTCAGTTTATGCAAATAGTGCATTTTTCTTCCGTTTCATCACCACAATGTTGTGTAGTGTTACTGTGCGGTACTAACAGCTGCTGTGTTCCACACTTGAGATGGATGCATTTCAGCACCAAAATGCCATTAGCTGCCATATTGACAATGCATATTACTTAGGATGTGTCTACATAGCAACCCTATTCCGGAATAGCTATTTTAAAATAAGACTGCTACACACAAAAATGTATTTCAAAATATCACTTAGCTAATTCAAAATACATAGTCTGCACTGTGCTGTTAAGACAGGTCAGCCATGGCTACATTATCCCTCCCTTTCAGAAGCATGACCCAAAAAAATTTGGGAAAAAGGGTGCTTTCGAAACCAGGGCACCCTTTTGAAGGCACCCCAACTACACCGCTATTTTTAGTTTGCAATCAGCACTTTCACAGGCCAGGTGGCTGCCATTATGCAAAGGAGGTGCTGAATATTCATATCACTGCCACATGTACATTTTCAAATGGCTGTAAGGGTTCTTTTGAAAATGGGGTTTATTTTTGAAAGAGTCATGTCTACACTGCTTTTCCTCTTTCAAAAGAAGCTCTGGTGAAAGGAGAGTCTGCAAATGAGGTGCCAGATACGTAAATCTGTGCCTCATTTGAATTTTTGATTTCCCTCATTTGCATGCCTGTTTCAAAAGAGGAGTGCTAGGGTAGACATAGCCAGCCTGTATTAACAGCACCTATTTAAAATAGCTGTTTTGAAATAGGCGCTATTCCTCATAGACTGAGGGTTACCAATTTCAAAATAACTCAACTGCTATTTTGTATTTATTTCAAAGTTTATTTTATTTTGAATGTATTGCAAAATAGCAGTTGCATTGTATAGACAGAAGGCTGTTACTTCAAAATAACTATGATGTGTAGACCTACCCTTACAGTGGTTGCCATCTTTTTTTTTTAACATTTCCAGTTTATAAATATAGGCTGAACCTCTCTAGTCCAGCACCCTCAGGACCTGACCAGTGCCCAGGAGAATTTACTGGACCATAGGAGGTCAATATTGTCTAACAGCATTACCAGCACTTTCACTGTTCATTGGGCTCTTAGAAGACATTGGGGATAAATTACAGTTTATAACAGCACAGAACACTGAGAGCCAGGACTGGTGGCTGTAAAGAAACTTTATGGGACCACGAGAAACTTGGCCACACCCATGATATATGGTCATCCAGCTAACAAAAATTAGGCTGGACTACAGATGTTGCCAGATGAGGGAGTACCATATTAGAGAGGTTCAGCCTGTGATTAACTTCACTGCTGTATTTGTGTTTCATGTAGATATGCAAGGCACTTAAAAATGTTTACTGAGATATACCTGGCTGAGTAAGTAATGCTGTCTTGGGAAGGTGTCATACAGTGAGTGGAGATCAAATAAAAAACGGTATTAAATACACTAGGAATTTTAGCACTGGTATAGAAATGGGATAGCAATTGGGGCAGCAGGGACTGTGCCTTCACTTCCTATGTTTTTTTGTTTTTGTTTTCTTCTTCCAGTATGGTAGCCTGCATCTTACCACCTGTTCCGGGGCCCAAGATAAAGGGACTTGATACACATCTGCTAGAGGTGGGTATGACTAAAGAGTATAGTGGAATTCAGTGCTGCACACTTTGCCAAGCTTTTGCAATAATGAGCACAAAAAAGATGGCATTTACATTTACTACTGGAACAAGCCTGTACTGTAACTAGTTACTTATAGCTTGAATTGATTTGGAGAATAAATAAAATGGGAAGGTCAGTAATATGGACAGGACATCCCTTTAAGTTAGTACCTTCACAGGGGAGAAAAGTGGATTTGAAGAGGGGATTCATACCAGCAGTTACTCTCAGAGGCATTGTAGCTGAGGTTGTCCTAATGCCCCCAAGAACATCAGGAGCAATAAAACCTGAGTGACCCTTACCATTTCTTTTTTTAATAGACTACCATAGGTGCTCATCACAATTTTCTGCTGTCCAGGTGGGGAAAGGTACCTGGGACGTAGTCTTACATTATCTTGTTCTTCCTCACACCCCTGGCTGCCTAGTACAATTATCAGCACTAGATTTCCCTGGTCCTTGTGTTACAAGTTTTGGAACTATCTGGCCCCTGAACAAGGGGTTCACTAAGGTGCTTGTAGACTCCCACTATGTTTTGCACCAAAACAAGATTACATTCAGTGTAGCCTTAACCCTGTAAGTGCACATCATTTCAGCAACTGCAACATTCAAACACATTTTTCATGTTATAGGTGTAGACTAATTACAGCTGTCTCGGTCAGCATGGGAGAGAAATAATAATAACAGATAAATCTTACAGTTAGCCACAAGCATAATTGTAACATATATTTTTAATAACTCCTCAGACAGGGAAGTCTGAAGAATTATTGAGTGCTTTGGGTTGCCAGGATTTCCCTCCAACATCAGACTGTGAGGACCTACTGGTAGAATTTCTGGAGGTAGATGACAGTGAGGATCAGCAACTGATGCCAAGTCATGAAAAGGGTAAAAATATGAAGTCATCACACAAGGAAACAGACAGAGACTCAGGAAGAGGGAGCTGTGACAGCTCCTTCCTGCTCTCTGAGAAGAGCAGTGAGCCCAGAGTCCCTCCATCAGCATTTCAGACACCCAATCTCAGTGAAATTCCAGAAAATAATTTGAGAAAAAGCAACTTTGAAATTCAGACCATAGACCGAAAAGGGAAAATACCCAATATTAGCACTGGTGGTGTGAAATTATCTACATGGCCTGGAGCTCAGCTACCTAACAACCAGGCTCCTAAATGGTCCTACCATAATACTGCAGATATTTGTAAGATAGCCCTTGACACTGTGAATGTGAAAGTTTCCTCAGTTTTGGTGGGAACTGAAGAAACTCAACAGATACAACATTCTAAACCCATTGAAACTATCAGTGAGGAAAAACTGGACAAGAAAGGAGAGATGAAGAGCTTGCATTCCAAAGTTCACCAAGACACAATTCAATTTCTGTCCAATGAGAAATCACCTTTTTTGTCTGCTAAACTGATGGATTATGTAGAAATTCATAAAGTCAACCAAGCTGGCACACGTGCTGTATTACCAAAACAGAAAGAAAATCATGGCAAAACTGAAAACTGTACTGTTCCTGGAACCAGCAAGGAATATGCAAAGGTCTCACGAGTTGTGGACAACAGCATTCTAGTAATAATACCAGTTTCAAGCGTTCAGACCACACCTATGTTTCAAGATCCTCTAGAGGAATCTGTTCATAACCTTCAACAGAGTCAAACAGAGAAAAATATGAGCTATTGTTTTACAGCACCAAGTGAGCACAAAATAGATTCTGGTGGAATAGATTACCTGGATCCAACTTCCTTTATGTGCTCCTTTAACTAACTGAAAGTTTGATCATCCTTCGTCAGATGACACTACAGAGTGAATTTAATGCAGTTAAAATGGAATGTTCAAGTATGTGAATTACATAGAGTTACACTACTAAAGCTCAATTGTTACTCACCTTTTTTGTTTTCTACTAGCTGATTGCAGAACAAATTATTTCATTTTCTAATTGTGATTTGTATATATACTTTTGTTAAAAGTTATGCAGAGTAAAACAAAAGCACATGGCCCATACAAATTGGGGTATAATAAAGAGAAAGAAGGGATTTGTAGGTTGATGAGATAGAGTAAATAAATCTCAGTTCACTGACATAGGTTTTCAATTTAAGGAGAAAGAACAAGAAAAAGTATATTATGTGCCATGAAAAACTACATTGTAAACACATTGTTGAACTTTGTATTAGAGCTGAACAAAGATACAGAATTGGAGGAAGTTGGTCAGTTGCACCACGATTAAGGCTAAGATTTTGTCATGGTAAAAGTGGAAAGTCATGAACAGGTCATGGAAAATAAGGAAAAATTTCACAGAAGCCTGTGACCTGCCTGGTGACTTTTACTAAAAATATCCTTGACAAAATGGGGAGCTGCAGCATCTTCAGGGGCCCCAGCTCCAAGGTCCAGGTCTGTACCACCCTTGAGGGCTTGATGTTTCTGGGTCCCCACGGCCTGTAGGGCAGAGCTATGGGATCCCCTTGCTACTTGCAGAGCCCCCAAATTGTGGGGTGGCCACAGCAGCTTGGAGTTGGGCAGGCCCTGCAGCTCTCAGGCATTACGGGCTGAAGTCACAGTGGTCTGATTCATAACTTCAACAACCTATGTAACAAAATCAGAGCTTGAACCATGATTCTTTATACAGTTCCTAGACCAGGTATATGACTGATGAATTACTTTTGCATACAGTGTATTTTTTTCTAAATGTATTCTAAACACTGGTGTAGGTTTTTCTACGTATTTTTCTCAATCCTAAAAAAATTTGGCTTTTTTGGATGTTGACGATTTCATATGTAAAAGATAATATATTAAAGTAATTGTAGAAAAGTAATAAATTATCCTCAACCTATTTTCCTGCTACCTTTCAGTATAATGAATAAAATACATCTCACCATCTCTTAGCCAAAAAGAACTAAATAATATTCTCTTTTTTGAAAGAAGAAACACAGCAGGACACTACTTGATATACTGCCTTACTGTACATAATATAAAATATACTTTAGTAAAAAAAAACATGAATTTAACAATGTATTTTTAAAGATTATTCTTCTAAAGTAAAAATAAAATAATTTCTAAATTCCCTGAGTTATTTACCTTCCTGCCTACCTAATAATTTCACTGACTTTTTCTGCTGATGCAGGAAGAGGTTATAAAAATGAAGCTATCATTTCAGCAGTGAAGCCCCAAAATAACTAAATGAGACCTGTAGAATAATGAAGGAGAGGAAGTGACTTTTGAATGTATACATCTAATAGACTGTAGATGTGATGTAATAAATGGAGAATTATTTAGTCCATTTATTATATCCATTATTCTTGCAAAACTATCTGGAATGCTAGGTTTGGGGGTTTCTGTCCCTCCCTAAATTGCTGTCTCCCTGCTGGTCTGAGCCTGGGAGGACATTTTAAAGACGTTACATTTTCCAAAATTAATGTCATGCTGTCTAAGCGAAACAGGATGAAGAGTCATGACCCTGATATCAAAGAGCTTAAACTCTGCTAAAATAAAGGAAGGAAGAGGGATCAATACATTTGAGCTGGTGCAGTTTCCCCTGCCCATCCACACCACTCCCCAACTCCCATGAAAATGGAGCAATGGAACCTTCTGCTACTGAGGCTCCAGGAAGCACTACAATCATCCAAAATGATGATTGAGCTTAATGGCACCACTTTTCTGGTCCTTCTCCATCAAAGAGAAACTTCGTTTTTCCAAAACAAAATAGTCAAGATGATGATTTATTTGTCTCCCTTGCAGTTGGGCTAAGTAGATACTTAGCTGAGTATCATCCATAGGTGTAGTGGTCCAGTGGCCTGGGGAACAGGGTCAAGCTGAAGATAAGAGCATTGTGTTGTACAAGGAATGGGAAATGTATTTACAGGATATGCATTCCCCATCACCATCCCACCGCTTCCACAAAACATCTCTGGAGTTCTCCAATGGACACTACTGTGCACACGTGCACACGCACATATTTAAATACAATTTGATTTTTAAAAGGTAGTCATTCTTCTCTTTCTGTATACCATGCAAAAGCTAGTAGAGTTTTGCAGAACAGGATCCTCTGAATTTGATCCTCTGACATTTGGAAGATACATGTGCACATAAGATGGAGAATAAAAAATATTTAGTCTGATATTCAGACATAGTTATGGCTCTTTGGATGTTCAATTATTTAATCTTCATAACTTCAAATAGGATTTTTTATTTACACTGTTTAAGGAATATGTTCTCATATGGAAATAAAATGCCGTTATATTACAGGTACCTATAAATCAGGTTTGTGCAAATGCACCTTATACTAGCCTAGAATAAGATTCTCACATCACCTTTGATAGCCAGACAGATTGAAGAATAGCCTACTGGAATTCTGTCCAGTAAACAGCCATCCAGCAGTTGTTTCACTATTCAGATCTCTCTCTTAGAGAAGATGTTCAAATACACTCCATGCTTTTTCTATGTCAGGTTTGTAACTATGTCAGATCAATAGTGCATTCCTTTTTAAATAAAGTACTGTATGTGCCCTAAATTGTAAACATAAAGACTCCACTGAAAAATGCTAATGTGTTTTCTGTAATGTACAGAATTATTTTAAATGTTTTAAAAATTAACTACCTCCCCTTTGGGTTCAAAGTGTTTAATAAATAAAAAATCTGCTTTTCTTCAGTATTGAAAAAGATGCTGTCTCATGCTTTTAAATTTTCTAATGGGGCTGGTTTTGTTTTAGCAGGCAAATGTTTGACGTATGGTATCCTTATTTGCTATGCAATGTTCAGTGCTTTTAAGTAGTTCTTTATGTGCTTTATTGAATTTGGGACATGTAGGCCCAAAACTACCATGAAACATGCTCTCTGAAGAATGCTCTTTATGATGAAATAATTCTTTGCAGTCATATCACATAAAATGTACATATCTTTCCATGTAAAGTATTAATATAGGAAAGTATGTGTCTATAGAACAAAACTAAATAACAAACTTGAAATTATAATGGACTTACATTAAAACAGTGAATGCTATAGAAGCGTTTTGATTAATGTCTGCCTAGATAGCCTGACATAAAAAATGTGCAGTAGCTTTACAATGTCGTTCAAAAACATATAGTAGCAGGAGTTAATTAAAAGTGAATATTCAGCTTTTACTTTCTGACCACTAAAGCACTGTGCATGTGGAATTCACATTATGAAGCCACATAATATACTCAGTCATTTTTCATTAACTTTATAGAACTTGAATAAGTTATACAGGGAAACAAAAGTAACCTTGGCCAGTTAATGGATAGCTTATTTCCTGTCTAAAGCCCTAAAGTCATGTTAAAATCAAACACGTCATGTTATTAGGCTGGATATTTTCAAAGGACGCACTTCTCTATTTTTCCTTCTCTGTAAAAGCCAAACAGAAGCATTTTACATGATGTATCTAATTGGAAATATTACTGTCACAAATACAAAAAAAAAATTATGTTGTATGGCAGCCTGTCACAGTGACATCAGTTGTGTTGCATTAGAACAATTAAAATGAGTAGCAAGGTGGGATATTTTTGTGTGGAAAAAATTACATCTTTTCAGTTCATAGGCAGGCCCAGATGGATGTGATAGGTATCTTCCGTATTCTGGATGCGTCAGTCTCTCTCGTGGAGTATGTGGCCACGTAGCTGGTCACTTTTGTTCCCTTACTGGTGCCCACAGGAGGGCCGACAGCCACTAAGGGCCTCAGGGCAAGGTGTGGGGACATCTCTGCAGAACCAAAGGGGTGGGGCCACAAGCAGAAAGGGCAGCGCTGAGGACAGTCAGTTCTTAGCACTGCCCAAACTGTAGCATCCCCCATCTCTCAGCTCCCTGAGCTGTGTGCAGCAGCACGCCGGTGGCAATTCAGAAAAGTCTGGGGTGCCAGCTGCCACTGCAGCTGCTGTAGTGGCAGCAGTGGCTGGAAGCCTCAGGCCCCTTTGAATCTCCAGGACCTGGTGCAATTGTCCCCCTTGCGCCCCTGTTGGCAGATCAAGGTGCCCAGTTCATCAAGGGTGAGTGAGCTAAGCGGTCATACCTTCCAAATCAAATGAACTGACAATTTGCCATAGTGCTTGCAATGCTCAGACACCTGTTGGTATTTAAGCTGCTGCTAGATTGAACTTCTTCATCCCTTGTCCTTATTAGATGGTGATGAAGAATAGCTCTCCTCCCCCCGCCAGCAGTGAATTCCCACCTCCACCAACCACCAAAAAGCAATGTCCTTCTGACTTCCATACCTATGGAGGTGGGAGGGAGGACTTGTGTTTCCTTCATTCGGGTTGAGGTAGAAATTCCTGTTGTTGTGGCTCCCAAGAGTCTCAAGACTCTTGTAGTATCAACATATGCATCTCTTCCCCGTCTTTTTCTCTGAGCCAGCTACCTGCAGGAAGCGATGAATAAATGATGGGTAAGGGTGAGAAATAAGAACTACCTAAGAGTTGTTGGACCAGAATATAATGAGAAGAGAGTACAACTACTACAAGTACTGCTGGGTGGTGGTGCGGAAGTGAGTGAGTGAATGACTGAAAGGGTAGGCTGTACTAGAGATGTAGCTACACTTCATGCTACAGATGTAAAGTTCAACTCAAGGAGGCATGCCTGTACTATTCTGCACAAACTGGGCAAGAGGGGCTAGCTGCCTGAGTATGTACCTACCATCTTGGATGCATGCAGCAAATCCCTACTGTCATTCATGCTGTGACAGCTACACTATTTTTAATGTTGCTTGATCACTGCTATCATAGGTATGTCTCCCTGAGATGGAAATTAACAACTTCCTGCTCCAGCATTGACAGATGAGAGAGAGAGAGAGAGAGAGAATGAGTAGGACAGTGGTGAGCATGATTGGTTGAAAAATTGGATGGGAAGTGAAAAATAGAGGCAGACAAAAATGAAGAAAGAATGAGAAGAAGTAAGGCTACTAAAAGAGTTTGAAAGACAACACTGTGGAAGGAGAGAAATACAAGGAAAGAAACTGGAACTGGAATAATAAGAGGGGATTATTAAACATTATTTAAAATTATATGTTAGAAAGTAGAGAAAAACTCAATGGAAGAGAGACACTAAGATGATAAAACATCAAATAAAGTGACAAAAAGAGAAGCGAAGTGCATAGACATTGCTATGGATAATGAGAACATCCACAAAAAACTAGTAAAAACACATATATGGGATACAACTCCTTATGTCTGAACACATTAATATAATAATAACCAGTCAGATTTACAAGGAAACTTTCCCTCTGGATTTCTTATTCTGTAATAATCCTTTCTGGGTGTTTTAGCACTTTCCTCTGCAGCCTCTGATATTGGCCACTGTCAGAAAGTGGATGCAGGAAGAGCAGGACCACTGATTTAATCCAGTCTGTGTGTTTCTATGTTCTGATTAAGAACAAATGCAAGGGAAATATCGAGCCAGTTTTTGTACTTTACTCATTTGCATCAGTTAAACCACATACTCTATTTTAACGTGAACATTGATGTTTCTCTTGTTAGCTTCCTTTATATCAGGCAAACTGTGCAGCAGCTTTTTTAGCTTCAGTTAACGAAAGACTGAAGATTCCATTAATCAGGCCAAATGTAAGGTACAGGACTCATTTCATTTTTACCTGTGACAGTATACAAAGCAAGCATCTTCTAAAGCAGAAAAGTTTTATCTTTCAGGTGAATTTTCAGAGTTGAGAGGTAGGTAATGGAAATACATGTTTATTCACGTTCAGCTGAGTCATTACCATAAAAATTGTTACACCCAATCTTGTGCTAAGGCCTAATGGAAACAATTATATGCTAAAGGTAAAGCTTACAATACTCACTGCATTGGTGCACGTTGAAGATGGCAGGGTCGAAAGGAATGGACTATTTTCTCCTCTTCTTCCTTCTTTTCCCCGCCAAGGGCTAAAGCTGTGAGTCCTTGACTTTCTCCTTCCTCAGAGACTTGATCCTGATAGAAATGGCCCCTCTTATTGAGTGGTGGGTGGTGCTGCTCATAGGTGTCTGTGATCCTAAAAAGTGCTGAGAACCTGCAAGTGTCATGGAAGTCATTAGGAATGAAGGGCTTTCAGAAACTTCCAGGCAAGTATCCTACAATAGTGAGTTCTCTTAGCTAGACCAGGGAAGAGCAGTGGCACAGACTGATTTTTTACAGAATGCCAGAAATCCTTGTAAAATCATTTGTAGAAAATGGATCCCCTATGGCTCACAGAAAACAGCACATCTGGGAACACTCTGATCTTTTGAAAAACTCACACTGATGCATCCACACTTTGCTAGAATTAATAAACATGCATGGAGTAGAATGATATTGGGCCATGTTCCTTCATGATTGTGAGGATGATGTTATGGCTACTAATTTAGCTACTAATTCATTTCTCCTTTAATCCAAAGGGAAAGGAACATCACCCCTCCTACAGTCTGATTACAGAAGGATAAGACATACTTGCTATTGCTGCAGCTTTCGCTATTGCTGCTCATTTTCCATCGTGGAAAAGAATCTTTCCAGAATGACAAGAAATGCGATTTTTGTTGTGGTTAACAGCTGCATCAATCTTATATATGAGTTACATCTGGGATTCTGAAACTTCCTACTTAGTACTTCATAAATTTAGTTTTGAGTCCATGTTTAAAACATCAGTAATACTGTGAATACCTGTCTGAATAAATAGCGTCCATAAAAATAACTAGTAAGCTTTACAGATGCTAAAAATGTATATTTTCCTCAAGCTTCTCATATACCATTGTTTGCAAGACAGAGAGAGGCTGCAGAATATATGGTCAGTTTCTTGCATTATGCCAACAGATCTCTTTAGGAAACATGCAGTAAGGTCTCAAAGTACGCAAATCCAGAGTACGCAACAGCGGTCTTGTGTGGCTGACCCTCCCCCCCCCGATTCATACTTATGCTCGTGACTCATACTTATGTGCTACACATGGGGCAAGAAGCGAGTGCACACTACTCACCCTAACATCTCTCACTAGCATTACTTGGGAAGCGAGTCTACCCACACAGCATCTTTCTTCTTGCATAAGAAAAGCAAGACTACCACCACATCTTTCACCCTGCATAAGAAACAAATACACCCAACTAGCATGTTTCATATGTATCATACTTCATAGATATATATGTTTTATCATATAGGCTACGTCTACACTAGCCAAAAACTTCAAAATGGCCATGCAAATGGCCATTTCGAAGTTTACTAATGAAGCGCTGAAATACATATTCAGCGCCTCATTAGCATGCATGCGGCCACGGCACTTTGAAATTGACGCAGCTTGCCGCCGCTGTGCGGCTCGTCCAGAGGGGGCTCCTTTTCGAAAGGACCCCGCCTACTTCGAAGTCCCCTTATTCCTATGAGCAGATGGGAATAAGGGGACTTCAAAGTAACCAGGGTCCTTTCAAAAAGGAGCGTCTGGATGAGCCATGCGGCGGCAGCAGCAAGCCACGTCAATTTCAAAGTGCCGCAGCCGCCCGCATGCTAATGGGGCACTGAATATGTATTTCAGTGCTTCATTAGTAAACTTTGAAATGGCCATTTCGAAGTTTTTGGCTAGGTAGACATGGCCATAAACACTTTAATTATCTATTTAGATGGTTCATCCTCTTGGGATTATTGCTGAAAGGGCTGCCTAAATAAGTTACATAAGAATAAGACCCTTGCATGCTAATGTGTGAGCTTACGGACTCTCAGACTAGGTGTCTTCCTTCTCTCTCATGCTCTTGTTCTGTGAACATCTCCCTCTCATGCTCATGTAAAGGTTTTAATCCGTGAATTTTACCACAATCATGGGCCCTAAGAGGAAAATTAGTAGTGGAGCTAGTGGTGTCAAAAGTGAGAAGAAGAGGAACGCTCATACTGTGAGAACTTTAGAAGCCAAAGTCAAGATTTTGGACTTATTAAGAAGTGGCGTATCAAACTCTGAAGTTGTGCGGCAGTTCAACATGAACGAATGTTCCATGCTTTCTATTAAAATTCGTGAAAGGAAAATACGCAAAGCAGTAGAAGAAAGTGCACCAGCAACAGCCAAATTGATCCAACATACGTAGGATCCAATTCTTATTAAGACTGAGAAGGCCTTAAATATATGGCTAGAGGACATAAATAAAAAGCGTGTACCATGGGATGAAGGGTGATGCAGGAAAAAGCTCTCTCGCTGTATGAACGCTTCAAGAAACCTGGGGTGGTGAAGATGAAGGATCTACGGTGTCTACAAAAACATCTTCAGCAAGTAAAGGGTGGCCGGCGAGATTCAAAACCCGATACACACTGCATAACACCGTTAACAGGGGAATCAGCATCTGCCAACCATGCTGCAGCCAAAAAATACCCGGCAGAATTAAAGAAGTTGATCCAGGAGAAGGGGTATAGGCCAGAACAAGTGTTTAAGGCAGACGAGATTGGCCTTTTCCAGAGGAAAATGCCCAGTAGGACCTACATTTCAAAGGCCGAGAAGCAGGCACCTGCGTTTAAGACAGCAAAGGACAGAGTTACACTCATATTTCTTGGCACTGCTGCTGGGCATATGATCAAGCCTGCGATGCTGTATCGCTCTGTGAACCCCAGAGCATAGAAAGGAAAGAATTAAAAACCTCCTCCCTGTGGTTTGGCAGTCCAATAAGAAGGCATGGGTAATGGCACAGATATTTTTGTACTGGTTTCACAAGTGCTTTGTCCCTGAAGTGAAAAAATATCTGGCTGTGAAGGGAATGGAATTCAAGGTGCTGCTCATCATAGATAATGTTCCTGGGCATCCCAAGTCTCTACAATTCATGCACCCCAATGTGGAAGTTGTATTCCTTCCTCTCAATACAAACTGCCTCATCCAGCCACTTGACCAAGGTGTGATACGCACATTCAAGGCTATTTACACTCACCTCACCTTCTCCCACATCCGAACTGCTACGGCTCCTGATCCCAAGCTTGATGTAAGCCATTGTTGGAAGGACTACAGCATCTGTGACTGCATTATGCATGTCAAAGAGACTATGGAGGAAAGTAAGCCCAAAACCGTGAATGCACGCTGGAAGAATATTTGGGAAGAAGCTGTGAATAACTTCACAGGCTTCCCCAAAGTAGACAATGAAGTCAAGAGGATCATTAACATTGAATCCTTTGCCGCCTATTTGATGAGCAATGACATGGCAGAGGACGATATAGAAGAATTACTGAATGCTGATGGGTATGAGCTAACAGAAGAAGACCTAGAAGAACTTGTGAAGAGTGCAAAGGAGGACAAATTAGAAGAGGAAGAAGAGATTGAGCTGGCATCATGGGACCTCCATAAGTCCAGCAAAGTCTTTCAACTCCTTAAACAGCTAACAAGGTGCAGGAGTATGATCGTTCGATGGAAAGGAGTTTAAGGATCACGCGGGAAGTGAACAGATGTTTCTTCCCATTAAGGGAGATGTTCACGGAACTCCAGTGCAAGAAGCAGCAACTCCCTATCACCATGTTCTTCAGGAAAGCACTGCAAAGAACACAGTCTCCCTCACCAGCCTCTACCATCACGCAGTCTCCCACCACATCACTGAAAAGAGCCTTCTTGCACACTCCTGTTTCGTCACCTCTATGAAAAGAGGTTGCATAACCACCAACCAAAACTGTTGCAACTCAAGCCTTACATTCTCCTGCTTTGTCACCTGTGAGAGTTGAAGCCTCTCATTCTTCTGCTGCCTCGATGTCTGTTTCATCTGTTCGCAAGAGAACTTCACAACCTCTACCTTCCTCTGAAGTGGATCCTGATGACCCTCCATCTGTTGAGGGGTCAGAGGAAGAGGATCAGGAATAAAAAAGTCCCCATCATGCTGTACAGTGCACTTCATCATTGTCTTCATCCGTCATCACACTGTACAGCAGGCTACATCATCATCATCATACAAAGAGAAATGGAAGATCTTGCATTCAGATAAGCCCCATTTGATTTTTTTATAAAAAATTATAGTGTTCAAGTACAGCATTTTATAACATTTATACTTTAAGAGTTATGTGCATTTAATTACACAAAAAAAAGTTCATATGAACACGTACATGGTTTATAGGCACTTGTGAAGTTTTACCTTAGTATACAATAGTTTTCTATAGGGGGACCCCTATTTATGTGAATACAAGCTTACATGGCGGTACCAAGAACTGAACCCTCCCGTACTTTGAGATGTTATTATATATGAATTAAATTGTATATTCTGATAACATGTATCCTAAACAATGTACCGTACTTCCCAAGAAGAAAAAAAGGATATCCCTATGCTTAAAGCAGAATCCTATTCATCTAGATTTGTAAGGCAACCCACTAGAAGTGTGCAGTAAATGTAAGATAAGAGACAACTTTAGATTTTACATTATGTTTTGCACATCCAAAAATATTACAGTGACAAAATGACTTGAAGCACAGACAATTTGTTTTTGTTAAATAGATCCAAATATTTTTAAATGAAAGCATATGGTTCAGAAATAAAGTAATTCACAGAAAGTATGTTGATTGGACACCTCTGGTATAAAAATAGGTCCTCAGGAAGCTTTCATTATTTAAGTGTATTTGATAGACTATTTTTAAGGTAAAAATAAATTTGTTGTAGTTATTAACATTTAAAATGTTTAATATCATCTGCCAGTAATTTTATTTGTCATCAATACTGTTACTAAAGTCTCCTAGTTTTGTGATGGACTTTTTGATCTTTGTCAATATAAATACTTTTTTCTACCAGTAATGATGCATAATTAAATGCAATAAAATATTTCCTGAGCAAAATTTACATTAGAAATCTTCCAGTTTTCCTCAAATGATTTAGAGGTTTCATATAGTAGGTATGGGCTTTGTGGATTTATAGGAAAGATTTTTTACTCTTCTTTTAGGAATTCCAACACAAATTTTATAACAAAGAGAAGGAAATATTATGCACTTTTGCCCTTTACAAGAATGTAAAGTTGTTGTTTTTTTTACCACTGATATGCCATGTAAATCAAAGGCCCAGTCACACTGCACAGCTAAAACCCAATTGGCTGAGTATACATTACAGTGATCTGTCGACAGAAATTACTGTTGAATGATATCCTCCAACAAACCCTCTGTTGACAGATTGTGTCTACAAAGCAGCTCAAAAGTGCAATCCACTGTCAACTGAGAGCAGTCAGACTGCCCTGCCCTCTCTGAATAGAACGGCCTCCTGGAAGCTCGGCAAACAGGGCTGCCTCATGAACCAGAAGCCCTGTCTGTCCACAGAGGGCTCCCCGGAGCATCTACACTGTACTTTTGTTGACAGTCTGTTGACAGGAGAGTTGTGCCTCACCCAGGAGCAACAGAACTCCCCCAAGAAAACTGCTGCATTTTGTTGACAGTTTCTCAACAGAACGCATTTTACATCTAGACGCTGCATGAGTTTTGTCAAGAAAACTCAATAACGTAGGCACAGCTAATGTGATAAGTGGCATTTTTTGTGCAAAAACAGAACACTATGAAAAGCATATTCCAAAACATTTTAGAATAATCTAAGGTGAATCCAGTTTGAAGTAATAAAACTAGTATCCTAAAGTAAGATAGACTGTAGGGAAGCAACATTCTCTAGGACAGAGGTCCCCAAACAGTGGTCAATCTGCCATTAGCACTCAGTGGAATATTTGCTGGTGGAAAGCTGCCTGATCACATTAGCTATGTCTACACTGCAGCACTCTTTCAAAAGACAAGCTTGAGGAAGATATCGCCTTGAAGATTGTCTTTCGAAAGAGTGCATTTAGACACAGAAAGCAGATCGAACTTCTGATCCACTCTTTTGAAAGACAGCGTCCATACAGGTACAAGCGCTCTTCCGAAAGAGTGGAGCAGGAAATGCTGCAGATGGGGTCACATGGCTGACAAGCCCTTCCAGAGCCCACAGCCTCCTGTTCCCTTAAAGGTCCCTGCCCAAATACCCTCGCCCTGCACACACTCAGGCCTGCCAAGCTGCTCCAATCAGCAGAGAGCCTGTGAAGGTATCAAACAACCAGCACAATGCCTGATGGAGCCCCAGCAGCAACTCCTGGCATTAGAGCTGGCCTTCCTGGGTGCCATAGTCAGCCAACTGGCCATAGTAGTCACTGCTGCCTTCCACCCCCTCCTGGGGAGTGAGCATCCCTCACCCAGGAGCCTGCCAGCACCTACCCCACCCCAGTGACTGGGCATCTCTGGAGCCATCCCAGCAGCTCTGACTTGTGGGAGCAGCTGGAGTTGGGGGACTGGGAAGATGCCAGATGGGTCCAGGATTTCCACATGAGCAAGTGGACCTTCCAGTAGCTCTGCCACTGGCTTACCCCTGCTCTGAGACACCAGGACACCCGCATGCAGCCTGCTCTCCCCCTCAAGAAGTAGATCACCATCACCATTTCGAAGCTGGCCACCCCGGACAGCTACCAGTCTGTGGGGCATGATTTTGGAGTGGGCAAGGCCACCATTGGAGCTATCCTCATGGAGCTAAGGTGTGAATGGGTCATACATCCACCACAGGGAGGGGGCTCCTGGGCAAGGGGGACCCTTGGCGGCTGGTGGCATGGGGGAGGGGGTATGGAGGAGGGCACATGGGGAGAGGCCCCGGGGGGTGGGGAGCAGGCACACCCTGTCATGCCCTCATGAGAGCACAGGCCCTCTCTGCCCTCTCTCCCATGCAAGTCATCCAAGCCATCAATGCGATGCTGCTCCAGAGGGTTATCTGTGTGGGGGACATGGATGCAGCCATTGCAGGATTCATCGCAGTCAGCTTCCCACATTGCTTCAGTGCCCTGGATGGGATGCACATCCCAATCTGCACCCCAGAACACAGCACCAGCCCATATAGCAACAGGAAAGGCTACTACTTGGTAATGCTTCAGACAGTGGTGAACTTGAAGGGCATGGATAGGCTGGGACATATATCCCGCCCCCCCCCCCAAGAGCTCCAGGTCAGGGATGGCACCATGACCCTCTGCATGGTGGCAGATGCCATCTATCCCCTGCAGCCCAGGCTGATGCAGCCATACACTGGCAACCCTGACCACACCCAGGAGGCTTTTAACACACACCTAACCAGGCCCCCAGTGCAGTGGAGCAGTCCTTCGGGCGCCTGAAGGGCTTGTTCAGGTGCCTCCTCATGCTGCTGGAGGTTGGGCTGCAGAAAACCCCCACAGGTGGTGGGCACCTACTGCGTCCTCCACAACACAGTGGAGAGCAAGGGTGAGTCCTTCATCGGGGTGTGGGCAGCCGAGTCCAGCTCCACTTATGAGCAGCCAGCCACTTTCCTGAGTTGCCAGGCCCATTAAATAAAGGGAAGAAGGATTCTTTCGCAGATGGCTTTTCTTTCAAAAGAGCAGCATCTACATTGGCTTTCTTCTTTTGAAAGAAGCTCTTTTGAAACTAGGATATGCAAATGAGGTGTCAAATATGTAAATTTATGCCTCATTTGTATTTTATTTACCTCATTTGCATGCCTCTTTCGAAAGAGGAATGCAAGCGTAGACGCACCCTTAGTGTTTCCTTCATTACTAACCCTATACTACACTGGGGCCGTGTCTACACTAGCCAAAAACTTCGAAATGGCCATTTCAAAGTTTACTAATAAAGCATTGAAATACACATTCAGCACCTCATTAGCATGCGGGCAGCTGTGGCACCTCGAAATTGACACAGCTCGCCGCCGTGCGGCGTGTCCAGACTGGGCTCATTTTCGATAGGACCCCGCCTACTTCAAAGTCCCCTTATTCCTATGAGCAGATGGGAATAAGGGGACTTCAAAATTGATGCAGCTCGCTGCTGTGCAGCTCATCTAGACGGGGCTCCTTCGAAGTCCCCTTATTCCTATGACCAGATGGGAATAAGGGGACTTCGAAGTAGCCGGGGTCCTTTCAAAAAGGAGCCCCGTCTGGACGAGCTGCACAGTAGCGAGCTGCATCAATTTCGAAGTGCCGCGGCCACCCGCATGCTAATGAGGCGCTGAATATGTATTTCAGCGCTTCATTAGTAAACTTCGAAATGGCCATTTGCATGGCCATTTCGAAGTTTTTGGCTGGTGTAGATATAGCCTGGGAGAGGGACCACATAGAGATTATCCAATATTGGTGATAGACACAGGAAGAGAGCAGTGCCTACATCATCTGAAACGGGTTGCCTTACCTTTCCACTTATACTTTCCCTTAGTTACCTCTGTGCTTGGGTAACAGGCCCATGGAGTGTCTACATGTCTTCTTTCAAAAGAAAAAAGCGCATAGATGCTCCATGGGCATGTTACCCAAGGGACAGCGGTAACTAAGGGAATGTATCAGGGGAAAGGGGAAAAGTAAGGCAGAAAAAGGAATCTTACATACAGATCACTGTATCCAATTCTGTAAAACTTTTTTTTCTGTCACTGTCAAATGTTTTGGGATCTACTTTGTAGCTAATTAAGTTTGGTCAGAAAAGAACTGTCAGGCTCAGAGTGGCATATGGATGAACACAGAGTGACATATGGATGAACACCTGTTAGGGATGGTCTAGATCAGTGGTGGACAACCTATGACCCTTGGGCTGCAGGAAGCCTATCAGGGTTCTCTGTGTGGCCCATGAGACATTTTGTTCATTGTTGTCCACATGCAGGCTTATGAGATTCCTCTGGTTTCTGTCTGCACAGGTTCTTTTCCTATCAGTACTACCAGAGCAACATGCATGTTCAGCAAAGGCGCATGAAGTTAGGTGTATGCTGATTGCACACACCAGTAACTGTGAAAGCCGTGCACACCCTCTGCATCCAATCTAAGCGCTGCTATGGTACAGTCAGCACACCCTGCAAATTCTAAGCATGCAACTGCAATTAGCAAAGCTACAGTACTCTGGGAGACCAAGATTGTTACAACAATCTTGCTGAAGCTGAGCTAAAGGAGGACCACTCATGCGGCTCACTTGCTTAGTTTGCTCCTTGATGGTCTCGCTAATATTTAATCCTTCCATAAGAGCAGGGGACTGGACTAGATGACCTCTTGCAGTCCCTTCCAGTCCAATGAGCCTATGATTCAATTCTGTGTTGGGTTTGAGCAATGTACAACCAAGTGAAAATAAACATCAGTACTAAGCCACTGGGAACAAGAAGCTAGACTTATTCATGTTTTATATGAACTTATTTTCTTTACCTAGTACATGGTCACCAGATAAAAGTATTATGTACTATGATTTGTGTATGGCTGTTTCTACTGTTGACCATTTAGAATCCTTGGAATAAAATGTAATGCAACTGTAGTGTGAATAGCTTCTTTCACACAAATTGTGTACTACAAAATACTTCACAGTATTGAATACCTAATGTATAGTGTGCTCAGGTCTTCAAAAAAAGGAAGTCTTCACCTGTATTATGTTAGGATCTTATTTGTGTGAAGTAGATATGGGGGCACATGGGGACAACTAGTTGCACAGCCACAGAGCTTTCTAAAATAAAGACCAAACCCCTTGTTCATTTGTCTATACTGTAAATAAAAGAGATTGAGAGTGAGTTTTTCCTTCACACAAGCTGTCTGCAGTAACTAGATTATCCAGTTGCTCATGAAAAAGTGTGTCCTTCTTTTCACTAAAATATGTCAAAATTTAATATTCCAAACCAATCCTGTGAGGAACTGTTAAGACTTCAGCTCCTGTTCTTACCCAGAAGCCCTCAAAAACTTGTAAGATTGGGCCCTACTTCATGGGACAATCACCTTAAACATTTGTGCAAACAATGCTGTAACTCAGCATTCTGTTATATACAAATACATATCCTGTATAGCTCAGCACAAACATTCAAAAAATCATGAGTTCAGGCCACCCACAAATCATGATGCTGTTGTTCAAATTTTCCAAAGCAATACATTTGAGTGTCTTTGCTTTTTGGCTTTTGAGCTTTCAAGGCTTGTCTTTCAAGTTTTTCCTCTGTAACAAAAGCTAGAAACTTGCTTTTTAAAAACACAAAAGATGAGATTCTCATGTAAGTGTATGATTCAGAGAGCAGGGCCTTGAAGAAGAGAAAATTTATACAAACTGGCAACAAACACCACCCCACTTATTCAGTCCCCTCCACCAGTCATTTCCCAGCTGTGGGAGGCAACACAGGAGGGAGGCTGGACACACATTTTGGGAAAGTTACCGATAGGCTACAGGAAGGAGGTGGGGTGGAAATGGAATGGGGCTGCCTGACACACTTGGTAACTTCTCCCAGTACTTCCTATTTGTCTGTTTGCCTCTTTTGCAAAAACCATATTTCTCCTGCAAAGATGTATGTGCTCTCTGCGGCTACGTCTACATGTGCACGCTACTTCAAAATAGCTTATTTCGATGTAGAGACATTGAAATAGTCTATTTCGATGAATAGCATCTACACGTCCTCCAGGGGTGGCAACGTCGACATTGGGCAGCACCACATCGAAATAGGCGCTGCGAGGGAACGTCTACACGCCAAAGTAGCACACATCGAAATAAGGGTCCCAGGAACAGCTGCAGACAGGGTCACAGGGCGGATTCAACAGCAAGCCGCTCCCTTAAAGGGCCCTCCCAGACACACTTGCACTAAACAGCACAAGATACACAGAGCCCACAACTAGTTGCAGACCCTGTGCATGCAGCGTGGATCCCCAGCTGCGGCAGCAGCAGCCAGAAGCCCTGGGCTATGGGCTGCTGCACACAGTGACCACAGAGCCCCGCAGGGGCTGGAGAGAGAGCATCTCTCAACCCCTCAGCTGATGGCCACCATGGAGGACCCCGCTATTTCGATGTTGCGGGACGCGGATCGTCTACACGTTCCCTACTTCGACGTTGAACATGTAGACGTTGAACGACGTTGAACGTCGAAGTAGGGCGCTATTCCCATCCCCTCATGGGGTTAGCGACTTCGACGTCTCGCCGCCTAACGTCAATTTCAACTTCGAAATAGCGCCCAACACGTGTAGCCGTGACGGGCTCTATTTCAAAGTTGGCGCTGCTACTTCAAAGTAGCGTGCACGTGTAGACGCGGCCTGCATGTTCTCACTGGGGAGCCAACTTGGGGGGAAGTGTTCCTTGTGGTGCAGTGCAGACAGCTCACTCCAAAATGGCACCATTTCCTAACAGGGGCAGGGGACATTGGTGGCCATCTGTGTGAGCAGTGTGCCCCCTTGAGAAGCGGCTGGGGAGAGAAGGACCTAGGAGTGGGCCGTGAAGGGACAGGGGGTCCTGGGATGGGAGCAGGTTCAGGGAGGGCGTAATGGGGAAAAGACGAGGGTGAGAGGAGTGGGTAGTGGGGTGCACAAGGGAAAGCCGGGGGCAGGCTGAAGGGCTCTGAAGCGGGGGTAGAGCAGGAGGTGGGCTGAAGGGCTATGAAGCGGGGGCTGTGAATTGGGGGCAAAGGTGGCGGGCCGAAGACAGTGGTGAGGCAGGCGGGAGGGCTGTGAAGGGGCAGGGTCAGGGTAGGAGGCGGCTGAGGCCTCTGAAGGGGGCCGAGGAGCACTGGGCCGAAGGGCGGCCATGGGGCCACTGGGGACTCGGAGGAAGGGCCGGGAGGGGAGGGAGTTGAGGTGGTCGCCCCCCACGGCGGCGAACTCTGCCCTGCCCCGCCCCGCCCCGCCCCGCCCCGCCCCGCCTTTCACCTCCCGCCTCCCAGAGCCATATTCCGGCCTCTCGGGCGCGCTGGGCCAGGCTCACCTACCCCGAACATGGCCAGGGCGCTCGGGCGTCTCAGGCCGGTTTGGACGTGGGGCTGGAGGCGGCATCTCGGCAGCGGTAAGAGGAGCTCCCCGCCGCGGCGAAAGCAGCTACCTTGGCCCTGAGCCACTGCCGGAGCTGGGCCCGCCCCCGGCGTGAGGCTGCCTTTGCATCCGCTGCCCCGAGCCTGCGGCCCCGCGTTTACATCAGGGCGGGCAGCCAAACGGGGGCGAGTGTGCGGGCGGCCGGGCTCGGGCGTTATCGCGTGAGAGAGCAACCTGCGGGAGCCCGCAGTCAGGCCCGGGACTGCCGAGCCGCTGTGAGGCGTGTCGGGCTACTCCCGATGGGCTTTCACTTGCCACCGCCAGGCTGGAGGGCAGGGGGAGAAGGGGCTTCTGTCAGGCCCACAGGCTAAGCCAGGGGCCTGCAACCTGCAGCTCTTTAAGGACTTCTTTGTGGCCCCTGACATAATTAAAGTAGGTTCAGGAGTGGAGATCAGGAAGACCAGACCGTGGTACACACAGGAACAGTGTGAGGAAACAGATTCTGTAAGAGGTGTGTGGCCCTCCTGCAGTACACACCTATCGCTTTGCAAGTCATTGTGTGCACTGTGCTTACAATAGGGATTGCAGAAAGTATGACTTCATTTTATTTATTAAGGACCAGCTCATATGTGCATGCCTTGCTGCTCTTGCATTATTGAGATTTTTACCAAATTTTCTTAAAAAAAAATTGTTTGCTATTTTGTTTGCTGACCCCTGGACTAACCCAAGCTCTCCATTACAATTTCCGGCCTCTTTATCGTAAATGAAATGCTTGCCTTTTCAATTCTTTTTCCTCCCAGGAGCCTGGTCTGCTCAGGTATTTTAGTATGATTGGAGATTTCAACCACTTTTGTCTTTAAAAAACTGAACAGAAGTAGCTCATTCCTATGGGAGAGGTGTGAATGTGCCTCGGAATCACTGTCACCCTGGGACCCACTGCTTGATCATAGTGTTGGGTTATCAGCATTCCAAATGGGGAAAAAAGGCATCTGGTGATATCTGCGTTTTAAGCTTGGAAAAGAGACCCACAAAAGTAAACTGTTAGAAATGTGTGCTGCTAATGGCCAGCACTGGATTCTGATTCAGTTGCAGCCCTTGTATTTTGCAGAGTACGGAATTTTTTCCCATTAACTTGGTAGTGTGATAGTGTTTATTATGCAATAATGTACAGATGTCAGTAATGGTAATTTCATAGCAAAAAGCAACCTTAGTAGTATAAGAGATCTACCATCAATCAAACTTTAGCTACACCCCTTCACCTGAAGTCAAAGCGGGAGCTGTGGAGCACTTTAACAGAACTTTAAAATCTAGGATGTGGAGATAATTTACAGCCCATAATACCTTTAGCTACATTGGCACGTTACCTGCTTTGACTTCGTTATTAGTAACAAAATGGTGGACATCAGCTTCCCAGTTCCTGCAAGGGGCAGGGAGCTGGGAACCAAGCAGCAGCCTGGTTTCTGCCTCCCCTGCATTGGCAGGACCTGGGAGACTGACCAGTCATGAGATGGTTAGTTTCCTGGGTCCTGCAAGCAGCAGGGAGATGGGAACCAACCTGTCTTCTGGTGGGCTGGTCATTTTCCCATCTCCTGCAAACTCCCGCCAGCTTAGATGAAAATTTGAGTTACATGGAGGTTGCAGGAATGTGTAACTTGGGGGTTTATTGTACTTTAGCTCACAAAAGCATAAATATTCAATGCAGTCTCTCCTTGAATTAAATCCCTCAGATCTAATATGTCTACCTTGGCCATACTGACGTTGCAAAAACAAATTTTCAAAGACTGTTTTTGTTTCAGATGTGTATTTTGAATTATTTTGATAATCCTAATCTGCTGTATTTTCTTAGATGCACTTAGACAGCAGGAATTGAAAAGTTCTTTCTCCATGAAAGCAAAAATGCCTCCTTGTGACTTTTCACCTGAAAAATATGAGGTAAGTCATGCACTGTGTGCTGTACTTGGGTTTTCTGAACTGTGCCTCTAGATGTGAGTGCTAAGATCACCATTCTGTGTATTCAGGAACTGTTCTATTCACAGTATTTTTCAGTTGCTCCAGAAGTTTAGAGCATGGCTTTTATCCTTCTAGGACATCAGTTGGAGGGATAAAGTTCAACAGGGCCTCTGTGCTGCTGGAGGTTAGAGTACAATAAAAGAAAAATCTTAATCTAAGGAAAAGTAGCCATGAAACATTCTCTTATCTGTTTCTCTCTGTGATTTACAGAATTCCTCAAATTAGTTATTAAAATATTTTCCTCTTCCACGAAAATGTTACCAAATTAGGTTTTTTCAGGTGAGGACTGCAGTGTGGTCAGAGAAGTGGAGGCAAATATGCAATTTTTAAAGGATTACTCTTTCTAGGTGTGTAATGCCCTATGGCCTGTGTCCAGCAAAGAGCCAATAAGCATCTGATGAAGTTAAAGGGGGCATTCTCAAGTAGTAGTCACATGAAAGAGCATACACTGTAACAGAAATGTGCTGATATCATGAGTTAAACATTATGAAGTAGGTGTTCTATCATTGTCCCAATGTATGGTTGCAGAAATGTGGTTACATTTTCATAGGATGGTGAGAAGATATATATAATGGTTCACATATCATCTGTGATTCAGTCCTGTGGTTATTGATCAGTTGCCAAGATAGCTCTGTGTCCTGTTGTCACTGTGCCTCAGTGGGTAAGAACTGAGCATACCAAATTCAAAACAAACTGCTGAGAAATATGGTAGGCACACACCAAAGTTCGCAGTTATTCTCCTACAAGATATAGCAGGCCAGCAGCAAAAGCAAACTTCTGTTTAATCACAGAAGTAAGTCAGAAAAGTAGTTTTCTTAGGCATTCCAGTCCTTATATCACCACCAAAAACACTAGACTTAATGATGAGTGGTTACTTAAAACCAATCTAATCAATCAAAGGGTCGTTCTGATCCTAAAAGACCAGTCACGCCCCCAGGACAATATATAACTTAGATCTTACCCAATAGCTACAGGCTGTGTCTATACTACAGCAATCTGTTGACAGAAGTCACTGTTGGAAGAGATCTTCTGACAAAACTTCTGTCGACAGATCACTTCCACACAGCAAAGCAGATCACTTTGTCGATCTGCTCTGTCGACGGAAAGTGGCTAGACTGGCCGACTGCTTTTCTTTCAGAACAGGGCCCCAGAACCCCATCGCATAGGGTTGCATGGCTGGCAAACCCTTCCAGGAGCCCCAGCCAGGCATGCTCTAAAAGGGACTACCCACCCCCTGCCCTCCCTGTTCCCTGTCCATGCTGAGGCTTGCGTAACTCATTGAGGGACAGCATGAGGTGGCTCACATGCTTTCAGTGAGAGACTTTGCACTTTCCAGATAGCCATGGTGTCAGAGGACCCCTGGGGGGGGGCTTACAAGAGCCCCACATACAGCCGCTGCATCTTCTGCTGCACATCATCCTGTCCGCCCTCCTCTTCCTCTGGGGGGTGAGCCCAGTATCAGCTTTGAGGAGCATGCTGAGGCTGCCACATAAGCCCATCAGCATTTGGCTCCGTGGGTGATCAGGTGGGTTTGGAGGCACAGAACCAGTTCCAACTGGTGGGACTGGCTTGTGGTGGGGCGGTGGGACGACCAGCAGTGACTCCAGAATTTCAGAATCAGAAAGGACACCTCCCTAGAGTTCTGCGCCTGGCTCGCCCCCACCCTGCAGAGAGAGCATACCCTTATCTGGCATGCCATCCCCCTGGAGAAGCAGATTGCCATCACCTCTGGAAGCTGGCTACCCCTGACAGCTACTGCTTTGTTGGGAACCAGTTTGGTGGGCGAGTCTACCGTCGGGGCCATCCTCATGCAGGTAAGGCACTCTTGGGCTGCAGGCCCTGCACAGAGGGGTTCATGTGGGGGACCTCAGGAAATTGGGCTGAGTGCGCGAGGTGTTGGGGGAAGTCCCTTCCCTGGGGGACCATGCCATCCCACCCTTCACACAGACCTGCTATCGATGAGGGATAGGGACAGCCTCACACAGGGGCCTTCCAGAGAGCTTGGGGGACAGAAGCGTGCTGGAGACACCCCTCCCCGGGGCCTAGGGGCTCTGTCTCACAGTACCCTGATGTGCATGTTTGGTTCCCTCCCTTTGCAGGTTATGATGGCCATCAACACGCTGCCGCTGTGGAGGGTCATCCGTCTCACAGACTTGGATGTAGTCATGGCCAGATTCACCACCCTGGGACTCCCCAGCTGCTTCAAAATGGTTGTTGGGAGCCACATCCCCATCCATGCCCCAGTCCACAGTGCAGCCAGATTCATCAGTCTCAAGCGATATCACTCCGTTGTGCTGCATGCCCTGGTCTGCGACATGTATATCGGGTGGTTGGGCTGGGTACACGACGTGTGGGAGTTCTGCAACTCTGGTCTGTTCTGGAGGATGGAGGCAGGCACCTATGTCCCCGGCCGGGAGCTGGCACTCAGGGATGTGAACATGCCATTATGCGTCATGGGAGACACCACCTACCCGCTCATGCCATGGCTCATGCAGCCATATATACCTGGATCTGAGCCAGGAGCTTTTAATGCCCACCTCAACTGGGCACGGAATCAGGTCGAGTATGCCTTTGGCCATCTCAAGGCACCTGGCTGGACGTGGGGGAGTACAATGTCCCCCAAGCAGTGGCCACCTGTTGTGCCCTCCACAACATTGTGAAGGAGAAGGGGGAGACTTCCTCCCAGTGTGCGGGATGGACATCAGCTGCAACTGCGAGCAGCCGGGCACAGCTCCGATTTGCCAGGCCCATCAGGACAGGCTGTGGATCTGCGAGGCCCTGAAGGAGAGCTGCTTCCATGGCACCCAATAAACCTCCCCAGTGCCCCCTCAGCTCTACCCTGTCCCCACCATGATCCCTCCCTTCGTTCCCTCATCCCTCCCAACTCCTCCCCGGTAAAGAGGGACGTGAGGGTGGTGTTCAAATAACTTGTTTACTTACAAAAACTTAAATGTGATGAAAATAAATGTTGCGTAAAAAGCTATTTACAATGTGGAAGAAGATATAACTATATACAGTGGGGTGCAGGGGGCCTTGGGAAAATGGATGAGAAGGCACTAGTCTAGTGGGGGCTGTGACCCCACAGGGGAGTGGGACCCTGAATGGTGGTGGCCTCAGGATCCCCTCTCGCCACAGGTTTGGGGTCACTCTTGGGGCTGGGTTGGGGTGGGAGCTCAAGGAGGTACGGTGGTGGGTGGGGCTGAAGCGGGATTGGGCTTGGCAGAGGGAGCATGGGGAGTCAGGGAGTAGGCATGGCAGGAAGGGCATAGATGTAGGGGAGCCAGGCATGGCAGGAAGGGGGCAGGAGGGGTGGCCATGGCCACCACCCACTAGACAAGGTCCAGCATGCCTTGGGGGATTGGTGGCAGGGCGAGTGGCAGTGGTGGAGGTTGCGGGGGTGGCAGCATCTCCTGGCTGGGCCAACTCATCCCTCCAGACCCTGGTGACAGTGTCTAGGCAGAACATCAGTTGGTCCCAGGCCTGCGTCCTCCACTTCTGGTCTTTTAGCAGTTGATGAGTTTCCAGAGGGCGGTGGTGTGGGCCCTCTGGAGGTCCTCAGTCCCCCTGTTGTTGGCCCCTCCAGCTGTGGTCCCTCGCCATAGGGGCATACTGGTCCTGGGCTGCCTTGCTGTCATTCTGAGATGGGGCTGGCTGGCCCTGGTAGAAAGGTGGGGATGGTGCAGCTGTAAGGAAGGGAAGGAGAAATGGTGAGTCATTCCTGCAACACAGTCTCTAAGGCCCTGTCTGCCACCCGCTGTGAGACACAACCACCACTCCCCAGGCCAAGGGACAGGACTGTCCAGGGAGCAATGGCATGTGTGCCCTGCACAGCAGGCCCCGACACATGAGGACCTACGGTGCCTTGGGAACCAGGCTGACCCTTGTGGCTCCCCCAACCCCACTCGATGGGCTAGTGGCTGAGGTGGGGTTGTCCAGCCACAGAGGGAGTCTCCATATGGGTGGTGAGTGCTCCAGATGCAGCCTGGCCCTCTCTGCCGCCAACCCCCTCCCCCACAAATGTGCAGCTCACAGCACTGTCCATGGAAGTGGGGGCTGACACCAGCAGGTATGCCTGTGTGCCAGGAGTGGCACTCCTCAGTGTATCTGGGGTCAGGCCATTGTCCATGTGGCTGACCCACTTCCAGCTGTGGCAGGTGCTGGCGCCCTCCCCCTCCCACAACCTGGGGTGAGCAACATATGGGGTACTTACCAGAGCGTCCCTTGAAGAGGTTGGGGGTTGCCCTGGATGTGGCCTGGCTGAGTCCAGGGTGATCACCAGTGTGCCCTCGCTCACCTCAGATCCCTTCTCTTCTTCTTACTCTGGCTGGGTCCCAGGTTGCTACTGCTTGTCCTCCTCCTGTAGCTCTTGCAGCAATGTGGGGGTGGGCCTCCTCAGCCATGTCAATGGTGGCTGTTGGTGGAGGGAGGAGTCCTTGCCTCTCAGGAGGTTGTGCAGCTCATGATAGTATGGGTCCTGCTCTGTCCTGCTGGCAGTGTTCCAGGCCTAGGTGTACCCCTGATTCAGCTCCTTAACCTTCACCTGGACTTGCTCCATTGTCTGGAAGAGGTGGCCCTATGTACCCAAGCTGGTGACCAGCTGGCTGTAGGCAGGGTCATTTCTCCTCTTGGCTGAGGGGTCTAAGAGGATCAGCTCCTCAGCCCAAAGAGGTCCTGCACCTCAGGCCTGGTCCAGGATTGGGCCCAGTGTTTTGTGTCCCTGGGGGGCTCCTGGGACCCCTCCTGTGGCTCTCTGTAGCCATGGGATGCCAGTGTGCTCTGGGGAGTGGCTGGGGGGCAACTTGGTGCTTCTATGCTCTCAGCATCCTGCCATGGGGTTTTCAGGGCTCCCTGCAGGTTTAAGAATGGCTGGAGGCAAAGAGAGACACATCTCATAGAGCTGGAAGGGACCTTAGGAAGTAATCTAGTCCAGTCCCCTTAGCCCCTTGGCAGGACCAAGCACCCTCCCCCTTTTTAAAAAAACTATTTATCCCAGATCCCTAAACGGCCCCCTCAAGCATTGAGCTCATAATCCTGGGTTTAGGGGGCCAGTGCCTGAACCACTGAGCTATCCCTTTTCCTCTGTATGCTATAGAGGTTGCAACAGGTGGCCACTACTTGAGAGCATAGCACTGTGATTGCTGTGAACAGAGTATCTCCTAGGACCAGCTGGACGGCACCATGGAGGACTTATTGTTGACAGAAGCCCCCCCGGACCGTCCACTCTTCATTACTTTCTGTAGAGAAAGGCATTCTGCTTCATGGAAGAAAGTCAGAGGGCTGTCAATAAACATGCCTTGTTCTGTTGATTTACTGTTGACAGCATGCATTTTTAGTATGGATGTTCCACCAGTTTTGTCAACAGAACTCCTGGGAGAGTTCTCGGCCACTGTGCACAGAGTGGGCGAAGAGTGCTCCGTGTGTGGTGCTAATGAGCTGCATTTCGCCAAACTGCAGTGTCCTGTTTGGTTCCTGTGGTGAGCAGAAAGCATATTGGACACCAGGGATTTAGCTAAAGGCATGGGGAGTACACTCACAAAGATAGTGGATGATACCAAACTAGGGCTACGTCTACACGTGCCCCAAACTTCGAAATGGCCATGCAAATGGCCATTTCGAAGTTTACTAATGAAGCGCTGAAATGCATATTCAGCGCTTCATTAGCATGCGGGCGGCAGCGGCGCTTCGAAATTGACGAGCCTTGCCGCCGCGCGGCGCGTCCAGACGGGGCTCCTTTTCGAAAGGACGACGCCATGAGCTCATGGGAATAAGGGGACTTCGAAGTAGGCGGGGCCCTTTCGAAAAGGAGCCCCGTCTGGACGCGCCGCGCGGCGGCAAGGCTCGTCAATTTTGAAGCGCCGCTGCCGCCCGCATGCTAATGAAGCGCTGAATATGCATTTCAGCGCTTCATTAGTAAACTTCGAAATGGCCATTTGCATGGCCATTTCGAAGTTTGGGGCACGTGTAGACACAGCCTAGGAGAGATTGCACGTGAGTGGGATTAAAATTCAAAATGATTGGGACAAACTGGAGAAATAATCTAAAGTAACAGGATAAAGTTCAATATGAACAGATGTAAAGTATCCCACTTAGGAAGGAACAATCAAGTTGCACATGTACAAAATAAGAAATGTCTGTGTAGGAAGGAATAATGTGGAAAGGGATAGGGGTTGGGGAACATTGTGGATCACAAGCTAAATAAGAGTGAACAGTGTAACACCTACGAAAAATCAAATATCACTGTGGGCTGTATTAGCCAGAGTGTTGTAAGCAGTCAAGAAGTAATTCTTCCACTCTTTTCTGTGCTGATTAGGCCTCAACTGGAATATAGTATTGTGTCCTGTTCTGGGCACCACATTTCAGGAACAATGTGGACAAATTGGAGAAAGTCCACAGAAATTATTAACAATCTGAAAAACATGACTATAAATATTAGGTTTGTTTAGCCAGGAGAAGAGAAGATTTAGGAGGGATAGAAGGAGGTTTATGGACCTTATTTCTGGATTAGTATTTATTTTAAAATTGTAGTTATGCAGTTAACTGGATTGCAATGTGTACAAATTATATTGTGTTGATATGATGAATCTGTAGATAGCTTTATAATCCATTAGAACATTTAGAAATGGGGAGAAAATGACTTCTTCCCTCCTACAGTCCTATCCATATGAGCATATGCTGAAGATCCGCAAACAGAATCTCTTTCCAACACTGGTAACATGCTACAAGAAGCCCCTGTTGCTACATCAGGGACATATGCAGTGGCTGTTTGATTATGAGGGACGAAGGTACCTTGATCTCTTTGCTGGAGTTGCTACTGTCAGTGTTGGTCACTGTCACCCGTAAGTATGTTATTGTATGAGTTGTTGACTTATGTAGAAATACACTTCTGTCTTTAGTGTTTGCTTTTTGTTTGCCTTTGGGTACATGGGGCTACAGACTATGGCATGATACATTTTGGTATGTTTGGAATCAGCTTCTTATGTTCAAATCAGCTGCAGTGATCTTTTTGGGATATGAGTTTTTTACTTTATTCATCCATTCATTTGGCAGAGAGTAAAATGCTAGAATTTTAAGAATTAATAGAAGTCAGAAAAATATCATATGCATGTTGGATTAAATTAGTCAGTCTTTCTTACTGCACACAGGAAGGTAACTGCAGCTGCCCAAAAACAACTTGGTCGTCTGTGGCATACAAGCAACATCTACATGCATCCAGCTATCCATGAATATGCAGACAAACTAACAGCACTTCTCCCTGATCCACTTAAGGTACCTAACTCCCAGAAGGGTGGATTCCTGTTAATTAATGTTTTTATTTTGCAATATTAATTGATTATAGAGAGTGCAACAATATTCAGAGACAAAATATTGTGATATCAAACTTATATCCTTATGTAAAATCTCCAAAGAGAGAACAAAGCTTCAGCTAACAAGAAAAAAATTAGTTCTCAGAACACTTCTGGTCTTTACAGTGAGCTCAAAGGTGCACAAGAGTAAAACCCTAAACTGTTGCCCTTCTTCAAACTTCCTCTTCTAAGAAAAATTGATCTTCTAAGGGCAATCTCAATTTTGCATACTATTGTTACAATCCGCACCCAAGTTTTACCTGGAGAGAAGATTTTGGTAGAGGGACAAACTATTTTCCGGTTGTTTACATAGTACATTTTTGACAGCACCTTGTGTATAGCAGGCCTGTATGCAGGAATTTTGGGAGAGAGGGCTTTTTTTTATATATAGACTGTCATCCCACAGTGCATCCTGCCTTTCTCCCCACTGTCCTGGGCTCTCTAGCTGGCCCTGCCCCCCTCCCCCCCAGCTTTCCTCCAACCACCCCCAGTTTGCCCCTCCACCACTCCATCCCTGCTTGGCCTGAAGAGGCCCCGCCCTCACCCCTTGCACAGCACTCCACCTTTTGTCAGTGACAGGATATTGTTCCAAGTGCTGAATGATATGTTATATGAAAATATATCTGTCTTGAACGGAATAAACAGAAGCACTCAGTATTTCAAACTCTTTGAATGTAAATTGCAGGAAAACAGCTCCATTTAGTTAATAGGCCACTGCGAAACAAAGTAAATATTCAGTTTAATGAGATTATGACTGATGTGCTATTTATTCTTTCTTAGGTGGTTTGCCTGACTAATAGTGGGTCAGAAGCCAATGATTTGGCTATGTTGATGGCAAGGCTTTATACTCGCAATTTTGACCTCATCTGTTTCAGGTAATCATATTTAGGGTGGATTTTGAAACTCCCTTTGCATAATTAATTTGATAGTGTATGAAAAGATGAAGGGACTTTGGTAACCAGATTCTGCCACTAAGTCATTCATTTGTATGTCTAAATTAGCTGTTACGACTCAAGAGATCTTGGAGTCATGGATCATTCTCTGAAAACATTCACTCGATGTGCAGTGGCAATCAAAAAGGGTAACAGACTTTTGGGAGTCATTCAAGAAAGGGATAGATAACAAGACAGAAAATATCATGTTGCTACTGTATAAATCCCTAGTATGCCCACATCCAGAATTATGAGGGAAGATGTGTTTTTTTCTTCCTCGAAAGATATACACTCATCCCTCGTTTAATGAATATTTATGAGTACTCACTAAAATGAGGAACATATATACCTACCTTTATTCACTATATGAGTGAACTTCCCGCATATATGAACGGGGTCCCTGGCCAGGGAGCGGGGAGACCTGCAGCCCTGTGGCTGGCTCAGCTCCAGCTGTGGGGGTCCCTGGCTGGGGGTGGGGAGACCCACAGCTGGAGCCTTCTCCCTCCCTTCCCTCAGACATGCAGCTGTCTGACAGCCCTTTGGCTGGGGGAAAAGAGGGAGGAGGCTCTTAGCCTGGTTCACTCCCCTGCAATGGCAGGAATGTAAAACTAACCAGCCATGAATTGATCGGTTTCCTGGCCGCGCAAGCCATGGGGAGACTGGAACCAGCCTGGCCCTGGTTCCCAGCTCCTGCCACTCTGGGAGTCAAGAAACTGACCAGTGTTCTTCACCATTCATCTTCCTGAGCACTAAAGTGTGCTTTTAAATTGCAATGAAAACTCTCAGGAGGCAAGTACCGGAAACAGAGTAGCACAGAGGGCAAGAGGCATCCCTTATTGGATGCAAATGTGTTTTCCGGTGATTTGCTCTCTTCCCCACACATATGAGAAATCAGCCTTCTGTGAATACTGATGTTGTTTCCAACAAAAAACTTTTGCCACTAGTGTAATCCGAAAAAAATGAATGTTGTTTGTGTGCTTTGTTCTGTTCACACAGAGGAGGATACCATGGAGCCAGTCCATACACACTGGGCTTGACGTCCGTTGGAGTTTTTAAGCCTAGTATCGCCAATGGGTTTGGCTGCCAAACAGTGAGGTTTTTGTAATACCATCTAAATAATGAGCCTTCTATTTTCCCTAAATATTACAGCATTTGTGTAATGCTTTAGCTCTTCCAAGCAGTGTACAACATTAACTTACCCTTCTGGTAGACCTCTGAATTTGATAAGTAGTACATATGCAGACTGATTCACCCTTTCACTGCACCTTGTGCAGCTATTGTACCCACACAGTGCAAATGCTAGCCCTGTGAATGATAAAGCACACAGTCCTGTTGCACCTTAAAAACTAACAATTTTATCTATTAGGTAACGAGCTTTCATGGGAAAGACCCACTTCATATTCTGGAGCAGAACTATGAGAATGATAGTTTTAGACCCATTTTGGTCTTGCTTTTTACTGGTATAAATGCTGTACAAGATACAGCATAATGGCATATTGGCCAACAAGTCATATTCCCATGTCCATTAGGGCATATTTTACTGGTTTGCTTTTGCTAAGCTATTTAAAGTTGACCCATGAGGGATTCCCTTTTGGACTGAAAGTATTTTGGAAATCCATAGTGGATCCTGCATCACGGTCCCCCTCCCCTCCCTAGTCCCCCCAAGTATTCCTTGTTAGCTGAGCACTTGGGTGGCCCCTGCCCCCAGGAGAGATTCAGATGCCACCTAGCTGATTTAGCAGAGTGACCACAGCCACTCATAGCCAGCAGGATCTGTTTGTATTGGGTGGTGCACAGCACAAAAATTACTCCACCCACAGACAGAAAAAAATAGAGGTAATGCTGATCCCCACCATAAGGAATGTGTCTGGGGAAAGGGATGTGCATGGTATCTCTACACCTTGGTGACCCATGGCTGCAGGAATGTTTTCTTTAGACTGTGGAAATGTGTTGGCCACTGTAATCTATGCCTAGAACCAGGCCAGCCACAAAACTGTTACCCTCCACGCCCGACTCCCTTGTGATGTTCACTCTCTCCCTGGGTCTTTGATGCACCCAGCCTTCTTTGAATACAGCTGAGAATCCTGGAGACAGAATTTATTAAGTGACTTGCTGTTTGTCACATAATCATTGGCAGGGTCAGGATTAGACTGTATAAGTCCCTGGCTTCCAGCCCACCATCAGTCCACTAGACTTCACTTACCTTCCTCTAAGGTGGATGCATAACTTGGAGGGAAAAGAGCACTCAGAATGGTTATCAGTAATTCACTGTCAAATATCTAGGTCCTATCAAATGATGTCCTGCAGGGGTCTGTCCTGAATCTAGTACTAATTAATATTTTCATTAATGACTTGGATAATGGAGTGAAATATGTTTATAAACTTCACAGCTGGCAGTAGGCTGGGAGGGGGTTGCAAGTACTCTGACAGACAGCATTAGAATTTAAAGTGATAAAGACATTATCTGAAATCAACAAGAGGACATTCAATAAAAACAAGTGCAGAATACTTCAACTGAGATACAAAAATCAAATGCACATATAGGAAAACCAAGAATATATGTGGGTAGATACTCGTTCCTCTGAAAAGGATATGGGGGTGACAGTGGATCACAAAATGAGTGACTCAGCAATTATTATCAGTTGCAAAATGGGCTAATATCTTTTTGAAGTGTATAAACAAGAGTATGATATTCCCTGCTCTGCTTGACACTGATGAAGCCTCAGCTGGAGTGTTGTGTCCATTTTTGGGTGCCACATTTTAAGAAAGATATGGGCAAATGGGAGAGAGGCCAGAAGAGACCAATAACAGTGATAACAGGTTTAGAAAATCTGATCTATAAGGAAGGTTTTAAAAATCTGGTCATGGTTAGTTTAAAGCAAAGACGCTTCAGGGGGATATCTGATAAGCTTTCAAATATGTTAAGATCTGTTTATAAGGAGGACAGTTATTAAGGTAGGACATAAAGTTTAATGTATACCAGGAAGATTTATATCAGAGAGGTAGCCGTGTTAGTCTGTAGCTTCGAGAACAACAAAAAGTCTTGTGACGCCTTATAGACTAACAGATATTTTGGAGCATAAGCTTTTGTGGGCAAAGACATCTGAAGAAGCGGGTCTTTGCCCATGAAAGCTTATGCTCCAAAATATCTGTTAGTCTATAAGGTGCCACAAGACTTCTTGTTGTTCAGGAAGATTTATGTGAGACATTAGGAAAAGCTTCAGACTATAAAGATAAATAATTAAGGTCTGGTGATTTTTGAAGAACAGGTGAGTCAAAAAGCTTCCTGAGAAGGTTGTGTTGTACTTAGTCCTGCCTTACTGCTTGGGGCTAAATTAGATGAGCTTAAGGAGTCCCTTCCAGCCAGCTTTATGGCCCTTTTTCTAGGGATTCTTGGAATTCTACTAGCAATTCTGGACAAAATTATAGTGAATCTTGGACAACAATAACTAATGAGTGATAGATGTCCATTGTGAGTGAAAAATAGTCACTGGAGGTCCAAATGTTTTTAATTTCAGAAACTTTTATTTCTGGTCTTCTACCTTCCTTCCCTCATAACACCTCAAATCTGTGGGGAGGGAAATAGTTCTTATTTATGTTTTCACAAATTGTTAATGGCGGGATCAGCTGAATCAGGTTTCCTTGTACATGTGATCTGATTTTTGGAGTTCTCTTTATCACAAGCTCTATTTAACCAAAAATAATAATTATTATAATAATATAGGAATAAGTATTTAATGACTTTCAGAAGTGTCAGTGTAAATAAAAATGTTTCTTTTGATCAGTACTTGCATTCTTCATGCTGGCAAAATTACAGCTTTTTTGCTGTGCTTGGCAGACAATGTTACCGGATGTTTTTCGTGGTCCATGGGGAGGAAGCCATTGCCGAGATTCTCCTGTGCAAACTATTCGGAAATGCAGCTGTTCTCAAGGTTAGTTGATTGCAAAAAATGTCTGCTGGTGGGTGCAAAAGAGGAGGGACTGGAAGAGTCAACTGGATGTTTAACAACATAGATAGACAAATATACGGGTCTGCAACTTGCAGCTCTGGAGTCGCATGTGGCTCTTTAAGGACGTCTTTGTGGCTCCTGACACTATAATTGCAAAATTTAAAAAAAAAAAAAAACCTCCTGATTATTTTCAATGAACGTTTAAAAGCTGAACAATGAAAATTCATATCTAAATAGCAAATGTGATCTTGAAATGTTGGATAACTCACTCTTTAATATGTACAGTGCTTTGTGGGATATGTATGTGCACTGTTCTTAAAACAGGGATTACAAGAAGTATTGTCTGATGTTATTTTATTAAGAACTGTCTCATATTCACATGGATTGTGGCTTTTGAATTGTTGAGTTTTTTATCAAACTGGAAAAAATGGCTCTTCTTGCTCTTTTGGTTGCTGACCCCTGTACAAATACATGCAGGCTGCTAAGAATGTTGGCGTTGACTGAGAGCTTTGATGATTGTAATTTTGGCAAGCAAGTCGTCATCAATAGACTATGATTTTTTTCCAAATGGGACTTAAGGGAATTGGGATGTATATCGGAATTGGCCATCTCACATGTGTGGAATCCTTTGAAAGTCCCAGATTGAGCTCCTGCTGATTGCCTGGTGCTCTGAAATATTTTGAGTTGCTGGGAGATTGGGGATAGTGACAAATGTGTTTTCTGCTTTCCTGGGTTTTCTGCTTTCCTAGCAGCTTCTATCTTGAAGGGCCATGTGACCAATGCAAAATATAAACTGAAAACTGTTGCTATTTGGGGCAATATTGGGTGGCATGGAATAAGGCATTATGGATGCTGCATGTTGTGCCTAGGCCATGTGAAAGCTCCATCGTTCTTTAACAAGTGACGATTAGAAATTTTTTTTCTCCTGGTGCAGTAAACTGGTTCCTAAATACACAACAAATCAGTCTCTTGCTATCTGCCGCTGATGGTGAATAAAGGGATGAATCACACTAGTTGGTAGCTACTTAGACATCTGATTTGTCTTCTGTTACAGCACATAGTGATACCTCGTCACATAGACTCATATCTTCCATAATAGTTCCACCTGCCTTTTTGTTAGTAATCATGCTGCACCAACATGTCCTTCTGCTTTATATTTATCGTATCAGAGCCTTTGAAGCCAGAAGGGACCATTGCCATCATCTAGGCTGTCTGTCTGCATGGTACGGGCTGCAGAGCTTCATGTCGCAGGCCACCCACTCTAATAGACTGATCACTTCTGACTGAGTTCCTGAAGTCTTCAAATGAAGATTTAAAGACTACAAGTTATAGGGAATTTGCTATTTATTCTAGTTCAAACAAGCAAATGACACAAGGCCAATGCTGTAGAGGAAGGGAACACACACCCCCACCCCTAGTGTCTCTGCCTGTCTGACTTGGGGGAACATTTCTTCTTATCTCCAAATACATTGTGATCAGTTGGCCCTTGAGTCTGTGAATGAGACTGACCAGCTAGTTACCTGGGAAAGAATCCTCTGTAATGACGCAGAGTACTGCCCATCTATCATCCCATCACCAGTCATTGGAGATACTTCCTAATAGCATTCACAGGTTATCCATGTGCCACTGTAGGCAATTTCTTCTCACCATCCCCTCCATAATCTTGCCAAGCTTAATCTTGAAACCAGTTAGTGGTTTTTCATTTTTTCTTTCTCTCTCTTTTTTTTTTTTAAATTCAGGCCATCTGCTCTTCATACCTTGTGCTGATGTTCAGTTCTCCATAATATCTGCCTCCTGCCTTATATATATAGCCATGGTCTGAAGGATGGGGCCAACCTCATGTGCTGCAACTTTCTACTGGCACTGTATTTTGAATTTTTAATAATTTAAAAGAGCATAGTGGCTTGGGGCTTTTTGGAGCAAAAAAATTAATGATAGTCAGATAGTGGCTGCTTTGTAATTTCTCTGAACCAGGAAAACTAAGAAAAAAGACTGATCTGCTGCCTCAGATGACATGTGGGGAAACAAAAGGATAAATTTCTTTTGGTGATGCTAATTTGGGAGCATAGCAGTTTTTGTTAAATATGTTAAAACACTAAAAATACTGTTTATATATGTTAACACCCATTTCACATTGTTAATCTAACTTTGTATTATTTTCAGTATATTATTCTTATTGGTATTTCCTCAATTCAGGCTGTTGTGAAGCTAACGATCAGTACATTGAACAGTTAAAAGACACACTGAGGACTTGTGCATCAAAGGCAGTTGCAGGGTTTATTGCTGAGCCGATTCAAGTAGGTGACTTGTCATATCTCATTCTAATTGTAAGCCTGACGTGTAACTTCCCTCTAACAACTGTATTTTTAATCTTCTCTGAGCTGCTTTGATCATTCAAAAGGAAGGGCTGCAACTTTACTTCAATTATAACTTCCTTCTTCTCCTGTCAACAATGCCTCTTGAGAGAAATCTTGGCCCCATTAAAGTCAAGTGGAAATTTTGCCTCTGACTTCAGTGGAGCTAAGATTTAATTCCTTGTGTTCTGTGTTTTTCTTTGTATCCCTTGACTGAGTGCAGGATTCCTATATTTTTCCATATCCTGTCTATTCAATAACAGATCAATGGGCAACCTGAAAACCCCCGTATTCCTACAGAACAAAACCAGTAAATCAAATTTTAGCCTTATAGCCTTTAATGTCCCTTTCATAGATTGATTTTTAGAAATACTATGCTAAATATTTAGTGAATATACAAGTATTTCAAAAAGTGTGGCAGACTCAAGAAAAAAGTTAATTTTGACTGCTGTTGCCTGTCCAGTTTGTGTTCGAAAAGGGCATACCTGCTATAAGTTCATAGATTGAAAAGTGTACAGGGAGTGTAGTAAACTGTTATTCTTTAAGGTGTTGTTTCTATACACAGTATATTGAAATGCAGGCTTCAAAAGTGCTGGGAGGAAGATGGGGGAGCAGGTAAGTGTGGAGCTCCTGTGTGCAAAAGGCATATGGGAGGGGGCACACAGGTGGAATCCCAGTGAGCTGTGGGCTGCTGCATCCCACTGAGATGGAGGGTCATTCTTGAGTCCGACACACTATTCCATGATTGCCCATTCCTGGTCTATATTCTCCCAGACTATTATGTTATCCCCCACCCCTCCAACACACACAAACACACACACACACACACACACACACACACATGCCCGTGAACATTTTAGCTGAAGCGTATTTCTTTTAATTTACTCCTAATCAATTTTTCCAGCTTTGGGAGGGATGTGCATGTTTGGAGAGAGTTCACAGAACAACAAAAGTTTGTTCTGTTCTGGTAATAAGGAGACTAAAAGTGATACAACATTCCAGATACTGTTGCATCAGCACCATACAAAGTATAATTCTAAAGTATATTTGACGTTTGGATCATTAGACAAGTGACTCTGAAATTCTTTTTGCCTCTTTTTGTGAGCCCTCATTGTCCACACCTGGGGGGAAATATTGCATTAGAAAGAGAAGGCTGAAGTCTTGTTTTATTTTTTACTTTTTGTATGGTTTTATTTTTGTAGCCCATGCAATATTGGTACAAAAAGAGAGAATTCCAAGTTCAAAAGATAGCCACACCCTCCATTTTAGCCTGTTGAGCAAGGTATCTAAAAAGATCTGTGATGAAAGGAGATTTGATTACTAATGAATTAAAGTTCTGTCTAGATTTTTCACTGTCTGATCTCTTGGACTGCCAGGGTTTGCGGGGTAGAGTTTGTGCTGAAGGCAATACATTTGTACATTTTTGACAGGGTTATAATGGAGCTGTTCAGTATCCTAAAAGATTTCTACAGGAGGCTTTTCGGCTCATACGTGAGAGAGGAGGCGTCTGTATTGCAGACGAAGTGAGTATCCAGAAATATAGTTTTTGGAGGGTTGCAATATTTCTGCCAGGCCACCAAAAATTTCAGCAATTTTATGTAGGCAGGGCGTACACCCTTGAAATAGTTTGTATTAAATTCTAATTAAGCCTTTCCTGTTTCACACCCTAAGAGGAGAACAAAGTGTGATATTCCAGCACAAGAGGTTTTCTAGACAAAGCTAATATCAGAAGTTATTAATCCTGCATTTTCATGTGCATTAAATTAACACAGTACAGATTTCAGTTTCTACAACAGTGCCCCTTTTGTTGGTTGTATAAATGGATAGAGTACACATACACACACCTCATAGACCTGGAAGGGACCCTGAGAGGTCATCGAGTCCGGTCCCCTGCTCTCTCAGCAGGACCAAGAACCCTCCCTAACAGATTTTTTTTTAATTTGTTTGCCCCAAACCTCTCAATGGCCACCTTAAAGATTGAGTTCACACCCCTAAATTTACAAGGCCAAAGCTCTAACCACCAAGCTATTTAATCTGTTTGTATCAGTAGAAAATACGGTTCTTAAACTCTTACCATTACATAGTTGAGTCTTGCTCCAGAGGGTCTGCATAAAGAAAGCAGTTTTTACAAGATAACATTGTAAAACTTGAATATAAACAAGACAAATGCCAGTGTAACAGGATGAACGCTAGAGGAGAGGTTGCTGCCACTCTTTGATAGTTACACATTTTAAATCTAATTTGCTTGTTTAAGATAATCTGAGCTACTGATCACTCGGGGAAACAGAGTTTGAAAGGCACACTGTGATGGATGCTAGAGCTCTTAAGAGTAGTGGAATTAATACAGCTTGAAATGGGGGATTCTGAAAAGTGCTAAACAGCTGCAGCTCCCAATGACTGCTTCTCAGTCCCTCTTTTACTACAGGTTGCACCTCCCTGGTCTAGCACCCTTAGCATCTGAGCAGTCCTGGACCAGGGTTTGTCAGACCAGGGAAGGTCAATGCTCCCCTCCTGGCGTTCAGTTCCTCTCCTTGCCGTCAGCCCTGGCCATGTCCCAGATGCCACCCAGAGCTCCCCAGCCCCAGATGTCAGGCTGCTGCCTTCTAGGTTGAGTCTCAGTCATGGACCAAACAGTTCCTGTTCCCAGCCTCTGCTCCTCAGCCAGGGCCATGTGACTGGCCCAGCTTTGGCTGCCTGATCCAGACCTAAGGTTCCCAGCTGCCAGACTCCAGGCTGGCCTTAGCTCCTAGATGCTACGGCTCTCTGAGCCAGCAACATCCGTAGATATTAGTGCAAGGGTGTTTTATCAGGGCTGGCAACCATCAGGAAGTTTGCAGCTATCCTAGGCACAGAGGCATAAACAGTTCCAATTCAAAGTGAGCAATAGCAGTTCTTATTTGGTTTTCTGGGGCAGCCCAGTTGAGTGACTGGGGTGTCCTTTGCAGTCTGAGCTGTATTCAAGCAAATAGGAGCTGGCAGGTTTCAAGGCTAGGCTCCATTAATGGTGAGTCTCTCATTAGGGCCACATTACATTCATTGGTTTGCTACCATCAGTCCCATACAGTGCTAAACCCAGTTGTAACATGTGGCAGTCCCAGCCTGTTCCACACAGGGTTCTGAATACAGTTCCTGTTTCTCTTCCCCCACATATCTGTTTCATTGTACCAGTTTCTGCTTCCTAGTTGCTTCTTGATCAGGGTTCTTTCTGCTGCCTGGCCAAAAAAAAAGGAAATGCAGTGAGGACTGTCGTCTCCTGCCTGGGCATGTCCTGGCTGAGGCTCTTTCCTCCTATCAGGTTAAGAGGCAGGGGATGTGCAGTAGTGATGGAATTATGTGAATAGTAGTCTCCTGCTTAGGAGAACTCATCACAATATAGTTTATTTGTTGTAGCCCCTTAATTGACACAGATCATTACTCAGAACACAATACCAGATGTGTATTGTATAGTTGCAGAGGAGGTAGGATGTAAACAATTCCACTTTGCATTTGCAGTAAGTGTACAGTGTCTCTGTTTAAAAAAAAAAAAAAAAAGTGATGTCAACAGAACTAATAGTGGAACTTGTCTTGTACTGTAATCAGTATTTAGCATAGGAAAGAAAATGTGTGTTAAGCCAGCTGAATAAGGCTCCTGCTAGAATAAAGTTGGCATTTAGAGTCTATAGCTATAAGGGCAAATTGGTAGTCAGGCATGCATAGACTGCAAGTTATGAAACCAAGCAACAACTTCTACAATTTTGGATTTTCTTTTGAAAGGTCCAGACAGGGTTTGGGCGGACTGGCAGCCATTTCTGGGGATTTCAAACCCATGATGTAGTCCCTGATATTGTTACCACAGCAAAAGGAATTGGTAATGGCTTTCCAATGGCAGCTGTCATAACCACAAGAGGTATGTCATTCTTAAAACATGACATAGAGGTGACTAATAAATATATTGTAGAATAACAGCTTCTCTAGAGCCTTTTATCCAGCTAGAGGACCTTAGAAATATCAACATATTTCATTTCAAAGCCTTTTTATGGAATTGGTGTGATCACCATGACACACAACACCTTAGGCATTCAGAGTAATTATTTTAATCAAATTCAGATTGTGGTCCCTGTTACACCAGTTTAAATCTAAAGTAAATCCATTGAAAGTAACGGAGTTACATTGGTGTAACTGAGATCAGTGTCAAGCTCTGACAGTCACGGCTGGAACTGAAAGAACCCAGAAACCTTTTGTTCACTGCCCTATCCATCAGACATACCTTTAGTACTAGAAAAGCGTTCTGCACAACTCCAGAATTGTTGACTGGTTAATACTAACGATTCAGTGGACTTAGTGGCTTGGGGAAATATGGAGTTTTATCATAGCTCTACCAGACTGTTCACTAGATCTGTAGGACATTTAACCGTTCATCTGTTAAAATCCATTCCCCTTCCTCTTAGCAGCTGCTGCATAGACCATATATTTTCTGAAATTTTGCCCGAAAAATTCAGATGTTACCCAAAACTATACAACTTTCTTCTTCTGTTGCCTGCAGTTCAGACTGATTCATATTATTAAATGTGAAACGAAAACATATGGTACTTATCACTAGACTTCAGGTAATTGTAAGGAAGGAAATCAATGAATATGCTTTTTCTTTTAGAGATTGCAAATATCTTGGCTCAAATTTTTCATTTCAACACATTTGGAGGAAATGCTGTAGCCTGTGTAGTGGGATCTGCAGTTCTTGATGTAAGAAGTGATATGTTCATAGCATCTTACACTACTGCCTGCTATGCATTATGGCAGAGCTTTGTGCTACTTCCCTTTCAAATGGTGGAACATCTAATGCATACAGAAAATGATGGTTAAAGATTTATTATTGTTAATTCATGGAGAATATGCACATAAACAAAAAAATGCCTGACTATTCCTATTTCTATAATTGATTTCATCTTGTAGCAAGAGGATCAAATTTCTCTATGATTAATAGACTGTGATTAACAGCTTCATCTTTTTCTTTCCTTCCTTATATTTTCTGCTTGCTGTTTGTCACTAGAAGTATGTGAAATTTACTTTTGTAGCTGTCCTATTAAGTAGCTCTGTCCGATGAAGTTATTTTTCCTCTATAGAAACCCTCTAAACTAGCAAGATCATTTATTCTAAGGTACATTCTTAAAGCATATATTAAACCCCCAGCTTCCATTTGCAAAAAAAAAAAAAAAGAAAAAAAATTTAGTGAACTTAAATCTTCATGCAACACCTTGAAAAACAGGACCTGTATCCATGCCCTATTCATGTGAAGTAATGTAGTATGTAACATACAGCTACTTGATTACATGCATATATCCTTCCTTAAATCTCATTTCAAAATGGGATTCATCACTTTAATGACATGATGTTGCCAGTTCTGAACATCTGGCTCCTTAGTTACATCCTGATTTGCTGAAGGCTTGTTCCAGTAGAATAGCACTTCAGGACACCAACAGCCGATCTACTACTGCTGTCAGTGTGGTAAGCAAGTTCTGTTTTAGCCTCCATCCTCAAAAAGCTGAGCAGGATTATTGCATCTGATGAAGCAGGTCTTTGCCCATGAAAACTTATGCTTCAAACTATCTGGTGGTCTGTAAGGTGTCACAGGCCTTCTCGTTGATTGAGCTGGATCAGCGTTACGTGCGCAGTCAGTACTCACAAATACACAATGGTGGCTGTAGATAATTGCTGGGTAAACAGTGAAAAAGGCCATGACATAAGCTGTTGGTTAATTTGGAAAGTGTACTTTAGGGGTTTTTTTTTTTAATAAATAAACTTTCCAATTATACTTGAAGAGCTCAGACTTAAGACTGGCTTAATAATACACTGTTGCAAATCTTTGCTGAGCAGTAAGGTGCTTGCAGGCCACATATAGGTGTGCATATTAGCCAAATTCTGTTTTGGTTCTTTCCAACATAGGTCTTTATACATCATTTTTAACCAGGTTCTTGCAGAAGATGATCTACAAAAGAACAGTGAAGAAGTGGGAACTTACATGCTGTTGGAGTTTGCTAAATTGAGAGATAAATTTGAGATTGTTGGAGATGTCCGAGGCAAAGGCCTTATGATTGGGATAGAAATGGTGAAGAGTAAGGTTGGTAAATAGCACATATCCTTCTGTCTACCCAAGTGTTAAGACTTGAGATTCCTGTGTGAAGTGACTATATGCCAACTGACAGCATGCAGCTACTTCTCTAAACATAAGGAGTCAGAATTCTGCACCACTGAAAAATTAGAATATTCAAGAACTTGATACATCAGGGACTTTGATTAGTCCCATCCTAAAAGGCAGCTTAATCATTAACTTTCTCAAAATGTCAGTAGTGATGGCAATGGAACAAGCTCATTTATTTCTATAGTTTAGTTTGATATCTAGATAAAAATGGATTTTGCTCTCTCTCTGTCTCCTGCCTTCCACAGGACAGTCGTCAACCTCTTCCAGCTGAAGATGTGAATCAGATTGGGGAAGATTGCAAAGACATGGGAGTATTGTTTGGCATGAGTGGAATTTATGGTCAGGTACAGTAAGCTTTTGATTCAGTTGCAGCTGACTTGATTTCTTTCAAATTACTTCCATTCAATATGAGAACTAGAAGAGGAGTTTGGAAGTTAGTAAACAAGACTGTTGAAATTTCTAGCCTTCAGACAGGGAATGTGACCTTTAATAGTAAGTAGTCTGATGTAGCTATCAACCATTTCTGAATTCCCTAACTCTGTAATATGTAGATACTATCAGTTCTATCACCTGATTCAGTTTTGTCCATGGCTAGTGGTCAAAACCATGTGAAAAGAACAAAGCCTATGTTGTTATCAGCATGATGTGCTCAAGCTGTGATTAAGACCATCTCTTGTGAATCCATCAGTATAGGGGGCATGATCCACACCCTCCAATGTGCCCAGTAAATTAATTGAAAATTTATTCCAAATGATGTGGAATAGGCTAACAGGCAGCATATGATTCCCAACCTTTTCCTCCTCTGGGGCAATGGTAAGGCCAGTAGCTTACTACTGTAAGGCTGTGTCTACACTAGCCAAAAACTTTGAAATGGCTATTTTAAAGTTTACAGTGAAGCGCTGAAACACATATTCAGTGCCTCATTAGCACGTGGGCTGCCACGGCACTTCGAAATTGACACGTCTCACCACTGCCGCGCGGCTCATCCAAACGGGGCTCCTTTTTGAAAGGACCCCGCCTACTTCAAAGTCCCCTTATTCTCATCTGCTCATAGGAATAAGGGGACTTCGAAATTGACACAGCTCACCGCTGCCGCACAGCTCGTCCAGACAGGGCTCCTTTTCAAAAGGACCCTACTTACTTCGAAGTGCCGCGACCACCCGCATGCTAATGAGGCACTGAATATGTATTTCAGCACTTCATTAGTAAACTTCAAAATGGCCATTTCGAAGTTTTCGGGTAGCGTAGACATAGCCTAAGTGTTCCGAGCCAGAACAATCAATCAGGCAGACAACTTCAGACAGGCTCCCTCAGATCAGCTAGCTTCCCCCAATAAAGGAGACTTGCTGATATGCATATTCCATCGCCAATTAGTTTTTATAATGCACTATAAGATGATCAAAACAGATTTACTCCCATTGATGGTTATTAATATTTCAGCCAGTTTGAGAACAGCAGTAGAAACTGCAGGGGTTCAGCTTCTCTAACTCTTATAATCAAAAATCAGATTAGTTATGGGCATTAGACTGTTTGTACTAGGATGTGTAGTTTAATATTTGGGGAGCAAATAAAAGCAAAATACTGCAAGTCAAATCTCAGCCACAACTGTAGCAGCTGATACACAGCATCTGGGTTTCCACAGAAGTCAGTGGAATTAAGATAAGGAACAGTTTAGTTCTGTTGGAGTCAAACATTTGGAATCCTGAATTAACTAAAGCAACATCTGTTAAATTCGATTCCTTTATGTGATATTGCAGAACAGAACCATACAGAAATACTAGTTGAAAGGTGCACAAAGTGCACAACTTAATCACAGCTGACTCAGTTGGTTTTTCTGCTCGTTTTAATCTCCCCCCCAACCCCGCCCACTTGACCTGTGCTGCAGGATTCAAGATAACTAGCTACAGCTACCTCCCTTCATTTAATTCCTCTACCCAGTTTTAATAGTAGTGAGGCTTCTTAAGAAAAAAATAGAAATGCTCAACCACATACCTAACATCTGCTAGGTGGGGTGAAATTCCATTTTCTTGCATGGGAAAATTTGGAACTCTTAAGATAGCCTCATATTACTATTGTTACAACTGCAGTTTGGTATTTTTTTTTTTTTTTTTAAAAGACTGGTACTCCTGGAAAAAAGTAACAGGGATTAGGATTTGTGCCATTGAACATCCATTGGTCTCTTCTCCCTCACAGTTTAAAATTTTCTTCTTCTCCCCCCAGACATTTAGAATTAAACCTCCAATGTGCATTACAAAGCAAGATGTAGACTTTGCAGTGGAAGTATTTCAAGCTGCATTAATGAGACATCTGGAAAAAACATCTGCAAAATAGACTCTGAATAGTATTTCTCTGTATACTGGATGGTTGATAAGTTGAGATTCACACTCCAAACTCTGAAATACTGCAATCAGTACACCTGGCAAAAATTTATAGTATGAAAATTAGACTGATCTAATTTTATAGCACCTTCAACTCTTTAATATGAAAGATTGATTTCTTACATGTGTAGCAGTCTTACTGTAAACTGGGTCAAGGTAATATTCTATATTAAGAAAACACCACCACAAATCAAACTTGTTTTTTAAATTAGTGCTTCTAACTAGTCTGAAAACATCACACCACCCCACGAATGTGGCTGGGGCTTCTAGACTGGCACTACAGGAAAACCTGCTGCATGATATTGTCTGTCAGATCTGAGCTAGATTTTCTTTTCTTTAGGCCTGGCAATTTTGCTCTTACTACTGGGAATTCTGGTCATAGTTTCTGCAGTAAAAAAGGAATTGTTCTGGATAATCTTGGTAAAGTGACACTTGCTTCAGTAGTGTGTAGTCTTAATAAAAATGTAATTGCTTTTGCTTCTTGTGTGCAACTGTTTTTGGCATATTGCTAGGAAGTGAGGGGTAGGAATGAAATTCCTACAGAGCAGATGATCTGCTGGAAGCTCTTCAAGCAGCCCCTCAGTGAAGAAAAATTGTAGAAATAAATTCATACTTGTCTTTAGTAGATGGAAAGATATGTAAAAAACAGATAACACTGGGTTCTGATCCCTACTCCTGCTCACCCTCAGCAGTGATCTTTTCTCCTTTAGTGCTCCATCTTTGCTCTATACCCAGTCTGTGGGCTACAAGTTATGTGCCCCTTTTCTCCTCAGCAAAGATCTCAGAAGGTATCCTCTCCCCCTCCCTGCCCCTAATCACTGTAAAGCTGCTGACAGGTGTACTTAAAGTTTACAAATGTGAATGAATTTTGGTACAACAACGTGTATCATACTTCCCTTTACCCTTTTGGCTATATTATTTCATTCAGAACCTCTGCTCTTAAGGCTTAGATTTGTGTGGTAGGTGTTTGCATTTGAACACCTGCCAATAGCAGACTACTCTGTCCATCCTACACATAGTAGATGAGCATTAAAATAAAGAGCAAACTAAGTGTTAAAATAATTTATTTTCTCCCACTGTACACTTGGACAACCTATTTTTAGAACTTTTTCAAGAGAATTTAAAGCCCCTGGAAGGGCAAGATGAAATTCAGTCTTTAATGATTTTTTCTTTTTTTAAAAAAAAAAGTAAGTGTCAGATTGTGCAGTATCAGTGTTTTGCCACACTTAAAGTGGGAAGCAGCTGTTGAGCCTGCAGCAATTTAAATTTGGATTGTAGAATTCCTGGCTTTGGGTTTTTACTTGTTTCAGCTATGCATTTGTTCAGTTTAAAAGTGATCCAGATGTTCTATCTGTTTTTACGTTTCTCTTTTTTGCTTCTGCTGTTCCCAGCACTGTTTACAGCTGGTGCTTGCATTACTTTTGCATGGCCTGTGACCTTTAAGTGTTCAAACAGTTTATTCCGTGACTGAAATTCACAACTGCAGGTTGCACAGCGAATAGGAACATCTTCATTCTGATTGGAGAAAAAAATATATAATATTTCATGTTAGTAGATACTGTGGAAACAATCTAACAATATTGCATTGTTTTACTGGCATTTTTAACAAACAGCTAACCTCTAAAGTGGGATAGTGAGCATCATTCAGGAAAATGTCAACGCCAACTCTTTTAGAACATTTGAAAGCTGTTTTATGTTAAATAAGCTCCATTTAGCACTCCCCAGTAAATGCCAAAAAAAGGATCTCCCATGAATTAGGGCTTTGCGAGAAACACAGAACCCCTAAAACAAAACTGTGCATTTTTTCCCCCTGGGTTCTCATCTTTTAAAACAAAATACCAATAGATTGTATTTTAAAGTTCTTTCATATTACATAATTGTGCTAAGCAGAAAAGATTGTTTAAAGATGGGTGACAGAAGATTATCAGCAACAGTTACCAAGTTAAAATCTAATCCTTCCAAATTTACAAACTCATCCAAGTCTACATCCATGGCCATGTCTGAGCTGTTATCACTACGTTAGTCGATGTACAAACATGATAGGGCTCCAACCTGGTTAAAGGCCTCTATGTACTACTGCAAGTTTCATAAACAGCTTACCAGGGCTGTAGAGAGAAATGACCAGATGAGAGAGCGCTCAGCTCCAGAAGGGGTAGGGCCTCAGACAAAGCAGAGTTGGGGTGTCCAAAATATACCAGTTGGCATTCTAACACAAACTGCTGGGCTCTGGAGCAGCTGCCCCCTCCCCCTCCCCCCCCCCCCCATCTACGGCCTCACAGCCTACCATTTTAAGGCTAGAGCCAGGCCATTATTTTGAATTAAATTGCAACACCACCTAGTAGGCTAACTATGTTGGGATACCAGTGTTCTTGTACCACACAAGTATGTGGCAAGAGCTCTTTTTTTTTTGCCCCTCCCCCCTTTTTCCTTCATTTGACCGCTAGAGAACCAAGAGGGCAAAAGTTAGATTTAAGTTTCGATGTCTGTAGAAGACTGTCCAAGATTAAAGGTGCAACATTTAGCTTTCCAGAAACAATACTTTTTTTAAACCTTCATAAAACAGGAAGTGTCTTGTGGATCCCACAGAAAGCTGCTTTTGCCTGTAACAGTAGAAAAAGTATTGGGAGCAGGAAAACTACCAGACCAAAAGTGTTATTTTTTAAGGCATTGTATTGTTTACCAGCCATTGAGAAGCTGTCATGTTAAATGCTTTCCACATACCTTATTGTGAAGATCTGAAGTTACCTTAGATTTTTTTGTATCCTTGGTTCGCTTTCCTTTGGGATTAGGGATGCTGAAAAGAATTTAAAATTTCAGTTTACTTTTAATCACACAGAACCAAGTTTTTCTTTGAATACTCATCAGATTTAATAGTTTCAAATTACTAAATCACTTTAATCCCACTGATTTAAATGTGTACTGGACTGGGACTTAAGTGGGCCGATATTTAAAACAAGTTAAAAAGGACAAAGAAAAGCTAAAAGGAGAACAATGGAATAATAACACGGCTGAAATGAAATATTCAACTCTCTCTGTATTAAACGCAGAAATGAAGGGAAACATTTGTTAACTGTGTAGCTTTACATCTGGTACTATGGAGTGGTAGGGAGTTTAAATTATTTTGCACAGACTAGTGTTTAGGCACATTCCCAAATTCAGTTCCCAGTTCATCAATTTTTGTTTAATGAGATACCTTTTGCATCTGTGATGCACTACTTTGAGGGGTTGACTAAGAAGTGCATAACTCTTGCCCATTCTTACACATTTCAGACCATTGTAATGTTCTGAAACATTTGCCTGGGGATGGGGACTGAAATATATATTCTGTGCTTGGCATTTGTCTAAAAGCAACATTTATTACATGCAGAGACAAGTTCTGAGCAAAACTGGTTCAACTGTTTGAGAACCAGGGGCGGGGGGGAGAGTAAAATGTACTTTACCTCATTATAATTCTATTATCAATTTAAAAATTCTAAAAAACATCTGGAAGTAGCCTGCACAGCAGACTTAAGTTTTTTTTGAGTGTTTTGGTTGGACCAATGTGAGTTTTTGCAAAGGGAACACTATCGTAGAGGATATATATACACAACTTTCCTGTGCAGTGAAAATTTAAGGCAAGTGAAGTGTCAGTTACATCATGCAAATCATTTCCTCATCGCCGGACAGTAAGTGATGTAAAGACTCTACAATACTTAGTACATAATTTTGAATGTAATTTCACAGGAATATCTTCCTGCTGCTAAACTGTTTGAATAAAATTCTCCATGTAATTGCCTGTACAATACTCAGTCATGAGAACTGGCAAAAGTAGCGCTCAATTGTGTAGTATCTTGACAAAAAGCAAAAAGTCTCTTAAGCAAAATAAGCAGTCATAGGATAAGAAGAAAGGGTCTGCTCACAGATCAGTAAATGATTAAAGGACAGGAAACAATAAGTAGGAAAAAAGGGCCAGTTTTTACAGTGAAGAGGTAAACAGCAGATCCAAGGATCTGTACTGAAATAATGCTGTTCAGCATGTTAATAAATAATCCAGAAAAGGGGTTGAACAATGAAGTGGCAAAATTTGAAAATGATACAGAGTTAGTCAAGATTGTTAAGTCTGAATGGGAAAATTTACAAAGGGATCTCTCTACATGGGGGGGATAAAACGGCAGATGAAGTTCTGCAAAGTAATGCATTTTGGAAACCATAAACCCAGCCATACGTATAAAATAATGGTGTCTGAATTAGCCAATAAACACTCAGACTTTAGAGGGAGACATTATGGATAATTCTCTTAAAACATCAGTGTGCAGTGACAGTCAAAAAAACAGCCCGGTTAGGAAACAGACTGCTAGAGATATATGTCTATAAGGCCACTACTCCCACACATTCAATAGTATGAATAGTAACAGAGGTCCTGCTACTCTATATACTACCAAAACAAGCAAGCAGTCCAGTAGCACTTTAAAGACTAACAAAATAATTCGTTAGGTGATGAGCTTTCGTGGGACAGACCCACTTCTTCAGATCATAGCCATACCAGAACAGACTCAATATTTAAGGCACAGAACCAAACATAGTAATGAAAATTGACAAATCAGAATTATGATCAAGGTGAGCAAATCAGAGCAAATCATTCTCATGTTCCTCAACTAACATCATATATGCCATCATGTGGCAACAATGCCCACATCCTTTGTACATTGGACAGACTTCAAACTCTTAGACAAAGAATTAATGGGCATAAAACGGACATAAAAACACTCCTGATTCACAAACCTGTCAGCCAGCAATTCAATGGAGTGGGCCATTCTATTAATGGCCTGAAAGTCTCTGTTTTACTGTAAAGGAATTTTAACAGCCGTTTGGAAAGAGAGGCTGTTGAACTCTCTTTTATATTCAAATTCTACACATTAACACATGGGTTGAACCACGCTGGCAATTATCTGTGTCATTATGACTCTTACCTACTTTGCTATATCTAATTCTTGACTCCCCCTCCACTCCTTCTGTCCCTCTGCTCTTGATTTGCTCACCTTGATCATAATTTTTCTGATTTGTCAACCTTGATTACTATATTAGAAGCAGAGGAAAGAGTACAGAAAACAGAAACAAATGCTTAGAGGTATGGAACAACTTCCATATGGAGGACCAATTAAGAGAACTGGGATGGTTTAACTTGGAAAGAGACAAAGCAGGATATAACAGATCTACAAAAATCAATAGTGTAGAGAAAATGAATATGGCGGTTTTATTTACCTCTATCACATAACACAAGAGCCCATGATTAACCTAATATTGTTAATAAGCAGATTTAAAAACAAAAAGTAGAACTTCACATAGAACAGTCAAGAGTGAAACCTGTTGCCAAGAGATGGACAAAAATATACTTGTGTTAAAATTAAGGTAACGTAGGTCCATCAGTGGCTATTAGCCAAGATTATCAGGGATGAAACCCATGCTTGGGGTATTTCTAAGTACTGGATCGTAGGAAATTGATATTTCAAAAACTGTCCTGTTCCACTGATTCCCTCTGAAGTAACTGGCACTGGCCATTATCAGAAGACAGAATATGGAGACAGTTGAACCCAGTACCGCCATTATATTATATATACTAGTTCCTACTGATGTAATATTGCATGCAAGTTACTATTTGAAATGTAGCAATGTCCGATCTACAACTTTTTTCCCCACTCATCTTGTTTTTTTAAACATTTACAACTTGCTCTAGCCAAAAACTAAGACCAAAACCAGAGTTATAATTTTACAGGGGAAAAATCAAAAATTAGTACTTTATAATAAACAAAATTGCAGTGGTTCTCAACTGAGGTAACATGGGGGTGTGCAGAAGTCTTCCAGGGAGTATGTCAATTCATCTAGATATCTGTCTCACTTTACAAATCAGATTATGTAAAAAAGCACCAGCAAAAATCAGTACAAACTAAAATTGCAGGTAATAGTTTGTTTATACAGCTCTCTGGTATACACTGAAATTTAAGTATACTATTTATATTCTAGTTGAGCAAGCTGAGTCAACAACTTTTCAGTAATAGTGTTGCTGTGTGACTTGTGTTTTTATGTCCAGCCTTATAAGCACATGGCTTTTAAGTGAGATGAAACTTGAGGGTGTGAAGACGTACCAGATTTCTGATAGGGATACAGTAGTCCAGAAACACAGAGTGACTGCATTATTGTGGTGACATTTTGAATACTATGAAGAATAGCTTTAATTAATGCCCAGAGACAGAGAAATTGTTGCTACCAAGTTAAAAGAATTAATTTTTGAAGACACAAACACCAGTGCTTAGTTCCCATTTACATCCCTGGGAATCTCCCCTGTAAAAACATTATAAAATCCAACTGTTAACAGCAAAACATAGCAACATTTAAAAGATTACCATATTTGCTAGCAAGTGGTCTGGATATTGGCTGTTTATTAATTTGCAGTCTACAGCTAATGCCAATTTAGGAACCAATTCTAACTTATATTAGAAGAAAGCTGACATAATTCAATTTCAATGGAGTACCCTTTAGTTTACAGTGGCATGAGGAAATTCAGACCTTTAATAGTCTGTGTTTTAAACAAAGTATGTAACAACATAATTGTTGTATATTGTGTGTTCTCATAAAAGTAATGCTATTACCTTTTTGCTTCACTTTTTGGTTCAGATTGATTTACAGCTTCTGCAACAATACTTGCTTTTTCAGAAGTAGTATTTCTTTGGCCAATATTTTCCATTTCTTCTGTTATACTGTCCTCCCAGTACACACAGTCATCTTTTTGTTCAACTGTAGCATCATCTGCAATTTTGCTGTTTAAAGAGTCTTCATACATCTGTGCAAAGAAGAAGTGTATGTTTATTGCTCCAAAATAATATGTTCACATCTAATTAATTGACAAAGTAATTGCAGCTTTACTAGTTAAACAATTTGCCATAATAAAGTCTGGTTTGTCTACATTTGTATTCATGTTTTATGGGAGATACAGTGAGATGAAGAGAACAGAAGTTTTGGCTCTGGCTTTTTAAAAAGTAATCAGCCTGTGATGGAGAGCCAAAGAGTCTTCATCAAAGGTCTAAGAATCACAGTTCAGACTTTGCAAGACCTCATAACCCTTAAGACACAGAGCAGGTAAGATGGAATGATTTGTAGATTGAAACAGCTTATTTTATTTTTTTATTAGGTGACCCTATGAGGTCCATTATTAATGTTACACAAAACACTGCCCATTAAAAGATCTTCTTTTCAGTTGCATATGACTGTCTAACTTAAACGTCTGGGCTAAAATTTTCCATGCCAGGTGTTTATTTCTGGAAAGTTTCAGCCAAAGCACAGCAACTGTTACCCAGACTGGCAAAGGTCAAGGAGATCTGATCTGAATTTTCTCACCCTTCTACACAATAGTTATGTCTCCACTAGCCCCTTCCTTTCAGAAGGGGCATGATAATGAGGGAGCTCGGAAGATACTAATGAGGTGAAGAAGTGGCTTTTGAAGTTTGGCAGGTCCTTTCAAAAGCCCCGCCCCCCCACCCCCGTCTACACGGGTGGCGTGCATTCTGAAAGCGGTACTTTCAAATCGTTTGCAGCCGCCCCTCTGCTAAATGAGGCGCTGCATATTCATGGCAGTGCTTCACTAGCATCTTCCAAATTCCCTCATTACCATGCCCCTCCCAAAAGAAAGGGACTAGCATAGATGTAGCTAATGAGAATTGTGATGGAGGAATGTGTTTTGCAGGAGATGGGAGAAGGAGAATCAGTACATTACCTACTTCAGTACACTCAAAATAACTTACTAAGATTGCAAGTAAACTAGAGCTACAAGAGAGCCTTACTAATCTGAACAGACGTGGAAAGACCAGTAGAGATTATTGGGTTTAAGTGCTGCTGGCAAGGTTAGTACACAGTACTATGCATTTCCTAAGGCCAGTGGATTAGCACCAAGTCATGTCTAGCTATACCTCTGGCATTGAGCTGCCACTCTCAAACAAAAAGATAATTACATATTGGACAAGAATTGGCTGTACTGTCAGAGTTGAGTGATGATTTTCTGAAAAACACACCTGCAACAGTTTCCCTAATGGAAGCCAGCAACCCACTCAGAGAAAGGATGGTCCACTGGTTAGGGCATTACACTAGGAGATTTTAGGTCAGTCCCCTGCACTGACAGACTTACTTTGTAATGCTGAGCAATCCACTTCAAAAATGAGGCACAGAAATGCTGTCTGGCAAGTACAGCTAACAGTGCTGCTCTACCTCACATGGGATAAATGCACCAGAGATTGTCAAGTGCTCAGATAAAACAACAATGGGGGGTTATGCAAGTACAAAGTTAACACAAATAGGGATTCACAGAGGCTTTGAAAACAATGGGCTCATTGAGAAAAACTGATTACAGATAACCAATTGATGTAACATCTTTTCCTAGTTTCTTCTGTTTTCTGAGACAGCGAGGTCAGAAGACCACAGAAATAGCTACCCAAGACTCTCAGTTTTCTTAGATTTTCAATACCTCCACAGAAAGAGCTTGTAGAAATGCCATACCATTGTCATTTTATGTTTCTTTTTCTTCTTCTTGGAAATTCTGTAAAGGTAACACAGCAGGAGTTCAATAATTTTTTTTTTTTTTAAGTAAAAACCAGTAATTCTGTGCTACATTTTGGGCTTGTCTACACTTGCCCCCAACTTTGAAGGGGGCAGGTTAATCAGAGAAATGGGAGACTAATGAAGTGCTGCAGTGAATACTCAGCACTTCATTAGGTTAATCCCCCCGACCCCCCACGGCAACTCTGAAGTGTCAAACTTTGAAATGCCTGTGGCTACATGCATGCTAGCACTTCGAAATGCCCACGCTACTTCAAAGTGCCTTTACTCCTCAAAAGTTGCCACGTATTCACCACAGCACTTCATTAGTAATCTCCCATCTCCCTGATTAACATGCCCCCTTCGAAGTTGGGGGCAAGTGTAGACCCAGCCTTTAAGTGATAATGGTTCTGATCTCATTTTTCCTCACAAATGCAACAAGAAATCATTTCTCAACCTCACCTCCCACTCAGTGTCCTCCAGTGAAAATTGCTATTGTGTATGCTGTTTATAGTATTTAATGACATCTCCGTAGATGTTTTGCTGAAACAATCTGAAAAATCTGATCCTTCGTGAATGGAGATTAAACTTTAGTCATTCAGAAACCAGCTTAATCATAAACACATTATAGGCTGAACCTCTCTCATCCAGCACTAGATAAGAGAATTTACCAGACTACGGGAAGTCAGTATTGTTTAGCTAGCACATTACCAACACTTTCGTTACTTACTAGGCTCTTAGAAGACATATAGAGTTAAATTACAGCTAAATAACAGCAGAGAACACTGAGAACCGGGACTGCTGGCTGTAAACAAATTTTATGTGACCATGGGAAATCTGACCACACCCATTATAAGTGGTCCTATGGCTAACTAAAATCATGCCAGATTATGGATGCTGCTGGATGAGAGTGTTCTAGACTAGAGAGGTTCAACCTGTACTTTTTTAAAATATGCTATATGCTGTATAAACTAGCTTCAGATTAACGAAAATCAAACAAGTTTTCTAGGCTAGACATCGTGCCTGGCAGAAAATGCTGTATATATACACAAATAGTAACATCTTATTTCTCACTTTATAGAAAGCAAATTTAATGACAAAGTAAAGTAATGGAAAGCCTACAATAAATTTATTCCACAGACAGCATTTAAAAAAAAAAAATCTACTTTTTAATCAGGATTTTGGTGTAAACAGATAGTATTTTAACAACTTATGCAGCATAATTAAGTGCAGATGTGTACAACAAGTCCTGATGTGATCATATATCTGCGCCAGGGCCCCTTTTCTCATAGATGTCTCTATTATGTTGCCTAATGATGATAAAAATGTTACAGTAAGTGTAAGCCATAGATTTTAAGGTACTTTTGTTTGGGCGTTTCTTCTATTTCTTCATCTTCTTTGGTATGCACTGCATTTTTGTCATCTGTAGATACAGAAAATTCCTCCTCCTCCTCCTCTAGCTGTTGCCGTAACAGTGCTACCATTTCTCGGTGCTTCTTTGACTTCTCATGATTCTTCATTCTATGAAGAGCAGTATATAATTACTAGAAGCTATGAGTCATGAGAAATTGCTACTGTATATGTAAATTTAAGCAAATTTTTTTCCAAGGTCTCTGATCAATGACAAATGTTTAATTCCTTTCAGTGTTCATACTGGAATTTTCTATTCTGAAAACACAACTTGAATAAAAAAAGAGTTTTTGGCTCAGCCTTTCAGAGATTAAAGCATGTGGATGCCAAATGCTATTACAACAGACTGATTTTAATGGGACTTGAGTGCCCAGATAACAGGTTAATCTGAAAGTCCATGTTTTTCAAAGAGGAAAAAATAACTTACGCTTTCTCAGTCTTTAAGGTTTTGTCACAAGCAGGGCAGTACAAGTCATCATAAAATTCAACATCTTCAGTTTCATCACTCAATTTATCTGAAAAGAGAGCAGTAAAGAAACTGGCTGAATGAATCTTAGGAGATACTGAGTAATTAAAGTCATAACATACTTGCAACAATGCCCATTCAAGCCCTTTAGGATTAAAAGTGGAACTTCCCTAGTCCAACACTCTCAGATCAAGCAACCTCTGTGGACCAACACAATTTCAGTTAGCCAAATGTCCAGATCTCTCAGTCCCATAAAGTTTTACAGGCACCAGTCCTGGTTCTCAGTGTTCTATGCTATTATTTAGCTCTAACTGACCTCTAAATGTATTCTAAAAGCTCAGCAAGCAGTGGAAGCATTAGTAATACTGCTAGACAATATTGACTTCCATTGTTGGGCAAATTCTCTGGTTCAGAAACAGTGGTGATGTTGTGAGGGTGCCAGACGAGAGATTCAACGTGTACTAACTATGCAGACTCTTGTGCTACAGAAATCTGTTCTTTCTCCACACAACTACAAATGAACATGTATTATCAATATGAAAATAAGTGTTCCAAAAGAGAACAGAACCCTATGGGATTAAGTGTCTTCCTCAAATGTCTCATTCTAAGTGAATGGTGTACACCAGCAGGGAATCCACACTTAAATATTGAGATCTGAATGCAGCCGTATGGGTATGTATACACAAATATGGAACAATTGCAAGGTCTTTTTGTAGGCATCAAATCAAAAATACATTAACAGTCTCTTACCATCTATTCCTTCTCTTGGCTCCTGTTCCTCTCTTTCCTCTTCGTCATCAGATCCATCTCCAAATTCCTTTTCATACTGTGCTTCCATCTGCTGCAGTTCTCTCTCTAAATCAGACATCGTTATCCAGCTCTGCTCTTTATATTGCTCACCAAGCCTTTAAAACAGGAAAAAAAAACAAGAACAAAGAACTTCTATTTCAGAGAATTTAATGGTAACAGTATTTTAATTAAGGAACATTACTGGGTCCTGACTTATTTAAAAAGAAGGAAACCCTCTTCTTGTCTTGTCTCAACCAAATACAACAAAAACTAGTAACTACCATTTCTTGGCAGGACTTGGAAAACTGAGCAGTAGGTTGTGAATGTCTGATTTGTGTAACCACTGTACAATTATTCCTCAACAGTAATACTTCAGTTATTCAGATCTTCACTCCCATTGTCTCTTGCATTCAGTTTTCAAAGCACTATGCCCACAGTAAAAATACGACAGGATTAAAAAATCCGCTTTAATAAAAACATCCCAAACCAATGAAAGTCAGACTATGTATTTGGAAAGAAAAAGTGGTTAAACCTCCTCCACTTTCCAGATCAGTAATGCTTTGTGCCAAGAATATATTTTATGTTTACAGTGGGACAATCACAGCACACTGCTCTGAAATATGAACAAAATGGATTGCACTTAGCCTAGGGAGAGGAGTTCCTTCTGACCTGTAGGGAGCAAAAGGCAACACGTGGTAAGAGAGTGGGGAAGGAAAGACAAAAAGGCTTGTTCATGTTTCCCAAAAGTTTACCTTCTAGCAGTGTAACAGCTTGGCTTTATGCAAGTTTGTTCCTCTCTTTGAAAATGAATATCAAAAATTTTAGTTAATATGTAGACATCCTGAGCTGACAGGAATCCTCATTGGGCTAACAAATGCCTCACCTTCAGAGGGATGTGATTACCAAAGAAGCAAGAATCCTCTTAAATCAATGGTTTTTCAGTTCTGCACAGTAGGCCCCCCAAGATACGCACACTTGGGTTGCGAGTATCTCAGGTTAACGCGACTGAGTGGTGGGGAGCCGGCGCCTCGCACCAGCTCCCCACCAATCAGAGGAGTGGGAAAACTGACCAGCACTGCTGCACTGGTCAGTTTTCCCAACAGCTGTAGGGGCAGCAGCTGACTGTGCTGCTGTCATTGAGAGAAGAGAGTCAGGCTCAGCTGCCACCACTGACAGGAGCAGAGAAGCTGACAAGGGCAGCTACACTGGTCCGCTTCCCAGCTCTGCAAGCTGAGGGGAGCCAGGATGCTGGTTGGGCCCTGGCTCCCCTCCACTTGCTGGAGCCTGGAAACTGACCAGGGTTGGTGCCCTTGTCAGCTTCCTGGTTCCCCCAAGTTGCCTGGGAAATTTGACTTACGTGAAGGTTGCAAGAGCATAAGTTGGTGGTCTACTGTACTTTGTTTCCTCAGCAAAAATTTACCATGTTATAAAGTGTACTCAAAGTTTAGGAAATAATTTGGGGGTATGAAGTTTATATCACACGATATTCTTGGCATGATGGTAATCTAGCTAGTAAGCTTGTCAAAAAAACCACTACCAAGCAATTGGGAAATATAGCTGTGAAGTAGGCAAAAATATAGGCCTATGCAACACCCAATGAATTGTGGACTAGATTACTGAAAAGGCACAAGTCACACAGCTAAGGTCCAAAACCAAGGGAAACAGTTGCAAACATAAACCAAACAGATGGAAAAAAAGGCTTTTAATCACAATGCCATGAGGGATACAGACTGTCACCTGTGATAAAGAAATGACAGATCCCTTTAATACGGTAAAAGGAACACCCACCACCTCAACAGCCTTCTGCCAACCTGCCATCTCCTCTGTCTTGTGGATTATCTGGCACTGAAGACTTTGGCAACAACACTTATTTCACTTCTCACAAGAAAGCCTGCTTCTGCCACGAATAGCTCAGTCGTCAAATCTCAGACTTAAGGACAAAAGTTAGAAATCCCAACATTTAGTCCAATGTAAGCTGCTGGTGATAAAACAGGACGCAATATGAATCTCCTATGATTATTGCTCAATTTTAAAAAAAAAAAAAAAACAAAAACTTCCTTCAATATTTACGTACTTCGCTTGTTTGAGTTTCTGCTGCCTCCGGAGCTCCTCTGCTTTCCTTGCCTTTTCTGCATTCTGTTCTTCTATGAGTTTTCTGTGTGCCTGTACTCTTTTATCTCTTTTACGAATAAAAGCCACCAACTGACGAACCAATTCATTCCTCTCCTTTCTTGCTTTGTCTCTAGTTTTCTTGTTCTCTTTTTCCATAGCTCGTTTCTCCCAGCGGTTTGAGGCCTGCCGTGTATCATACTCTTCTTTCCAAGCAAAGTTCTTTTGAGTACAGAAACTCTGCCAGTAAGCATAAAAATGATGGACTACCTATTGAAAAAAGGGAATTGGCAAAAGTTGTAAGACATCATATTGAACAAAAGCAACCAAAGACTATTTAGATTTTCTTAACTATACAGACTTCAAAGCCAGAAGATACCTCCATAATGATCTCATTTGACTTCTTAGATAAACAATGCGGAGATTTTTTTTTTTTTAAATCAAGAGCTGGATCAAAGCATGTCTTTTAGATTGCTATCTAATGTAATTTTAAGACTCCAAATGATGCTGAATCCACCACCTCCTAGGGTAAACAGTTCCACTGGCAGAAAAAAAAATTGCATCTAAATCCAAGGCAAGATTTACCTTCAACTTCTATCCACTGGATTTTTTCACACCTGTTGAAAAGTGCCCCCACCCATCAGATCTTTTGTGTGTGTGTGTAAAAATATCTATGCACAGCAATCAAGTCATCTCACCTTCTCTTCAACAACCTGAACAAATTGAGTTTCTTAAGCTTCATACTACAAGGCTTCCCACCACCACCCTGCCCTTCCAAACTCTAGATCATTATTGTGCTTCTCCTTTGAACTGTCTCCATTCTTAACCACAAGACACCAGAATAGGACATAGTACCCCAGTACCAGCCTTACCACCACGGTATAGAAAAGTAAGGTTACTCCCTTATTTCTGCATAATATTCCTACTTTTATACATCCAAGGATCACACTAGCCCTTTTAGCCACATCATTTCTGAGTGACTGCTGTCCAAGGAGGTCTACCAGCCTGTTGGTATAAACTGCACTCTTGCGCCATGGTGTGTTATCTTGCATTTAGCTGTACTAGAATGTATTTTGTTTGACAGTGACCATTTAGCCAGGCGATTCAGATGACTCAGAAACAGCCATCTGTCCTCATCACTACTTAGTAGCCGACCAAACTATGTCACCTGCATATCTAACCAATTACATATTTACATCAATTGATTAAAAATACTGAATATCACTGAGCCAAAAACCAATCTTTGAAGGACTTTGCCAGAAAACAGAACCACTCACTGCTACCTCCCTATTAGCAACTACATTCTGAGATCTATTAGTGAGTCAATTTTTAATCCATCTAATGCACACCTACAGAACTAACAGTGAGATTTTAAATCAACATATTATGTAGTCCTAAATCGAATACTTTGGAGAAATCCAAGATATTATTTACTAAGTGGAAAAAGGCTTAAAATTTTACTGAAGCCAAATTCATGCCAAGTTAACTAAAAAAAGCTGCAATTTTCCTGTGGTGTCATTAGGAAAGTAGGACTTTGGCCCAACAGAGGTTACAATATTAACTAGTCAAGTATCAGCCAAGTTTTCCTGTCAAGATACCCTTGACAACTCCCACTGGAACAACTGCCGTTAAAAAGAATCTTTTAAACCATTAACATAATGGAAAAAAGCAAAAGCTGAAGCATCTGAAATGAAAATTACTAAGCCTTTTATTGTGGCAATAGCTCATATTCCTTTTTTTCCCCTCTATAGAGAGAGTTATTTACCAGAAGAAACCCAACTAGACAGTCTCACATAGTATTCATTACTCTTTACATTGGCAGCAAGAAGAAGTTAGTTTAAATGGTCTCGAATTGTTGCTGCTGTTGGAAGACCAATGCTGTTTCCTTCTTTAAGAGGAAAGGCATAGAGAGGAATAAAAACGAACAACAAATTAAAAAAATACAGCTTCTGCTTCAGGTGCTGATTTTCACTTGCAAGTTTGCTGATCGATAAACAGACCTGAGCAAATGGTCTTATTAGCCACTCTGAGACCTACCAAACTCATAACAGCTTTGGGCTGTTCAAAACATTGCTTTCAACAGACCTCTCTGGCAACAGTTCCCAGCAGTGCTGAGAAAGGTGGCCAAGACCACACCTAAGTCCAACCCTTATAAAATGGGCATTAAGAAAAATAGGAAAGAGGCAGAGAGGCTGACAGATTCCTCAGGCCCCTGGAGGAGGAGCATATGTGGGTCTGTCTCAGTGCCCCAGAAGGGACAGGGCCTCAGTTGGAAGGGGCAGAGTGGGACTGCCAGCCCTGAGCATCAGCCCTTGGTACTGGATATCCTCCAGCTGTCAGAGCCACACAGAGCAGTGCTCCAGTGACTACTTGAAGTGCCTGTGGCTCCAGCTACTGCCACACACTAGCAGCAGCCACAGCTGGGAGCCTCAGGCCCCTCTGAATTGCTGGGCCCCAGGGCAATTACTCCCTTCTCCCCCACCCACCTCCCTGGTTGGCAGGACTGGAAAGAGGAGAAAAGGTAAAAAAGGGAGAGAGTGAGAGAAAGGTTGACTCCAGCTTTAGTCAAAACTGCTGAAAGCAGCATGCCATCCGGTTACATCTCTCCAGCCCAGTTGGACCAGAATGCCTTTCAGCATCAGGATGATGAAGGCCCAACTTCATGGGAGATCTCAGGGTTCCATAAAATGGTAAGTGCATAGATGGTTGGCCAACCATTTCCAGAGAGTACTTATCAATGGTTTACAGTCATGCTAGAAGGGTATGAGGAATGAGCTTTCATAGAGACCAGTTTTGGGACAGGTTCTGTTCAATAGCTTCATCAGTAATTTAGATAATGGGATAGAGAGTACCAAAGTGGGAAGATACCAAAAGTGGGAAGGGTTGCAAGTGCTTTGTAAGATAGAATTATTGTTCAGAGTGATCTGGACAACCTGTAGAAATGGTCTGAGATAAACAGGATGACGTTCAATAAGAACCAATGCAAAGTATTGCATTTGGGAAGAAACAAATCAGTTTCAAAACATAAAAAGGGGAAATAACTGTCTAGGAAGGAACACTGCAGATAAGGAATCCAGGGTCACAATGGACCACGAACTAAATATGAACCAAGAGTGGGACACTGCTGCAAAAAAAAAAAAAAAAAAAAAAAAAAAGGCAAACAAACATTCTGTGACATCTCAACAGGAGCACTGCAAACAAGATATAAGTAGTAATTCTTTAGTTCTACTCTCCACTGGAACACCATGTCCTGTTCTGGGCACCACATTTCAGTAAAGGTCCAGAGAAGAGTAACAAAAATGATTAAAGGTCTAGAAAACATGACCTAGATCTGCTGGCAATGCTCCTACTAATGCATACCGATATGCTGTTTGCCATCTTGGCACATTGTTGACTCATGTCCAGCTTCCCAATCACTGTAATGCCCAGGTCCTTTTCTGCAGACCTGCTGCTTAGCCAGTTGGTCCCCAACCTGTACGAGTGTTTAGGATTCTTGTGCCTTAAGTGCAGGACTCTACACTTGTCCTTGTTAATCCTCCATTTCTTTTTTCCCCAATCCTTGCAGTTGTCTAGGTCAATCTAGACCCTATCCCTACTCTCCAGTGTATCTGCCTCTCCCTACACCTTAGTGTCATATACAAACTTGCTGAGGTGCAGTCCATCCCCTCATTCAGGTAATTAACAAAGATGTTGAACAAAATCAGCCACAGGACCGACTCTTTGTGGACCCTGCTTCATACCAATTGCCAACCAGACACTGAGCCATTGATCACTACCCATTAAGCTTGATGATCTAACCAGCCTTCTATCCACCTTACAATCCATTTATCCAAGCCATATTTCTTTAACTTACTGGCAAAAATTCTGTGGGACACTGTATCAAAAGCTTTGCTAACATCAAAGTATAGCACATCCACTGCCTTCTCCATATCCACAGAGCCAGTTACCCTGTCAGAGAAGGCAATCAGGTTGGTCAGGAAGACTTGGTCTTGGTGAATCCATGTTGACTACTCCTGATCACTTTCCCCTCTTCCAAGTGCTTCAAAATGGATTCCTTGAGGATTCCCTCCATGATTTTTACTGAGTGTGATTTTTTTTTAAAATCAAAACAGTTATGCCAGTATATGGTAATTTATGATAGTATATTCTATTTTGCTTTACTTAGCTGTAATCAAGTATACCGATATAAATACCTTTATACTTGTATAATTGCATCTACAGGAGGGGTTTTGACACAATATCAATGTGGGGAAAGTGGTGAAATGTTTAAGTATACGCAAGACATTAAATAACAGCTTTTAATTGAGCAGGGTAGGCTGTATATACATATTAAGCCAAATTCAACCCAGTATCAGATATAGTCTTTCCTTTGATTTCAGTGGGTGATAAATTAAGCCTCAAGTCCTAGTAATATTACAGAGTAATATAATTATTTAGACTTTCAAACATTATATATCTTACCTTATCATAGTCACTTTGAGAGTATCCGAAAGAAGGAAATTCTTCAGTATCTTCCTGAGATATATATTCCATCTCTTCTTTTGCAATATTTTCAAAAACTTGACGATAGACTGCAAAGAACCCCTGAAATACACACGACTGTCACTGAATTGTATACAATTGCAACTAAAGAGTTAAGATCAACTTCAGAGAAAGATCATTGTTTAAACTTCAACAATAGCAGATAGAGTCAAAATAAAGATTTTGTATTCCAGAATCAACTGATTGTGCCAGGCTTCAAGAGCCCTTCCAATTTTTTAAAAATACAAAATCATTGTGACTCAGGAAATCCCTTGGTGCCCAATGGCAGAGAAGGTGCATAGAGCTTTACAGAGCTCCCCAGCACACATGTATGCACACTAAATATACCAAAGGGTGGCATGAGAGATGCCTGCCAACAGTACACTGGTTACCATAATCACTGCAAAATAAATATATGAATAACAGTCAATTCTATATCTGTACTTAAAATCATGTTCTAAAGATCAGAGTTAATGCAGGGTAAGAAGGTGATAAACTTGCTCCTCTCAGGGAAGAGAGGCTTATTCCTCTCTGGCTCCCAGTTTGTATTGTAGGCTAGGTGCTGGGACAGGTGGGGAGCAGAGATGAGGCTGCTGCATCTGCTGCTCCCCATCCCTCTGTGGGCATGGGCTTCAGAGGTGCCAGGGCTGCTCAGCAACAGCCACACATGGGCAGGAGGGAGGGGGGGGGGGGATGAGGATAGTGCTCCTTCCACCCCACCCACACTGCATGCCAACCCCCCCCACAGCAGCACAACCTGGGGACTGAGCCACTGCGGGCTGCACAACCCCTGTGAGAGGGTGGGAAGACAGGTGGCCAGAGCACAGGGAGCCAGATGCTGCCCCCACACCCACTTGGCATGGCAGCACAGGCCAGAGCCTGAGCTACTTATCTCCAGTGTGAAGTGTGGCAGGACAGATGGCAAGAGCATGACGAGGCAGCAAGGGCCGGGGCCAGAGCCACTGGGAGCATAGAGGTGCTTGTGAGGGCAGAGGCAGTGCTCCAGGGGCCAGCTTTGAGGAGGGGAGTGCTGCTCTAGTGCTAACCCCAGGAGCCAGGCCATGGCAGCCTGTGCTGGGGAGCCGGCATCTACCCTGGGGAGCCAACCTGTTACACCCAGCAGTCCCTGTGGCAGCCCACACCAGGAAGCCTACCACCCACGCTGCAGCAGGGGCCCAGGCAGCCCCCCCCATTTTCCCCCTGTGCTCCTCCACACCCAACCCTCTGCTTATCCTGACATTTTAGGTTATCCAACCATTGGTCCTATTGTGTTGGATAATCAGGGTTTTACTGTACTTTACCTACAATCAATTTTAAGAATAGTGCATCAATGCACCAATTTAATTCCATTTTTTTTAGAAGTTTTAAGTTGTGTCTTTAGAGAGTCAATTCATTACCTCTTCATCATCCCCATATCCAGAATAACAGCTAACGGTGAAGTAGTGCAGCAGATCCAAACTATCATCTTGATACTCTCCATCAACCCCTCCTTTCAGCAGAGCTTCCCTGTGGTTATCATACCTAGCAGAAAATAGCATCAAGAACACATATAACTTAAGAGACCCATTGAGATGAAAACCTAAGGTACAGTAGTGTGCTTCTTCAAGTTGTTCATAGAATACTTACAAACTGCAAACTTCTCCCAAAAGATCATCTAATGTATTTGAATAAGAGGTTTCTTAAGGATTCCAAAAATGACTCCAATTCTACAGATATCTAAAAACCACATTCTTCAAGCCCTCCCGCCTCCTATGCTGGTATATCTGCCATTCATTTATTTAGTTAGTAAGTGAAAAAGCTACAGTATGCTTCCTCAGAAAGTAGCTGAAGTATGAAACAAGTAACTCCCTGTTATGGGGGTGGGAGGTGTAGGGATGTGGAAGGAAGGTATGGAATAATACAACTACAGTAAACGCTTTTATCTCTGGCATTCTATTGTCCAGAACACTCAAATAACTGGCATTTTAACCATCAGTAAATTTTAGTTACATTCTCCCTAAGTACAGTATAGGGAAAGTACATACAAATAAATACAGTAAGTTTAGACCGTACAATACTCTTATTGTTGATAAATGAATTACTCTGTATACATTTTTGTTTTTTAATATCTAATCTTGTTTTTCGTTAGTGTTATGCATTGCTAGGTATACTTCTCTGTTATCCAGAATATTTGAATATCTGGGAACCTCCCAGTCTCAGGACTGCCAGATATGAAAGTTTACTATATAAACCTGAGGCACTCATAGTTGCGAGACAAGACGCAAAAGCCACTGAAAACCTTCCCCCCCCGCCCCCCCCCCCAAAAAACACCAATCAAGGAACATGATTTTTAAAAGGAAATTTCAGGTGTCTTTTGTTACAAGAACACAAGTAACATTTTGTGGCTGTAATCCACATCCTAATAGTTATCAGAGAGATAGCCATGTTATTCTGTATCTTTGAGAACAACAAGAAGTCCTGTGGCACCTTACAGACTAACAGATATTTTGGAGCATAAGCTTTCATCAGCAAAGACCTGGAGGAGGTGTTGGCCCATGAAAGCTTATGCTCCAAAATATCTGTTAGTCTATAAGGTGCCACAGGACTTCTTGTTAACCTAATAGTTCTTAATATCCTCTTTGATAGGAGAAATCTCTTAACTAGCTGTTACACTCTGAAGTTTCAATCCAGTCCGCCAATAAAAATCCATGCTTTAAAAAAGAATGAAGAATCAGACTCTGTTAGAATATCTTTTCTGCCCCACTGTCAGACAAATGTTACTTACCATGCTCTTTCTTGAGGATCACTCAGTACATCATATGCCGCTTGGATTAATCTGAACTGTTCAGCTGCTTCATCGGCATTTTCTAGATTTTTGTCTGCAATAAAATTAATTAGAATTTAACAAAGAACAGATGACAGCTGGCACTCACGTCATAATGTAATTATTTAGGAAAATAAGACAAATGAAGTAAAAAGTCAATTCAGAAAGGCAACTCAAGGCCCACAGTGGCTGTGTTCTTTACACCAGAACACTGACTAAAATATGACTGCTGATCTAGTTTCATCTTACGCTAATTTTTCTCCTTCCTTCAAATTAACAGCCTGTTAAGAACAAGTCTGAAGAAAGAATATTAAATTTTAAGCATAACTTAAAAGGGATACTGCTGCATGTAAAGAGAGCATTAAAAGAATAATGTTGACCTCACTCAGAATTACAAAACATTTTTAGGTACTACACCTGAGTCTTCTGCTAACTTCTGAAGTTTCAGAATAAAAATTTCTATTTAAAAAGAAAGAAAGTGCACTCTTCCCTGTTGCGAGTTAGCATATCCATTCAGATACAGAAGAATAACGGAGTAAAGTGACACAGAGAGCACAAACCGAACAGGAAAAATACAAAAAAAAATGTCAAAAAGTCATCCTATGTTTGGAAGGAAGAGTTCCGCAGGTCAGGCTGGCAGTGACTGTGGGGAGATTGGGCCTTCACTTGCCGTTAAGTCCCTGTTTTCGCAGAGACTTTGGACACTAGTGGATCCTAGACCCTCTTATTCTCTGCCCATGGAGGGTAAGAGTTTGGTCCCCTGGAGGCTGCATCACTGTGGTTAAATTGCTGAAGTTACCACACAGGGGTCTGGTGGTGGCCGGAGAGATACAGGACTTCAGACCAACTGGCGTGGGGGCGATGGGATGGGATGGGATATACGGGACATCAGACCAGCTCTGGGGGTTCCTTCCCGCCTTACACTCTGTGATTCTTGATGCCACTTGTCCGCCAGGCAGGTCCCCTGAGGAGCGAGGGGGCCCTGCAGGACGAGACTGGCACTTTGAAGCACAGGCGGAAGCCCGTGTCCGCCCCACCCTCGCCTCTACGGCTTCTCGCGTACGGGCGGGCGCAGCAGGCAAGGCGGGGAACGAGACTGGCCACCGAAGCAGGAGAAATACCGGTGAGAGGGCATCGCAACGCCGGCCGGCGCCTCGCCCCACAGCCTGAGCGGTGCCCGCTGGGACGCGGCAGCCGGGCTAGGGCTGGCGCTGGCCCGCAGAGCCCCCACAAAGGCCCGCCTACCCCCTCCGAGCGTGGAGCGGCTGTACCCGCCTACCCACCCACGGGGAGGCCCAGCCCGGCCTGGTGGCCCGGAGCCCCGAGTACCTGGGTGCCAGCGCAGCGCCAGCCGCCGGTACGCCCGCTTCAGCTCCTCGTCGGAGGCGTCACGCGCCAGCCCCAGCACCTCGTAGTGACACTTCATCGCGGCGCGCGGCCCCCGAGGAGCCGGCTCGACGCCGGGGGGGGGGAGGGGCGCCAGCCGGAAGGAGCGCGCCGCTCATAAAGCGACTAGGCCACCTCCTCCTGCTGGCTCGGAAGGCGAGAGGCGGAGAGAGCTGCCGGGGGCGGGGCGGGTACAACGTCAGGGGAGCGGCTCTGTGCCCGCTGGAGTGGAAATGTGGCCTGGCAGCTGGTCCAGACCCCGACTTGGGAATCATACAGGGGCCTCCACACCCCGCAACAGACACACGTTTGCTGTTCGGGCACCCAAGGCTTCGCAGCGGGATCCTCGTGGCTGCTTTGGGGGAGGTGGGTTAGTGGGATTGCAAAGCCGTCAGATTTGTCTCGGGGCGTTATTAACTCTTCAGGTACCCAAAAAAGTCACTTGAGGGACTCCCGAAGCTCCAGGGTTGAGACGGTTAACACACAGCCCATGTTAGCTGAAGGATGGGAAAACTACTCAGGTTGTGGCTAAGGCTAGAGAATGTTTGGAAGAGACCGTATCAGGCTGCAGGGCAAGCACCTATCTCTAACTTCTCCTGTGGACTGGGTGTTACCTAATTGCCTATTGCAGGTTTTTCACGTTTTTTTGCTGGGTAATTATAAACCAGTTGCTGCTCGCGGTAGGCTGTGTAGTGCTTTTTTTAAACAATGGTATCAGAAAACTAACAGTGCAGAGAAAGGGGTTAGCTCAGTTGCCTGCCAGATGGGAAAAGAACATACTTCTGTAGTAATAAAGTTTTAAGAACATCTGTTGACCCAGTAGTAGAAGATAAGTTCCCACAGCACTTCCAGTTTATTCAGCCATTTCCACAATACAGCTAGCTAAGCAGTCATGGCAGCAGGTCGTTCATATGTACCTGAAGTTGCAGAGTTTTGTCATCCTTACATGAACCTATAGAAGGCAGAAATGTACATAATTTGCCTATCAGCTTGCATAACCTCAATGTGAGTTGTAGTTATTATTAAGCACTGCAGTCACAGATGAGACTGATTAGGGAGGCATGATCCTCCATTCCAGCATCCACGACCCTGTCTCGAGTATGTAAACAGCTTAAATTGAACTTCGCTGCACCTCAGCCAGGCTGAATCACAGTGGGTCAGGGTGTGTATAGACAGAGCTAAGTTACATATGTAAGAACGCTTGCACTTGCCTAGTGATACTAGCCCACAGATTTGCATGTCTTAGTTTTTGGTTGCTTAACACCTCCAATCATTCAACTAGTAGAATACTCCCACTCCATTCAACCTGCAGTCTTATAACTGAATTCATTATTGAATGAGATTTGTTACTTGCACTGGATTAGCTGTAACCTCCATGTAATGGGATTCATTGTCCTTTTAAAAGGGGAGGGGGGGCATAAGATCCTGTTCCTGGGAGCTGGACTGAACAAAAGGGCAGGAAATGAGGCCTGGTACTAGTAGAGAGTAAATTGCAGAAAGGAAGGGTGTGATTGAATGCACCCTACAATTGTAGCCTATAACATGATCTTCATAGAGAGTATGCTTTGTGACACATCATTTAAAAGCTAGTAACTCATAATATCAAAGTGGAATCTCTACAGCAACATTATAAATTTATGAATGTAAAATGAAATTAGGACTGACAAGAGGCTACCTGACAGGTTGGACAAACCTGTTTCTCAAACACACAGGACAGGCTGATGCCCATCAATTTTGATGGTACCTGACCAGAGGCAATCACCTGTCAAGTACCCATGATTTGGCAAAGAGAGGTAGAAACGGACCAATCTGCATTTTAGCAAACAGTATAGAACCTCTTTCACCACAAGACTCAAACCTCACTGAGGGAATTAACTTCATCTAGTGATAATCTTCAGAAAACACACTTCAAAGTTGATAGGGCAAAAAACACACTGAGGTAGTCTCTGCCTATTCACCTATCCCATTTAAATCAAATAAGAAGCAAACACTGCCCCTAACCCCAAACAGCCATATGACTGCCGGGAGGATCCTGACTTGAAATTTGGTCAGCCCTATTGTTAGGAATATGTGGGAAGAGTTTGACTTTGAGCCAAGTCTACTTAAGTTTTAGCACTGGAAAAAGTTTGTTTATTTTGTAACTGTTTCTGACTTTAAAGCCCTAAGTTTATACTCACTTAAATTCTCTTTGTAGTTAAACAAACTCCATTTATTCCACAATCAAAACTAATCTCATGTTGTATTCAGACTAAATTGCTTTAGTAACTCCATTTAAAGTAAAACAAAGCAGCAGAAATGTAGCACTCTAAAGACTAACAAAATGATTTATTCCATTTAAAGCAGCATACTACTGGCTACTGTTCACTGCAAAAGCAATGAACTTAACATATCTGAACTGTCCAAAAAAGGACTACAAAACACACATTTTGGGGGAAATCTGGGGACTGGGAATGTGTTGGCATCATACTGCAAGTGGTGACCAAGGCTGATGGAAGCCAGAACATGCTAGCAGGCTGCAGTGAGAGAGATCTCTGAGGTGTGATCTGCATGCTTTGTGGTTGGCTCAGGGTAGCATATATGGCAGCCAAGCATGGTGAGGCACCCTGTTTTCACGGCAGATGGCAAGAATTCCTTACTTGACTAGACCCCATAAGGCAACAGGCAAATAGGGAGAAAACCCATGACACAGTTCCTTCAAGGGTGCAGAATCAAGAGCCCTATAGTGTAAGGTAAAACAAGGCTCACCTCTCTTCCAGCCAGGCAGGAACTCTTTGGAGAAGTGTAATATATAGACTGCACATTCTCCCTCAGAAATTGTAAAAGTTAAAATGGGAATCCAGAAGTCAAGAGGCAAGGAAAATTTAAACAACAAAACTTTTAGTCATGAGATGGATGAAAGTTACATATCCAAGTGTAGATTTACATTTATTTAATGTATTTATTTATAAATTTAAGGGTAAAAAATCCCACATTTTTAAATTAAGGATACCCCTATACAGATGAAACATGAAGTATATTTTGTTGTCAAATTACATATTGGCCCCCTCAAAAACCCAAACAAACAGGAAGGCTGCATATACCAAAATTTGAAATTAGTACATTAGAAAGAATATCCAATTTTGTAACTTTCATGACAGCCAAATTAGTAGACATTAAGCTACCCCTAAATTAGATTTGGGGATGTGCATCCAGCAGTGATGGTCATTTTTTTCAAATTTAGTCTTAGACTTTATGATGATTAGAAAAAAGATCTCATTGTATCTGTCAAACTATATTTCTAGTAACAGGAGAGGTTGGATCACAGTGCTAATTGAGATAGCAGGGAATGCAAGCGCAGAAAAGCAGCTAAAAATGTAAGAAATGGAAAGACTGACAGAAAACTACCCTTTCCTAAACAGGAATTCAGAAGTCCAGTACAGAAATATTTGAGAGGAATGGTTGAAAATCTTTGCCAATGAAAAATGTTTTTAAGTTATGTCCTTGAAGGCAATGACATACAGGCTATGTCTACACATGTCCCCTTCTTTTGGAGGTGGCATGTTGAGGAAGTTCAGAAGTTGCTAATGAGGCGCTGATGTGAATATGCAGTGCCTCATTAGCATAGTGACAGCCACACACGATTCAGAAGTGCCGCTTTTGGAATGCACATGTAGATGGGGGCCTTTTGACAGGACCCCGTGATTTCAAAAGCACCTTCTTCCTAAAATCAAATAGGGAGATGGGGCTTTCTAAGTCAGGGTGATCCTTTTGAAAGGCCCCTGTCTACACGAGCAGCGTGCATTCTGAAAGCAGCACTTTCATATGCACGGCTGCCTTTATGCTAATGAGGTGCTGCATATTTGTGTCAGTGCCTCCTTAGCATCTTCAAAGCTGCCTTATTAACATGCCCCCTCCAAAAGGAAGGGTCATGTGTAGACGCAACCATGCTGAAAGGCCTGGACTTATTAGGGACTCTTGAGGACTGCTTGAATGTTATTAAATCAAATACAGGTGTAAGTGCTGTTCAGCCCTTGCAACTGCATGAAGTAATGAAGAGGCCTGCACTAGGAAACTATCAAGTGAAGCACGTCTGTAAAGCAAACCCCGGGCACAAAGGGTGTGAAGCAGTCATCCTACTCAGCTTCTCATTCCATTGTTTTGAGCTTTCACTCTTCCGTATTTCTCTTCTTTGGGCCTTTTTCTCATCACTGGTGGGGTACCTTTACCCATTTCTTTCACCACAACCATTTTCCCTAATTAAAAGCTTTATGCAAAGTCAAGACAGGCACATAGCTAACAGAACCTGACATATCTACTAAAAGCCTGTAACACTACTCATTAGACGGGAGAAAAGTTCTTCAGATGCTAAAAGTGCATTACAAGGGTTGTAATTTATTAAGTAAATGTACCTTAATTCAAATTGTATCTACAAATGATAGCACAGGTGGTACAAAACTCCCAGAGCAACACAAAGTAAATATATTTTGCCCCGTTTTCTAGAAGGCAAATCCCCTTATGCTTTTGTAGATACTCTGTTCCACAGTGTCCAAAAGTTATCCGATGATCAAAATTACACAATCCTCTCTCTCCTCCAATAACCGTGAGAGGATATAGTTCTCTCAGGCCAAAAAGAGTGAACCGCTAGTGTACGCATGTTGCATCTCAGAGAAAAGTGTACTTACACATCATTGTAATATAGATAAGATCTTGACCACTGATGGACATGACTGGGGAGAGAGAATTCTGAATTAAGTACTAAATTCCTTTACGTAGTGCTCTCCACAAAGCCCCCAGAATTACTGATACATACAAGACTAATTTTCAATTGTAAATTTTTGGTCAAACATCCTTATTTTCTTCTTGCTACTGTCCCACAACTCCTTTCTCCTGCTAAACCCATATTTGTCTAAGACAGTAATTTCCCAAAGTGTGGTATCATGGGTGGTACACGAAAGGATATCCAGGGGTATGCGGCAGAAAATGAATTACTAAAAATCAGGAGCACTGGGACAGCACAGAGAGAAGGGGTATGCCAATAAGGCTGAAGTCCCAAAAGTGGTTTGCGAATGTTTTAAATTTGTGATCTTTGGAAGACACATGAACAACAAAAATAACTAACATTTTATTAAAAAACAAAACCACTCTGACATGATGAGCCATAATGCAGAAGAAATCCACATCTGGTTTTTCATTTACTCATAGTTGGTGACAAGCAGGCACTGGCTTTAAAAAATGAGATTTATAATATATGCCAGAAAGCTGTGAAATATAGCTAAGGACATAAGCATACAAGACTAAGATGACTTTCTGAATTTTTTTTTACCCCCCACACCCCATTTAAAAAAGTTTATGCTCCCACCCTGGAAAGTTTTTTTTGCTGCTTCCTTTGTCGTTGAAATAATTTCCTTTTCTTTTTCAAATTGATTTTTGGCTCTGGTTTCACCAACTCTATTTCCAATGACTTTTCTTCTGCTGGAGTTTCAAAGACAGTTTCAGTAGGATCTTCTGGAATAATTATCTTTTCTTCTTTTTTCCTAAATTTTTGCAGGTCCTTCACTTGCTGTTTTTCTCTAAATTTAGCAGCTACAGACAATCTTATCATCCGCCGTTGCTATAAAAACAGGAGAAATTAATGCAGTTGCACTGACAGGCAAGGAAGAGATGGAAAAGCTCATCTAAAAGTGGTATTTTAAAAGCTCACATCAAACTTTCTATTATAGAGGTAGAGACAAAAAAACCTTCTCCACTTATCATTAGAAAGTTACTCTTTAAAAAGATCTACCTTCAATTGGTAAATTCCTCAGAATACTGCCGTCTTCTCATTGAGAGATTACTCAGCATTACAAGTTTTATAAATCTGCTCAGTTCACATGCCAGATTTTGCCTTAAAATTATGACATTAAGCACACTGCCACATTGAGACCCTTAATCCTGCATGCAGTTCTCTTAGGCACAGGGTTCACTCATAGGCTTCATCTACACTTGCACTCCTCTTTCTAAAGAGGCATGCAAATGAGGGAAACAAATGCAAATGAGGCACATATTTACATATCTGGCATCTCATTTGCCTGTTCTTTCGAAAGAGCTTTCAAAAGAAGAAAAGCAGTGTAGACACAGCTCTTTCAAAAGTAACCCCGTCTTCAAAAGAACCATAAAAAAGGGAAGAAGTCTTCTTTCAAAGATCGTGTTAATTTTCAAAAAAACTGCATCTACACTGCTTTTCTTCTTTAGAAAGAAGTGCTTTTGAAAATATGCAAATGAGGTATATGTGCATTTTCCCCCTCATTTGCATGCCTCTTTTGAAAAAGCAATGCAAGTGTAGACGCAGCCATACAGACCAGCTTGTACAATCAAAGCCTAGGGAATTTGTTAAATTCAAGCAAAATCAAAGGCAAGATTGTTACCATGTTTGGAGACTGATAATGTGGATTCTCATACAAAGTTGGTCCTCCAAAGCTGCCCTGGAAAATCTTTATGAGATTTAAGACAAAACGAGGTCCAATTTCTACAAGAGCTGCATCTTCTTCTATGATCTGTGACAAAATAGATTTAATGAAAAATCACTTCCGATTCCTGTGCTGGACTTACACATTCTTATTATTCTTCTAACATTTTACACAGAGCCACCGGTGTGCAGGCCCAAACTAGTGTAATCAGTTTGTGTTTAGCATGTGGAAAGGTAGTTTTAGTTCACTTTAAAAATATTTGAAATCTTTGAAATAATTTCTTGTCTGCCTGCACTCATAGTAGGTAAAAAGGTTTCCTTTTAATTTATTGTAATTCATCGATTTCAAGTAATACATTTGGTGAATTTTTAAAAAGTTGAGAGGAAAAAAAAAAAAACTAACCTGATAGTTCCGAAACCATATCCTGTTGTCTGCAATGGAGAATGTGAATACATGATCAACAAAAGGCTGGCTTCTGGGGTGATATTGTGGTGTACTAAAAATCTATAACAAAAAGCCAAAACAATTTCTCATCTAAAATGATCAAGAGTCCAAAACAAAGTCTAGTTACCTTTGCATTCATCTTGTTTTACTATTTAATGTCCTGACTCTGCAAAGATTTACATATGTGAATGGTACCAATGACTTCAAGTGCATGTGTTAATCTTTGCATAGTTAAGATCTAAGTAGCAAGACACATGTATGCAATATAGAAACAGAGAGGAAACCGTGCTAGTCTATACACTATCAAAACAAAAAGCAGTCAAGTAGCACTTTAAAGACTAGCAAAATAGTTTATTAGGTGAGCTTTCGTGGGACAGACCCACTTCTTCAGACCATAGTTTTTTTTACCTGAAAGATCATCACAAAGATGGCTTTTAAGATGCAAAAAATCCCAAAACAAAGTTGGCACATACTGACCTGAATAAACAACTCTTTTAATAGAGCATAGTGTGGCTCCTTATCAAACACCTGGAAGAGAAAAATACAATTTTACGAACACACACACACAAAACAGCAGCAGCACAGAGAAAAAAAAATTTGAGAGATTCTATAGGTCAAGCAATCTGAAATTCTATACTTGCCGGATCAAAGGACAGAAGAGGCCGTGAGCCTCTCAGGCAGTTTCCAGTCATCTTCAGCTCTGCCAAAGTATGAACTACAAAGATTTTGAACAAAGTTTTAGTTTTTAAGCAGTTTTCAATAGAAAAAAAATAAAAGCAACAGAGGAGCATGTTTAACTTACTATTCTGTACTAAAAACTTGGCTGATGGTCCTTCAGGTGAATTTGAAAGCCTGAAACAAGATATCCATTACTAATGATAAGAAAAATACAGGTTGAACCTCTTTAAATTTGGAACGCTCTCGGCCGGCAACACCTGTAATCTGGCATGATATTAGTTAGCTGGACAACTCATTTTTCATAGATGTAGCAAAGTTTCCCCTAGTTCCATAAAAACTGTTTATAGCCATGAGTCCTGGCTGTCAGTGTTCTGTGCTATTATTTAGCTGTAATTTACCTCAAGTGTCTTCTAAGAGCCAAGTAAGCAGTCAAAGTGTTGGTAATGTGCTTGACAATATTGACCTCTTATGGTCCAGCAAATTCTCTCATCTGGCACTGGTCCGATCCTGAGGGTACTGGGCAAGAGAGGTTTAACCTGTACTTCAGGTTTCTATAAATTTCAACCAGACTTTGTATGAAATAGTTTTAAAACAAGCTTCTATAGACGTTAGTTTGCTTTAGATATTTTAATGAAAAATAGCTCAATGTATAATCAGCATCTCAAATGATGAGAAGTCATAGAAAATAGTGTAATTTTTGCTTACTTTGCTGTTTATAACACTTTTAAATAGCATTTTTGTAAGTAAAGCCACCCATTTACTCTTGCCATTACTGCCAATGGCTAACCCATTCTATGGGAAGTTTGGTAGACTGGAAATTTTGTGGCAGCTTCAGGTATATTCAAATATAAATCTATTTAAAAAAAAAAAAAATCAGTACACAAACCCCACAAAGAATCATGAAGCATTTCTCATCCTGAAAGAAAAAAAACAGAGGGAATGCAAGTGTATGTTGCTATAGGAATATATTTTAACGGTGCTTTTAAAAATGTTGCTCTTGAAAAGTGTTGATCAGTAAAGGTGTAAATCTTCAAACTGTTCAGTTTTAACTAGAGTTCTAGTCAGAACACAAGCAACTATGATTACAGAGGGAGCAATATAAATAAAGCAATGTTTTCTTACCACATGTAGAGATCCTGTTTCTTTTTGGCTTCAAAAAATATGCACTTATTGCAGTTTTTTATTTCACAAATCTATATAAAAAGAAGGCACATGTCAAACTGCTATTAAAAGTAGTTCCACTGATTTTTTTCCCCCACAAACTTGCCAAATCTGTCTCAACTATTTCTGTCCTGAAGCGAAAATATGCAAAAATAATTAATACCTGGTGCCTCCTTGAAAGGCTTTTACCTTTTTTTTTTTTGTATTCCCAGCAAACCACCAACTACCAGAAATCCACGAGATAGAGCACTAGACTGTCAGGGCACCTGGGTCTGTCTTGGCTCTGCCACTGTCTACCATGTGGCTTTGTTCAGGCAGACTGTTTTGGCCTATTTGTGCCTCAGATTTCCCAATCTAAAATGGCAGAAACACATTCTTTTGTAAAGAACTTTTCACTGGTAGTTTGCACAGTGAAGGAACAAAGTGATTCTATTCTATACAATATCAGAGGGGCAGCCATGTTAGTCTGTATCCACAAAACCAACAAAAAGCCCTGTGATACCTTACAGACGAACAGATAACCTGCATCTGACAAAGCGGGTCTTTGCTACAAATGCTTATGCTCCAATAAATCTGTTACTCTAAGGTGCCACAGGACTTCTTGTTCTTCTCTGTAGGTTCTTATTCTTGAAATTAAGTCTTCCTTTATCAATAATCCATTTCCTATTTCAAAGCAAGATGACTCTTTTTTAATAAAAGGTAGCTGTGCAACTCTGTATCTTCACAAAACAAAAAAAGCATTCCCATAGCATTTTAAAGACTAACAAAATAATTTATTAGGTGATGAGTTTTCATGGGACAGACCCATTTCTTCAGATCTGGAAAATTCTGATAAATGAGACGAAGGAAATTTAACAGAAAGATAGAAAAAAATGAAATAAATCCTGATGAATCAGCTAGCTAAGATGCAGGGGTGGAGCGAAGAAAATTACTGAAAGTGTCTATTAAGTGAAGTGGGCTGCCTGGGATCACTAAGAATATCAAAGATGGGGAAACTGTTTTTGTAATGTGTAAGATAATCAATATCTTTGAGTCCGAGGTGTAAAATGTCAAACTTAATAACTAATTCCAATTTGGAATTTTCCAGATCTGAAGAAGTGGGTCTGTCCCACAAAAGTTCTTCACCTTATAAATTATTTTGTTAGTCTTTAAAGTGCTATAAGACTGCTTTTTTACATAAAGGTTCATGAATAGCAATCACTTGCATCCATAAAGTTATTTAATACATTATAGCAATGGCAGCAGCAACCCCAGCACAAATAGACAAGAAGGCTTGCCCAGTCTACCCTTCTTTTCCCCTCCTTCAACTGAACATGATACCAGGGGACTGAAGCACAAAGAAAAGCAGTTTGGTTTTTTTTTCCCATAGAGATAAGAAGTCAAAGTCACTGAATTGAAAAAAAAACCCCCCCCACAAATATTAGTTCAGTTGTGGCATTACCTCATTAATTACAAACAGCTTATCCTTACGGTCCATTTTAGTATCTGGAAACAAAGAAAGAAGAGCCACTGAGCAGTTTTGTATGCTTTAGTACATTATGAAAGGATATCACCAATTAAAAAAATTGTTTTCTGAAAATATTTCACCATTACTACAGAAGAACTAAGCATTTTCAGTGTTTGCATTTCTCAGCAGTTTGCATATAACTTGCTTTAGTGTTCACATTATTTCACCTCTTATTAAGTGGGTTGCTGTTAATATCCATTTTTGCGCATACCAGTTTAAGGCCCCAATCCAGCGAACGCTGAAGCATGTACAGTAAAAGCTGTGCTATCTGGCCCTGTACCAACTGGAATTCTCTATAAACGGGCACTTCCAATCATCATCACACACATTGCCTACGTGGCTCTGCATGGCTACCTGGAAGCAGTGACATGTCCCTGATGCCCCTGTGTGGAGGCCAAGAGGGTTCAGGATGCAGGAGCTGGGCACAGGCTCTGGGAGGGAGTTTCAGTGTGGGAAAGGCTCTGGAAGCAGGAGGGATTTCAAAGTGTCAGATGAGAGGGTGCTCTTTTCAGGCACTTTCACTTAAGTCAATGGAATAGGGAAAGAAAGCAAAGCATGCATCTGAGTGTACACAATAGGGCTGTCAATGGCAGTGTACTCACATGATTAAACTCAAAAACATTATTCACATTTCAATATGTAAGAGGGTTACAAGGAAGAGGGAGAAAAATTGTTCTCCTTAGTCTCCAAGGATAGGACAAGGAGCAGTGGGCTTAAACTACAGCAAGGGAGCTTTAGGTTGGACATCAGAAAAAACTTAACTCTTACAGTGATTAAACACTGGAATAAATTACCCAGGGGGGTATTGGAATCTCCATCACTGGAGATATTTAAGAGGAGGTTAGACAGACATTTATCAGGGATGATCTAGACAGTGCTTAGTCCTGCAGTGAGAGCAGGGGACTGGTCTCAAACTCTCAAAGGTCCCTTCCAGTTCTAGTGTTCTATGATTCAGAACAATACCAACTGAAATTTTAAAATATATTGACATATTGATTTCAATTACAACTTTGAATTCTAAGTGTACAATGCTCATTATTTATTAAATACTTCCACTCTAAAAATGATAAACAAAAGAAAAAGTTTTTCAATTCAACTCAGACTAGTGCGCTCTCTATCATGAAAACACAGCTTACAAATGCAGGGGGGTTTTCGTTACAAAATTATGTTTAAAAAAAAAAAACAACAACTTTAGAGCCCATAAGTCTACTCAGTCCTAATTCTTGTCCAGACAATCAATAAAAAGACCCCAAAAGTCTATTTAATTTACAGAGGATAATGCTGCCCACTTCTTGTTTACCATGTTACCTGAAAGTGAGAACAGAAGCCTTTGCATGGAACCGTTGTAGCAAGCATTGCCACATATTTACGTGCCAGATACACAAAACATTTGTATGCTTCTTTGTGCTTTGGCCACCACTCTGGAAGACACAGTGATGACACGCTACCACCTCCCACTCCCTTTTTTTTTCTTTGTTAGTTTAAATTCATGACCGAACTCTCTGAGAGAGAACTGTATATCTCTTGCTCTGTTTTACATTGAGTCTGTTCTAGTATGGCTATGGTCTGAAGGAGTGAGTCTGTCCCACGAAAGCTTACCACCTAATAAATTATTTTGTTAGTCTTTAAAGTGCTACTGGACTGCTTTTTTGTTTTGACAGAATATAGACTAACATGGCTATCTCTCTGTTACTATTGTGACACACAGTACCCATTATAGGAGTCTTGGATGATGACCCAGATTATGCTCATTTTAAAGAGCACTTCCACTGCAGATTTGATAAAACACAAAAGGTACCAATGTGAGATTTCTAAAAGGTAGCTACAGCACTTGACTCAAGGTTTAAGACTCTGAAGTGCCTTCTAAAATTCTTGAGGGACAAGCTGCGGGGCATACTTTTTTAAGTCTTAAAAGAATGCCACTTTGATGTGGACAGTACAGGACCCAAACCATCGAAAAAGAAAAATCAACCTTCTGCTGGTGAAATCTGACTCAGCTGATGAAAGAGAAGATAGAATTGGTCCACACTGCTTGAAAAATTATCAAGCAGAACCTATCATAAGCATGGACGCATGCCCTCTGACTTGGTGTTTGAAGCACAAAGAGGCATGACTCTTCAGTACAGCTGGAAAATAAATATCTCGTGATGCTGGCTATAACAAATCCTTGTGAATGCCTGTTCTTACATTCCGATGACATCGTAAGAAAGATGCAACCAGCATTCTCTAACGTAAATGTAAACAAACTTATTTCTCCTAACAATTGGCTGGACAAGAAATAGGATTGAGTGGATTACGTTTTACTTTTGAATGCAGAGTTTTTGTACATAATTCTTCATTTGTAAGTTCAGCTTTCATGATAAAGAGATTGCATTGCAGTATTTGTATTAGGTAAATTAAAAGTACTATTTCTTTTGCATTTAAATATCCAAATATTTTTAATCAAAAATACAGTGGGCACTGAATACTTTGTATGTGGTGTAATTGAAATCAATGTATCAGAAAATGTAGAAAACATCCAACATTATTTAAATAAATCATATGGTATTAGCAGCATGATTGATCATGATTAATTTTTGTAAAACTCAGATAGTCTTCATCTTAATTAGAGTCCAGCAATTATTCTGTGCAGCAACAGGGGTAAATAATGTCAACAATGGACAGCCAGCCTTATAAAATAATAATTATGCACGATCTTTTTTAAAAAAAAAAAAAAAAAAGGCTGTTGGAGGCAAGGAACTTAGCAAATGAGACCAGCCAAAAACAGTGAAAGTTAGATACACGCAATACTTAGAGCCCACCTGCTTTAGAGTGGGGCATCAATGTTCTCAAGTCTTGCATAAGATGTCTCGTTCTGAAGTTTATTCCTCTAGAAGAGAAAATGAGGATCCGCTCTTTGTTTTTCCATTTACCCTAAAAGAAATATGAAATTAAGATGAAAAACTATTTCTCATCTTATACCTTTTAAAATCAAAGTTAGCGTTTCCTTAAAGATATTTCAGATTTTAAAACAACTGCATTTGTGCAAAAGTTTCTAATTAAAACGATGTGTTGCATTTCGATCAAGCTGTAGCGAGATAAGCATTTAGGTAGACTACTCCATTTCCACACTTGACTACATTTTTCCTACATAAGCCACCCTAAACAAGGCAATGTTTTCAATGATACACTGTTGATATTTGAGGATGCTCATATAAAATGTCCCCTTTAGGTTTGGATAAATTTTGTGTATCAGCGTGCACCTGCTTGCAGTCAGAAAGGGTGAGTTGCCATGAAATGTATGTGTTTTTCGTATTTAAACAATAACCATGAGGATCAGGGTTGGGTCAGGAACCTAGAGTGACAAAAAAAATGCATCTGTGTGTAGCAAAATGACATTAAGTGCATGAAAGTTAAACTGCATACAGTGACAGTACCAAAATTATTTATCTTGTAGAATTTTAAGATTAAGAGTGAAGAACTCAGAGAAGGGAATAGTATCATTTACTCAAGAAAGTACTTTGAATGAAAATCCCAGCCATACAATCCATTCCAGGGAAATGGCAGCTTCTTCTAAAATATCTTATGAGATCTAGGAATAGTTAATTCCCATGGAGAGGAAATGCCAATATCCACAAGGTACTCATCCTGATCCTCCCTTTGACTTAACAACTGAATACTGATGGTCTTTGATTAAACTCCTCCTTCCACTTAGTCACTGATAATGGAACTGCAGCTTTATGGGCTGTGCAGAAAGCCAATAATAGAAGCACCACAGATCATGGCAGTCACAAAAAAAGCTGCTCTATTGCTTCCTCTACAAATTGAGCTGAAAGCTAGGGAGTTGTAAAGCAATACAGGATAAAAGGGGCTGTTGTAAAGGGATTCTGTTAATTCAGCACAAAAGACTGGGCTAGCTCCCATAGACTATAGCACTTCCAATTTCAACATGCAAATTATTTAAAAAAACTGAAAAGCAATCAAATGTACACTTACCAAACCATCTCACTTGGGACATTTCCTAAATAAAACAGTTCCTATATCTCCGCTGAGCATCGAGACTGAGACCAATATTTTGAAGGAGGAAGTAGAAAATGTAGTGAAATTACTAGAGAACAACAAGAGCGCTGGAAATGATAAGATCACGGGAGAGATGATCAGATATGCAGGAGAAAGTATGATTCAGGAAACACACACACTATGTAATATAGCACAAAAAACAGGAAGGCACGTACAGAATGGACAAGATCCATGCTTGTGACAAGACACAAGGAAGGAAGAGTATTGGAGTGCAAGAACTACAGAAAAATTGTCCTAACAAGTCATCTAGGAAAGGTACTGATGATGGTACTGACGGAGAGACTGAGATTGCAGCTAGAAGAACACGTACTGAACGAGCAAGCGACATTCAGGAAAGACAGAAGTACGATACTGCCAATATTGGCACTAAGATCGATAGCAGAGAAAGCTCAACGAAAGAACAAGAATATCTACAATTGTGTCGTCGATTTTCAGAAGGCATTTCACAGTACAGTCAATTATGCAGAAAGTGACTTGGGCAGTGCTGGAGTCATATGGAGTGGATAGCAGAATGATACCATTATTCAAGGATATCAACGACAATGCAGAGGCAGCAGTGAGAACGTGGGGAGAGTTGGGAAGTTGGTTTAGAACAAGTAGAGGCACGAGACAAGATGATCTGATATTGTCGAGTATCTTCATCATGCACCTAGAGAGCGCGATGGACAAGATCAAGGAAGAGGTAGAAGGGATATCTGCGCATGGGATGAGAATCAACAATTTGAGGTTCGCAGATGATATCGTTATCATTGAAGATGAAGAAGAGCTAGCGAGAATGGTACAGTTGCTAAATGAGGAAGGGAAGTGGTATGAACTGATTATGAACATCAATAAAACAAAAGTAATGCTATCTGGAGATAAAGAAATAGGAAGGAAGATGAGTGTAGACATAATTGAACTAGAGAATGCAGAGAAGTTTGCATATCTGAGGAGCAACATAATGTATGATTGAGACTGTAAGAAGGAAATAGCAACTAAAATAGTGAAAGCAAGAGTGAGTCAGAAGGCAATGGATAAGATCTGGAAAAGCAAAATGATTAGCTTAGGACTGAAGGTGAGCGTCTTAAAAACATGTACTCAGCAGCATGTTGTACAGATGTGAGATGTAATAATCAAAGATTCAAAGAGAAGGATATTGGCATTTGCGAATTGTTATAGAAAGATCCTGAGAATATAATGGATGCATAAAGTTACCCGTGAAGAATTATACAGGAAGATACAGCAGCCAAGAGTGGCAGGTGAGCCAATTTTCATTGGCATGCAAGGCAGGAGCTCAGTCCCACCCACCATCCCACATGAAGCCAGAAGGTTGCTCAAAGCCATGCCACCTGTGATTTAACAAAAGACCAGCTAATGCTACCAACCACCACCTAAACAGTAAAGCTGTGCATCTTTATCTATTAATGAAGTCAGTATGACTACTAGTGACTTTAAAAAGTACCACTATTGCTTGGGCTGTACACAGAGGTCAAAAAGTCAAATTTCAGCACTCTGCCTCAGAAGTTGCTGACCTCTAGTTTAGATCATGGATTTGAGTCAGAATTTGGGGCTGGAGATTCCAGAATCATCACTGGCCTCAGACAGGACTCAGCATGGCCCATCTTTGATGGAAGCCAGAAGAAAAACTGTCTCCAGGCAGGATGCAATGCCTCACTTTGATCTTAGCTCAGACAGTACCTTGTGTGTTCAAATGTGGTATCTCTATGTTACTAGTGTGTTCAAGGTAGCTGCACAGTGCATATCGCGACAGTGGATCATGACAAGTGCTTCCATCCCCATCCTCTCCACCCCCCACCCCCGAAAAAAGAGGAACGGGTACTCAGCTGGCTCCCGCCCCCTCCCCCAGCCAATCCCAAGGCTAGGGCTACCAAGGTGCAGGTACTTAGTACTGGCACGTATCAGCACAACGAAAGCACTGATTGCAACCCTGCTTTGCACACCTGTATGAACAGCTCAGGCACTACACAGATGAAAGCATCCCAGGTCTCTATGGAGACCAGCGCTCTGGGCCCTTTCACGCCAGTCAGGGCGCGGCCCTGGGGGAATACTGATGGTTCTGACGGAAGAGAGCTACTTTTTAAATGAGGCATTTTCGCTAAGGCCTGAGGCTAGAGAAGACCAATCCCCCGCCGCGGGACATGCCCCCTAAGAAGCAACCTTCACCCAAAAAGGCAGGCCAGGCCCTCCCCGCCTCACAGCGCGAACGACAAGCAAGAGGCACCTTGCTCCCATCCACAATGAGAAGGAAATAGCCCAGAACACCCCGGCCTCTGAGCGGCGGGAAAGACTGGCCATGCAGACACTCGGCGGGGGAGGGGCAGGCCTCAGGCGGGAGCGGACCAGCCGCTGTCTGTACCTTGGAGACAGGAGCCGGGATGCTGTGCTCCTCCCTCTCCGCTCCCGGCGGCCCGCTCCCATTCGGAGCCCCTCGAGCCCGTTTCCTGGGCCGAGCCCCAGCATCTCCACGCTTCCTCTTGGTCGCCGCCATCCTGTTTACACGTCACGCGCCTCTCACCCAGAAGCTGCGTTTCCACTCTGGGCGTCCACGCCTCTCTCTATGGCACACGCGGCGCTGCGCCGACGGATTCCGTTTTACGACAGCCGTAAAGCACGGCGTAGGGGCCGAGTCGCGCTGCAGGAAGGGTCCCTGTTGTGACTGCGGTAGGCCACTGAGAAGGGGGGCGGGTAGGATCCCGCGTCCCGAAACCGGGAGCGGTTCCCCCTTCGTCGCTCAGCTCTGTCCCGGGCGCTGAATTGCGGGGCGGGTGCCTTGGCCTGGGTCTGCTGAGCGCTTACTGCACAGGGGCCGCTTGGGACCCCATTAGCACCTGGCTGGGAGCGCGTCAGGCCTCCCGCAGCTTCCCGAACTCGGGCCTCGCCTTTGCGAGCGGGAAGCTGGTATCTGCCCTGCGCGGATCCGTATAGAAATAAAATGAACTGGTCGCTCCAGCAGGGGTCAGTGGCACAGGTGTAGGAATACTTGGTGCAGCTGGTACTTCGCTATTTTAGTATTATTAGGCCCCATCATCTCTCTCAAGGAGCTGAAAGAGCTTTATTTGTTATTATTTGTGTGCATTCCCGATCCATTAATGAAAATTTAGTTATACCAAAGCAGCGTTGTCAGTACATCCCCACCAGTGAAGCTTTTTCCATGTTTCGTTCATAACCAGCAAATCAGATTAACAGAAGGATGTTGTCTCTTTTTAGATTCTCTTTGAAACTGCTTCTCAAGCTCTCACTGTCGCAGGGAAGAGTGAATTGGTGAATTCAAACTAGATAATGCCATTTGCTACTCAGCCTGAAACTGGAGATGATCAGTATGTTTTAATTGCCAGTCTTGACAATGTCAGGAATCTCTCAACTATCTTAAAGGCCATTCATTTTAAAGACCATGCAACATGTTTTGCAACTACAAATGGAATCAAGGTTACAGTGGAAAATGCAAAGTGCCTGCAGGCGAATGCCTTTATTCAGGTAAGAAGCCTAGCCCCCATCAGTACATCTGCAATCAGTTTTCCCCATATTTAAAATGCCATTTTTTTCCTTTTCTCTTGCACTTATTAGTGACTTTCCCAATGGACACAGTCCAATCAATTCAAAAAACAGAAGGTGAGACCAGTGGGTCCAGGCGTTAGATAGCTCAATTCTAGAGTTGCGACAGTGTAGAATGTTGACAGTATTGAGAAATGCTGGAGGGGGAATTGTGCTAATAGTTTGTTATTGAAGCATATGAGAGGATCACCATTATTTTTGCATTACACTATGGCCCGTTTTCATCTTGAGAGACAGTAGTTAGCAGCAGCATGGAGGCCCTGTGGACAGCATTTGAGTCTGCAGCTTCTCTCATGGCTTATCCATCCAGTCTTGGATTTGCACAGTCTATTGCAATAACCGCAAGTCAGTCTATTTCCAAATTCTTGAGTCTGAGACTATCAAAACAAAAAACAGTCAAGCACGGCTTCCTCTTTGTTACTATTCAACATTGAGTCTGAGAGTTTTTCCTTCTAAGACAAAGTTCTTTTGTGTGGCTTGCACATATACTATCAAAGGATGATGTGCCCCGTTGGAGCTATCGGGTAGTGTGATCTGATGATGTAGATTCCCAGGATTTTGGATTGATGCATGTATCCTTGAATCTTAGCTTTGGTCCTCCTCTTGTTCTCAACCCACATAACAGTTCACCAAGGAGGATTTCTTTGTGAAGACGTTAGTCACCCATTCTTCTCACATAATCAAGCCACTGTAGCCTTCTGCTATTGAGGATTGCTATGAAGTTTATGCTCCAATATATGTTAGGTGCCACAAGACGACTTCTTGTTCTTAAGAAAGCTCAGTTTCTTAGGCACCAGAGAGGAATTGTCAAAATCCTATGTTTAAGGTAGAGAATCTGACTCACTAAGTGTACTGAAATACTGCTGGATATTAGAGTTAGAGGTGGAAAAATACCTTGTAGGTCATTAAGCATAGCATCTGAGGCCAGTGCAGGATTATTCACTATGAATATATTCTTCATGGGTTTTTCTAATGCATGTACAAGTGACTCTGATAAACATTCCACCATTTGCCTAATGGAAGACACTGCTACAATTGCATACAGCTCAGTCTTGGGAAGCTTTTACAAATACTCAGCATTATTTTCTTTTCCTTAATTCCATTACTTCCAATTATACCTTTTTCCATAACAGTAAACACTTTTTTCACCAGACAGTAAAAAAGTTCATTATTGTTCCTTTTAAAATATCTTAATAATCTCTCAGCCTAATAGTAGTAATAGTTTATATTTATATATCCTTTTCCATTTCAGACTCTGTGTTCTGCATTCAGATACCATTTATCTTTTAGAGAGTTAACTGTTGTGAATTAGGTCATGAAGCAATTACTGTGGTGAGCCCTACTAGACTGAGTTCACTCCCCTTGACATCAGCCTCATTGCATCTGTCCTCACTTGTGAATAACACTGTAAATTATTTTTTCTCAACATTTAGTTAATACTATGTTACCTTTTTCTATCATAGTAATTTCTCATTTGATTCTCCCCATCTCCACCAAATAGGGTGGAGGGAGAATTAATTAAAAAAAAAACAGAAAAGGGAGGGAAGCGGTGAGGGAGAAAATTCATTCTCTCTCTAGTGCAATATTTTGACCTCCTCGCTTTATTTCTTTGAATTTTAAGAAGTCATATTACACTAGAGAGAGAATGAATTTTCTCCCTGTCCTCTTCCTTTCCTTTCCTGTTTTGGATTTATAGAGATGATTTTAAATCCCTGCCGTACAAAGGGAAGCAAATGTTATTGCACTTTTTCCATACATATAATTATTTTTTATTTATTTTTACAGGCAGGGATTTTCCAAGAATTTATTGTACAGGAAGAGTCTGTGATGTTTCGAATCAACTTGGCTGTTCTTTTAGACTGCTTGACCATTTTTGGTACAAATTCTTTGCCAGGTATAGTGCATTCATGTCCTGATCTGATGTCCTCAGTCAGAATGAAGCCTGTGCTTCTGGCTACCTCCAGGTGGCTTTATGAAAGTGATCTTTCCCCTACTAAGTCTCCCCTGTGAAAAGCATCTAACATTAGTTGATTAGGTGTCACACTAGCTTTTTAGGTTGCTGCTGGTGTGACCGTGAGCGTAGGTGCATAACCAACTCCAGATGCTATATTGTGGAAAAGATGGCCATGGACACAGTTATAAGTAAAGGGTTGGGGAAAGGTGCCCAATGAGATGTCTTAAGTTTGGATGACAATATATGTTTATAAATAAGATTTGTAAGAGAAATGGCAGAGGAACAGATCCAGAAAATGTGAAGGAAGAGGCCTTGCCTATCCTACTTCAAAAAGTTGACCCAAGTTACATAACTATTTGTTATATGAATTACAAAACAGGAGTCAGTGTAGCGTAAATCCACTTGCTGCAGTGTCCACATTGCATTGTGTCAACAGGAGACATGCTCCTTTTGACTTCCCTTACTCTTCCTGAAGAGAAGTACGAACAGAAAGCACTCTGTAATTGATTTAGCAGGTCTTCCCTGGACCAGCTAAATCCACCCTGGTGCATCAATCACAACAATGCTGATCTAGCCCTAAGCATAGACAAAGCCCATAGAGGGGCCAAGCATTGCAAGTCGAAGGAAATCCAGGAATAGTGCAAGCTGTTTCTGATAAGTAAAAGCCAACCATGTACTTAGTGCTTATGGTCCTTTTTTCCTGTAGCTTTTAAACAGCTTTTGCAAAGATAGATAAGCAGACAGGTTAAGCGACCTGTTTAAACTCACCCTGGCTACGTCTACACTAGCCAAAAACTTCAAAATGGCCATGCAAATGACCATTTTGAAGTTAACTAATGAAGCGCTGAAATACATATTCAGCGCCTCATTAGCATGCGGGCGGCCGCGGCACTTCAAAATTGACGTGGCTCGTGCAGACGGGGCTCCTTTTCGAAAGGACCCCGGCTACTTCGAAGTCCCCAGATAGGAATAAGGGGACTTCGAAGTAGCCAGGGTCCTTTTGAAAAGGAGCCCCATTTGGACGAGCCGCGCGGCAGCGAGCCACATCAATTTCAAAGTGTCGTGGCTGCCTGCGTGCTAATGAGGCGCTGAATATGTATTTCAGCGCTTCATTAGTAAACTTCGAAATGGCTGTTTGCATGGCCATTTTGAAGTTTTTGGCTGGTGTAGACACGGCCCCTGTGAGACTTTAGAACGGAACCTTCATGCCCAGCTTTGTAGTCAATCCATTAGACCCCAGCTACCCTAAACTGTTGTAAAAACACTCATAGAATTCAATGGCTGAACACTCTTTCTAGGGACAATAGAAAGTCAGACTTATGAACTGGTCAGTCAACTACACATCTCATTTGGAATCAAGTGTGTGCAAATAAGACAGCAGCAACAAAAGAAAATACAGTATTGTTAAATGTAGACTATTAAAATAATAAAGGGAAAGCAGCATTTGTGTTCTGCATAGCAAAAGTTCAGTGTTGTCTCCAGTCAAACTTCTGAAAGAACCATACTGTTACAGAAGTCTGTTCCTGATGTGTTTGTAACTGAGGTTCTTTTGTACTTCTGTGGCCTCCATCAAACTATAGCATATGAGTACCTCAAAAACAATTAATTGCTCTTCACAGCATGTTTAAGTACTACCCCATTTTACAGATGGGGAACTGAAACAGAGTAGGACTGTTACTTGCTTGGTTTGCGCAGGAAGTGTGTGGGAAAGCTAGGAACTAAATCCAGATCTCACCTGAGAATTCCCAGGTCTTAAATACATGATTAACCTTCCTCTAATTACAGGCCTCAGTTACTAAAAAAGCCCCTTGCTTTTCACCTTGTGTACCATAGACAAGATATTTTGTAAAACTACACAACTAGGTATCTGTAGCCTCTATTTGCCAGAAGCCACGAAAGGGTGGCAGGGAATGGATCACCTGATGTTTGTGTGTTTTGTTCATTCCCTCTGGGGAACCCAGCATTTTCCACTGGCAGAAGATAGAATACTAGGCTAGATGAACCTTTAGTTTGACCCTGTATGGAGTTTCTTATGTTTGTTGAATTCATGTATTTATTGCATATGTGATTAGTTTTCCTACTTGATCTCTTAAAAATGACTATCAGCTGCTATTTCAAAATGAATTATTGCACTACTTATATGAACTGTGAATTAATATTCATTTGTCAGACATCCTCTTATTTGATTTTACATATTAGAAGTTGCAAACAGTTCCCAAATGTTTTTTGTTAGGTGTTATCTGGGAATCAGAGTAGATTAGAGTCACGTACATTGTAGATAGATACCGATTTTTGTGACAGACAGAATTTAGTAAAGGTCTGCCAGAGACTGCGCTGAGTATAATAAATTAATCTGTGATCCAAGCATAGCTGGAGTCCAGGCCTCCAAAGGTCACACCATCTAGCTTTTAAAAAAAATGTTAATTTTATCATTTCAGGTACTTCAACAGCACTTCGAATGTGTTACCGTGGTTACGGCTACCCTTTGACCCTATTTCTAGAAGAAGGAGGTGTGGTAACTGTGTGTAAAATTAACACTCAAGAACCTGAAGATACACTAGATTTTGATTTCTGCAGTACCAATGTGATTAATAAAATTATTCTGCAGTCAGAAGGGTTACGAGAAGCATTTGCTGAATTAGATATGACCAGCGAGGTCCTGCAAATTACCATGTCTCCAGACAAGCCTTATTTCAGGTATCAGAAAGTGCATGCCCATTTAGCAACTTGAATTGCTCTCTGATGGTGTGGAATTGTTGCTGCTTCTTCAGTATCATACAGATCTGTGCCATAGCTGTATAAGTATGTCTTCTGTTATGGTCTGCTGCATTACATGTGAAGACTTCAGTTATTCAGACAAGAGATCACGCAACTGTTCATTCTTTATTTCTCAGCCTCATGCTTATAGAATACATCAACATAGAGGAATACGTTTAAGGTTAAGGTCCATTTGAAGCCATAGCATAAGCAGGTACAACTCTTTTTATTTAGTATTTTGTACACCATGTGAAACAAATTCCAGCCTGTGTTTTGAATCAGTTCATTTAGCATTTCTGGTTATAAAGAGTCGGTTCTCTGCATGGCCTTGGAAGAGGTGACCGATCAGGGCTGAAAAATCAGTTTCATGCTGGAGGACATAGGTGAATTTATGAGCCTTCCACTTTCCTGGCAGCTCTGCAACTAGGTACTGTGGAGCAGGTTTCTTTCAATTTCTGGTATAACTGATTGAGGCCTCTACGAGCTAATGCAATACAATAATTAGTCTTTCATTAGTCAGCTGCTGTCAGGGGAAATCTTGAGTGCCACAGATCTTATGCTTGTAATTTATTCAGTCTAATAGAAAATTAAATGCTGGCTGTGCTACCTCATTTCTCATGAACACTAGACAGCTTGGTGAAACCTGCTTTGAAAATTGTCCTGATGTATAACAATACTTTCACTTTCTGTTTCTACTTTTCAAATTTGATAGTGCCAATGCCAAATGCTTTGCTGTTGGTGCATTTTGTCTTTTAGATTATCCACCTTTGGGAATGCAGGAAGTGCTCATCTTGACTATCCCAAAGACTCTGATTTGATGGAAGCATTTCACTGCAACCAGACCCAAACAAACAGGTCAGTGATTAGTATAGTAATAGTCTGACTTACATTCTTACCCAGAAGCTAAAAAAAATGGTTTTATCTGCTACTGGAGTGTCTGGCTTTCCCTAGAATATAGAGTGGTACTTAAAAAAAGACAATCGTTTTCATCTGTTCAAAAGCTCAGTAAAAGGAATTAGTGTATAAAGTGCATGCTTTGATGCAGTAACATGGAAAAGTTAAACCATACTGCAAAACTACTACTGTAGTTCAATATGTTATTAATTGGTTTTGTCACTTTTGTCCATTACTTGAGAATAAGGTTTCAACTGCTGTTACATTTTATATACTTAAAAATGTTTTTTTCTTTACCTGCAGATATAAGATGTCCTTACTCAAACCATCTACTAAGGCACTAGCTTTATCTTGTAAAGTGTCCATTCGGACAGATAATAGGGGATTCCTTTCACTACAGTACATGATTAGGAATGAAGATGGACAGATCTCTTTTGTGGAGTACTATTGTTGCCCTGATGAGGACATGACTGAATCAGAACTATAGCTGTATGATATGGACTATGCCTTTTGTAGACACTCAAAATGAAAAATATTTAATTTGAAAACTTGAAGGGTTCCAGATTGATAACCCAGAAAATGGACTCCTTGTTTATCCACAGAAAGAGCAGAACAAGCCACTACAATGAAGTTTCTCCCATATTACTTTGCCAGTGTTTCTCACTGTGACCTGGCATGACCATTGGTAAAAGTGAAAATGTAGCAAATCCTTGGCCACTGGGCTGAGGCTGATACGGCTGCTCTAATGGTGGTAGTTTTGTGATATGCACACTTCTCCACTGCAAACTTTGTGCTGTCTCCAAACAGCCCATTGGGTATTTTGTCACTATTGTTGACATAATCACCAGCACAAGCAGTGTAGCAAATCTGTGAGAATAGCAGTATGTTAATCCACTAGTTTTTGGCTATGGTTTGCTCTGAGTGTGGATGAAACTAATACAGGTAATCACATCTGAATGCTTGTTTGTGTTACTTGGGTTGTCCAGATTTCCAAAAAATTGTTTTTGAGACTATAATGGAGAGTGAAATTTGAAACTGACTTTTCTATAGCAGTAAACTGTGGTCTTGTCACAAGTACCAAACTATTGAATGCTCTGGAATTTCATCAGGGATGCTCATGCTGTACTGGTAACCTAGCACAGAATCCAACAAATCACAAAGTACATGGAAAGTGTCATTTTTGATCTTCACCTTTTTTCTGGGGGTGGGGGGTCGGGGAGAGACGGGAGACATATAACTCATGGTATTGAAATTTGTTCCTTTTCACTCTCTCTTCCACCCCATTCATTTATCACTGTCTTTGAGAAGAAAAAGCATTTATTTATTACATTTTTAAGGAAAAGGAGCATTGGGATACAATAGAAGCTTAATTATTCAGCAACCCTGGGGATCAGGGGTGGTGTTGGATAATCAAATTTTCCAGATAGTTAAGCAGGGCAGCCCTGGCCAGCCCTGGCCAGTGATGGAGCCGATGCTGGTTAGTTGAAAGTGGTTATCCAGATGTTGGATAACATGTCTTTTACTTTACTTATTTAGGGGAATAAAAATTCCCAAGAAATTGTATTGATTTTTATAAAATACTATAGTTTGTTACAATTGGGTGACCAGTTGTCTTTAATAGTTTGACAAATTGTATGTACGTTAACAAATCTATATGTACCACATGAATACCTTGCTGCATTTAGAAATGTTTTTGTATTTTTTTAATAAAAAGCAAAATGAATGAATTATTTCCTGAAAATAAAATGCAGTGGTATAAAATTGATAGATTTTGCTTATTCCTGACTGCTATTTCAGTGTCACACGCAATCACTAAGAATGTCAGATGGGTGATTCATGATACTGTGGATTCACAAAATATATCTAAGGGGACAACCTTTCAGTGACTTGCATCCTGTGCACTCACTGAAGTTATTTCTCCATATTTTCAACCTTTTTCAAAAAGAGAGAATCAGGGCCAGGGCACTAATTGGTAAAGTCACCAATGCAAGAGATGGTTTCTTGAGCAAAGGCTTACCAGTCATTTATCTGAGGGAAGCTGGTACTTGACTTCTGTAGGAATGAGTCAATATTGGTAAGTGAAGCCCCAGTACTTCCTTCTTCAAATTTTCAAGCCATGAATCCAAGTTTTAAGATGAAGATATGGTTCCAGCAGTAAATAGACTGCACTTCACTCCTGCTATGCCTACATTAGAGGGTTGTGTTGGAAAAACTGGCATTTTGTCAACAAAACCCATGGGGTGTCCATATTCCCAAGGAGTTCTGTTGACGGCAAAGTGACAGAATGTGGGCACTTTAGTCAACAGCATTCTGCCACTCCCCCGTGAGGCAGAATGCCTCTGCCAACAGAAAGCCAGTCTGGATGTTCCAGAGGGCCTTCTGTCAACAGATAGGGCTTTTAGGACATCAAGCAGGCCTGTCTGCTATGCTGCTGGTTGGGTGTTATGTTGAAAGTACAGCCAGATAGTCTGGCCGCTCTCTGTCAACAGATCGGATTGCTCTTTTGATCCTCTTTGCAGTCTGGCCACAAGCTGTCAACAGAAGTTTTATTGGAAGATACCTTACATCAGTTAACTTCTGTCGACAGGAAACTCTAGTGTATACCTAGCCTCAGAATTTTCATTTGCTCTCTTCAGACGTAAATGTAGTCAACCTGTTCCAGACCTGATCAACCCTAAGTAGTAAATAGATCTTTTGCAGAATGAGGAATCCACTGTGTCTAATCAGACACAGAAACTGAAGGTAATGCAACAGGATGAAGCCATGTTATCAACTTGATGTCACATTAAAATAGATCAGTTGCAATCAGAGACCGCCATAGCTCTGTACAGGTAAGCAAAATGTCCATAGTTAATTATTTGTAGTGAAGAAAAAGTGTTAGAGGAATTTCACATCAAAAGAAGCCATTCAGCTAAATTTAACACAGTGGGTGACTTTCTATGGTTAGATTATAAAAAGGCCAGTGTGCCAATAGCTGGAAACGAAGTAATCTAATCTGGATTTCTCTATTGGGTATATTCTGTTTTCATTCACCAAAGTCTAGTGGAATGTCTTCATAATAAATGCTTTTAAATATGTGTAAAGCTGCATTACTTTCTTTTTAAAAGGAAGTCATTCATAACTTCAACTTATGCACATTCTTAAATGCTTATCAGTAAATCATCTGATATGCTACCATTAGTCCTAGACCTTAAAAGCATAGTAAGAAAAAAAAATGGAGACTACGAGGGCAAAGTTTACCTGGAAGGTTGATGCTTTTCCCTAAACTAAGCAAAAAATTACAGCATTTTCTGTTGAGTTGATTATAACAAATAGTGTGTACTTGAATTCTCCAGTTAATCCTCCAACTTGTTTTTTTGATTGATTTTATCTGTTGTTGCAATTGCTAAGGACCCATGATTTTTTTCCCCAACAGTATGCTTCAGCATCATCTCTCTCATCTACTTCAGAAGTCTGTTCCCTTCATGGACAGCTGGAGATCTACAGTACAGAAAAATCATTTAGTTAAGTTTTATTTTCCTTGGCATTTTCTTATTTCTAAAAAATGTCTTTACGATTGGGCAAAACAGAGAATGTCATCAGACCTGCCTACTTCTAACACAAGATACATGACTTAGTTATATAAATTGGATGTGTATCCATTTGTCTAGATACTTATCACCCCCCTACTGTAGTAACTAAATGCCTTATGCAAATTGTATCCAAACATCATGCTTTTTGAGATTCATTCTGTGGTTCAGAAAGACAAAGTGATCATTTGACAAGATAACCACAAAATTTGGTGCCCTGTGAAGTACAGTAAAAACTGAAAAAAATCAGTGTTTCTCTCAGGTTTCCCAAAGGTGATTGGGAATTGTTCTCTTGTCTGACTTAAGGTCTGTCTCGTGCTGCTTGGGATCTGAATTCCTGGGGTGAGACCACATTATCTCTTGAGCCTCAGATGGATGAGTGCATTATTGGCACTTTGCTAACAATAATATTGTGCTGGAATAGTTGATGGCTGCCATCAAATGAGGGATAGCTTGGTGGTGTGAGCATTAGCCTGCTAAACCCAAGATTGTGAGCTCAGTCCCTGAGGGGGCCATTTGGGGATCTGAGGTAAATCAATTTAAAAAAGGATGGTGCTTAGCCCTGGCAAAAGGGCAGGGGACTGGACTTGATAACCTCCTGAGATCCATATCTGTATATATTTAAAAAAAAAAAGTACACTCTCTGACATCAAAGCTAATGGGCATGCTAGCAATCTTTTATTTAAAGGCAAATGGAAGAAGTAATTAAGCTCTTTTATGGAAAAAGAAAGCTAAAACAATAGATGCCAGCATCCAAGGCAAGGAAGGTCTGAGCAAGAATTAATTCAGAACAACCCAGGTTTCCCTGGGACTGATCGAAAATGTAGGGAGTGAGATATCGTTTAGTGCAGCATATGTTTGCCCGGAGTCATTGAGGAAAGCAGTGAGAGGAAGTCAGGAGTAAAATTTTTGACAAAATGCTGGTTGAGAAGGCAGACTTGGATTTCTGACCGGGGAAACTGCCTTCTGTTGTTTATTCCTACTACGGTCAGAGAAACAGACTTTGAGTACACCCTTTGCAAATAAACATGATTACATGAAAAATACTTTTGACTCATCAATTTCTTCCAGAAACAACTGGGATACTGAATCCTGGCTAACTGCTTGACCAAGGGCCAACAGTAATACTACATAACCTTCGCTTTATTGCATTCCTGCTGGACTCTGCCTGTTCATTATCCTCTCCTTAATAGCCGTTGAGTCCCTTCCTTCTATCCACAACTCTGCACCTATGTCACACTGAACCTATGCTTCTGTTTCCCATGTACTAAACGCTCTATAGCTCTTTTTACACCTCTCCTTAAGACCTGCTTTTGCTCCCCCCTGTTGGTGATCCTCTAACAGGATTCTCTACTCCCACTCTTGCAGGTCATTCTTTGTTTTCTGCGTATGCCCTCAGTTTACAAGTTAAACTGTTTGGCTACATCTACACTAGAGAGTTTAAACAAAGCTCATGGAGCACCTATACACAAAATGCTTTTTGTTGACAAACTGTCAACAAAAAAAAAACCACGAAGACACTCTGGGAGGCTCTTTTGTCAATAGAGCAGGTCAAAAAATTGATCCACTTTTATGCGTAGACGTGATCTGTCAACAGAAGTTTTATTGGAACTCCTCCTCCGACAGTAACTGTAGACATATGTTTCTAGTGTAGATGTAGCTTCTGTGGCAGGGACCTGTGTAAACTATGTCTTGTAAAGTACTCTACAGATAAGAAATACAAGGTTTAATGGGTACTTTTGACAGTGCAGGGGTTAAATAAATGAGTGAGACTAAAAATGCTAATACAGAATATTTTCATTCTGACTGAAATTGCTATAGTTCCGAGATTCCTTTTCACAGCTGAAGACCTGGTCTCTAATCCCTAGATTAATTTCTAAAGGAGCAATGACAGCATTCAATCAGGATGAGGATTTTATGGAGAATTAGCATAGAATTCAGTGGAAATTAATAAGCAATGAAATTTTAGAAGCCTGTCTTGGCTGAACAAATATCAAACAGTAACAACTTTCAGGCACCGCCAACCTGATTCGAATTAGAACCAGTAATTCAATGGCAAAAGGCTCCATGTGCCACTGCTAATTGCATTTGCATGAGATACCCAGGTGTTGGTTCTGGCATCCCTTCCAGACCCTCTACACTGCATGCACAGAAAGCAATAAGACGTCGGGATAAGCAGTCACGTAACATACAGTGTTTGGAAAGGGAGCAACGTAGCACTGAATGTTCCAGGGTAGGTGGACTATTGTCGAATCCATAAATCCACTGGCAACCCAGACACAGGTTGTGCTTACAGGCTGCACTAAGTTATGATAGGGGATAGTGTGCTACCCTTTTGCCCAACTAGCTTGTACTTCTGCCTATGCTTCTCTAAATCTTCAGCACAGAGTTCAATTCCCCGTCCTCACCATTCTCAGAAATCCCTGCTTCATTTTGTTCTTTGTATTGAACAAGACTCAGTATATGGACATTTGTTACTAGCAAGCTTCTACATGTCCTGGTGCAGGGAGAGCATCTTATCAGTTCTCAGGAGTAACAAGAATGATGCAATACTACACTAGAAATAATGCTGATGATATCACCTCTCTAATGCATTCAGGAGCTCTTGCATCTCTTTGGGTTTCTTGTTGTGAGGTCCATAAACAGCGGTTTGAATCTGCAAACACTGTTGAGCAGAAAATGAACAGGAAATGATGCATTATATAACCCAACCTCAAAAACCATCATTGTGCATAAGTACTCATTATGCCTAGTTACCTACATTTTACAAAAGGCACTCTACTGGTTCTGCCTATAAAGGACTTCAGTGACAAAGGACTATTTTTAAAAACTGTGATTAGAATCCAAAAGTCATAAATAGCTGGATCTTGTAGAACTAAATATGTAAGTATAGTATAAATAGTAATCACAGCATCAGCACTTTTCATCAAAGCAGTCTGCCCAACCAATTACTCTGCATGACACCCCTAGGACAGAGGTATTATTAATAGTTGTTTTATAGACGGAGATACTGATGCAGAGTGGCTGGCTAAGAACTAGAGTCTCCCTGGTTGAGAGGGAAGACAAGTCACACATTTTAATTCGTGAAGCTTCTTTCCATTCATTCTGCCCAGGGAGAGGGGTGGAATGAGGGCTCTTAAGACCGGAGATAGCTGTGAGCTGCCATGGTTGGAGGGCTCTTCCCCCTGCTCCCACAACAGCCCAGGTTTGTGCTTTCCCTTCCTAGGTGTGTGGCAGCAGTAGTTGTGGTTCATCAGCACTTATAATTTCCAAGTGACAGCCAATCCAGCATACCAGCATTCTGCAGGGTGAGTAAATGTGGGGTACATGGTTACTGGTCAGCTCTATCCTCAGATGCACAAAGAACCCAAATCCCTTGGAGGCCCTGGGACAGATGGCAGGTTTAGGTGGGTAAGTGTCATTACTACATCAATAGCATCCACACATCAAACTTTCTAATAGAGAAAAGTCTGGAACTTCTAGAGAATTTATAGTTTGGAAAATTAGTGTGCATTTATATTTTCAAAACACTATGAGGCACCAAATCCAAGAAAATAACTAGCCTTGGAATTATAACTACCTTGCTGAATAGCTGGTAAGCCTCTCTCATCTTTCCCCCTGCTAGGCAGATGCTGCCCATGAGATGGTAAATTTCAGCTGCCTTCTCACTAAAATCTCCATAGATGTCTATGATGAACTTCAAAGAATCTTTCAGCAACCTGTATGCCTGCTACAGAGAAAAATGAGACATAGCTTAGCGCACAAAAATATATTCATTTTCAGATCAGCATCTTTAAATGACTGACAGCTTTATGCTTAACTCTTGTGGAGTTTAACACAGATGCTTCTTTGGATTTATAGCCATTCTCTAATGATAAGGACACTGTACAGAACATAATTCTATGTCCTGATCTTTATGACTGATAGCATCCTGTCTACAAGGTAGAAAATAAGGAAGCATGGTATGTGGTGACCACCTATGTCTCAGAGACATCTGTTACTTGACTCCTTATAGCCTATGTCCTATGTCCAATCAGCGTAGGTCAGGTCTGGTGGTTCACCAATAAGTGTATGCTGTAACGACAAGTGACCATCTGTCCAGTTTTTAATGGGACAGTCCCTTATTTCAGCTCTTTCAGCTGTCAGGACTTTTATAAAAACACAGGCAAATTGTCCCACATTTTTGGCTTTGGCACTCCCCCTGCTAGCCAGTTGTGACAGCGCCACAGCACTCTCTCCCCTCCTGCCTCTGGCCAGGTCAAAGGCAGGAGGCCAGAGCCAGGGGGCATCTTGTGTCCTGGCGTAGGCAGGTGCTTCTCCCTCTTCTACTGCTGCTGCAGGGGACGAAGCTGCCCCTCAGCTCCCAGCTCACTCTTCTCACACAGCCAGTAAGAGCGGGCAGGCAGTGGCTGATCAGAGAGAGCGTGTGCTGGCAAGAGGCCAGGAGGATAATTGGGAAGAGGCAACTTGGGGAGGAGGAGAGGCAGCCCCATGTGTGCCCAGCAGGGTAGAGGTGTCACCTAAATCAGAGTTACAGTGGGGTTCTGGGATTCTTTTGTGCCTGAGCCCCAGTGCCCCCTTGGTCCCTGGTGTGCCCCACCCCTGTGCAACCCCCAGCTGAAGCCTTGATCCCCAGGACCCCTCTCACTGGGTTCAAGCCCTGATCCCTGGCATCCCTCCCGCCCCCGCTGAAACTGGGAGCTGCAGGGCTGAAAGCCCGAGCCCTGGAGGCCCCATGGAGCTGAGGACAGGAGCTGTAGGGCTGAAAGTTCTGATCTCTGGTGTTCTTTCTCCCTCCACCCACTTACATAGCTGGGAGCTGCAGGGCTGAATGCCCAAGCCCTGGCAACCCCTTTGCTGCTGAGAGCAGGAGCCAAAGGGCTGAAGTCCCAATCCCTCTCCCGCACCCCAAACTGAAGCTGGGGGCATCAGGGCTGACTCCCAGATCCCTGGTGCTCCCCATGCAGCAGAACCCTCTGAGCTCATGGGCAGAGCAGAGGGTGGGAGGGGGAGGATCCATTGGGTTGCTGCCCTCTCCCGAAACTTTAGTGGAACTGCAGGGCAGTCCTGGGGACAGACCTACCCATCTTCTTGCCTTGTCCCCTGGCCAGTTTGGAAGTGGGAAGCTGGAGCCAGGCAATGTGGTGCAGCTGCTCCTCCGGCTGGTGTCATGGCACAGGCAGAGCGTTCTGACCCTCTTTCCTGCTGCTGCTAGTGCAAGAGGTGGAGCTGTCCCTCAGCTCCCATCCCCTTTGCTCACACGCCAGGTAACAGCCACAGGGGTGAGGGACCTGGACTGCATGGCTGGCAGAGCCCTCCAGGAAGCCCTCCTGGCACATAGCCTTTAGCTACCCCCTGGCTGCGCATAGTCCCTAGTAACCCTCCCTCCCCGCCCCCCCCGCCTGCATACAGCCCCTAGCTACCACCTCACTGCACCCTGAGGTACTCCCATGGCTACATAGGAACTCTAACTATCCCCTCCTGCATTCTGAGCTACTCCCTGGCCATGAAAGATCCAGTGTAGGGGGATCCTCGAATGGCCAGCACTGGTGAAGTGGCTCCTATGTACCCCTGACTTTCTGTGGCAGGTGTAGAAGAGACAGACAGCCTAGTCCTGCAAATCAGTCATCCCTGGCTGCCATATCATCCCTTGGAGCTGAAGATACAAGAGAACAATGAAAGGATGCGTGTGTTTTTCTTACACATGCCTGAACATGTTCTAGATGGCTGCAAACACTAAGGCAAGCTTGTAAGCTAGTCTTTGGCATTACCTGTTTTTTCTCTGCTTGTACAAGCCATTTACTGAATTCCTCAATGGCAGTAAGTGTCAGGGAATCCTTCGCACCCACTGCTGCCTCGTATGCAATCAGACTCTCTGTAAAATACATTTCAGCTGCCTCTAGAAATAAACAGAGTAATTATTACTGACAGACTGGCCCCCTCTTAGAACAGGACTTCCCAGCACAGGAAATAGATGTATAAAAATAGTGGATTTTATTAGTAATTTAACTTCATGGCTATAAATCTTGACCTGACTTACATCCCAAATAAGCTCACTGAAGTTATTTTACTATGAAAAGGATAAAGAAAAATAGTTTTAGTGCACATGAAAACTTGCAGAACAGGCAAAGCACAGAAGTATCTGTATGGATTTCACCACACTGTCCCATGAGTGGGCCTCAACGTTCCCTTGCACAGACCACCTGCCAGGGTAACTCGGTTTCCATGGCAATTTGCCCCTGGACATCTCTTTAGAGACTGCACTGGAAGGTGATGGTGGAGTTTGTGCTGGGGACTCTCTTTCAAGGAGGTCTGGACTCTGATCAGTGAACTCACATTACATAGTTCAACAACCATCAGATGATGGGCAATGACATTACCAACCAGAACTCTGGTGATGAAGTTTAAAAAGTTCCATAGCCCATTATCATTCTCCTGTGACACCTAAGCCTTTTATTTACCAGTAGTATTACAGCATTTTTATATAAATGCAACAAAACATTGGCCTAAACACCTCCCACAGAAGGCTCAATAAGTCATACTTCTGACTTCAGTAGGGGCAGTTATGCCAGTTCTTTTCCAAGTGCATGTGGGTGTGACCATTTTGAAGGAGGTGTACCGGCTCCACAGCTGAGGAAGCCTGGCTGAAGCAGGCTAGTGGGAGCAAGAGGCATAGCTCAGCATACAGCTCAAGGCTTCATAACCCAGCTAGCAAACAACCTTCCAGTAAGCTGCAGCATGTGCTGAGGAGAATAGCAGGCCAGGGATGGTGAAGGAGACAAACTCCAGACTTTACTCACATGCTGTAACAACCAAGTCATCAAACTGGGTTACAGGTCATGGATGTAATTTCTCTCACCAAGTCTGTTAGTAACCACACACTGAAAATGTCTGAGTGACCATTGTCCCCCATTCCATTATAACAGCATGTACAGAAGCAGGGAGGAGTACTTAGCATCCCATAGCATCGTGTGGCCTAGTAGAAAAGCCACTAGACTTGGACTAGTCCTAGCTCTGCCACCGGCCTGCTGGAGTGACCTTTGGGCAAGCCACTTCACTTGTGCCTCTGTTTCTCATCTCCCGAATGGAGATGATGACAAAGTTCTTTGAGCTCTGTTGAAGACAAATGCTACATAAAAGCTACATATCACGTCAACTGCAAACCTCAATTTACTACCATTATCTAAATGACCACTATCACTTACAATAAACATTTCTTGGAAATACTGAGTTAAAGTAACCTTACCTGTGTAACCTTAACTCTGCCCTCTCCGTCATATCAGACAACACCCATATAAATACACATTCTAAGTCTGCCTCTTCCTTGTCATGGACATGTGCTACTTGCCCTACACTCCTACACTGATCCTGACAGAATATCACACCTGTCAAATTTGGCAACCTCTTCTTAGCCCTTTGTACTTGAACATAGGATATCACCAAACCCTGTACTTTTCCCTATCCATTAGTAAATCCACCTCTTAAATCGCACCTTATTACTGACAATACTAAAGGTAAGAAGACCCCAGTGCTCTGCTACTAACACAAACTACACAATTCTGTTCTGACATGAGGCACAGTGGAACTTCAAGGTACAAGTATGTGTTTCCTTCGAGTGCTGCTGATAAACAGCAGTGTATACAAGCAAGGTATTATACCACTGTGGTTTGGTAATAAATCAACTGCAAATCTAGGCAAGAACAAGGCAGAGACCCAGACCTTGTCCTGTCACAACCACAGCTCTTGAAAGTTGCTCCAGCTTTTTCCTCCACCATTCAAATACAATTTTATTAGCCCAAAAGGCTAACAAATGCAACTGGAGTGCAGGCAGGTAATTCCAAGTGGCTATTCACAGCACCAGTGGGGCAGGGTTAAGTAATCCCTCATTTTAGTTTCGTCCAGCTTGATATTCTGGAAGGACGCAATCTATCACTTGGAAACCTTAATTCAACATTAAGAAAGGTTTTTGCCATTTAATAAAGATCTGCAGATGCATAGCAAATGTCCAACATTTCTTTTCTTACATCCAAAATTCCCACTGAAGTAAGAAATTAAGTATAATCAATGGAAATTCCAACTAAAAACAACACAAAGGGGAATTCAGACTGAAAAATATCCACCAGTCCAGGGGCAACACACACCTGAACTTCCAGGTGCCAGTGCCTAGAAAAAAGTACTTCAGTAACATGCAATGGTTCAGATTCTGCTTTGAGACACCTGCGCAACCTTCACTGGCTTCAGCGGGGCTTACATGTGTAAACTAAAGGCAGAATTTGTCCCACTGATAGTGATGATCCCACAAACTTCAGGTGCTGAATATTCCATAGGCAGCTCATTTTTACTAGTGGGTCTATTCCTAAAGAGGCTATCTACATTTTCAGAATTGCCTGTCCCATACACGTGTTACATTAGACCCTAGAAGAATCATAACTCTGTGCACAGGAAACTTCTTTCTTACTTACCAAAATGCTGCTGTTCTCCAGTTGCAGCATATGCTTTGCCCAGCAACAGCCCTGTCTGAGCAGCTTCAACACTAAGTTTCTTGTGCAGAGTCACACAAATGGAATGCGCCTGACAGAGACAGAAACAGAGATTATTTATGCTAAATAAATAGTGCACACAAGAACAGTGAGTAGACGGTTGACAACCATGGGTATTTTCATAGACAACACCACCTTTGATGAGTTAGACACAGGTGAAGAAATCAGGCAACCCCCTGGACCTGAAAAATTCCACCAAACTAAGCAACTGAAGGCCTGATATTTGAACCTGCATTCAGAAATCATTCTTTTCAAATGCTGCCTCTCCCAAAGGAGCAAATATTGAAATACTTCTTTTTTATTATTAGAAAGGGGTGCAAGCTTCCAACCCATGAGGATTTAGAGCCCACGTGTACCGAGGGCATTGCTGTGCACCTACATTAAAAATGGAGACTACTTTCAAATTCTCATTCAACTCCAGATTTAGATTTTAAACACTCACAAGCTGGTGTTATTTGGATCTTATTTGATCTGGTTTGGACTTGTTTCTAATTTTTAACCTTTGGATCTGTAAAGGTGGAAGTGGTTTACTCAAACACAGTTAAGCAGTTTCACGTGGTTTCAAAGATAGCAGCCACTGTTTTGCTTCTACTTGATGCATCATGTAACTTAAGTCAAGCTCTTCAGTCTCCAGACCCACGAAGTCGGGATCAAAATCTGCAGGAAGTTGCCATGTGACAAAACTTTGGGGGAGGGTGAGAGTAGGCGCAAGGCCTCCAAGGAAAACCCTCCTGCCGGTGTTTTCTTTTTTTAAATATTACGAAGTTAGCAACCCTAGACCTTTGTCAAACCCGTGACTCCCTGGTACATACTTCGTATACTCCTCCTCATCAGAAACAGGCAGGGCAGCAGATGGCAGTGCAACACAGAGTTGACTGCTGCTTAAACTAGCTTAGCTACCTCACTTGGAAAAACTTAATGGGAGAAAGATGGATCTATCCAGAGCATAAAGGTCTGTCAGATGGAAAATGACTTTGATGGATTGGCTCAATTAGGTCTAATTCAATCCTGGGTGCAATTTTTAAACTGTGTTGCAATGACTTATCAGAAGAGCCATGTTCTCTTCTTTTCTGTCCATGTTCTTATGCTGCTCCCATCACTGACACCTGAGGGCTCAAACCCTGCTAAAGGGGAGCCTTGATAATGCTTTGCACTTCTAATTAAGGAGCAATGTCTCTTATGATGAAGATCATTTCAAATGGAATCCTACTCGGAAACTGACTTGGCAAAAATTGTCTTTTCTAACTCAGACCAGTGCTTGCTTACTCAGTCTCAGCTGCTGACTTTAATGACAAAGTCTTCCTTTCACCCTGACAGTGTCCACACAACAGTGGGGAACAAGATGGATTTTAGTCATTGCACCGCATCACCAGAACTGTTTGCTAAACAGTGATTATAGTGCAAATCTGTGACATCTGTACAAACCCACTGATTGCTCTAAGGTTGTACAAGTGTCTCTAAGGACATGATTTGGCATGCAGAATCTCTATTACAGGTGCTGCTTCCAGGAGATCCCAGGCAAGTTTCACAAAGGTGGGAATTAGGAGAAAATCCTTTTTTTGTTTGTAAACTGAGCACAATTAGGTAAGGAAATAATTGAGACAAACAGGACTCTCACATTAGATTTTTCAGAAAGGGTCACTTGTTAGGGTGAAAAAATTCCCAAAACAGGTTTTTCTAGCACATTTAAACATCACTAACTAAATATGTTAATAAAGCACGTTTCATAAGCAACCAAATCATTTGCTAATGTGGAGAGAAATTGTAATGAACAAGATCGGGGTAAAATTCACAGTTGAGATACATGGGTATAATTCCACTGATGTCAATGAAAATCTAGTCTGCTCATGTCAGCGATGAGTTTGAGCCTAGATGCTATTATCCCGGCAAATGTGGATAATCTGGCTTCCTATATCAGTGTTTCTTAAACTATGTTCCGTGAAACACTGATGTTATATGAACAACTTGGAGGTGTGCTGTGAGCATCTGACACTTGTTTGGTATCAAACAGTGGTGGTATATATTTTCCTGTTATTAAAACTAGATACAATGTTACTTCTTCATTGATATGATACCTGGTTAAATTTCTTCATTTTGTTTTTGCTGGGTATGTTGCTGTTCGATTTTTTTGTTTTTTATTTTATTTTTTTCTTTTTAAAGAAAATGTTCATAGGTGTTCGACAAAAAAGTACTATTTGGTGTTTTGTGGTCTCAAAACATTTAACACATACTGATCGGCCCAAAAAAGCCAAGAACAGAACACCACTGGTCATTACCTACAGCCCCCAACTCAAACCACTGCAACAAATTATTTAAGACCTACAACCTATCCTTAATCAGGATGCCACACTCCAGAAGGCCCTAGGTGACAGGCCTGTTCTCTCCTATAGACAACCTCCCAACCTTATGAGGATCCTCACGAACAGCCACAGTCTATACCCCAGGAACACCAGTCCTGGAACTTTCCTTGCAACAAAGCCTGCTGTCAGCTTTGTCCACATATCTTCTCTGGAAATACCATCACTGGACCTAACCAGGTTATTCACAGAATCACAGGCACTTTCTCATGCTCCTCTACTAACATCATACATGCCATCATGTGCCAACAATGCCCAGATGCTTTGTATATTGGACAGACTTCTAACTCTCTTAGACAAAGGGTTAATGGGCACAAAACAGACATCAAAACACTCCACATCCACAAACCAGTTCATGAACATTTTAATGGAATGGGCCCTTCTGTTAATGACTTAAGAGTCTGCGTGTTACTGAAAAAAATTTTTCGCACCGCTATTCAAAGGGAAACAGCTGAGCTGTCTTTTATATTCAAATTCGGCACATTAACATGTGATTTGAACCGGGATGGGAATTTTCTGAGTCACTGTAGGGTCTCGTCTGCATACTCGGCTTAATCTAATTCTTGACTTTCCCCCCACCCCTCCACTCTTCGATTTGCTCACCTTGATTATTTTTTTTCTGATTTGTCCTCCTTGATTACTGTTTTTGGTTCTCTATGCCTTAAATATCGAGTCTGTTCTGGTCTGGCTATGGTCTGAAGAAGTGGGTCTGTTCCACGAAAGCTCACCTAATAAATTATTTTGTTAGTCTTTAAAGTGCTACTCAACTGCTTTTTGTTTTGATACCCTAGACTAGTGTTTCTCTTTTGTAAAGTACCCCTTATTTAAAAAAAATTATTATATTATATATGCACACACTCCCCAGACTTCTCTCACGTACCCCTAAGGGTACGCATATCACTGGTTGAGAAACATGGTCCTAAAGTAATCTGAGGTCTTGAAACAAGTGCCATTCAATCTTTCCAGTTACTGTACCCTTTTCAGGAGGCAGATTTGTTTTGCATACCATCAAGTTATACCTCACTTAAAAACTACTTACAAAAACATGCACAAATATCACAGAAGACTGCTACTGAAAACTTGCTGACTTTCTACTTTCTTATTATCAAATAAATGAATTGGAATAGAAATGTTGTACTTACATTTCAGCATAAGGCATATGAAGCAGTAGAAACAAGTCATTGTCTGAATGAATTTTTAGATTGTACTGACTTTACTAGCCTCTTGTAAAACCAGGCAAATATCTGGATGAGTTGATGTACCCCCTGAAGACCCAGGAAGACACATACCCCTGGTTGAGCAACACTGCCCTATACCATGTTTATGTCAGTGGCTGCGTTTCCTACAGGGATTCTTCAGCATATCCTTGCTAAACTTAATATGAAAAATGAATTAACTTCAGTCATAGCATTAATAGCTGTTGTTTTTACTTAGTCCTTAGCTCTAACAAGATTTATAAGATGTCCTACCTGCAACAAATATCCTATGGCTTTTTCATGGTTTTTCTTCAATTGCTCACTTTGGGCAACTTTCTGATAAAGATTTATCAGTTCTGGAGCTGTATCTCCTTCAGCTGAAATTACAGCATCAACAGCTTTTTCAAAATAACCTGTGGCAAAGCCCAACTTATTTTGCTGCAAACATGTACTGAAAGAAAGTGGGGGAAAGTTAAGTTCTCTAGTAAAATATCATCATGCATATCATTAGCTGAATGAAACTGGCTCAGAGATCCTCATCCTGTTTTCCTTGCACACACACAAAACTCCCAAGTGAAGTCTTTTACTCTTGTACTAATCCATTTTCCTAATCATTAAGGAATAATAAGGTTTCATTTACAAAAAAGCCCTAGCACCTGCTCACACACAACATTCACTTATTTTTTGTGTTTACCTGCCCAGTGCAATGACTAAATCCTTCTCAGATACTTTTAATCCCATGATCACTCTCCCATCCAGTTCTTGCAGTTCTTCCATAAGCTTCTCTGCCTTCTGCAGAGAAAGATGTGATTCTTTGCCAGTGGGAAAGTCAAGGAAATCTACCAAAAATGCAGGACAATTAACAAATAAAACCACGTAGGCAGAAACTAACCACAAAAGAACAACGTGTGCAATACCATCAATACTCTTTTGAAGCATTTTGGATTTCCTACCATTTACTCACAGGAGATATAGCTCTGAGGTGTGGATGGGAGCTCTCAGTTAAAGGATGTAGTAAACTACAGTATTCATAACAATTCATTGCCATTTTCGCTTTCAAAGATCTGTACCTGTTGAACTTCAAAACCCAGGCCTTGGCCACATTCCATCCTGAAGCAGTTATAATTAAAGAGAGACTGTGGAAGCCAGGATAAGGGGGTAGGAAGATCTTGAATATGAAGGAAGGTAGGGAAGCAAGAAAACGAAAGGGATTAAAATTCTTCACATTGACTTGTCATCTGGGCTTCATGTAGGATTTTTGGCATGGTAGAACCATCTAGTAAAATTTCATCACCGTAAAAATCTTATTTTATATCACTTTCTGGAACAAAGCTCCAAAGAGAAATAAAAACATCAGAGTCTCTGCACAGCTCTAACAGCAAAATAAGACTAGTGAGAAAACGTGTAGAGAATGTGCAAAAGGGGAAGCCAGTTTTCACAGATTTTTAAGTCCAGAAAGGCTCATTATACCATCAAATATGACCTCCTGTTTAAACAGAACTCAAGAATTTCATCCAGTTACTCGTATATTGAATCTAATATAACTTGGCTGCACCTAGACTAGCCCCCAGCTTTGAAGGGGGCATGGTAATTAGGGTGTTGGGAGATTACTAATGAGGTGCTGTGGTGCATATGTAGCACTTCATTAGGTTAAATCTGCCCCGCGGCAACTTTGAAGCATCAAACTTCGAAGTGCCAGCTTGTGTGTAGCCGTGGGTCAGTCGCAGGTACTTTGAAGTGCCTTGAGTAAAAGGAATTTGAAGTGTACACAGGTGATCTGTTGCAGTGGGGGGCCAGATTTAGCCTAATGAAGTGCTGCATATGCACCGCAGAACTTCATTAGTAATCTCCCAACACCCTAATTACCATGCCCCCTTTGAAGTTGGGGCTAGTCTAGACACAGCCCTTGTGTTTGAATAAAACCTATCTTTCAGAAAGGCATCCATTCTCCAGCTGAAGACTTCAAGTGATCGAGAATCAACCCAATGGTTAATCATCCCAAATGTTCATAAAAACATGTGGGTTATTTCTAGTTCCAAGCTTGGCTCTGACATTGACTCTCCCTATAGTCTTGGAAAAGTCATTTAACCTATTTCACCTTGATTTCCCTATCTGTAACAGGAACAACTGTCTACCTATCTCACAAGTGTGCTGTGCCACTTGATTAGTTAGTTATTGTATGGAGCAGTTGGAAGAGGGAAAGCACTACGTAATAAATACTGATGATTATCATATGTTTAATAAGCATTCTGTATAAGGCAGTTTAGTAATGAAGTAGTATTGTAAAATGCAAGTGTAACCCAGAGACACCGAGAAAAGAAGAGTGAAGTCTGTTTAACAGCCTTATCTAAGCGACAATTGCCTTTTAGCTCAAGTGATGGAGGCACATAGCTTTAGCCCAAGGTCCTAGGTCAGGGGTGTGCAACCTGCAGGCTCCTTAAGGACTTCTTTGTGGTTCTGAATGCTATAATTGCTAAGTTAAAAAAAAAAAAACACAACTCCTGATTATTTTCAATAAACAGCGAATGTCTAAAAAGCCCTAAAATGAACAACTCATCTCTAAATAGCAAATGGTATGCAATCTCAAAACATTGGCTAACTCCCTCCCCAGCATCCTCCAGAGAGAGAGAGAGAGAAAAGGTTTGGGAGTGAAAGTCTGGAAGACAGTGGTACAAACACATGTAAAGTGTGAGGAAATAGAATATGTAAAAAGTTGGTGACCATCCTGCAGCAAACATGTATAGCACTACAAATCATTGCATGTAAATTGTTCTTAGAACAGGGGTTACAAGTAGTATGGGTTTGACATTACAGTAAACCCTCAAAATATGCAAGTTTGAGATGTGCTTAGCTTGCATTAATGCAAGTTAAGTGCAACTCAATATCTTGCTCCCCCAGCCCCGCTCACTACCCATGCACAACTCTGGCTCACCCCCAGCCCTACTCACCATCCACATCCAGCTCCAGCTCACCCCCAACACACATGCCTGGCTCCAGCTGTGGCTCACCACCCACCCCTCACATGTGGCGCCACCTCACCATCCCAGCGTGTGGCTCTGGCTCAACACTCCCATCCTCCGGTGCAGCTCCCGTTCAACCCTCCGCCTGCATCTCTGGTTCAAACCCCTCATGGCCCAGATCACCACCCGAGCATGGCTCCAGCTTACCATCCCTGCGCATGACGCTAGCTCAACCCCGGCCTGCCCTGGTTCAGCTGCCTGTGCCCCCCCCGCCCTGTGAACCTCCAGCTCAACTCAACCCCCTTCCTCCACTGCAGCCCTAACCCACCCCAGGCTTAACCACCCCCACTCTCCTCCCATGGCCCCAACCCACCACCAGGCTTAAACCTCCCCCAGTGTTCCCCCAAGCCTAGGACTTACTGTTCAAAAGCAGCTCCAGGGGTTCCTGCTGCTCCCCCGGCTGCAGACCATGCACTCTGCCCACCGCCTTACGTGAGATTCCAGTTAGGCAAGGGTGGGTAGGAATACAACCCTCACGTACATCGAGGCACTACTGTATTTATTAAGAACCAACTCATATTCACATGCATTGAGGCTCTTGAATTATCAACTTTTTTACCAAATTGGAAAAAATGGTTCTTCTTGCTGTTTTGGTTGGAGTGCCCTGTCCTAGGTTCTGTCCTACCTGCGAATGACCAGGGTCTCTTAGCTTTACACAAGGATATTTGTTCTGTGTGAGATGTGCTACACCCAAGGTATAGTAGACAGTTACAAGAGTTCCCAGTATTTCTCTTTTGTCCTCTGGAGTTCCCGGAGCTGTATGACTCCCTGTCAGCAGGATACGTTTGGCTGATTCCGCATGCTCTATGGCCTGTGCAGGAAGACCTAGGAGAACATAAGGAATGAGCTTGTTAACCAAAACAACAGCAACTTCAAGCTGAAAATGAGACCCCTTCTGGCTTTAAAAATACTACAAATCTGTAATGCCATTGTTACATAAATCAATGCTGTGCCCTCATCCAGAATACTGTGTTCAGTACTGGTCACCCCATTTCAAAAAGGAGATAATAGAAATAGAAGTGGTTTCTTCTCATAAAAGAGAAATGAGGAGACATTTCATGAAATTGAAAGGCAATGCATTTTAAAATGATGCAAGAAAACACTTTTTATATTACATATTAAGTGTGGAATTCATTGCCACTTGATATAATCCAAAGAAAGAGTTTAGTGAGGCTCAAAAAAAAGGATTAGACATTAATATGAATAATGAGAATGTCCACTTCCTGCAAAACTCAGACCAAGAAATCTCACCCAATATTTCTGTTTCATGCCCGTAACTTCTGTTTGAACTAAAACAATATTTTATCTAAAAATATGCATCTAATATTATATAATATTTTTATTGTTTTGCATGCTATTCTTCATTGTTTCCTTTTTAACAAGTATTGCACACTGAACAGAAATATGGGCTGTCCACATTCATTTACTACACTAACTTACATCTCTCTGGCAAGAGTTGCATCCATTTGGACATAGTTAAAGAAGATATAAGTGAATATATAAGGGGCTTGTCTACACTACCACCTTCCTTCGAAGGAAGGATGGTAATTAGGGTGTTGGGAGTTTACTCATGAAGTGCTGCCATGCATAGGCAGCACTTCATTAAGCAAATTCCACCCTGCAGCAACTTCAAAGTTTTAAACTTCAAAGTACCGGCACGCGTCGAGCCGCGGCTCATGCACTGGTACTTCCAAGTGCTGGGGCAACTTCGAAGTCCCCTTACTCCTCAAAATTCTGTAAGGAGTAAGGGGACTTCGAAGTTGCCCCAGCACTTGGAAGTACTAGTGGGTGAGCCACAGCTAGACACATGCCGGTACTTCGAAGTTTAAAACTTTGAAGTTGCCGCAGGGTGGAATTTGCTTAATGAAGCACTGCCTACGCATGGCAGCACTTCATTAGTAAACTCCCAACACCCTAATTACCATCCTTCCTTCGAAGAAAGGTGGTAGTGTAGACAAGCCCAAGGAGGTGCGTCCGACAGCAAGTAGATCTAATTCTCTGAAACTGTCTCCGGACATCTAGGATTCTTTGATTATGAATCTCAAGGAATTTACCCACTTTTGATACAAACATTTCTTGTATTTCTAAACATCAGTAGCACTCAAGGCATATTAATGCATTGCTGACTGTCCTTTAGAGATCTGTGCCCAGGGAATAACACTGGTTCATTTTTTTAATTCAAACTACAGGTAGGTGGTAGAAAAAGATGTTAAGAATGCACACACAGGAGTCTAAGTGTGTGGAAAAGATAACCCAATGGTGTACACTAAGGCTCTGTGGCTAGTACTTACACTTTTCAAAGTATACACAAATGACCATGTGTACACCCAGTCCTGCCATTTCACATACACAAATGACATGTGCTTAGGTGTCCCAACACAGTCATTCCAAGAACTTGCAGACATCCTTACTTGCTGACTTGATTAAATCCACCAAATACTGTAGTCAGTAGCATTTACAAATGTGACCAATACAGATTCCAGTGCTTTCTGTCTTCATAAAACCACAGCAGAGCAAGAACTGAATGGACATTGCCTAAGCCATGGATTACCATCTAGTCTACCTCAGAGTAACCCTTGACATATTTTGCACATATTAAGCACCTGAGGAAAACTGCAGCCCATGTAAGGATTTCTCAACAAACTGGCCAGCACTACATGGGAAGCAAATGCCCAAATTTTTCAATCAACCATCTTAGCCCTTCATAACTCTGCAGCAAAATACTGGGCTCTGGTCTGGTTCCATCTGTCTCATGTCAAACTGGTTGACGCATAACTACACTCAACCCTGAGTACTCAGATTGGGAGGATTCAACCCACGCCGGTACCATCGGTCTCTGTATTAAGTAGCCTCACTCCTCCACATATTAGGAGGCTGCTATAGTGACTGAGAAAATCTGGGCAGGTCTGAGATTCCTGCTATACCCAGAACTTGACTATCCAAGAACCCACTTGTCATTAGATGCCCATTGTGGACCCAGATTTCTCTGTGACACTGATGTGAGGTGAAGAATGTTCTGCAGATGATATCAGAAACCAGTTTCTTACAACTAACCCACCATATCTGTGCTGGTTTTTGATTTCCCACACTCCTTAGGGGCTCTTTTGAATGGATTTTAACTAGGCCAGGGTTTCTGTGCAAGCAGCCTTCACACATTGCATCAATGAGAGCATCCCACAGACAATGTCATACCCTGAGAGCTTTGCACTTCAGTCATGAAGTTGCCACAAATTAGTTTGGCAAGCTCCTCATACATTAAGCCCCGACTTGCGTGATGAGTAAGCTATACCCAACTATAAGACACAGGTATGAATGGACAGCTCCCTTACGAATCATCAGTCCTCAGCCAAACTCTGCTCTCACGTATACACACATGAAACCATTAACTCAGTTTTGGCTCCAATAAACTTACACCATGGAAGAATTTTGCTCACTGATCTCTAGTGTTGGAAAAAAATTAACTACAGGTTGAACCTCTCTCGTCCAGCACCCTCGGGACCAGACCAGTGTTGGATGAGAGAATTTGCCAGACCCTAGGAGGTCAAAAATGTCTAGCATATTACCAACACTTCCATTGCTCACTGGGCTCTTACAAGACATTCAGGTGTAAAGTACGGTTTAATAATAGCACAGAACAGTGAGAGCTAGGACTAGTGGCTATAAACAAACTTTATGGAACCACGGGAAACTTGGTCACATGCATGATAAGTGGTCAAACAGCTAACTAAAATCATGCCAGATTACGGATGTTGCTGGACAAAGAGTGGTTCAACCTGTATTATGCACTATGAGGTGGAAGTGTGAACTGACCTTTCTGATACAAGAGGTCTGTATTCACACCATGCTTTTCCCTCTGTCTTATAGAAGCAGGTGGGGCCTTGCAGGTCAACTTTCCCCTGGGAGGAGAAATCAGTGATGCAATTTCTGGTCATCTCCCAGGTGTAATTTGCTTTATCATACATATACACTAGTCCTAGAGAAGAGGTAGCAACATACAGCACCCAGGAAGTTTCTTCTTCCAGAAAACTCAGCTGACAGTCCCAGGAAGTTGCTTTATCTTGAGAATTTTTTCCAAAAATAGAAAATAAGGCAGAGAGCAAACTCTTATCTGTCAGAGATTCTCTCCAAGGCCAAATTTATAACAAAACTAACAGCATCACAACATTCCTCCACAGGCAAAAGCTTTGCTTGCACAGTAGAAAGATTCTGCATAACACCACCACCCAGTGACTCCTACCATAATAGGTGCTTTGGTTACTAATGGAGCAATCCTGCAGATAAATATGCACGTAAGTAACTTTACTGGGAGCAGTCCAGTCATGGGACATGCATATATATATATATTTGCAGGATCAAGGCAATGAAGCCAGTTTCACTGTCTTCCAAGGTTTTGATGGGGGGAATGTTTGAAATTAGATTCTCACCTCGAAGGCTTAGATAGCCGTGAGCCAGGTTGGAGAATGCTTGTGCCAGCTGCCAGTGACTATCTCCATAGATAATTCTAGTGAGAGCCACACATCTAATAAGTTCTCTGTTGGCTTTATGCACCTGAAGAGCAGCACAGAGTAAAAATTATCTTTGTGGTCACAGAAATACCATTTTGTCCACCCTCCCCTCAGAGTTTTTTCGAGGTAAGTTGAGGAGTGTCTACATGTCAATTAAAATAAAACAGTGTGCTCTCTGTGCACCTATTTCTAGAATATCACTGCTATGAGTTAGTCTGTTTGTGACAGTAAGGCCAGATTTGCCCCCAGCCCAGAGCTGTAACAGGCAAGGGTGAATTTCCACAGCATAGGTTTGATATAAGTCGCCCACATTAGGAGGAAAGGTAGGGGCCGAAGGCAGGAGGGAGAGTGATTATTGTACTCAGCACCACTGTGACTCTGGGCCAAGATCTTCCAAGTTAGTAGCCCTAAGGGCTGTACTACTTTACACAAGAACTATTTCAGCTCCTAAAGCAGCCCGGAATCAAGGCAATACAAAGGTGGCACAGAGCCACTTATGGTCCATCTCCTCCAAGCGGGCTGTGCTGCTTCTGTCAGGAAATCCAGCACAGACCTCAGCTTGGAATCTTTAACATGGCTCTTTCTGAGGGCAGGCCTGACTAGACCTGAACATCTATTTTAGAGATGCAATTACAGCTGTGAAAATTGTGTAGCTGGAATCAACACATCAAGACCAATTTATCAGGCCATCAGCACAGAGGGGGGTTGATGGGAGGAACTTTTCCATTGACCGCCCTTATGCCTCGTGAGAATGAGTACCAGGGTCAGCTGTCGAGCCCTGATGGCTCAATCTAGGGCTTCCCCACTAAGCACGCTAAACCAAACCCTGGAAGATCGACCCTGATGGGGCTGATCTTCCAGTAAGTCTATACGTTCCCTGAGACTCCTCAAGGGATAAATATGAATGTTTGTAGTCACTGAAGCTTTGCTGTGGTCTTTCTACACAGGTTGCAGGAGGAAGTATATACGGGATCTTCATAGAAAAGATCACTCTGAAAAGGAGTAGATAGAGGAATTTATTTTATTAGCAACAGGGAGGTGGTGGTGGTTTCTGCATAAGAACCAGGAGAGTGGAGGAACTAGCAGCAGGGAACCAATAAGACCTTTGCACAAGGAGGGGCAGTGGGATGGAAGCTTAGCAGCAGGTGACAAAAGATTTTTTGGGATTGCAAATATCATGTGATCATTAATATTCCAGGGTTGTTGAGAAAGAGTGATCACCAGAAACATCATTAGGATGACTAGCATCCCATTGCTGCCACTACTTAAATAAACATCTTTTTCTGGGGTTTCAAAAGGTGTTGAATAATTCTTTCCTGCTAGGAGCTGAATGACTGGGAAGCTGCCTAAAACCAAGAGTCCCTACGTGGGGAAAAAGATAATTGAAAGATCAGTTTTACTACTATCCTTCTATTATAGACAGCAAACTCTTTCATACCTGGCATTCTATTATCCAGAACTCTCAAACAACCAGCATTTTAACCATAAATTATGCACTGTTAGGTATACCTCTCTATACCAGAATATATAATAATATATCCAGAATATTTGAATAGCTGGCAACCTCCTGGTCCCGGGCTGCTGGATATGAAAGAATTTACTGCATTTGAGAGAATTTGTCTGTCTGTGTAACTGTCTGTTCAAGAACTTCTTCTAAATGGTGAGAGTTAGAACCACCAAATTCAGCATACAGCTTCCTCTTAGCATAACTTAAGCAAGTTAAGGGTTTGGTTGTGCCAGAACAATGTGAGGTGCCTGGAATAGGATTGTGTCTCAAAGTCGTACAGAAAAGAGACAGAATCATCAGGTAGGTGAACTGGGCTGGCTGCGGGACTGCCCCAGTCCTGAACTTCCCACTCCCCCCAGGGCCCTCTGGTGAGGGGGTGCAGGGTTGAGCCTCTCCCATTCATTCAGGAACATTGCTGGCTGTTCCCTTTCCTCAAGGAGTGCAGGGAAAGCACAGTTTGATGCATTCCTCACTCTAGGGCCGTGTCTACACGAGCCCCAAACTTCAAAATGGCCACGCTAATGGCCATTTCGAAGTTTACTAATGAAGCGCTGAAACGCATATTCAGCGTTTCATTAGCATGCGGGCGGCCGCGGCACTTTGAAATTGACACGGCTCGCTGCCGCGCGTCTCGTCCAGACGGGGCTCCTTTTCGAAAGGACCCTGCCTACTTTGAAATCCCCTTATTCCATGGGGACTTCGAAGTAGGCGGGGTCCTTTCGAAAAGGAGCCCCGTCTGGATGAGATGCGCAGCAGCAAGCTGCGTCAATTTCGAAGTGCCGCGGCCGCCCGCATGCTAATGAAACGCTGAATATGCGTTTCAGCGCTTCATTAGTAAACTTCGAAATGGCCATTAGCGTGGCCATTTTGAAGTTTGGGGCTCGTGTAGACGTAGCCTAAATGGGCAGTACAGGGCACAGACGAACCTGGACCTGTCCCAGCTGAGGGACATGCAACCCCTTCCCTGGTTGTGCCTGCTGGAGTTGTGCTTTACACTTGGGCCCCAGCTGCTGTGGTGAAAAAGGAATGGGGTAGTCCTCTCTCCCCACGGCAACCTGCATATTGAACCCCTCATGCCCAGCCCCAGCCCAGAACAATAATTTAAATGAAGCAAGCACATTTTAATTTTATTTGCCGCCCCCCTGCCCCCAAATTACTGGAGTTCAGGATTTGAGCAACACTAGATAAATCTTCTAGTAAACAATAAAATAACACAACAGATGCACAGCAAACCGGATATCCCTTTGTATGGGTCATTCAAAAATTATGCGGTGGGACCCTGTGATCTGTTACCTGTGGTCTTGAGATACTGTACTTCCTACACAAGAAAGAAACCCTTCACTGGGGACTGGATAACAGAGTTTGTAACAGGGAAAGAACCTGCAACCTCGTGGCTACTGGCTTCCATCAGCCTAAACTGGCAGTCACCCAGAGTCATTTCATCCCACGACTTACTCATCGATGGCCTATGTGAAATCAATGAGTCATACAACCCACCTCCTATCAGAGTGCCTATGACAGAATTCCAGTCACAGCTTGCCACTAGCGCTGCTAGTTTGTGCAGACTTGTCCAAGACCTAAACTACTGTCATCCTTTCCTCCCACCTTCCTCCCACAGAGCTGTAGCACACAAGGGAACAGGAACTACTACTTCCAGTCCCCTGATATGTTATTTATGATTTGTATTACAGTAGCCCCTCAGCCTGAATCAGCATTCGGTAACTATGTCTCTTGGAGGATATGACCTTAGAGAGACTAACTGATGCCATGACTGCATTGTGCTGGGTATCGTACGCAACCGAGACAGATCACTAACCTAAAGAGTTTACGATCTAAATAGAGTAGCTGGGCCAAGGCAGTATTATTCTTCCCACTTCACTGACAGGGAAGCACAAAAGAAATTAAGTGACTTTCCCATGGCTGGAGATTGTGACAGTGCTGGCAATGGATCCCAGAACTTCTGAGTCCCAGTCTGGCACACTAACTACATGAGACCAGCTATCCTTTTACACTGGTAAATCAGTGTAGGATTTCAGTTTGAACACTGTTAATCTGACACGTTTTCAAGTAACAAAACCATGCTGCTTCCACTTGGACGCTGTTGGTGATAATGGTGAGGAGTTTCAAACAACAATGAATCAACATAGGATTTTTTTTTTTAAAGTTAGTAATAAGCAAAGGATCAGGTCTGATTCCTGTTACCTCTTTTTCTTTCATGAACTTTTCTGCCATCTTTTGTGCTTGTTCTAATTTCTCACTTGGTGCTAGAGCACAGTCCATAGGTTGTGCTTTTCCTTTAGTTTTCTTTTCTTCTTCTTCCTCTTCTTCACTGTCTCCTGCTGTGCTCTCATTGTGTGTCTGATCTGGATGTTCAGAGGCAGTGGTGCTGGTTTCCTGCAACCTGATCATAATAAACGGTAAGATTGTATTACTAATTATGTTTATTTCAGATTTACCTGTTCACTGTTATACTGCATTTAAATATAAAACTGGGAAACGTGCATAAAAATACAATACAGCAGCAGCGTTCTATTTAACTATTAGGGTACAGCTTACAGCCTGATTATAAGATTTTTTTTTTTTTTTTTAAAAACCAAATCACTTTTATCTTATGGGCGATGATTTATATTTACAATGTCCCTTTGGCCTTTTGGAAAAGTGCTCTATGTTATATTTATAGGAAAAACCATTAGAAAATATTCAATGCAGTAAAAGCTCCCTCTTGACTTATAACCCAATAAAACAAAGAAAATGATTACTACAAAGGGGGATAGAGATGAAAAGCAGTGTTCCCTGTAAGCCGAATGTTTGGGCAGCTGTCCAGCTGACTGGCAGAGTGCCTACAACCATCCACATCTGGCAGCATGTGTTTCTATTGGTGGTGCACAACCATACATGCTTTGGTACACATAACAAAACTTAATCTGCCCACAGATGGGTAAAAAATAGCGGGAACACTGGTCAAGATTAAAGATAATGGGCCAAACAATAAAAATAAAGATCCCTTGAAAAAAAGAAAAGTTCAGTAACTTACAAGTGTGAGTCCATGGCATCATGGCTGGAATCTGTAGGGATATATATTGGGCTATCTTGCATCATCATCTTGCCAAGAAATACCATAGAGGCATGAAGTGACTATGCTGAAAACTGTTCAGAAGTAAGATGAATAAGTGTATTTTTTCAGAAAATAAACTGGAACTGAACACCCAATGACCAGTTCACCTACCACTCTCATGGTTATCAATGTGCTCATCAAAACTGTTACCACGTACTTCCTCTAGTTGTTGTATCCACCTGTTCTTTCATCTCTTCAGCACAATGCAGCCCTCTTTCTATGCAGTGCAAATAAAGAGTAAATATTTTTATTTATATTGCATTAATATTGCCACTCTCACTGTGCTAGGTGCTGGACAAACAAAACAAGATGACAAGCCACCTGTCAGAAAGAGCTTCCAAGTTAAGGAGAAGATGAGCTACGTCTATTTAGAAATAATACTGCATCATCTCAGTTCAGGGGAGAGATTATGTGCTGTCAGAGAAGAAAATCTACCAAGAAGTAAAATTAAGAACATCTCCAAACACCAAAGTTTCTAAAATTAGTAAGTGTATACTGCTTGTCTTTCCATTTTTTTCAGTCAACAAACCTCTATCACATGTACTACCTAAATGTCAATCCCTCTCTAGAAGAACATAATTTGCTGACAAGTGACATCACACTACATTGAAATGGAAATGAATACCCCATTTCCGAATCAATATTCTGAGCCACCCAGCACTGAGTACACAGTTGACCCTCAACACTCATACAGAACACTGGAATTTGTCTCTCTTTGTCATGTGGGCATTGTATCTCACCTGAACTCTAGAGCAGTTAGATTAGAACTAAAAACATTTTTGAGAGTTGTCTGGAGTCACCCTTTACAATTATCTGGAATGCATTTGCACCCACGAAAGGCCTGTACTACAGACTGCGGTGAGGAAGACCAAGTGAAAAGTTGGAGTTTTAGTAGCAGACGTAGAAGTCAGAGTTGGGTGACCACCTTGTAACCCCTTTGTCACAGGCTGGTAAGTGACAAATATGGGTCACTGAAGAGTCTTCTAGTCCTCTGCTGATACCAGCTTCAGAGAGAGAGAGACACACACACACACACACAAACAAACAAAACAGTGGCTTGCAAATTGCCAGCCCCAGTGATGCAAGGCAAGGGAAACTGGTGTCTGCAGGGAAAGAGGGTGCAAGGATGACCTCCCAAAAGGAGAGGGGGTACATGAGAGGTGCCCCATTTAGCAATCAAAATATTGGCGGGGCATAGGCAGGCAAAACACTTCCCAAGGGCTACCACGAATCACCTACGATGCAGAGCATAGTGTGGGCCCTTCGATGAACTGTCCGTGTAGTGCCGAGACATTTGTGAGAACTGAGGGGCGGCGGGGGGAAGGAAATTCAACAAAGACACAGAGACTTAATTTGAACAATTTTGCATGAACATCTCTGCCGTAGCACTGAATCACGGGCCCTCTCTGCCCCCTGGCTCTCAGGGTCCAATCACTTCCCTAGCCCCCATTGTATTTGCCACCCCGCTGGATTTTTACATTCTGAGATGCAGCCACCTCAGCCTAGACAGCTGGAGCGTGAAGGGGCTTCCCACCCTCGGCCAGGGGCTTAGTACAATAGTGGCTGCAGTGCTATGTGAGCAGAGGCAGCACAGAGATCATGGAGCAGGAGGTAGAAATCCAAGGTGGTACCTGCTCACTGCACTGGATGGCCAAGACCAGCTTCCCTACAACAGAGCAGAACCTGGGAACTGCTCTCTGCTGCCAGCCTGGTTTTGCCTGCTGCTTCCTCCACGAAAGGCTCCAGCAGTCCCAGGCAGGTTCTTCATTACGCTTCCAGTAAGTACATTAACAGGCTCCTTCCCTGCTCCTTACCCTGGGGACACCACAATAGAGGTTCTTCTGACAGGCACCACCTCCATACAGTTGGTCGCCTTGGTGACAGGACGCAGGCCTCAGGCTGTATCCTTGGTGATCACATTCACAGCTCAGAGCAAGTTTTACCAGAATCAACGGCTCGGGCTCGGCAGCCCTCGGCTCACCAGCCTCCTCCACACCTTGGCTGTATAAAAACACATGCCCTGGTACATGCCTATTATCATAGGTTATTGGGCCACTGTGTATTGGCCTGACTAACGATTAGTGTGTGGTACGTTTGAGAGGTCTAATGGGCCGGCTGGGTGAGGCTGAGAGCTTACTAAGGGGTCTCTAGCCCACCACCTTTTGATTTCCTAACTCCTCTAGTAGCCCTTGATAAACAGCAGGGCTAACTCAGGCTATGTCTACACTAGAGCATAAATTTGATTTTTAAGGCACTCTCTTCACTGCAAATACCATTAGGTTGATTTTGAGGGGCACTAAGGTCACCTTCCTAGCCCCGCCCCTCTGATGCAGTGTAATGCCAAGTTCAAATTTACAGGGCTGAATTAATGCTAGTGTGGAAGCAGCATTAGTTTAAATTGAATTTTTTTGGCCTCTAGGAGGTATCCCACCATGCCCCAAATGTGTCTACTCAGGACACTTTCACCTCCAGTGCTCTCCAGGTGTGCAGGAAATAGGAAGCCCAGCAATGTGAATTCATTTTCTTTCTGGCCACTGTGGCAATCACATCTAACCATGATTTCTCAGAGACACAAAAGAGACTCAGCATAGAGACATCAGAAAATCCAGGATCTCATTTCTGTGCAGGTGGATGGATCTGCTGAGCATCCCTGGTGTTTACTCAGCACAGTGCCAGGTGAAAAAATCAACCCCCACCCCCACCCCTTCCACCACATGGCTGCTGGGCAGCGCGGACCATGCCTGAAGACAGCGGCAGGCCCTATCCTGCACGGGGTTTCAGTGCTTGAGAGGGCTTTTTCCTTGCACAGGATTTACCAGGAGAAGCTGAGAAACTTGTTTTCTGAACTTCACGTTTCACAGGCTGCCCCGCACCCAAGGCACCATGCAGCTGGCAGTCTAGCCTGCTACTCCTAACACGTGCATCTTGAAAGTGCAATTCACTGCGGGAAAAGCACACATTGAAAGAGAGAGATCCAGAGACCCGCCCAGGCTGTCTGTGTGTCTACACACACTGGGATGAGGGGAAAATGGGAGTGCTTTAGTTTTGAGGGATCTGGGAGGGTATTAATTTATTATACTGGGTAACAGTAGTTATACTTATTACATAGGTCAGAACACTGGATGGCTGCATTTTGACCTGTTAAAATAAATGTGTCTTGATTAATTGCATTATGTTCTTTTCCTCAATTCATTTTTCCAGGGGGTTATGCATTTGAGAAACAGCTTTAACCTTATTAATCAGATAGCTGAAGTTCAATGACTAACATATTTGACAGCCATACAACCACAGTATTATATTTCTTAATATAACTGAAACATATTATATAACCTTATCACCACTACTACAGACATCATCTAGCTGAACGCATAAAAGGAGCAAAGATGAAAAAATGGAAAGTTTATTTGCTGCATAAGGAAACATTTTGTAAATTACATACAAGAACAGATCCTATGCTATTGTGTATAATTTTCAATATTTCACAAAGATAACTGTAATAAATATGCATAACAAAACAAAGTATAAGACTAAATCTGAACAGCAATCTACAAAAATGGTTCATCAAGTTTTAAACTTTGCAGCATTTGCATGCTTGAAATTTTTAAGTGCTGCAAAAAACAAGTTCTTTCACATTTCTTTGGAATATTTTCCAAATTGTCTAACTATAAAATACTGTCCAAAATTAACAGGCATTAGTTGAACAATCTCAGAAGAGTAACAGAATGGTCTAACTGATGCAAAGCTTTTAATCCTTTGGAGCTATGTCATTGTTAGGGATTACCTGATGTAAGTGCACTATGTATCCAGTAAAAGCCTGAGGCACTACAGAGTCTGTCACATTAGGAGTTTATAAAATTCATAGATTACATAGCTCTGGAAATACCTCCATCAATATGAATAAAACCAGTGTCATAAGTGAAACAGCAAGCTAGAATGGTTTTAACTTTTAAATACACTGTGTTCTTAGAACTATTCTTCTATAGTTCTCTACTATAAGTGTCACTGTATCAAATGAAGCATTTCCATTTCTACTTTCAATTCTTAAAAACAGACAGAGGTTTCAATGATGCTCCTCCTCCTGCCCAAGAAACTTGTAGAGATTATTGTTTGATAATAGCACAAATGTATCATATATTCCTGCATTTGATGACACAGCAGGATGAATTATCATTTACACTTGAATGCTCTTAGATATGCTGACAGATCTATTATTATACAGTTTTTCTGAGCTGAGAATATTTCTCTATGATTTACTCTAGTCTAGCTGAATACTTTAGGTAAAAAGACTCAAACACGGTTACCTAAAATACTTGTTATTAAAGTTTAATGTGAACATCACGTAGCAAAATGGTTAGTTACAAAAAAATTTCATTGGTGGGCCAATAAAAATATATTGAAGAGAAGATCTTTACAAAAGTGAGGTTAGGAACTGTGAGGCATTGATGCTCACTGTAAACATCCTGTATTCACTAGAATCCCTTGTTTGAAGCAGATGCATTTTTTTTCCTGAGCTCCATGGCCAACAGCAGTGTGAATATTTGCATAGATAGTTTGACCTACTGAAAAGGGATATTTTGCACTGAACTTGAGCTTCACCTGATTTAGGGTTTTACATTCTAAATTAGTTTTATGTTATGAACTACTATGTCCGACATTGAGACAATGCAATTAAATATAAAGATGCACAGCATGGATTTTACATACTCAGTGCACAATGGGCATGGGTAGTTTGTTAATTTTGTTCAATATAAAACAAATTATAGGTAAATTTAGTTGCTTGATATTTTGACTCACTAAGCAATATTCTGCACAAATATCTGTTGTTTGTTTGTTGCCACATGGCAGAATGAATTTTGCCCAAGCAAAAGGTCACATGTAGCAAAGTGCCAACAGTTTGAGGGCAAAAACATACAGCAGACTAGAACAGATTCTTCAAAATCCAGGAGCGGAACTCAGAATGGAGAAGTAACCTTCACCCAGGAGGTGGGACTGTTTGTGTCAAGATGGAGCACTGCATGCTGGGACCTGCAGCCTTCAATGCAAGCATCTCCGTACTGAAGAAGGAAACAGTTAAACACAACATCATGAATCACACTTTATATCTGGAGTGGCCAAAGTAACAACAGCTCTAAAAAATACTTGCATTTGGGGTATGAACAGTACTCGGAAAACTTTGTGGAAAGGGAGATGATGTGCAGATGCATTAGGTCACAGTAAACACAATGAATGGGAAGAGTGGCAGAGACAAATCCAGCTCACTTTAAAAAAAAAAAAAAAAAAAAAAAAAAAAAGCAGCAACTTGACAACTTTCAACCTTGCGTTAAGGTGTGTCTAGCTAAACTCCATGGCAGCACGGCAGGAATCAATACAAACAGTTTGTTTCACTTTGTTTGCGATTGGCTTTTGCACATTGTCAAAATTTGCTTAAGCACTTTTTGGACATCTTCATCCATTTGACCCTAGAGAGAAAGGGGAAAAGCGAAGTTGAATTCTAGTACCTTTTTTACTCTTTCTCAAATTTTATATCATTAAGTAGTTTTACAAGTATGTTAATGCCACAACTCCCAACCTCTGCTTAAATAACCACACACTTTTTGTCTAGGGTAAGCAAAAGATAAAAAAAAGCTCTTTTCATTTAAGATTCGCAAAAGCGACCTCTTATATTAAAACAACATCTCATGTGACTGAGAAATATGTAATCATACCTGCACAGCGTACAGAAGATGCATCCTGTAAACTGATACAATCTCCTGGTGCTGCTTCTTTGTGTCCTAAAAATATTAAGATAGAAGTCAAGGAATGTGCATGCAAATTCACCACATCTTGTTTTAGAGCATATGGAGATACACAGCTATGATAACATCACATCTTTACGTACATAAGAGAGATATCTTGGTTACTTGCAGAAATGCATAACACAAATCAGGACTGTGTAATCAGGCCAACTAAAAAAGGTCCCTTTGCAGCATTATCTGGAACAAGAAAGTATCTAGCACAATTGATTTCAGTGTTCACAATGGCTTAACTGCACACACACAGGATAAAGCCACAGTCCATCACAATTTCTGGGTGTATTTTTTTCAGAGAGGCTAATCCACTTGCAGTTGAACAGTTTCAGCAGCAATTCAACTGCACCCAGTGCTGGCAAAGGGGCATGGGCAATGAGCAGATTTGTTAGTGCAGATGAGGTTCATAAGGGTCCTGTCCTATGGAGCTCTTGCAAATTACTACACATTCAGATGGAAGAGAAGCCTCTCCTGTGGTCACAATGCTGGGACCCAAGAATCATCTCTCCAAGTAAACCTTAAGTTCTGTTTTAGAATCTCAGCACAAAGAAGTGGGCCATACAACCCTAATTTCTCACCCGTTTCCTAAACTTATTAGGGGGGCTGGAGAGAGGACACACCCAACCCAAAATAGCCTTCTGCTCTGCCCCAGGGATTTCCACATCCAGACGAGAACATCCTGACCACCTGGCTATTGGCTATTCTTGAGCGTGTTGGTCTCTCTCTCTCAAACACTCTCTGTCAGGTTGGCTCCCAACACACACACAATTTTAAAGGCCTCTGGTTCATCCCAGTGTTGAACTTGAAAACAAACATTTTCAAGGCTGGGAAAACCACTTCCAGCCCAGCTATGGTGGTCAGTCAGTGGAGGAGAGGAAGCAAAAGCCACCCCAGTCCCCAACAGCAGCTGGAGGCGAGAGGCTCCTGCAGAATTCTGACACTAGGCTAAGAGACGGCCATCAGCCTTCAACCCTAAGGCAATGTCTACACTTAATCTGCTACAGCACCTCTGCAATGCTTCAGTGTACATGCTCACTGCGGTGGTGGGAGGGTTTTTGCTAGATGTGACCTTTGCTTAAGCAAAGTTTATTCACCTATGTGGTAACAAACAAAAACAGATAAAGGGCTCAAACGGCACATGCGCATCTGAAATGAGGCATCCGTAGGGGCACATTTCAAAGAACTACAGGTACTGCACAAGGTAAATTGCTTTTTTTCCCCTTTGACCTAACCACTACCTATCAGGAAGGTGGATCAACTACACCCTCTTCCCACCCCCCACCCTCCCAAAAAGCAGAAGGAGTATAAAAGGAGGAAAAAAGAAAAATGGAAACCTCTCAGATCTCTAATGGTACACTAACAACTAACAAAGATGGAACTAGACAATTACAAAACACACTGATGCATGCCTGAGGTGGCCACGCTAAAGCTCCACCTGAGGTTGAGGCAGTACCAAAGGAACGCAGGGAGGTTTGTCTGCACAAGCCCTGCGTGCCTTTGGAGTGCAGTGTCAGGTTGTCCAGCACATATTGTGGGATGACTGGACACTGCTAATGGAAGAATATCTCATCAAAGGTTTGAGAGGGCACGTGCATGCTTTAAGCGGAGCACCCATACTGCTACCACTCAAGGAGAAACAACAAGAAGTCCTGTGGCACCTTATAGACTAACATTTTGCAGCATAAGCTTTTGTGGACAAAGACCTGCTTTACCTGATGCACGAGTGCGGTGTTCCAGAGGAGAATTTAAATATATGGGCTTATGAAAAGGAGGGAGTCCCAGTCAAGAGGAGGGCCAGAGATGACAAGGTCTGTTCAGTCACAGAGGATGTGGCCTATTATCAGCAGTTAATGTGGAATTGAGAATATCAAGAGAGGAGAAATCAGGTCAGTTCAGTCAGGGAGGACACAGCCCGTTATCAGTAGGCTAATGTGGAGATGTGAACATCAAGAGTAAAGAAAGTGCTTTTGTAATTGGCCAGCCACTCCCAGTATCTGTTGAATCCTTGGTTGATGGTGTCAAATTTGCAAATGAATTGCAGCTCTGCAGTTTCTCTTTGGAGTCTGTTTTTGATTTTTTGTTGTAGGATGGCTACTTTTAAACCTGTTACTGAGCGTCCAGGGAGACTGAAGTGTTCTCCTGCAGGTGTTTGCATGTTACCATTTGTGATGTCTGATTTGTGCCCATTTACTTTTTTACCTAGAGACTGTCCAGTTTGGCCAATGTATACTGCAGTGGGGCACTGCTGGCACATGATGGCATATATCATATTAGTAGATGTGCAGCTGAAACAGCCTCTTATGGTGTGGTTGATGTCGTTAGGTTGCGTGATGATATCATTGGTTTAGATATGTGAGCAAAGCTGGCACTCAGGTTTGTTGCAGGGATTGGTTCCTGAGTTAGAGCTATTGTGGTGTGGTCTATAGTTACTGATGAGAATTTGTTTCAGATTGGCGGGCTGTCTGTAGGCGAGGACAGGCCTGCCTCCCAAGGTCTGCGAGGATGTCCAGGATGGCCTGTAGATCACTCTTGATGAACTGGAGAGGCTTTAGCTGGGGGCTGTATGTGATGGCCAGTGATGTTCTCTTGTTTTCCTTGTTGGGCCTGTTTTGTAGCAGGTGGCTTCTGGGTACACGTCTGGCTCTGTCAATCTGTTCCTTCACTTCCTTAAGTGGGTATTATAGTTTCAGGAAAGCTTGGTAAAGGTCTTGTAGGTGTTTGTCTCTGTTTGAGGGATTGGAGCAAATGCAGTTGTACCTGAGTGTTTGGCTGTATACAATGGATCATGTGGTGTGTCCTGGATGGAAGCATGTAGGGAAGCATACCAGCCAGTGGATTTCCGGTATAGGGTGATGTTTATGTGACCATCACTTATTTGCACAGTAGTGGCCAGGAAGCAGATCTCTTGTGTGGACTGCTCCAGAATGAGGTTGATGGTGGGGTGGAAACTGCTGAAACTCTTCAAGAGCCTCTTTCCCATGGGTCTAGATGATGAAGATGTCATTAATGTAGCACAAGTAGAGGAGAGGTACTAGGGGACGAGAGCTGAGGAAGCGTTATTCCAAGTCAGCCATAAAAATGTTGGCATACTGTTGGGCCATGTGGGTGCCTAGAACAGAGCCACTGATCTGAAGGTACAATTTGTCCTCAAATCTGAAATAGGATTATTCTATGTATAGGTTCAGTCTGTCATTTAGACTAATTGGGGAAGTCCATGAAGAATTCTTTTTCCTGTACGGTAAAGTATGAATACTGGAATGTATTTAAACCTTCCTCTGGAACCCCCAACTCATGCATCTGATGAAGTGGGTCTTTGCCCACAAGAGCTTATGCTCCAAAATACTTTTGAGTCTATAAGGTGCCACAGGACTATGTCTTGTTTTTGAAGATACAGACTAACTCAGCTACCCCTCTGATGCTATTTAAAGAAGAATTCTTCTGTCAACCTAGCACTATCTATGCGGGGGGAGGTGAACGGGTGTTAGGCTTCCTGAACTGTGTCATAAGAATGGCCATACCAGGTTAGACCAAAGGTCCATCCAGCCCAGTATCCTATGCCAGGTGCCCCAGAGGGGTGGACCAAACAGGTAACAATCAAGTAGTCTCTCCTGTCATCCATCTCCAGCCTCTGACAAACAGAAACTTACAACACTATTCCTTACTTATCCTGGCTAACAGCCATTAATGGACCCAACCTCCATGAATTTATCTGGCTCTTTTTTAAATCCTGGTATAGTCCTAGCCTTCACAGCCTCCTCTGTGAAGAACTTCCTTATTTGTTTTAAGCCTGCTGACCATTAATTTAATTTGGTGTCCTCTAGCTCTATTAGTATGGGAACAAGTAAATAATTTTTCCTTGTTCACTTTCTCCATACCACTTCTATTTTATATAGCTTTATCTTACCCCCACCCCTTTGTGTCCTCCTATCTAAGGTGAAAAGTCCTAGTCTTTTTCATTTCTCTTCTTATGGGACCCACTCCAAAAACCCCTAATCATTTTAGTTGCCCTTTTCTGAATCTTTTCTAATGCCAACATTATCTTTTTTGCGATCCAGAGACCACATCTGTATGCAGTATTCAAGATGTGGGCGTACCATGGTTTTATATAAGTGCAATAAGATGTTCTCAGTCTTATTCTCTGTCCATATTTTAATGATTCCTACCATCCTGTTTGCCTTTCTGACTGCCGCTGCATTGACATTTTCAGAGAATTATCCATGATAACTCCAAGATCTCTTTCCTGATGAGTTGTAGCTAAATTAGCCCCCATCATACTGTATGTACAGTTGGGGTTATTTTTTCCAATGTGTATTACTTTACATTTATTCACATTACATTTCATTTCCCATTCTGTTGCCCAATCACTCAGTTTCATCAGATTTTTTTTTTAAGTTCTTCACAGTCTGCTTTGATCCTAACTATCTTGAGCAGTTTAGTGCCATCTGCAAACTTTGCCACCTTATTATCTACCCCTCTCTCCAGATCATTTATGAATAAGTTGAATAGGACTGGTCCTAGGACTGACCCTTGGGGAATGCCACTAGTTACCCCTCTCCATTCTGAAAATTTACCATTTATTTCTACCCTCTGTTTTCCTACCTTTTAACCAGTTTTCAGTCCATGAAAGACTCTTTCCCTAATTTACGTAACTTAAATTTACATAAGAGCCTTTGGTAAGGTACCTTGTCAAAGGTTTTCTGGAAATCCAAGTACACTATATCTACTGCATCCCCCTTATCCACATGCTTGTTGACCCCATCAAAGAACTTCATTAGTAAGACATGATTTCCCTTTACAGAAACCATGTTGACTTTCACCCAACAACTTATGTTCTTCTCTGTGTCTGACAATTTTACCCTTGACTATGGTTTCAACTAATCTGCCAGGTACTGACATTAGACTTACTGGTTTGTAATTGCCGGGATTGCCTCTAGAGACCTCTTTAAATATTGGCATTACATTAGCTATCTTCCAGTCATTGGGTACAGAAGCTGATTTAAAGGATAGGTTACAAACCACAGTTAACACTTCTGCAATTTCACATCTGAGCTCTTTCAGAATTCTTGGGTGAATGCCACCTGGTCACAGTGACTCATTACTGTTAAGTTTATCAACCAGTTCCAAAACCTCCTCTAATGACACTTCAATCTTGGACAATTCCTCAGATTTGTCACCTACAAGGGACGGCTCAGGTGTGGGAAACTCCCTACTATCCTTAACCACGAAGACTTGAAGCAAAGAATTTATTGAGTTTCTCTGCAATGACTTTGTCATCTTTGACTGCTGCTTTTGCATCTGGATTGTCTAAGGCCCCACTGGCTGTTTAGCAGGCTTCCTGCTTCTGATATACTTCAAAAACATTTTGGTATTGTTTTTTGAGTTTTTGGCTAGCTGTTCTTCAAACTCCTTTTTGGCTTTTCTTATCACATTTTTACATTTAATTTTGCAGTGTTTATGTGCCTTTCTATTCTCCTCACTAGGATCTGACTTCCACTTTTTAAAAAATGCCTTTTTATGCCTCACTGCTTCTTTTACATGGCTGTTAAGCCACAGTGGCTCTTTATTGGGTCTTTTAGTATGTTTTTAATTTGGGTATACATTTAAATTGGGCCTCTATTATGGTGTCTTTGAAAAGTTTCCATGCTGCTTGTAGGGATTTTACTTTAGTCACTGAACCTCTTAATTTCCATTTAACTAACCTTCTCATTGTTGCATAGTTCTCTTTTCTGAAATTAAATGTCACAGTTTTGGACTGCTGAGATGTTCTTCCCACTATAGTGATGCCCCTCAGAAGTGTGGATTTTTCACATCCCTGAATGACATAGCTGGGTCAACCTATCTTTTTAGTGTAAATTTGGTCTGTGTATTTTACTGTTTAAGTGATCTACTACATCTCTTGCCCTCACTGGTATTCCTGCAAGGGACTAATTCTAGCCTCAGTACCATATTAAATCTTGATGCCTGAATAGGGAGAAGGAAGAACAGGAAAGCTGTGTAGCACAGCAGGTGGGGATCTCAAATACAAGAACTCCGCCTGTCCCCCAGAACTTGGTACTTAAACACATCTTTAAGAAAAGATAGGAGGAGGTCTCTTCATAATCTGGGAGCAGCAGCTTTGGTAAGATAATGCCCGAAGTGGGCTCCTCAGAACCCAGAACAATTCTTCACTTTGTTTTGTTTGCTTGCTTGCTTGCTTTCGGGCCAGGTCTGCAACTCACGGCAAGTGCCCCAACACCACATTAAGTACTGTCAGAGCAGTTCCATAACTCACAACAAGAGCTTTTTGTGGCTAAAAACTGCCTTTGGGCTCTGTCCAGTTTGGAAGTCTTCATGTTCTACTGAATTGGGCCCTTTACTTACAAGTGGAAAACGCCACTGAAGGTAAAATTTTAAAACCATTTAAAGCAACTCAAATTCTGAAGAACATTTTTTTAAAAAAATACGGGCCTGTTTAGATAGAAATTTGTCACAAGATCAGAAAGATTTTTTTCTCACAAAAGTATCAGGCTTATTTTATGATTTAAAACAATAAGACCCCAATTGATGATTTAATCTGCATCTTTTTAAGCAACACAAAGCTTCTGCGCAAACTGCCTATGTGCTGTATGAATCTTGGCAAAAGCGCAACCCAAGGGCCCCACATTTCATTCCAGTCATAAAATCTTGGATCAATTATTAAACTTTACACGAATGGTGCTATGTCTGAGGTGTGGATACCCCATTAAAGCTGTGGCTTTCCAAACTCTCATTTCTCTTATAGTTTCACTTGTGACACAGCAAAATGAACAAATTTACTGAGATGTGGTAACATCTGCTTAGGAGGTGCTATGTTATTTTATCAACCCATTCCTTTTAATGCTTTTAAGACAGTAGCTTATGCAACTTGATACTGCATGCAGTGTCCTTTCTCTTGTGAACTGGCACACTGTTTTCTACATCTCCAGAGCAGAAAATGGAATGAAGTTGACTCATCAAAAGTGAGAGACCTCTTGGAAATATATTGAGACACAGTATTGCAGTTTTGTATTCTTGCTAAGTGAGTGCACTGCTATGAGGATCAGTTATAATACATTTGAATAGGCATCACTTTACTGCATTAAGCAGACAATTTTTGTACTCTGTGGTTGTACTCCATTTTTAACTGGGCATAGAAAACACTGTAAAGAAGGCTTCATATCACATTAGCAAGGAGAGCAGCCAGAGCTTATCAGTTAAAATCTCACACTTACAGCCAGTTGATTCTGTAATTGCTTCACTTGTTGCTGTAATGCCTCCAGCTGTTGGCTTTGTCTTTTGGGTGCACTGGTTGAGTAGGACAGCTGAGAAAGGCTGTTCAGTGCTTCTTTTAACTTGCTGATTTCCTTGGACATCTCATTGATCTATCAAAGAAAAAAAGTACACGTGAAAGGAGGAAAGAAATCTTGTTGCCGTGCTTTAACTAGAGAACATTTGTATCTTTTCTTCCGGATTCTGAAAAAGCAACCCTACCTCCATCTCGGATGCACAAGCTGCCTACTAGGTAAACAAAGAGTTGAGTGCTGCCATCATGCTGCGAGATCTTTATGTGAAGATGGCTGGGATGGAGCTCTCTCTCGGGCAGCTCAGAAGTGCCTTCTCCCCATCCAGCGGGTCAGCATGCAATCCTAGCTCCTCATCACTACTGGGAGGTCCGCATGTAGATGTATGTTCCCCCAGCTGGCTGTTCTCTCCATCTGCCTCTCCCAGAAATTTTCTCTCTTTTACTTACATTCTATCTCTGTTTCCTCTCCCATCCCCACTCCCCTAATCTCTGGCAAGCTACTTTCTCCTTCTTCACATCAAACCCTCTTTGCTCACTGCCAGACTTTTCTCCAACATCCTGATCATTTTAAGCATGTAGTGTATGCTGACAAATGTGCTTTTGGACAGAATTGTCCCATTTCCAAACAAACACACCGCTTTAACATCTTACGTGAAGCAACATTTCTCACTGAGGTATTGCATTTACTGACTTTACAGGCACAGTTCTGAACATGTCTACATCTAAAGCCAGAAATGCAATTTGCTTGGGTCAAGTACCCAGACCCAGCAAAACATTACACATCTGCCATCCATTTTCCAGGACAGCAGTTCCCAAACTATGTTCCAGTGGAACATTGGTGTTCCATGAGCTATTGCAAAGTGTTCCACCAGTGAAATTGATTAGTGGCAGTCTCTTCCCCATTCTCAGGGAAAACACATATTTTGAGATGTAATTTGTTACATTTTACAGTTTTGCTCACCTCTAGCTTAGACCAACAGTAAACTATGGCTCAGTCCCCCCGGCCCCAGCTCAAACCTCCCAGTCCCATGCACTGTGGCTCAACTCCCCGGGGCTTGGCTCAATACCCGCCCCTACCAGCCCTGTGCAGCTATGGCTCAGCCTTCCTGCCCCAGCTCAACACCTCCTGGCCCCCACACCCGTGGCTGAACTCCCCGGCTCCAGCTCAATGCCCCCACCCCTGCGCAGCTGTGGCTCAGTCCACGCTGCCCCAGCTCAAACCTCCCAGTGGTGCACGCCTGCAGCTCAACCCCCTGGCCCCAGCTCAACCCCACCAGCCTCGCATGGCCCTGGCTCAACTCCACCCTCACCTCCTGTGCAGCCTTAACCTATTCATCTATCACATTAAATTTATTAATTAAGTACACTGATTTTATTTATGTTCTGTCGTCTCTGTAATACTTGTTTTGTTAGTGTCTAGTTTCACTATTATTTGAGTTGTGTTTACCATACAATAATTATAATGCATATTATGAAATATTATCCACTAGCAATGTTTCTCATAGTTAATATGATGTAAAAAAGATGAAGTCTTCCACGGAGATTGCCCCGATGCTCAAGTGTTCCATGAGTGGAAAAAGTTTGGGAACTGCTGTTCTAGGATAAGAATGCTGTGCTCTCAGATATGCCAATTAGGGAAAAGATAACTTGGTTTGGGTGAAATGATGTGGGTAAAATAAGAATGGTAGAATCTTTGGTCACTTGTGCATTTTTACTTAGGTTTGAAAATCTTTCTTTCTGTAGATCTCTCACTGTTCTAACTCTCACCTCTAACATCTCAAAATAGAGCCCAAGCGCTCAGACACCTGAGCCACCCATGACAGACCATACAGCTCTCCTTGTGGAGACTGCCACAGGCTCAAACATGCATTTAGCCAAACAAGTTTTTAAATCAGGATTAAAGATGGGATTCTGGGACATTAAGTTACAAAACAGAAAGATGTATTCAAAAGTTATACTCCATGACACTTGGTTTAATATGGAGCTTGCAAACTGCGTATATTACTCAAGCTGTTTTTAAAAAGTCTAAGCAGCCAGGAAACCCATTTCTTTAATGAAACACTAACCTTTTTATCTTTATCTTCTTCTAGCTTTGAGGAGCTTTCAGCATTTTTTTTCATGTCAAGAAGATCTTCTTGAGCTTGACGGTACTTATGGTGTAGTCCATTTATTTCCTGGTCCTTGGCCTGAAGCAGAGTTTGAATTCCTTCTTTTTCCCCTTTTATTTGCAAGATTTCATTCCTTAATTGTGCAGCATCTAAGGACACACTTTCTTTCTCTTTCATTAAATCCTTCAGTTTGGATGACAGAATATTAACTTCACCTTCTAACGATGACTTGAGTTCTTCATATGAAGCTCTGGGCACCATTGCTTCATTAACTGCAGCTTTTTCTTCGAACAACTCCTTTTGTAGACTTCTTATCTCGGTTTCCTTGTTCATAAGCTCTTCTTTAAGTTCATTTATTTCCTCCTCCATTTCTTTTGCTACATGCCTGAGAGCACTTACCACCTCCAGATGTTCAGTGACTGGGACAGAATTTTGTTTCTGAGTTTCTATCAGTTTCTTGAGCTGAGTTGCTTCATTTAATATTTGCGTGTACTGAGACTTCATGTCAGATAATGCCTCTTCAGCTTTATCTTTCAATGAGTTGGTTACCTGCATCAGTTTCTTGTGCTCATCCCTGGGGATGTATTCCAAAGTTACATCCTCTAATGCTTTCCTCTTTCTATAGTCCTCAAGTTCTGTTTGTGCTTCTTTGTACAATTGAGACAGCTCACTAACTTGTCTGTTAAGGTCATCTATCATTCTGTTCTTTGCTTCTTTCATCTCTTGAGATTCATCACTGGATTCCAACTGCATCTGACTTAACTTGTCTTGTAGCCTTTTAATTTCTTCTTGTCCTTCTTTGTATCTCTCAATCAACAAAGCTTTCTCTTGGTTCATGTTCTCAATTATTGAACAATAGGAATTTTTTATTTCCTCACATTCTTCTATAGACATTTTGCTAGCAACGTTCTGCTCTCCTCCTTTGAGTTTTTCCTGTAGCTCTCGCACTTTCTCTTTATGCTTTTCACTTTCCTCTAACGCTTTCCTGAGTTCTTGCTTTAGTCCTTCAATTTCCTCACAAGTAACCTTCAGGTCATGGACATCTGAGTAAATATCTTTGCTTTCAGAATCAACAAGGCCCAGTTTCATCTGCTTTTGTACATTCAAAACTTCTTTCATAGCTTCTTCATACCTGCATTGTGTTTCTTTAAGTTTCTGGCTAAGATCAGAGCCATTTTCTGAAATATCTGCACTGTTTAAATGAATTGTTTCTGGGACTCTGGACTGAAGTTGGATCTCTAAGTACTTTCTTTTTGCTTCGGAATTATCTAATTTCTTCTGTATATTCTTTAAATCTTCTTGTAAACGCTTAATTTTTGCCTCATTGTTGCTTGTTGACTTCTCTTGACTTTGTGTTGCATTTAATGATGATGATTTTAATTCTTGAGCTGAGGTTTTGCTTTGTCTGTCCACTGATTGATCAAGCTCTGTTTGAGTGGAATGATAGGAATCTAGTGTAGAATCCATTTCTGCATCTCTGACTGCTTTTTCCTGCATAAAAAGCATTAAGTTTTATAAAACAATACATTACTGAGTAGGATTAGGTAAGGAACTTTTACTATGCCCTACAGAAATGCACAATTAAAACACTGTGGGCTAGATTTGCAGCAGAGCTTGACACATAAGTGAAGATACAGGGATGCTATGTTTGTCTAAACCTGAGATGACTTCTGTAGTATAAAAGTGATCAAAAGCTGTGAGAGATGAAGTGCTGAAAGTCCTAAATCATTAGCCAGAGTTGTGAAATAATTAACTCCATCTTTAAAAAAGGCTCTCAGCTAATCTAGGGGAAAAAGGAGAAATGCAAATGATTTAATATCTAAGACAAAAGGTCTTCTTCTTTTGACTTCTTGAAAATCTTATTACCTACAAACAGTTGTAATTCATCTGCACAGCACATCACTATAAAACAAAGTAGCTCTTTATTCTGCCATCCAAGAACAGAAAGAATCCTCCTGTGCTTTGAATTAGGTGCAAAGATGTAATACACACCTGTAATTTGTCTTGTAGCTCCTTATTGTGTAGTGTTAGAGAAGCAATTTTTGCTTGTAACAATACAAGGAGATCTTGCTGGTCAGTTTCAGAACTTATATCGAGTAAGGAATCAGCACCTTTAAAATAAAGAGTTTCAGAACATTTAAAACTATGGTTCTTTTGACGTAGGCATTATCCTTTGACATAAAATCATTATGTCTTTGAGACAGAGGGAATTTGTTTTCTTCCAAGACCATTAATATGGCAAACAAAAGAATAATTTCTAGTTAGACATCTAAAACGTTTTAATTATGGGTAAGTACATCAGTTTTTGATAGAGTTGCAATGCTGAAACCATGTCCTAATACCATTATTCCTACATTTAAATGGTTCTAAAAGACAGCTGATAAGAAGAATATGCATTGAGAATCAAAGGAGGCCTCATTATTCACTTTACCTGTGGTGCTGTCACTCAGTCTATCCTTGTTATCTCGCTGTATGGAGCTAATCTCATCCTGTGAGACAAAGAGAGACAATCCATTCACTTCAGGAAGTTCTAGACTTCACAGAAATGAGCATGGAATGAGGTCAGGCGCTGCAGAATGGATGGTTCATTATTTAGGGGTCTCAAGTTTTGTCTCAAACAACATACCTTAAAAGCAAGGGCCCAGATTTGTAAATTAGCCCAAGAGATCTGGCCTCCCCCTTCCAATTTAAATTAATATGATCTGGGCAGTCACATTCCCCACAGGAAGTTTTGAGAGTCTTCACTTGTGTGCCAGGTAATGCCATCTACTGCGTATGGTATATTTAAACGTCAAAAGACTACAGCCTCTGATAATATAGGCCTACATCAGACAGCAGCATTGCAGTGAAGTGTTTTGGATAAGAACTGGTCTTAATTTACATAATGAACAGTGTCAGAGATTCTGTTAGTACTAAATAACTTGCTAGTATAGGGTTAAGATTTACTTTTCTAATTATATCCTGCAGAACATTTACTCATTTATTATGAATTATCACTACATTTATTAAAAGAAAATACCAAAATAAGTTTATAAAAGAATTCCCAGTTCCATTTTTCACAGATTAAGAAAACATTTTCCTTCTCAGAATTCAATCATTCACAATGGATCTCCCACTCATTTACATGGATTATCAAAATTCTGTATTTTTTCCCCTTAAATATAGCCAAAGTTTATTAAAACAACAGAATTGCAAGAGTAAATATACCTTGCATACTTGGAAAAAAATGAAGTCCTGTGGCATCTTATTGACTAACAATAATAGCTATATTGGAGCATAAGCTTTCGCAGGCAAAGACCCACTCCATCAGATGCACCTGACGAAGTGGGTCTTTGCTCACAAAAGCTTATGCTCCAATATATCTCTTATTGTTAGTCTATAAGGTGCCACAGGACTTCTCATTGTTTCTGTGGATAGACTAACACGGCTACCCCTCTGACACTTGCATACCTGTTCAGTGAAGAATGCCTGTCCTTTCCCAGCAATTGGAGTTGATGTTGCTGAACGTGGAGAGGACAAATCAGTAAACTGAAAAAGAAGTATGTGTACATATCCATTAGGAAGTTCTACTGCCTATGTTAAATACGCAATGATTACATTTGCTCTTTGGTGCTAACATGGAATTACTGAATGCTGCTCACCAGAAGCACGCATGCATTATAGGCAGACAAGAGTAATGTTTCAGTTTAAAATCCCATTTATGAATCTGTAAGTCAATCATATCTCTCTCTCTCTCTCTCTCTCTCTCTCTGTGTGTCTTTATCTTTCCTGCTCTCTCCCCTTATTGGCTTTTTAAAAATTTGTCAGTGGAAGTCATTTTAAACCACTCATGAAAAAAGACAACCTTCTCCTCAGAGAGACTGCCTTTGTTTGCAGCTTTCAGACCATGCCACATTTCCAGCAGCCTTGTTCTCAGAAACTGTAATCAATATGGGTTTTCAAGACGTCATCCTCACCACAGGGGAGAAAAAAATCTATTTATAAACACGAGATAGACATATAAAATAACTGAGAAAATTTTACCAGCAACATTTACATTAATGCTCTAGAGTCTAGATCTTTCCCATCCCACTGAAAAACAACAACATATTCAAACAGGGACTTTTTCTTTACCTGGATAGGACTGATAGGAGGAGGTGGGGCTTTGCGTTTTTTTGGTGTTCCACTTCTTTCTGAACTTAATTTAGAGACTTGATCATGCTGAAAGTTTCACAGGCCAGAGAATGGAGCTGTGTTAGTTTGGTTAGTAAAGTCTGAGTAAGCAGTTTTATTCAAAACCCCACATAATTTGAGCAGTTTGTTCCTTGTCTCATTCCAGCTTCTCCACAATTACTGCACTGCTATAATAGGCAAAATACTAAACATGCTTGAAGGACAAGGATGGCCCTGCCCCCTTGCAATTCATGCTTCAGCAAAAACAAAGATTTAGAGAAAAAGAACAAGCTGGTAAGAGGTTTAGCACTTACTACTTATCTCAAATACTTTATTTGTTCATGGCTTAATTAAGTGACCATGAATGACCACTTTTTCCCCTTCTTCCTTTAGAGACTTATTTCTTCCATAAAAAGGGTGCCTGAATCATTCTTTCCACAGCTTCCCACTTCAATGGGGTGCATGCCTTCCAAAATACGGTGCAGCTAATAAGTGCTACTAGGGCATTTTTATTGCTTCAACCTGGCTAGATTTTTACCACTGAGATCTCCAGCAAAGGGCATGCCAAGAACACTTTTTGAACCCTAGAATACTTGTTTCATGTTGGAAAGATTTACCTTTGCTTGCCTCCATAAACAAGCTGTGAGAAGTCCAAGTTTGCCAAAAAAAAACTGATTAGTTTAGGTCCCAAGATTTGTGCTTCCTCTCCCTTACTGCAGAACCACATCCTTTCCCATCCCCAGTATCCCTTTCACACCTCCCCAATGCTAGTTGGCTACTGAATTTTCATGACACCATGTTTAAAAAAAACAAAAAACGATTAAATCCATAGGTTTCTGCAAGCACGGCAGCAGCTTTCAGGTAACTACAAGGCTGTTAAAAGGAGAAGAGAGAAAAAATGTTCTCTTTAATCTCTGATAGCACAAGAAGCAATGGGCTTTTTTGAAGCAAGGGAGATTTAGGTTGGACATTAGGAAAAACTTCTTAATTGTCAGGGTGGTTAATCACTGGAATAAACTGCTTAGGGATGTTAAAAAATCTCCTATGATGGAGATTCTACAGAGCAGATAGACAAACACCTGCCAGGGATGGTTTAGATGGTACATGGTCCTGCCATGAGTGCAGGGGACTGGACTTGATGACCTCTCAAGGTTTCTTCCAGTTCTAGTATTCTAGGATTCTATGAACATGTTTCTATCATCAGCAACTCAAACATTCATGCTACAGAACATTATAAGTAATCTAAGTGCTTTTACACAGAAACCATTCTTTTTCTTTTTTTAAAATCAACAGACTTGATTATTTTCAAGTAAAACAGGAGAGACAAATACCTGCTTTGGTTTTGTTGGGGACTTCGGATCTGTAGAATAGGAGGGGAAAAGCATTTTATGTCAAATGTCATGGATGGAGAGAAAAAAAAGGCAAATCATCTCTTTCTGTGACCCCCATCATCACCACACTCCTCACTGAATACAATGCAAGCCTTGATATCCCATTTGTCTGCTTCTCCAATAAGTCCCACGCATTTCTTTCATGCTGGCTCCATGCTTGGAATACGCTTTCTGAGAGTGTCCACAAGGCCACTATCACTAGACTAGGGTCTCTCCTGGATATCCATCACTGGGAAGTGTAAATAAAATCAACCAGCTAAGTTCGGTAACTTATTTCTTTCGCAGAATAAAAAACCCAACTCCACGCTGTGTACTAGATCTTGTTATGTTACTCTAGGAATTCCCCTCTGTTCTTCCTCCTCCTCTTCCTTATCACTCTGATAGCCCCCTTGGTTACTATTTTACATGTTCTTTGGAGCAGGGATCATTTCTGTATTTTGGGAAGCCTCTAGAAGTTGGGTGCAGTATTAAGTTAAACAGCCCTAGGAATCATCCTAAGAACTAGCTCATTTCAAGTTACTGCAAAAAGTAAATTCCCTTCCTGTTGGAGAGAGATCTGGTCCATTAAAACTGACACATTGCAGGTTATTTCCTCTCACATACCCACATCCTGAGAGATCTTCGACAGGAGGAGGCTCTGAATCCCTGCATTTTCAGAGAGCTTTGAGTAATATATGGCATCATATCCAAGGGAATCTATGAGGTTGATGTCAGCACTCTTTCTAATCAAGGCTTCCACAATTGTAAGGCTTCCAGCTTCACAAGCCAGCATCAAAGCAGTTCTAGAGAACACCACATAGAGGCAAAGTGTGAAATTCCACATACAGGGCAGTAGCTTTGTCACATGACTTCCTTGGAACAATATCATGAACGACAAACAGTCGCGTAGCACCTTAAAGACTGACCTACATATTTATTAGGTCATGAACTTTTGTGGGCAAGACCCACTTCTTCAGATTTTCAGATAAGCTCATGACCTAATAAATAAATTTGTTATTCTTTAAGGTGCTGCAGGATTGCTTGGTTTTTGTGAAGCTACAGACTAACACAGATATACTTTGAGACTAAATATTATGAAAAAGGCACAGATAATCATCATTAAAAGTGAAGTTTTTTTTGAAGGTCCACATGCATAATTTCTCTCTATTTCTCCACATGCTCTGCCCACTCTCTGGGCCCTTTTTGAGGAACTTGGCATTCTGAACCTTGCTGCATCACTGCTCTTCCAAGAGGATGTATCTGATGGACAGCTTTTATCGGCAGGTTGTCCAGTGTTCAAAAGGAGTAGCACAGAACTAGGTTCTGATTAAAAGTCTGTCAGGTGCCAGAGCCAAGATCAGATGACAGCCCTGAAAGTCATGGTGCAGTACAAGGGTATGTATTTGAACAAAGCTACTCGTTCTTTGTATGAGGATGCAAATCATGATTTCACCCAGAAAGCAAAATAAATCGAAAAGCCACTTGTGAGAGTAAGTGACAGGCACAGTTAACTTATGGAGGACAGGTCAAACATCTACAAATCCAAAATGTTATCCTTCTAAAGGCTTACCAGTCAATTCAAAGGCTAGGCAACCTACAAACCGTGTCTAGGGCTTGGAATGGTGGATTGCATGCACCAAGATTACGCTATATATGTTTTAATCCTTCCAAGTTACTTGCAGGAATTAAGAATTTTATCAAAATCACTTTACTTCATACTGCAGGTTAAACCTCTCCAGTCTGGCACCCTTGAGACCTGAATCAAAGATTTTGCCAGACCATGGGAGGTCAGTATTGTCTGGTAGTATTACCAACACTTCTACTGCTTACTGGGCTCTTAGAAGACATTTTGGGGTAAATTGCAGCTAAATAACTGCACAGAACACTGACAGCCAGGATTGCTGTCTGTAAACAAACTGTATGGGACTGTCGGAAACCTGGCCACACCCAGGATTAGTGGCCATCTGGCTAACTAAAGCCATACCGGATCATGGATGTTGCTGGACAAGAGTGTCAGACAAGAGAGGTTCAACCTGTAGTATTTTTTAACTCTGCAGTGCAAGATATATTTTCAAGCTGAAATGGGTATCTTATAGATTGCTGGTTTCTAGTTTATGCTCTGAAAGAAACAGACAACGGCAAATGATCCTGGCAATGAATTGTTTCCTCCAATGTCTGTAAAAATAATACAGCAACCCTTTCATCCACCACTGAAATTCAGCCATGGTTTTAGGGTGGAAATTTGGTGGAGAGATGGCAGTTGCACTGCTGTGTTTTAAACAGTAGTGCAAGGGAGGAAAACGAAAACTATCCGATTTGAGTGAAATTGTACAGATGATTTTAGGTGGGCAGTGAATTTCTCAATTAGAATTTGGACAGGCAGCCAAGTTGGACTCTCTCCCACCCCACAAAATTCTTACATTTTCATATCAAAAAGAATATATGTAAGTTAGTAATACCTATCCTCACAAAATCAAATATACAATATGTTCAACCAGTACAACCTTCATATAGGGAGGAGAGGATGGAAAGGAAAACGGAAAAACATTTAGTACCATCTTCCTCCTTTCTATTCACTGATACTGTTTTCTAAAAAAAGCAGGAACGCAACAACTCTGCTGTCCACTGAAGAGTGAAACACTCTCACACAATGAACTTTCAAGGTTTTCCACAGAGTCAAGAGAAAACTTGCAAGAGAAAGGGAAAGAAAGAGATTTCTTCATATGGACAGTGCTGTAGGGTCAAAATGAGGACAAAGCCATTCAACAACTGGACAAAGGAAAAGATGGAAACAAAAAACAGCTCTGCTTCACTTAGTCTGTATCAGTCCAAAGTAAGGGCAAACTCTTATTTGTCTCATATGCTGCCAGGGAAGATTAAAATGTTTTAGATCATCTTATTGTGCATTACACTATGTAAATGCCAGCTGTCCATTTTGCTCTGGCAGTTTCAAATATTAGTTTCTAAAAGGGTTCATACAGTTAAAAATGTAAACTCCATCAACAAAGTTGTACAAAAAATTGGAAATACACACTTGGTATGCTCTTTTTCGAAAGCCATTTTGACATATAAGGACCCTAAACATTCAGTGTTACAAAATGGTGCAGCTATAGAGAAGCCAGCATTTCCATCACTGAATCCTTTGTTCGGTCTTCTCTTGCAGTTTTCCAACATTTCATCATTACCATATTTCAATGGCCTTTGAAGACAGGAAAGGTCCTTCTGGAACCATGTCTTCTACTTATTGAAGCCAACTTGGAAATATTGACTCAAGTCAGTCACCATGGGGGGGAAAAAAAATCCAGTGGCGAAAAGCAAAGAGCCTCCAAAAGAGCGTGCACGCATATTATTGGCCAGATTCCTGTAGCAGGGATTTTAAAGGGTGAGCTACTCCTGTTTTATACCCCTTGAGATGTCACAAGTCAGTCTTAAAGGGGCCACCTTGCTCTATGTATTTACCCTTTCAAATTTCACTTTAGCCACAACTCTCTGCACATGCATCAAGCCTTCCTCTCAAAGCCAGCTTAAATCCTCCCATACCACTGTAAATGTTTACTGTTCCTGACAGTTCTAAGGGAAGTCTGGATGAACTCCCCTACCCCCTTCAATTCCAAAAAGCCAATATAATGAATATACCAAAGCTATGTTGTTGTACCTTCTGTTTTTGTCCCTGGAATTGATGTCTGCACCATGGTCCAGAAGATGTCTACATACTTCAGCATGGCCATTTTGTACTGCCAGGAGCAGGGGAATATTCCCATCCTAGGAACATATTTAAGAAACTGTGAACAAGAATGAATTCAGCCATCCATCTAATGCCCTTCCCCCAAAAAACACCCCTACAAACAAATGTATTTATATGTAAACATTAACTAGCCCTTGTTTCTACAAAGCATGAATTATAAGGCACATCCAGTACAATTTCTCCTTCATGAACAATAGATTTTTCTTCCTTCATTTGTTATGAAACAAGCAGCAATGTAACGTGGCTTTTTTTAATCCCTTGTCTGAGAAACCACAAAGATATCAGTCAAGATAGTTTTAGGAACACTTTTGGTTATCTATTCTCCCCTTGCTCTTTGGTTAATGCTACAGCAGGTCACAAGATCTACTAGGTCCTAGATAAATCATTTAGCATCTTAAGAAATGTTTCTGCAATAAGTGGTGAATTTAAACTTCAATGAGATAAAGAATCTCAAAAGGCCAATTGTTTGCTCAAGATAAATCTTCAAGGCCGTGTCTACACTAGCCCCAAACTTCGAAATGGCCATGCAAATAGCCATTTCGAAGTTTACTAATGAAGTGCTGAAATACATATTCAGTGCCTCATTAGCATGCGGGCGGCCGTGGCACTTTGAAATTGACGCAGCTCATCCCGACAGGGCTCCTTTTCGAAAGGATCCCGCCTACTTCAAAGTCCCCTTATTCCCATCTGCTCATCGGAATAAGGGGACTTCGAAATTGACGCGGCTCGCCGCTGCGCGGCTCGTCCTGACAGGGGTCCTTTTCAAAAGGACCCCGCCTACTTCGAAGTGCTGTGGCCGCCTGCATGCTAATGAGGCGCTGAATATGTAAATGGCCATTTCGAAGTTTGGGGCTAGTGTAGACATAGCCCAAGTGAGACAAATTCTGTGTCTAAGTTTTGTGACAGACCAAAAACCAAGAGTGGCAATTACAAAAGAAAAACTTTCTCTGATCAGAGAAATTATACTGAATTTAGAGAGCATGGATGAGTATTTTTACTGCCGGAACTATGGCATGTGTCTGAACAGTCATCTGTCACATATAATATTTTTAGGAGGACCCAAAAATCTTGAATTCCACTCAATGATTTGTTTTACCCATGGACATTCATAAACTAATTTAAATTAACTCATCTGAAACCTTAAGTATTTACAGAACACACCCACAATGTCTTGACAGATTCAGAGCAGAAGGATGGTCCAGTGGTTAGGCCCTCTGAAAAACTGAGATTCAATTTTCTGTTCCCATCACAGATGTCCTATATGACCTAGGGCAGAAACTAAGTACTTTGTCTGTCTCAGCTCTCACTCTATAAAAATTACATATCTGTTACAGCTCCTCCCCTCCTCACAGGGCTGTTGTGAACATAAGTTAGACATGGAAAGGTGCTCAGATGCTATGGTAATAGAGGCCAAAGTCATAAAATGGCCAAAGATACAGAGATGGACATAAATTATTTGGTCTCCTATTAGCTAGTCCTTAAAAAAAAAATTTACAGGAGGTAGCATGTTTTTTTCCACCTCCACAAACATTGAAGCGAAAGACACGCTCCGACTCATGGAACAATCTTTATCTACACCCTTGGGTTCACAAAGCATTTTTCCACTGAGACCAGGAAATTCCATAGCACCACAAAAGAACTACATCTAGCTAAGGAGGAACATGGACCATTTCTTTCCCCAGTATTATAATGCAAAACCTTTATTCTACACAACAATCTGAGCAAGTATTCAGTGTTGCTGTGTATATGCAAGTTATACGTGCAGTGTATTGTGTCTTAGTTAGGTAAGCTCAAGGGTGTAGTCCAGGCTGTGCTTTTCACTATCCCTCTATCAAAATAATCTGTGCCACAAAAGAGGTGATTCTGCCCCTCAAATTCAAAACACAAACACACACAAGGCCTCACTATACCTACTACCTTTGCCTTACAAACATTGGAAAGGCGAAGGACTGGCACATGGTACTCATTTAATACCTTTTTCCAATAAAGAGGAAATTTTCATTTTCTTTTACACTAGAGATGGGATAGTCCTCAGATGTCTTCTGGAAATTTTCTCCTGACAGGCTAATTATTACAATGAATTGGGAACTAGACTTTTAATCAGCTGTGAAAACTATAAAAAGCTTGATAACAGGTTGATGGCATGGCTGACACCACAGCGTACTATGCTGACCAATAGTGTCTCATTGCTTCCTTGTATTCCTCTGTCAACTTGTTTGTAACCATCTGTTATTCCCTGTTTTATACTTAGATTACAAACTCTCTGCGGGACGGAAATGCTTTCTCCTCTGTGTTTGTACAGTGCCTAATGCAACAGGGTTTTGGTCCATGATGAGGGCTCCTAGGTCCTACAGTAATAAACAGTAAGTAATACAGGAGAGAAAGGAAGAGACTGGCTGGCCAGGACTTGCCCACACCATGTGCCTGAACCACAGCCCACCAGAGTCAATAGAAAAACCTCCAACATGTTCCAGTGGGCTTTGGATCATGGCCATATATCTATTTGTTTCAGTTTCACAAGTACTAATTGTTCGGTTTTCTGAGCAGGAAATTAGGTCTTTTTTCATTATATGATAAAGCATTTCTTTGCCAGTTATGCACCAGCAGGCTGACTCTAAAGGCAACTCCCTCACAACCCAAAGAAAATAAGAGAACTTAGAAAAGTATTGCTTAGGAACTGCTGTAAAAGAAATCCGTCATCTTGAAAGATGGAAAATCATTTTAAAGTGGTCAATGAGATAAAGTACCTACCAAATCTTTGACATTAACTGGGCATTTGTGCTCACACAAAAGTTGAACTACTTGAAGGCTGCCACATGAAGCTGGAGAGAAAAAAAAAGAGTAAGTCAACTGAATACATTTTTAATGATTACTGTCTCTGCAACAATGATCTGAGCACCAGAGTTCAACTTTCACACTGAACAAATAGAGGTTCTCTTTAAAAAAAAAAATCCACAGAAAGGGTATTTGCATAGGTTTAGGCTCCTCGGCGTTACTTGCAACCAAAGTGTTTGAGAACTAACAAATCAAATTAATTTCTCTTTTTCACTGTCCAAGTAGGACGGGGATTGGAAGAATACAAAGCGCATGAATTGTGAAAAGCAAGTTTATTTTAAAATTAACTAGTAATCTGGTAGCATAAGAAGATAGTCTATTTGCTAAAACACCTGAACCACTTGACCCTTAATATATTACACCATCTCCGCTCTTGGTTCTTTCATGGAGACACCTGTACACTATTTTAAAAGCATTATGTTTCATTTACTTCTTCGAAATGTGGCAATGCTGAAGTCTACTGGCCATACGTCACTACAGTTAGGAAAACTGAGATGCTACTGATTTAAGCAGGGAGTTCACTGTAATTGTAGAAAACATTAAAACAATGCCATGAAACTACAAAGAAGATTTTTTTTAAAAATAATAGTGATGGAAATACAGTTCTGTCAGTAAAGAGAAGCAGAACTCACTTTAAGGCATCTTGTAGGCATGTTGTAACTACATCTTTAAGGCATGTTGTAACTACTTTTCTAATCACAGCATGAAAATTATAGAAGGAGTTATTGAACTTATGTGTTTAGCACTTATCAAGCTTTAGTTCAAAATGTCCAAGCTGGTGTAAATGCGAGAATAAGAGAGTGGATAACAAGTTTTCAATAGAAAAGTTACCCGCGTAATGTAATGGTGTTTTTCCAGAGTTGTCAATGCTGTCTGCTGGGCATTTAGACTGTAGAAAGACAAAGAAAATGCTCAGAGAGAAATACAAGAACATAAAGGATTTGTTTGCTGCAAATTGCAGAGAGATGACCTCTGCAGACAACCAGCTCTGTGAACTACAGAGATGTCCCAGTCCAGAAAAAATAATCAAACACTGGGTCAATCATTAGAAGGGATAGTTTTCCTCTGTGTAAACCCTGACTACATTAGCATGCATCCCCTATGCTGAAACATATGCATTGGCAGCATGGAAGACAACACTCTTGAGAGGAACACATGATCCCATGACCCTCCCGGCCAATGATGAAGAACAAAAGTTGAAGGATAAAGATTATTATACATTCAGAGCAGTCTATAAATTGGTAGTCTTGGGTGAAGAGTACTCAGAAAAAAGACCCCACCTCCAAATTCTATCTAAAAAAACCAAAGCAAACCTATTTTATAATACACTTTGGTTACACTTTCTTTAACAAAGAGTATAAATAATATAAGTCAATTACATGCATGCTGCAACTTCAGATATCTTAAACAAACTGACTATTAAAATAGTAAAACAATTATAATCCACCTCTTTGGGGATTTTTTCAAAATGTCAACAGCCATCACTGAATAATCTTAAAATTCTGGCTCTTCTGTAATGCTTTTACCATCAGACTTAGAGGAACATATCTTACAGTCCTTAAACAAGAGCCATTCAGTGTATGCATCAGTAACATTGTGCATTAGAATAAAGTTAATATTTTTAATGAAAACTATTAGCTTCAAGCTTCTCAAAGCACAGAACATCTATAAACTGTAGTAAAACTGGTTGGTAAGTTGGCTCAGTTACAAATATATTACCAGCTTCTATAAAGGAATCCAACATATTTAAAATGTAAGCCAATGCATTTAAAGTTTTAGAGGTATGTATCTAGTCTTTTTGTGTCTTTGAAGTTAAATTCAAGTTGATCTTATGCTTCCCTCACATTTGCAACAACTTACATCACACTGCACAAGCCCCCAAAGGAACAGGAGTGTGATCTGAGCATGAACAAATTAATGCTACCTTTTTTTTTTTTTTTGCACTTTTAACACACTAGTTTCTAATGGTTTACAAATGAGCTTCCACAGCAGCTGAATGAGTGAATGTTTACTTTAATACCCCTCCACCAAAATCCAACCACCACCAGTAGATGAAGTCACCCATTACAACATGCAGTATGACCAGAAACAGCTGAATGCCACTGACTATGCTACCATTATAACAGTCATTAACAATTTGGTCCCATCTCTCAATAGCCAAACTCTCCTTCAAACTGTCATCTTCTCTCCTTTAACATCACCCCACGACTGTCCATCTGCAGAACCCATCTACAAAATTCAGTTCCCAACTTCACACTGTCCTCTGCTGGCTCAGCCAGAGGGTTTCTTTGCTACTTGCTCCTCCATCTTCATGCCTCTGACCTTCTCCCTCTGCAAAATCCATTCTACTGACTCCCAGCTCATGTCACTCTGACCATATAAGTCCTCCGCTCCTGTCCCTTCAGCAAAGTGTCATGACTAGAGTCACTGCCCCCACTGAAAATTTGTTACAGGTTCCTTCCATTCTACCATCTTCCTGGGCAAGCAGGCTACCGTGCCTGTCACGTTTATTCCCCCCATCCACAATCCTCCTTACTTGCTACCTTAGGGAAAGAGCATGAAATTAGGCAGACCTTGCAATTTTCAGGGAATCCATCCTGAAGACTGTCAGTCAAATGGGTTTGGAGGTGGGAGGAGCAAGTTCCAAACCCTAATACGCCAGTGGGGAGACCAGATTATCCTTCACTGATTTAGACAGTGGGTGCAAACCACAAAAGAAGGGCCCTAAAGCTGAGAATGTGGGATTCTGGTGCTGATGATTAGATTGACCACTTGTTCCCACCAAAAGATCCATATTTAACATAGGAGCAAGTGAACTACTGAACATACGTTAAAGTGAGCTAAAACTCGGTTTTCTTTTACTTTACCTGGAGAAGCCTCTTAATGCAATCCAGATGGCTATTCTTTGCCGCAAGATGCAAAGCTGTGTGTCCTAAATAAATAAAAACAAAGCAACTGAAGTACTCAGAATTATGAACTGCACAACAAAGATGAACTTATATACTGTTTTCACCCCAGCAGTACCAAAGAGGAGTCTGGGGAAAGAAGAGTCCACACCAGACTGAAAATAGTTAAGTCTTATTTCAAAAGTGGAGATTATTGTTCAGTTCAAGGGCCACAAAATAATGCCAATTTATGATCCTGTACAGAGGAGACCAAGTAATCCTTACGTAAGATTTGCAAGGGAATGGGCAACAGGAGATGGATCACTTGACGATAACCTGTTCTGTTCATTCCCTCTGAAACTTCTGACAGTGGCCACTGTCAGAAGACAGGATACCAGCCTAGAGACACCTTTGGTCTGACCAGTACAGCTGATCCTTATAAGAATCCTCCCAGACAGAAATCTACTTAACACCCAAAAGATGTATTTGGTCCAACTACCCTAGTTCATGGTTTTGTTTTGTTTTTTCCCCCTTCCTTGAATGGGAAACAAAGTCTGTGAGTATATATTTTTTTTTTTTTTAAAAAAAGCAATATTGTGCTCAGCACAACAGAAACTGGCACATTAAATACCCTATGTAGGTCACAGTATTTGGGTGCATTTAAACAAAATAATGACAGAGATAGCAGTGTTTGACTGCATTCTATCAAAACAAAAAAGCAGTCATGTACCGCTTTAAAGACTAAACAAAATAATTTATGAGGTTGATGAGCTTTCGTGGGACAGACCCACTTCTTCAGATCGTAGCCTTACCAGAACAGACTCAATATTCTGGTCTAGTAAGTCTATGATCTGAAGAAGTGGGTTTGTCCAACGAAAGCTCATGACCTAATAAATAATTTTGTTAGTCTTGAAAGTGCTACATGACTGCTTTTTTGTTTTAGAAAAAATAAGTAACTCACTCTTGAGCTTACAGGCATGCATTTTCCCTTCGATCTCTCCAGAACTCTGCATAGATATGTTCAGCAAGTGTTTTTGAGACAGCTTGGGAATGAGTCAGGAACCCCCAGAGCTAAAAGCAGAAGCTGCTACACCCTGAGCTAAAAAACCAGGAACCTCTAGCTTGGGCTGTAACAGACTTGTATCTTGTGTGGATCAGGCAGAGAAGGCCACCTGTAACACACATCATAGACAGACACTCTGTAGACTCAGTTTCTGACAGTTTTATGAATCTGTAAGTTCTCAATACTATTTGACTAACAATGCAATACAGTTTATAGGAACGACAGTGCAATATCTCATCATTTTTCATGAGTATAGCCTCAGAAGAAACAGAAGTCAGAAAGAAAAAAAGTCAGAACATCATTAACTATGAAGAGAAAGAAGTGGCCAAGAGCCAGTAATCTAATACTGATACACAGGAGCTATTGTTTGAGTGGTCAGTGGCACTATACAGAGGATAAGACAGCACTACCAAAGCAAAGTTTCTTGAAACTGAAACAAGCATCACTTTGGAAAATGGCTGCTCATCCTTCAAAATTATGAATGAATTAATCAGTCCTGAAACAGTACCCTAAAGTGAAAGTTTAGGTCACATTTTATACCTGCTATACAGTACATACAGTTTCAAAGTTAAATAATTCTCCAGAATTTACATGTATAATTTGAATTCTTCCTCCACATTCACAGAGAAAATACGATAAGTACTCTGCCATGTGTAAGAAAGCTGACCCATCACATGGGTGTTTTAGTCAGAAACTGAACTAGTCCACCCAACGTTTGAAGACTATTATTGTGCAACAAGGTCATTTCGGGCAAACTGAACTACCTAGTTAACATACTGTGTTCATTCTGCAAATACTCCCAACCAACACACTGTACCCTATTTTAAAACTCTGCCACATTTCCCCCATTTTGTCTTTGAAGTATTAATGATAAAAGGCACAGGGACCAAGAACAAAAACGCATTAGGGTAAATAACTCTGAGGTCTGCTTTCAGTTCAGCTTCCCACCAGTCAGCCAGCACTCCTTAAGGAGGAGGGATAGCTCAGTGGTTTGAGCAGCGGCCTCCTAAATCCAGAGTTGTAAGAAAAGGATGGTGCTTGGTCCTACTGCAAGGGCAGGGGACTAGACTTGATGACCTCCCGAGGTCCCTTCCAGCTCTATGAGATGTGTATCTCCAAATACCCTGCTGCCATTCCAGAATGGTTAATGGGGTCGAGAGTCTGAATACACATAAAAGTAAAGCCTAAAAATCTTTAAATGATGCAGAATCCTGAAGTTAAAAGCAAGTTTTATGCCAGAGAACTATCAATTGTTTTATAATTTTGAGTCCAGTCACATGTTTAATTTTATAACCCTGAGGTTGAAATTTTCAAGACAGGAGGTGCGAGTTATGACATCAGCGTGTGCGCTTATGTCTTTGTACATGATTGCTGCAATTGCTTTATCAAACTGAGAAAAGATGAATGCAAATGAGCAGCAAAGCACCTAACAAATACAAAAGGGAACAAACGGTCAATTTTTCACAACAGCATAGCATAGCATAGTCTGCACATGCAGACTTCTCATTTTGAAAACTCAACTTTGGTCAGAGCCTTTGTCTGCACAGCTTAAGCAGCTTGACAGGAGTTCTGCTGGTGTAGTCACATCAATTTCTTGAATAACATGAGGCATGCCAGTTAAAGCACCACCAGCACTACGCCTACACTGGATTTTTGCTAGCACAGCTACATCAGCTGGGGCAGGTGATTTTTTTCCACACTTCTGACATATTAAGCAAAATTTTGTAGTGTAAATTAAGCCTAAATCTTGTCCTATTTAAAACACATAGCAAAGGCTCTCAGCAAATGTACCTGTACCGTCCTGTGATGTAACATCCACACCATGCGTCACCATAATTCTGAGGCATTCAGCATGTCCTTTTGCAGCAGCCAGATGAAAACTGAAACACAATTTACACACAGATGAGTTTAACGTTGCCTTCTCATCAGCAATAGTAAACCAAATAGTTCAGCTTTTCCATTTTGCATCCCTCAAATCATTTAAGCATTTCCCAAGGGGAATAATGAATGTGTGATACCTAAAAGCATTTTCCTTCCGCATCTATTCTTCTGCCCAGGATAACTTATTAACCAACTACATTACACACGTCACTTCCTATCCAACTTGTAAGCTAAAGACCAAGTCCTGATCCAACTAAAATCAGTGAGGCCTGGACTGGTGCTCAAGCAGAAGCAAACAACCTATTTGTACAGCTTGTCTATCCTCAGTAAGTTACCAAGAGACAACAGCTATTGCAGAGTTACAAGCCTGTGCTACAAATATTCTCTAGTTTGGGGTTTTGCTTTTCACCATCTATTATGCTGTAGAAGCCGCCATTCAACAGAAGTAATGGATAATGATTTAACTAAACAGCAGAGAGCAGTAGTTGCAATCTATCCAACCACTTCACAGAACACCTTTGGTGTTTCAGGATTTACAGACAGTCCTGTGAACAGGCAGCCCTGTGGTTTTTACTGAGGAATGTCATGTGACCTAAAGCAAGATGGAAAGCAGAAAGAAAGAGATGGCGGGGGGTGGTCTTCAAAACTGCAAGAGTTCATACAGAGCACGTACAATTTGACTACAAAAATGAGTTGCATGACACATTCAGTATTCTGAGTGATTTCATTACAAAATGGCTGTGCATACCTAGTTGATGAATAAGTTGGACAGCAATTAGCAGTCAGGTGACTGTACATTTCTCAGGACCAAAAGTTTTGTGGGTAAAGCCCAAACTGAAAGGACAAAGGTGGTTCAAGCTAATCCCAAACCACTACAAATGAGAGAGAGATGGCGGCAGCTTAGCAAGCATGCTAGCAACTGTAAAGAAACCAAAACTCCAGTAGGTAAGTAGCTTCCTGGTAGTCTTCTAAAATTGTTTGATTTCTATCAATATCACAAACCTCACCTGATGAGAACAACAGACTTTCTAGGATCAAAAGGGCAAATTAACATCATCGTCCCTCACCCCACTCCCGAAATACCAAACTACTCCATTTAAGTGTTCACATTTTGCATGGTAGTTTTAATATTTAAAGGAAGACAGCAGGAATTTGTTTCTAAGCAGGCATCAGTTCACTGAACAAGGCCTGTACGTAGCACACCAGGATCTGGGTAAACTGTTAGGACTCCTAAGCAGCACAGTAACACAAACAACAGAAATAGTGGGTAAGTAACCAAACAGCAACACAATATCCCACAGCCGTACAGAATAAAGCGTACATAAATATTGTACAAATGGTTCTACTGAGAGGTTAATGAAGGCAACAGTTGCTAACTGGTTGACAATGGTCGAGTTTGGAAGTGGTTTATGCGATGGTTTTGACTGTGATTAAGTCCATTGTTCATCTGCAATGCTTCTTACCTTAAAACATGGGTCTAACCTACATTAATCGCCTTGTCTTTCCCCTGTAGCTTGACTGTTATTGCTATGAATAATAAACTCATCCACTTCACTGTCCTCTCAGCATAAGCATATTCCACACGTTCTTTGTAACGTGACTTTTTCTTTCAAGAGGGTAGAGCACCTAACTTATTGGGCTGCTGCCCTGTCTCATACTGGCTCTGCAGGCGCTTCCATGAATAAATACACCACACTGTGGATGGGAAAGAGTATTCACAAAAGCAGACAAAAATAAATCCTAATAGGCACTAAACTGCAGCCTTTAATAAAAATCTCAGTAGAGATGAAAGACCAAAGAATAAGGTCCTATAAGGTGCAGATCATTGTAGCATAGCGGTTCCCACACTTTTCAGCATCACGCCCCCCTTCTTATTTTTGAGAAACCCTCACGCCCCCTCGACCTCTTCTTTACCATCATCCAATCTCCCTTTTAACAAAAAATTCAATTAATAATTTAAAATATACACAAACGTTATTTAAAATTAAAAATAAGCACAAATAGTTTTTCTTGGCCCCTTGTGGACGCCTGGTGCAGCCCCAGCTGGCCAGCTGCCTGACCTCCATACCAGCCGCCAGAACTTCCCGCACCAGCTGCCTAAGACCTACCGTGCCAGAGCCGCCTGCCCAAGCCCCGGGTCTCCCGGGCCAGCCACATGCCCAACCACCAGCCAACAGGGCCAGCCATCATCTTCCTCCTCCCCCCCCAGCCCACACTCACCCACCTTTGCAGGAGGCAGATAGCTCCATGTGGGTCTTTGCCAGCTGCCTGCTTTTTATAGCAGCTGTACTGGGTCATGCACATAAAATGGCAGGGGCTGAGAGCTGGAAGCAAAGGCTGGCTCTTTCTTGGGATGAGGGGAATGCGGGGGGGCTGGGTTGCCTTATGTCCCCCTGGAATTTCTTCATGCCCCCCCCAGTTTGGGAAACCATGCTTTAGCAGAACACCTAAGCATGGGTGCAGAGAGCTCAGAAGCTTGCAGGACTTAGTCCTAGATCATAAGGAACTACCTTCTCACCCCCATCAGACCTAGCATTGCTGGCCTTCAGGGCAGAAGCCCAGCATGCACTGGTCTGGCTTTAAACTATTCTTAGGCAACACAGAAATATCCAAACACATCCATCATGGTGCCCAGCACTACCACAAATAACAAATAAAATTTAAGCCTTTCTGAAAATATAGCAAAGAACATTAAACGAATGTATGGCTGGAAGGTGATATATATTAAAATAAAAAACAAAGACTCATGTACTAACTGGCGAATGAACAAACTTATTTATAAGATTTTCCAGATGAAAATATTTTTCAGTATTCTGGTAAAAATGCCTGGGGGAGGGAAGCAGCTAGATAGGATTTCTATCAACACCTCTGTCTGAGCCAGTACATTTCACAAATATTAAAAACAGAATTAAACACATTTGCGTAGATATACAATTAGATCATAGCTACCCAAGCTTAGAAAATGCATGAAGAACACACTCAGTTTGTTTCCATTTGGACACTATTCATCAGAATCAAACACCCACATGGTAATAACTTGGCTAAAATCAGCGGCATCATGACATCATCATATACATACAGATTTTGTTTGTATAAGGGACTGTGCCAAATATAACAAAAATATCCAAGTGCATACTTTTTTGTTTTGTTTTATGTAGATTAAAAACAGACTGCAGAAAAAGAATCAAATGAGGTGGTAGGGAGAGGAAAGCAATTCCTTTCAGGTTACAGAATGCAACCAGGTACCTAAAAGCAGCACTTGACAGTGCAAATGATTTAGACAGCACATCTCCGCATGCCATGCCACTTACATGGATGACCAGGACTATGCATGCAGTAAATAATCAAGTTCAAAGGGAAGAGGCATCAAAATAGCCGAAGTGTTTTTCAAAAAAAAAAAAAAAAAATTATGAGGGTGCTTTGTGGGAAGAAGGAAGATGCTGCATAAGTAATTTGCAAATGTAGAAAAAACCCACAACAGATATGAATATGACTATTATCAAAGCTAACAGAATAATCATGGTGATTAATTTTACAGATTCTACATGTTTGCTCATTTTCTGTCAGCAACTTATGTTCCTTCATGATTATAGTTACTTGCTGAATGCCTGCAAGTAATTCTTAGTTTGTAGTTGGCTCAAATCATTAGTATTTTGAAATGGGAGTCATCATCCAGGTTTCTGGTGTGAGTCTTCACATTTATTTTTCAAATTTGCTTTGTGAATATTTTAAGAGTTGAGTAAATTTTACTCTCTCCCAAAGTATCCCTTTCGTGCAAACTTATTTGCCGTAATATTGGTGGGAGATGCTCAAGGAAGCCACCCATACACAAAGCAAACTCAATTATTCAAATATTTGTGGGAAAAGACATTGTGCATTCACTTTGATCGTAGCTCTTCTCTGCACAGGAATTCACGTACACCAAAGTTTTCAGATACATTCAATCTGAAGTACAAAAAGGAATTCTCATAATTTTTTTTTTAATATTGTTGCATTCTGTGCCATTGTGTGGTGAACATGTGCAGGTGTTCAGCAAAGAACAATATTTAAAACTACAAATTAAAAACGGGCCCATGAGTCAGAATGAAAGGGAGTTGAATTTGCTACAGTTTTCCAATTCTCACTGAAGAGGTGAGTGTGGCTCTCTATACCCACTGATCCATTTAAGAGACTCAGGAAAAATAAGTTTCTCCAAATGTCTAGATTTTTAATTTTTGTTTCAATTTCTGATGGATATTTTACAATCTGATAATTTATGTAGTGTGCTACAAATTGTGTCTAAAAACTTAGGAGCCTAGGTTTTCAGGACTGACTAGTGATTTTGCTTCAGTGTTTGCCTATCTAATTTGAGACACTTTGGCTGTCTCTACACAAAAATTTTTGGGTGTAAGGTCACTTCAAAGTTGTGTGAGTACTTCAAAGCACCCATGACTACACAGCATGTCAGCGCTTCCACGTTTGCAACTCTGAAGTTGCTGCAGAGAGAATTAGCCTAAGGAGGCACTCCATATTCATTGCAGCACTTTATTAGTATTCTCCGCTCACGCTGATTACCATGCCTCCTTCGACGGATGCTGAGCATATGTCCTCTTGAAGTCTTATCAATGTTTCTTGGCTTGGGCAACCAGAAATCAAGGCTACCAAAAGCTTAGTCAATTTGGAATGCTTACACTATGACTTCTGGCACGTCCTGCTTACAGTTAACATCTGAAGACTGAGGTATGGCAGCTTGGGTGCAAGGAGATGAAAAATGTTATTGGGAAGGTGACAGGAAGGCCATGCAAGAAATAAAATGGAAAGAAGAGTATACATATGTAGTGGAAGCCAACTACAAGTCTATGATCTGTGAAGGACTGCTTGAAGCAGATCACATATAGTAGTGAGAAAAAGAAATGCACACAGCCCCACAGGAAGCAGATACACCTGGGCAGTATCATAACAGGAGAGGAAGATGTGCTTTAAGTTACTACTGAAGAAGACAATAACCATTGCATTCAATCTTATTTGAACAGGCATGGATCCTCTCGGCTAAAGACGTCCGACACCTACAAATCACTAAGTTGTGTTTAAAGCAGCACAGTTCTACCCAAAAGGAAAAATTGTGCTGGCTTGGGAATACACACTGGTTGAAAATGAAAATTTCAGGCTTTGCTGAACAGTGGATATTTTGGAATTTTAGTGCTGTCAGGCAAAAGGGAAGATTACCCAGTTTAGAAATAAGCAGAGTGGCTGCAGAGATTTTATTTGTCACAGAATAATTCTTTACAGGTTGCATAACGTTTTCTAAAACATCTGAGACAAAAGCTGCATATTTGCTGTTGCTGGAGTTATCATCTGGGAGCCTCAAAGTGTGGTGCATTTTATATGTATTGTTCATGAATAAACTTCCTTTTAAAAGAAAGGAAACAAAACTTGTTTTCCGCTTCCTGACTGCAAATTGAATTCCAACAAACACAAAGAAAAACAAAGTTGGGAGAAGTGGCCACATTTTTGAATGTTAGATTCTGGCTGAATGTCACAGTCAAATCCTGCCCTTTCATGTACACTCTTTCACCTTCCCTCTATACGTAAGAGATGGCTTTGCCCCCAGGATGTACTATGGTCCGACATCGTGGCACATTTGGTATTCACTAATACAGGGATCCTTTCTGGCTAAAGAAAACCATCTTTCCAGGATCAGAGAGGTAGCAGTGTTAGTCTGTAGCTTCGAGAACAAGAAGTCTTGTGGCACCTTACAGACTAACAGATATTTTGGAGCATAAACTTTCGTGGGCAAAGACCCACTTCATCAGATACATGAGTTAATGTGGGTTAATGTGGGTGCAAAGAGTTTACTAGCTCTGCTCTCAGCCTTCCTGCCTCAGCACAGGAGCAAGTGACCACCAAGGGGAAAATGAAAGCAGATGGCTCCAACTGCACACAGGAACAAAATAACTCACTATTTGGAATCTATCCTGCAGGAGAGGATAAACATCCAATAGGTCTGTGCTTCTACCATTCTGAACATATACTAATCCATTGGAGATTCATGCAGCACCCAAGATTAAGTCAAAATGACATTTCTAGAGGGCTGCAAAGCTTAATTATGATGAAAGGCCAGAGAGAAATGCACAGCAAAATTCATGCAGCTTCTTGATAAACGTGCAACTGCACTCCCATACGATTGGATAAAAATTTGGCACAGCGTAATTAACTCTGAACCAATGACACACACAACTAAAATGTGTGTGTGTTTGTTCTAGATCCCTGTGCCTTTTATCATTAATACTTCAAAGACAAAATGGGGAAAAGCGGCAGAGTTTTCAAATAGGGTACGGTGTTTTGGTTGGAAGTATTTACAGAATGAACACTATATGTTAACTAGGCAGTCCAGTCAGAAAAAATGTTATCAGACTTATGTGTGGAAAAAGGAGAGTGATACATGTCTGGAACTGTAAATTTAGCCTCAAAAGCTAAAAACGGTAATTTTTTTGATCACCACCACCAGCCGCCTCAGGTGTTCAAGCTGTTTGGTAATAGCTCAGTTCCATACCTGCTTCACTGACAGAGCAGTTAAGATTTGACAAGGAACATTACTACATAGTGTCTTCAAGGTAGTTGTAGTCCTTGTGGCACAAAGGGCGCCCAGTCACCTGTGCTCTCAAGAAGATGTACATTAGCAGAATGAGCTTTTTCTGCAGAGAATTCCCCCCATACCTCGAAAGCGGCATCAGACAATACTTTACAAAACTCACACGTGTCTGAAAATAGTTTAGAGCTGTGCATGTCAAAACTAGTGAGCTAGTAGATACAGCATCATGGCACATGAGGACCAGAGTGCACCCACTGGGCAAACAGCACCGTGGTTCTCAGCCCTTTTCTTCCAAGCGGTCAAAAGGAGAAGGCACAGTGAGGACAGGGTCATTCGACATCCCCCTCCCTCCCCACAACTTCCTCCAAGTTTGCTTCTTGGCTTGAACTCAGCACGCTCAGTAACCCTGCAGAAGCTAGCTACCCTCACTCTGCTCCCCAACTATTCGCAGGTACAGGGTCATCTCTGCATTCAGTGTGTTTTGCTGAGCAAACTTGCTTGAAGTACAATGTGAACTCACTTGGCAGCATTGTCTGGGTTTATCTTGAGTGAAAACATCTCTGACCAAAGCAGAACATCCCCCCCCCAAAATGTATACATCACATCTTGGTTGATTTTCAAAAGGCAGCACTAGCCTGCCAACAACTCAATTTACAATTTCCTGACAAGCAAATACCTACACACAAACCACACACAATTGTTAAAATAAAGATACAGCACTGCCTGGCGAAATATCCCCCAGTCCTTGACTATACCAGTCCGGACTGAGCAGTTACCTGCCCACACGTATCCTTTCAGTTGAAAAGCCCACCTGAAATTTTCTTTTACACCCTGCACTCCCTATTCCATTGCATTGTTCACGGCACTGAACTTTGTATTTCAATGACACCCCAAGATCTTTAAACAAACCAAAAAAACCCAAAAACAAACAAAATCTACAACCCCAACAACTTTCTATGAACCAATTAACTCCCTTCCTGCCTTCTACCAAATTCTAGCTTAGGTAAAGTCTTACAATTTCTAAGTATTGTTTTAGTTCCCATCTGAATCTTGTTTGTGTTTCAGCATAGAATTGTTACGGCATTTTAGACATTTGACCGTGGTTACTCAATCAGCGTAAGAAAGGGTTAGAAAACTAGGAATGCCCCTTGGGCAGTGAACTCAGCATGTGGGAGTAAGTGCCTGGAATCAATTCACAGCAAGTCAATCCAGACCTCCTTTCTTGACAAGAAGCATCTTGGACAACAATTACACTGAGTCAATGAAAACTTTTTCAAAAATGGTTCTGGGGAACATTTTTATTTTGATGGGTTGGCATTTATGGAGTATATTCAGACACACATGCTAGGGTCAGAAGGACCCATCACGATCATCTAGTCTGACCTCCTGCATCTTGCAGGCCAGTGAATCTCACCCACTCACTCCAGTAATAGGCGTATAGCCTCTTGCTCAGTCAATGAATTGCTCAACAGCATGCTTTAAAGACTCAGTTAACAGAGTAGTCACCGTTTACTTTAGCAAGTGACCCATGCCCCATGCTGCAGAGGAAGGCAAAAAACAAAAAATCGAAACAAAACACCTTTCTCTGGGGTCTCTGTTAATCTGACCAAGGGAAAAAATTCTTTCCCGGCCCTGCATAGTGTGATCAGTTAAACCTGGAGCACATATGTAAGACCCACCAGCCACCTCAATCACCTGGAAAGGAATTCTCTGTGATAGCACTAGGCAAGAGGGCTCTGAGTTATCACCAGCCCCAAAGTAAGCAAAATACCCTAAACAAAGGGCTTTAGACATCTTGAGTATAACCCAGAGACGTGATGGACAACTGGCAACTCTCATGGTGACAGAGGCGGGTAAAATCTGAAGTCTGAATGGATACAGAATGGAGGAGTACTTCCTTCCCCTACTGATCCACACTGGACCCTTTCAGTGGCACATGCTTTTGTAAAGTTTCTTAAACTAAGTGTAACCCCAGAAGCACTGAGACCACCGACAAGGGAGAGTGAAGTCTCTGCTCTACAGCCTTAGCTAAAAAGCAGTTGGCTTTTAGTTCATGTGATGTAACACAGGGCTTTAGCCTCTAAGGTTGCAGGTTCATTCTCTCCTACCCACAACTCAGGTTCATCAGCCCTTCAAGTACTTGCAAGGTCAACAGACCTGGGTTGTTGGCAGGACGGAATGAACCCGCAATCTTAGGGGCTAAAGCCATGTGCTCCACCACATGAGCTAAAAGCTAGGTGGCTCTCAGTGAAGCCTGTAGAGCAGAGACTTCACACTCCCTGGTCAGTAGTCTCACTGACTCTGACGTTACATACTTCTCTCAGCTGAGGAAGCACCTCCCCAGCTTCCGAGACCTTCCAACAGTTCATCCCAGACAAGCCTCCCACTTGCAAGGCCGACAGACCCAGCCTGTCAGCAGGAGGGAATGGTGTACTTGCTAGAATGGTACACACAGACAAACGCCACCCTGTCCTGAGAGGCAGTGGAAGCCCTGCTGTTCACATAGTGTTGGGTACCCAGCTGATATAACTGTGTCATAGCAAACATCAAATGCTTAGGTGGACTAAACCTAAGTTTCTAAATAGTTACAGAAAATGGTATTTTTGCTCATTGTCTTTAATGATGTGAGTTTTAGGCTGGAATTTTCAATGGAACCTATGAAAAATGCAGAGGGGAGGGGAGCCTCAAAACTCATGAAATTTCAATAAAATATTTAGCTTGACTTGCTTTCTGCCATGGTTAACTGTATCTGGAACACACCCCAGTGCTAGACACCCTCAGAATCTTACAAGATGCCAGGAAGTTAGCAGGAACACAGAACATACATTCACACAGTTCAGGACTAGAGTTAATTCCTGGTATGTATGTATTCACAGGGCAAGCCCTCATGGAGATACACATTTCTCATAGTGCTGGAAGGGACCCTGAGAGGTCATCAAGTCCAGCCTCCTGCCCTCACAGCAGGACCTATCACCTTCCCTGACAGGTTTTATTTTATTTTTTTAAATCTACCCTGCACCAGACCCTTCTAAGGCCCCCTCAAGGATTGAACTCACAACCCTAATGCTCTAACGAGTGAGCTTTCCCTCCTTTAATGTTTGCAATAACATCTATTAAAGCTCTCAAACCCAATTCAAAATTGCTTTCAATGTCCAAAGCTAGAAGTCAGCATCTACTCCGGGACTCAGTGAACTGCCCCAGGAACTAGTTTTTCTAGAGGGGGAGGGATAGCTCAGTGGTTAAATCACTGGCCTGTTAAACCCAGGGTTGTGAGTTCAGCCCTTGATGGGGTCAGTTCAGGGTCTGGGACAAAGAGATCTTAAAAAAAACAATCTGTCAGGGGTGGTGGTAGGTCCTGCTGTGAGGGCAGGGACTGGACTTGATGACCTGGCAAGGTCCCTTTGAGATCTGTATAGAGGTCAAACACAGTCTCCAGTGATGCCTTGACCTTAAAAGGGAGAAGGATGTAAACACCTCAAGTACATAGTACTCTTCATGCCAGTGAAAGCTCTACCAACCTTTTCAACAGCAGCAAATAATCAGGAATGACTCACAGAATTCTGTTTGCTTATGCCATCTCCCACCTGTGCATGAAGACTCTTGTTTTAACCATATCAAGATAGAAGAAATTAACAAAGGAGAGCTTGCTGCAGGGCTCTTATCTTAATGGGAGGGAGGTGATGATGTCAGAGCACGCAGGAGCTGGCAGGCTGGAGGCTCCTGATGATGGCCCTCAATGTCAGCAAAAGTAACCTCTCAGCTGCTGTTGAGAGGTTGAAGGGACCCAGAAGCCTTATTTCTCTTTCAACTTGTGATCCAACAATCTCATTTTTATGTAACATTTTCTTGGGCAGGACTCGTTATCACAATACTGTTGACTCCCATTGCAAGTATGAGATCAACAAATTCCTATACTTTTACTATTAACTAAGATTAAGAGATCAAAGTTGATGATGAATTGAAATTTTGTCAATTATCCTTATAAAGTCACTTAATTGCTATCACTGCCACAAGTGATGGAGAATCTCCTGAAGTCTAGCACCAATGCTCAGAACAGAAGAGACACGCCGTTGAGAATTAAAAGGCTGCGGTTTTCCAATACTAGTTTTGTTCTTTGGCACTACAAGGCTATATCTACACTAGAAAGTTTTGCCGACAAAACGTGGGGAGCATCCAGATTTGCAAGGCATTCTGTTGATAGTAAAATCAACAGAACGCTGCACTTTTGTCAAGTCTTATCTCGCTCCCCACGAGGCATCATGTCTCTGTTGACAGAGAGCTGGCCTGGACGTTCCAGGAGGCCTTCTGTCGACAGATAGGGCTTCTGGACACCAGGCAGCCCTGTCTGCCGTGCTTCTGGTTGGCCCTTTTGTCAAAAGGGCGGCAATCTGCTTGGCAATTTGGCTGAGACCTGATGAGAGAAGTTTTGTCGGAAAGTCTCTCCTGGTGGCTAAGATAGTGGGAGGGGGAATACTTCAACCGGGATCTGCAGCTGCAGTTTGCACCACTCTCCCCACTGCCACCAAAAATATTTTTGGGGGCTTGCTGTCCATTGCAGACACCTGCTGGTTGGATATTTCTGTTATAAAATCTTTTTCCTAACATCTTCTGTCTTTATGCTTTGATACCCCTATTCCCCCCAAACACACAGGGGGAGGGCCAGTTGAGATTCCGGTTTCCATTATAAGTTCAGTTTATGATATTTCACTTCTATTCCCTGTGTTGACAGTATCCGTATAGTGAAGAGGGAAGACCAATCTTTTTGCCTAGACTTTTCTATCCTCTTTTTTCTAGCTTTAAGAATACAGTCTGCTCCTGTGTTATTTTCAGGGATGGGATGCAATCACGGGGCGGCAGGGGTGGGACAACACTCAGTAGATGGCCAGTTGAGAATTCAGCTACAGAAGAAAAAGATTTCTGTGAACTTTTTTGTCACCTCTGTGGATGGCCTACTTTTCCTTCCTTCCAATGGGAAAATGGACATTTGCTTAGCATGCGAGGTGAATGACGAAAACGCAATGTGCGGCAATGATGTCAAAGACCAGTGAGCATACCCAGAATGCTATGGCAATGAGGGAACTGTGGGATAGATTCCCACAATACACTACTGCAACAGTCAATGTTTACCAAATGAGTGTGGAAGCGATAAGTTGACTTTGTGAGGAGCAGTTTGGGGGGGGTGAAGATAGTCAAAAATCGAATTTATAAATTCCAGAATTACAAAATCAATATTAACAAATTCAAATTTATATAGTAGTGTAGACACAGCCAAAGAATGGTTTGCTAAAGCAATTATACACCCACCTTATAGCAACTCCATCTAGGTTTTATTTCCCTAGTTTACTTATGAGGAGGCCGTGCAGGACAGTATCATAAGCTTTACCAAAGACAAGTTATCCCGCATCCACAAGACTTGTTACCCTGCTGTTATGCTGGTTTGACGTGACTTGTCTTGACAAATCCATGTTCACTGTTAGTTTGGGACACTTCCAAAAAAACTTTTTGGAGGATTCTAGGCTTTTCTTGTTGCCATTGTCAACATTTAACATGCACTGACACAAGTGCAGCTAAAAACATTAAAAAAAATTCAAGTTTATAGCCATAAGGATTTAATTCTACTTTAGATCAGTATCTTGTAGAAACAAAAAGTATCAGTAATGTGCTGGAGACAAAACAGATTTACTGCCATTTATACATCACAATTCGTATGCAATTTTGAACTGGCAACAGCAATTTATCAACCATTTGAAAGCTTGGTCTGGTGGACATTTTAGTATATGAATTAAGTTTAAAGACCCCCCATCAAGGGCCTTTTTGAGGCTTTAGATGGTCAACATTCAAATCTGGGGAAAAAAATACCTTACAGAAGCTGCACAGAAAGATCTGGTAAATTAAAGGTACAATGACTCATTTTGGAGATGGTGCTAGAAAGAGTATCCATTCGATTACAGACATGTTTGGCAAGAGTTTGATCTAGCATAACTAGCAGCAAAGACACCTGTGCCAAAAGGTGGATTTGCCTAATGAAGCTTATTTACATACAGCAGTTTATCAAAAGGACTGTCTTACAGAAAATGAAAATCCTGCCTGTCTTTGAAGCCCTAAAGCATCAGCATGACACAACTGCAATATACATTGCTGGAAGAGTTCCTCCAACTTGCAGAGTGTTTTGCCAGGAAAAAGTGGTACCTAAGCCACATCAAGGCCCTCTGCACCCAAATTTTACCAGGAAAAAGTCTCAATTAAAGTGGTGACTTAGGGTCTGTCTACAGTACGCAGCTTTTAGCAACAAAGCTGTTGCGACACCACCTTGTTGCTAAAAATGAGCTTGCATGAGTACTGTTTAGTGACAATTTTGTAAAGAAAATATTTCCATGCCCCTATGAGGGGGGTTTTGCTTCATTGACAGAAGAATGCTCCTGCCAACAAAAGCAGTATTCACACTTTCACTTAAGAACAAAAGAATGGGCATATTGGATCAATCTAAAGGTCCCTCTAGCCCAGTATTCTGTCTTCCACTACTGGCCAATGCCAGGTGCCCCAGAAGGGATGAACAGAACAGGCATTCAAGTGATTCATTTCCTATCGCCAAGTCTCCACTTCCGACAAAGAGGACAAGGACACCATTCCTACCCATGAATTTATCTGGCTCTTTACTGAACCGGTTAAAGTCCTAGCGTTCACAACATCCTCTGGTTAAGGAGTTCCACAGGTTGACCGTGCATTGTGCGAAGAAATACTTTCTTTTATTTGTTTTAAACCTGCTAACTATTAATTTCATTTGGTGAACCCTAGATCTTGCATTGTGGGAACAAGTACAGTAGAAGCTTAATTATCCAGCATCCCTGGGGAACAGAGGTTTCCAGATAATCAAATTTTCCACTCATGTGACCCTGGCACAACGGGGGGAGGGGCAGCCCCACAGCAATCGGCCCCAGCCAGGAAGCTGGCCACGCTCAGCTAGCCCTGTTAAACCAGCCCCAGGGCAGATGCCCTAAGTGTCAATTAGTAGAATGTACGGTTATCAGAGTACCGGCAAACACAGCTTTTACTGTAAATAACTTTTCCTTATTCATTTTCTCCAGGCCATTCATGGTTTTACAGACCTCTATCAACTCCCCCGGCCCCAGTCTTCCCTCATCTAAGATGAAATGTCACAGTCTTATTAATCTCTCCCCACCTGGCAGACATTTTGCATCCAAAATAATTTTTGTTGTCCTTTTCTGAACCTTTTCCAACGTTGAGATATGTTTTTTGAGCTAAGGTGACCATATCTGCATACAATAATCAAGATGTGGGTGCACCATGGGTTTATACAGAGGCAGTAATATTCTCTATTTATTCTCTATTCTCCGTTTACTTTTTTGGACTGCTGCTGCACATTGAGTGGATGTTTTCAGAGAACTATCCACAGTGACTCCAGGATCTCTCTTGGGTAGTAACAGCTAATTTAGACCCCATCATTTTATATGTATAGTTGGGATTATGCTTTCCAGTTATACATTAATTTGTATTCATCAATATAAACATTCACCAAGCATTTTATTGCCCAGTCACCTAGTTTTCTGAGATCCTTCTGAAGCTTTTGAATCTGCTTTGGATTGAACTATCTTGAGAAGTTTAGTATCATCTGCAAACATTGCCACCTTTATACCTTTTCTCCAGACCATTTACAAATATGTTGAATACGATTGGCCCCAGTACAGACTTCTGCAGGACCACTAGTTACCTCTCTCCATTCTGAAAATTATACCTACTCTTTGCTTCCTGACTTTTATCCATTTATTAATCCATGTGATCCCCTCAAAGAATTCTAATAGATTGGTGAGGTCTCATTTCCCTTTACAGAAACCACACCGCATCTCCCCGGCCCCCTAACAAATTATGTTCATCTATGTGTCTGATAATTCTATTCTTTACTGTAGTTTCATCTAATTTGCCTGGTACTGAAGTTAGACTTACAGGCCTATAATTGCCAGAATCAACTCTGGAGCTATTTTTCAAAATGGGAGTGCATTAGCTATCCTCCAGTCATTTGGCACGGAAGAGGATTTAAATAAGAGGGCACAAACCATAGTTAGTAGTTCCACAATTTCACATTTGAGTTCTTTCAGAACTCCTGGGTGAATGACATCTGGTCTTGGTGACTTGTTACTATTTAGTTTATGAACATGTTCCAAAACCTGTTCTATTGACCCCTCAGTCTGGGACAGCTCCTCAGACAAAAACTTTGTCATTCATGGGAGATTTTTATTTAAGCACCTGTGAACAACAAACATTTTGTTGATCAAATGCAAGTGTACCCTTAGTGAAGAGCTGAAATATCTAGTCCCCTTCTCCATTCCAACCTAAACTGGAGACTGTACAACCTCTTTGGCAACATAACAAAAAAGCAGTCTGGTACATCACAGTGGTCTATATCCATTCTGCCTGGCTTAGTATTAAATTATTTTGTTTTGCCTCTTACGACTAATGAGAGCAAATGATTCCTTTCCTCTTTACAAGTGCCCCACGTCACACTTGTAGACAGTGGTGCCTCTGGATGGCAGCAGCCTACATTTCTTAATAAAGTTCATTAAAAAAAGATTTTTGTAACTACTGGTTCTCTCATTTGTTGAAAAACTGTGTCCAAAAGTGAATGTGATGCTCCAGTGTAGATTTAATCACTATCAGGTAGAATACAGGAAGGCCTTCCCATTTCCAGAGAAAGCCATGAACGGTAAAAATACTGTCCCTTATGTTTTGCTCCTTAAAAAAAAAAAACAACCCCACAGTAGACTTAATGTCATATCATCTAGATACTGAGGCTGCAGGGTGAACAACTGTCTTCTTATCCAGTAATTCAACTTTCTGTCTTAATGTCATTACCTTTTTTCCTGTAGTCTGGCAAATTCTCTTGTCTGGCATTAATCTGCCAGACCACAGGAGGTCAATATTATCTAGCACATGACCAACACTTTCATTGCTTACTGGGCTCTTAGAAGACATTTGGGGTAAATTACCGATAAGTAACAGCACAGAAAGCTAAGAGCCAGGACTGGTGTCTGTAAACAAACTTTATGGGACCATGGGAAACTTGGCCACATCCATAAGCGGTCATCTGGCTAACTAAAATCATGCCAGATTATGGATGTTGCTGGCTGAGAGATTGCCAGATTAGAAAGGTTCAATTTGTACTCTATTTGTTACATAATTGAATCCATTATGTTCTTCTGATTCATTACCTTCAACATTATTATGCAAATTACTAAGTACATCAGTGTAATCACAGAGGTATCATCATACATCCAAGCAGTCTGAATCTCTCAGACTGTGGCTAGAATGTAACTAATGCTCTGTGTGGCATTGAACCATGGCTGTGATCACCAAGTGTCTGAAAATGCATTCCAAATTGGCCCTGTTAGCTTTTTTGTTGATACACCCAGGCAGAGTTTATCCTCATTAGGGAACATAAAACCCTCACTTCCATTATGTTAAAGGAGTGGTGAAAAGTTAGTAGATAATGTGAAAAAATAAAGGATCAGAAAAGAAAATTTTAAACTCCCCCTTTTCCCCAAATGGAGAGCTGCTGTTTCAACTGTCATTTTAGGTCTCCTTCCACTTTTAATATACTTCCCAAGGGGTCCTATTTAAAGATCCAGATTTTTTCCCCCTGACTCTGCTAAATATTAAATAAGGTTGAGCAACTCAGAAGTGACTGCTGAGAGACAAATTAGTGCTGCAAGGGCAGCCAGAATTCTTGGGTCTACTTTAAATTGAAGCACTACAGGGCTTTAAATCTTACAGAATATGATGGCTGTGAAAAAGCAGGCTTTAAAAGTAACCTTAAAAGAAAAAGGTAGAAGAAATGCACATACTGAAAACCATAAAGAACAAATTCCCCTTAATCACTCACTTTTTCACTTACTCCACTAGAATATTTTCCATGAAAAGAGCATATATTGCATACCCCCCATATTTTAAAATACTTTTTGAAATTGTTTGAAAATGATATGAACCACAAACTAGTGAGCCATAATCCCAGAACAGGCCACACCAACATATGCTATTCATGCATGATGTACTTCTCCAGATCAGCCACTCAGTTTCTCCATTCATCAGAATTGCTGTCCACTAGTCAGCACTGAGACAACTTGTGCAAGTCTTAAATTCCCCACTACTTTTAACAAGGAATAAGGATTGAACGCAGGGTCTTGCACAAGTCATAAATGGAGCATATCAATGGACCTGCCTTTGCTCAGACATGCTCATATTCACGGGCAAGTATTTTCAATCAAGTGCTAGGTAAGAGAGCACACTGAGCTAGTAAGAACACAGATCTCTTAAATCATCAGTCCATGTTTGTTCCATTCATTTAAGATCACATAGCCATTTCATGTTAGTGTAGGATAGCAAGTATCTTCATTGTCACTAAATGTGACAGCTTGAAGGCTATCCCTTGAGGGATGGGGAAGAAAGCTGTGTCAAAACACAGTTCATGATCTCATAGTGTATTAGAAATCCAAAAAAATCTTCAGTAGAACTAGGCAGTTAAACCAGAACCAGACTGAGCTGGTATTTTCACTTAAACTAGAACTGAACCTGAACAATAAACCTTTATTCTACCTACTGGTTTAACTCCCTGAGGCTAGGTCTATACTACTGGTGAAGATCGACCTGCTCAGAGTCTATCTTCCAAGGTTTTGTTTCACGCATGCACAAAACAGCAGGGTCAAAGTTGACCCCGGAACTCTTTGCGAGGGGTGAGGATTAATAAAGGTCAATGGGAGAAATGGCCAAGACCTTCTCCCATAGACAGACATTGAAGTCGACCACTGATAAGTCCATTTTAGCTACACAATTGGCATAACTAAAATTGCTTTTTGGTGGTCAACTTCTATGTCTAATATAGCTACAGCTTGAGTGAAGAAAAGTTATACTGGATACAGTGGAACTGATTCTAAAAAAAGAAACTGGCTCAAATTTAGTTTTATTTAGTTTACAATTGGGTCAAAATAGAACATCTGATATATCTAATAAAAGTAGCTGTTGAATTACTTCAGTTGTATCTTTTAAATTACCTCAAATTCTTTGTTTTAAAACACAAACGTGCTTGCAACTTCAAGTTCTATCCCCATTAAAATGCGGAAAAAGCCCACTTGAAGAAACTAGAACACGCAGACTACTATGGTGAGAAGTCTCAAGTCATCATGAGTCATTGCCATCATTTAATTTCCTCACATACAGGCCAGAAATAGATGTAGCAAACTGAAACAGACCATGTAGGAAGCACAGCATGACTCCATAAACACAGCTAAGGGGCAGAATGTGCTACAAATAGCTTTGTTGTTCTTCTCCCAAGATAGGACGATTCCCCACCTCCACCTGTAAAAGGCTCCTTTCCCCATGGAATGCCAAGCTGTGAGCTGTTTCCTCAGTTCTTCATGAAATCAGTTTTCCACATGATACCAAATGGAAAGGTTTGAAAGAAAGGGATCCCATGACAGTAACCCTGTGTGCTCTTGTTAACAAGCTAGAAAGATTTTCCAAGAGGAGAAAAGTTGAAAGAGGTACAGAAGAGGGGAGGAAATTTCACATTCACTTTTCTATTGAAATTCTAAGTGGGATTTCCATCAAGTGAAGAGCTTTCCTGTGGGGAGACATCCTTCACAAATTCCAAACACAATGAGACGCCCAGTGCTTTAGATTTTGTAAGGCTTAAAGCCTGGTACAATATTATAAATTCAAAGCGATGCATCAAACTACCACTTAAATTTAGCAGTGTTACTAAACAAAACCTCCAAGGGGGAATATAGTCCCAAAAGGTTTAATGACTGTTAGGAGCTTGCACCATGGAAAGAGAAGTTACTCACCTGTAGTAACGATGGTTCTTCGAGATGTGTCCCCGTGGGTGCTCCACAATAGGGGTCGGGCTCAACTGGCGCCGCAGATCGGAATTCTTCTAGCAGTTTCTATTGGATCGCGCATGCGCCGACGCGCGCCGCTCCCTTGCGCACCCCCGGCCATGTGCGCAATCCGGTCCCCGCCAGTTCCCTTGACCAACCGCCTCAGATGCGCCTGAAAAACACCAGACAGAGATCCGAAGCGGGGAGGATGGGCGGGTGGTGGAGCACCCACGGGGACACATCTCGAAGAACCATCGTTACTACAGGTGAGTAACTTCTCTTTCTTCTTCGAGTGGTCCCTGTGGGTGCTCCACAATAGGTGACTACTCAGCAGTAACCCAAGTAAGGAGGTGGGTAATCGATTTATGTGCAGCTTGCCCCCGAGAGGACTGCTGTCAACAGACGGGTATCCTCCTCAAATACCTGATGCAGGGCGTAATGCTTGGCGAAGGTGTCATAGGATGACCAGGTCGCCGCTCAAAAGACGTCTTTTAATGCAATTCCATTGAAGAAGGCTGTTGATGCCTTCACCGCCCTGGTGGAGTGAGCCCTAGGCGGAGCCAGCAAAGGGGTCTTTCGAAGCTCATAGCACATTTTTATACAGGATACAATGTGCTTCGAAATTCTCTGGGAAGAGAGGCTTTCCCCTTTTGACCTGGGAGCCAGAGACACCAGAAGCCTGTCTGTTTTGCAGAAGGACCTAGTTCTGTCTATGTAGAAGGCCAATGCCCTTCTCACATCTAGGAGATGTAGGCGCGCCTCCTTGCTGGAGCTGTGAGGCTTCGGGTAAAACGAGGGTAAAACTATTGGTTCGTTAAGATGGAACTCTGAGGAAACTTTTGGAACGAAGGCTGGGTGTAACCGTAAGGTTACCGTCTCCTTTGAGAACACTGTGCAGGGCGGCGTTGCCATCACTGCTGCGAGCTCTCTCACCCTGCGGGCTGATGTAATCGCAAGAAGGAAGGTTGTTTTCATAGTAAGGAGTCGGAGGGGTACCGTGGCTAAGGGTTCGAAGGGTGGTCCTGATAGCGTGCTGAGCACCAAGTCCAAACTCCACGACGGCGGTAGCGGTTTTCAAGGGGGGTACAGGTTTACCAGCCCCTTCAAGAACCTTGTGACGATAAGGTGGGCGAATACGGTGGGCCCATTCTCTATATGCCGAAAAGCTGATATAGCAGCGAGGTGGACCTTTATCGAGGATAGAGAAAGCCCGTCTCATTTGAGGTCCAATAGGTATTCTAGTAGTACGGTTATGGGAACGTCGAGGGGAGCTAACTGTTTGGTGGAACACCAGGCTGTAAAGCATGTCCATTTCTGTTCGTAAGTCCTCCTGGTGGAGGTCCTTCGGCTACGCTCCAAGACTTGTCGTACTCCCTCCGTACACGTGCTCTCTAAGGCGCTGAGCCACGGATTAACCATGCTTGTAGGCGTAGTCCCTGAGGGTGCGGGTGCACTATGGACCCCTGAGCCTGCGTGAATAAGTCCGGCGCCACCGGTAGGGGGAGTGGTGGACGATCCGACATGCGCAGAAGCAAGGGAAACCACTGTTGTCGGTCCCAAGTTGGAACTATGAGTATCATGCGAGCTCTCTCCCTTCTGGCTTTCTGCATAACCTTGTGGATAAGCGTTGTAGGGGGGAAAACGCGTAGAGCAGAGGGCCCTTCCATGAAATCATGAATGCATCCCCCAGGGACCCCTGCCCTATACCTGCTCTGGAGCAGTACTGGGGACACTTCTTGTTGTACTGGGTGGCAAACAAATCAACTTGGGGAAACCCCCATGTACGAAATATGCGCCGTAGCAGGTCGGAGCGGATCTGCCATTCGTGCGTGAGTGCGAAGCGCCTGCTCAGCTGATCTGCCTTCACATTGTGGGTGCCCGGCAAGTACGAGGCTTTCAACGTTATGTTGTTGGCAATGCACCAGTTCCACAATCAGACTGCTTCCACGCATAGCACACAGGATCGTGCCCCTCCTTGTTGATTTATGTAGAACGTAGTGGAGGTATTGTCGGTATTGATCCTGACTACTTTGCCGTGTAGGTATTTCCGAAAGTGTCTGCACGCATTGAACACCGCTCTGAGCTCCAGTATGTTTATGTGCAGTGTCTGTTCCGCAGGGTACCATAGCCCTTGCGTCACCTTGCTGCCAATGTGCACTCCCCATCCTATGTGGGAGGCATCGGTAGTAAGAAAAATAGAAATTTGTGGTTGGTGGAAGGGCACCCCCCCACTAGCAGATTCTTGGGATTTCCCCACCACGCTAGGGATCTGCACACTTCCGTCGTGGGCGACACTACCCTGTGGACAGTGTGGGATGCCGGTTTGCAAACACTCGCCAGCCAATGCTGCAGGCTTCGCATGTGTAACCTGGCATTCTGTACCACAAACATCGCTGCCACCATGTGCCCCAACAGTTGCAGGCATGTTAGGAGCGGCACTGTGGGGCTGTACGTCATGACTTGTACCAGGGAGTTGATGGCACGGAAGCGGGCGTTGGGCAGGTATACTCTTGCTGCGATAGAGTTTATGCACGCCCCTATGAACTCTATATCTTGCGTGGGTTTGGTCTCTGACTTTGCGAGGTTGAAAACTAGGCCCAGCGAAGTAAACATGTTCGCAGTGACGCGTATCATGCGTAGGACCTCTGCCTTTGAGGCCCATTTCAGTAGGCAGTCGTCCAGATATGGAAAAATAAACACCCCCGTCTGTGCAGGTAGGCTGATACCACTGCCAGGGTTTTGGTACAGACTCTGGGTGCCAAGGATAGACCGAACGGAAGAACCCTGTACTGGAAATGTTCCCCGCCGACCATGAAGCGGAGGAACCGTCTGTGTGCCGGGTGGATTGTTATATGAAAGTAAGCGTCTTGTAAGTCAAGGGCTGCAAACCAGTCTCCATCGTCCAGGGCCGTAAGTATGGAGGCAACTGTGATCATCCGAAAGCGTTGCTTGCACAAGTAACAGTTGAGGCCCCGTAGACCCAAAATTGGCCTCCAGCCTCCTGTTTTCTTCTCTGTTAGGAAGTAGCGTGAGTAAAAACCTTTCCCTTGGAATTGTTCCGGCACTCTTTCCACCGCCCCTATGAACATGAGGTGATCTACCCCCTGCTTCAGCCTCGCCTCGTGGGCAGCATCCCTGAGATGAGGCCGGGTGGGAGGTTTCGTCGGTGGAAGTGACTGGAAGGGGATCGTGTAACCCGTGGCTATAATTTCTCGCACCCATTTGTCCATGGTGATCTTTTGCCATTGGGAGTGGAACGGTTTGAGGCGATGATGGAACATGAGATGAGAATGGCATTGAGTGATGGTGTTGATAGTGCAGCCCTCGACATTACCGTCAAACTTGCTGTCTCTGGGCTTGTCCCGAGGGTGTACGGCTTTGTTGAGAACGTCGTCTGGGGGCCCTGTACTGCTGCTGCTGTTGATGGCGCCCTTGGTCATAGCCTCGCTGATACTGAGCGCGCTGTGGTTGGTAAGCATAGCTTCTTTGCTGAGAATAGAACTTCTTTTTCTTGTATGGGGGAGTATAAATACCCAAGGTCTTAAGTGTGGCCCTCGAGTCTTTGCTGGAGTGGAGGACCGAGTTGGTTGAGTTCGCAAACAGCTTTTGCTTATCAAAGGGAAGATCCACGATCTTCGCCTGTAGGTCTCTGGGGATAGCGGACGTCTGGAGCCAGGATTCCCTACGCATTACCACTGCTGCTGCTGTTGAACGTGCCGCTGTGTCCGCCACGTCCAGGGCAATCTGGACTCCCGTCTGCGACGCCGCGTAGCCTTCTTGCACAATCGCCTTTACCACTGGCTTCTTGTCCTCCGGGAGTGAATCCATGAGAGGAGTGGGTCTAGAGTAATTGTCAAAGTTATGGTTTGATAGATGTGCCATGCTCTTTTCTTTTTTTTTTTTTTTGTATATTAGTGACAAACAAATGAAGTACATGTAAAAAACAACTATCTTATCTGTCTCTGGCTTTAGCCGGAGCGGATTCCGTCTGCAGCCGATAGCGGTTGAGAAGAAACTGGCGGGGACCAGATCACGCACATGGCCAGGGGCGCGCAAGGGAGCGGCGCGCGTTGGCACATGCGCAACCCAATAGAAACTGCTAGAAGAATTCCGATCTGTGGCGCTGGGCGAGCCCGACACCTATTGTAGAGCACCCACGGGGACCACTCAAAGAAGAATCTGGACATCCCAACATGCCAAATGTCTCTTCCCAAGATGAAAAATCAGCTCAGCAATCTGGACCAATGTCACCAAATGGGCTGAAGCAGTAAATACAGCTCTGAGACAGAAGAAAAATCAGAAGCAGGAAGCCTGCTAAACAACCAGTGGGCCCACTGGATAATCCAGCTGTTGAAGTAGCACTCAGAGGATAAGAGAACAAGTAGTCTTGTGGTACCTTACAGACTAACAGATATTTTGGAGCACAAGCTTTCATGGGCAAAGACCATTTCAGAGAAACTAAATTAATTCTTTGCTTTGGCCTTCCCAGCTGAGCATGTCAAAGAGATTTCCAAACCCAAGCTGTTCTGAGGAACTGTCCCAGATGGAGCTGCTATTAGAGGAGGTTTTTAAACAAATTGATTCACTTAACAGCAACAAGTCACTGGGACCAGATGGCATTCACCCAAGAATTCTGAAAGAACTCAAATGTGAAATTGTGGAGCTATTAACTATGGTTTATAACCTATCCTTTAAAACATCTTCTGTGCCTAATGACAGGAAGATAGCTAATGTGATGCCGATATTTAAAAAGGGCTCTAGAGGTAACCCTGGTAATTATAGACCAGTAAGTTTAACTTCAGACCTTTATCTAACACAGTATGGCCATTCTTATGATAAAAACGTATAACATGTAGTAGGGCAGGACGGAGATGAAGGAAGATTATTTTCAGGCCAATGCTTATTTGCTTTGTAGTTGCAGCTACAAAAACCAATTTGCAAATGAAACATGCACCCAAGTGTTTCCATCTTCATCCTTTGAAGTCATTGAAAAAAATTTTAAAAGTGTACAGACTTACGCAGTTTTGCCCTCACTATCCTGTTTGGTGGCACTGGCTCCCTTTTTCCCCAGCAGTGAAGCCACTTTCTCTGAATCTCCATTCTCCACAGCTTGCAGAAGCCGATCATCATTCTTATTCCACTCATTGGTCTGCATCAAAAGAAATATTTAAGAGAAATCAGAGCCAGCAACATTTCTATGCTGTATTGAACAACTATACATACATTCGCCACCTATCATAGTAAAAATGCAAGCCAAGCAAAGACCCACAATGAAAAGCTGGCGCTGGATAAAACTGCTTACAAACAACTAAATGGATCATGTGGTGTATGATTTAAGGACTAACAGCAGTTTATATCAGAGGAGATGGATTTTTTTTAAAAACTAGTGAGGCATCAACCAGTGCACTACAATTTTTTAGCTCAGTCTTAGTAAATCTATAGCACAGAACTTAAAGCAGTATGCTAGTGCATAAAAGTTGCTCTGTAAAACAGTAATGCAGAACTAACTCCATCTGGCTTCCGATTAAGGTTAAACGAGGTTCATATATGATCACTTCAAGTCTCTTCTCTTGTTCATTTTTTTCCTGAGTTAGAGCTCTGCTGGAGTGGCCAGGAGCAACCTTTTTAATCACATGATACATATAACAAGATTATCTGGGATGCACATCCTCAACTGATTCAACAAACAACCCATCCCCCCCATACAGCGCCTTTCTGGTGGGGAGGGCGGGAAAAAAGAGAAGCTGGTACTCAGCTGGCTCCCTGCCCCCACCAGCCAATCTGTGGCTGGGGCTGCTGAGGTGCCGGCATTCAGGGCTGGTAAATACTGGCATTAAAAAATAAAAAGCACCACCTACACATGCCTGTAGAAAACTTTGTAAGGCTGTGTCTACACTATTAGATAAATTTGAATTTATTAATATTAATATTGTAATTCTAGAATTTATAAGTTTGAATTTGACCACTCTCACCTCCCTCCATGCTCCACACAAAGTCAACTTATTGCTGCCACACTCAATTGGCAAACATCGACTGTTGCAGTACTATGTTGTGGGAACCTATCCCACAGTTCCCTGTAGCATTCTGAGTTTAGCAGAACTGAAGAATCAGTTTTGAAGAGGACCTATGAATTACTGGAGTTTAAAAAAAAAAAAGGAATACAGTAAACCCTCAAGATATGCGCAATCAAGTTGCACATGTCTTGAGTTAACATGACTCAGGCTGCCGTCCCTGACAGGAGCAGGGGAAACAACTCCTGTCAGGGGCAGCAGCTGCAAGTTAGGCGACTGTCCCTGACAAGAGTGGGGAAAAACCGCTCCTGTCAGGGATGGCAGCCTGACTCAAGGCTGCTGGCTCCTGATGGGAGTGGTTTCCAGTTGGGGCTGCAGCTGTGAGTCAGGCTGCCATCCCTTACGGACAACTGCTTGCAGCTCCGGTTCTCTCAGCTGGAGAACTGGCACCGCAAGCAGCTGTCTGTGCACCTAGGCACGCAAACAGGCTTGTGGCACAGTCCCAAGAAACTGTGCCAAAAGCCTCTGTCTGCGTGCTGGGCTGCCCAGCTGGGAGAACCAGCACCGCAAGCAGTTGTCTGCTGGGCAGCCCGGTGCACAGACAGCTGCTTGTGTCAGAAGCACCTGTGTGCCCGCCCCACCCCCCCCCCACAGCTGGGAGAAACCAGAGGCTGTGTGACTGCCTCCCCCCACCCGCTGACTTTCTCCAGCTGCCCACTCCCCCAACCCCTCCCCACTTTACACAAAATTCGATTTACGCAGAGGTCGCCCAGAACACAACGTCCATGTAAATCGAGGGATTACTGCAAGCAGTTTGGATGAGTTAACAGACAGACAATACGTGAAGGAACTGAAGCCTAGTCTATTTTAGAGGGTAACGTCGAACTAAAGGTACGCAACTTGTGCTACTTGAATAGCATAGCTGGAGTCAACATACCTTAGGCTGAGTTGACCCATTAAATCCACGGCATCCAATACACTCTGCATTTGCCACATGTGGTGAATGCAGCACCAGGGTATGAAGAAATGCGGCTCAGCAGAGCCGCACATATGGCGTGCTCCTATGCCAGCTCCATGCACGCGCCCCATGTAGGCCATGTGCATAGAAACAGCGCTGGAGGCGTCCCCCACAGCAGATTCCCTGGCACAGCTCCTTCTGCCCCAGCATAGTTCCTGCAGCTCCAATTGAGAGCTGCACAATTTCTCTTGCCCTGGCATGACTCCCGCGACCCCCGGCTGTCCAAGCTCCAGTGGCAGGGGCTATGGTGAGTCGCCAGAATACACAGTTGGGGTGGCTGTCTCTGGGGGAGGGGGTGATGTGGCAAATATGCAAGGATCATAACCTCAAGTTTGGCAATCCTTGGATTACTATTGGACTCCACAACACTAAATCAACACCCAGGAGATCAACCTCTGCAGCGTTGATCTCCCGGTAAGTGCACACAAGGCCTGTTTCTAGAATGAGGGGATCCAGGAACAGCAGTGGTGCCATGGGGAAGCAGCAAGGCGAAGACAAAAGTGCATTGTGAGTGCAAGCAAGATGACCAGCCCAGCATATTGTACTCTTACTATGCACAATAAACCCTTGATTTAATGACTAATGGGGGAAGGAGCGTCCATTAATGCTGAAAGTCCGTTAAATCCGAATGGTTACCCTATATGATGTGCTGGGAAGGTTAGTGCATCACCACTCACTACTGTCCTCTACCCCCACCCCGCTACTTCCCTTCACACCTCCATCTCCCTCTCCCAATTACCAGGAGAGGAGCTGCACGCTGGCCTGGCTCCTTCCACCTCCCGTGGCTCTCACGCACTCAGTGCTGTGGCTGCTTCTCCAGCCCCCAGCTCTCAGCTGCCCGCACCAAGGCAGAGTGCTGCCACCGCCCTCAGCCTCCAATGCTGTGGCTGCTGCTCAGCAGCTGTGGCAGTCAGGTGCCAATACGCTCTGTGCACATGGGCCTGCGGGAGGAGGAGCTCCTACAGGCCGCCATAGCCCTCTGTGTGGCTCCCTGGGGTCCGGGAATGAAGAACAGCTGCTCCATGGGGATGCGCTGCCACGTAGGGCGGTGGGCAACAGGTGCCTCACCTCCGTGGTGAGCTGCAACAGTTTGTTCTGCCAGTGAGGGGGCACGCCATGCTGCTGCAGTCTGGGTAAGGGGCAAGGCAGACGTGGGCCCTGACCTAGCTGCAGCCCCCTGGGCAACTCTGCTAGCTCACCAAGGAGCGTCATGTTGGGTGAGGGGAAGAAGAGCCCCTCGTGCTGTGGTACCCGCCATCGTCACTTGCGTGCCAGCCCAAGTGCCAGGGCCGTGCTACGTACCAAGCACCACATGGCCAACACGTGCCACGGTGACATGACAGCTGCTGGCACAGGGGCAAGGTCTTCAAGCTCATGGGTAACATTCAAGGGCGGGCGGGCGGGCAAGAAGGGCTGTGGCGTACATGTGCCAGACCTGATGCTGTCCTTACTCCTCAGTCCAACCCCAGCCCTCAGCAACGCCACCTGCAGACAGCGTCCATTATTTCCAAAGTCCATTACATAGAGGTCCATTAAAGAGGGTTTACTGTACTACAGCCATGACATACTCTATTGTAGAATCTAAAGCAGTATCTATAGCAGCAAATTTTGATTCGCTCTTGTAAGAATAATTGGTTACTATGGCAATGAGTGCCTTGACGTTATGCAAACAAACTAAAGTTAAGCTGCTTGAAGATGTTCTTTTAACAGATATTTGTAATTAAAAGATTATACCATCTAAAAATTATATGGATGTCTTATTTGTAACAGTAGCTTTAAAAAATCCATCACCTAAGATCAGTATAAATAACAGATCTATTTTTCAGTTTGTTTTACTTGTGTATGTTGCAGCAATATGTACAGCTAATTTCACTGGTTAACTTGCTTTTGTGGAATTTTTTTCATTACACAACAAAGAAAGAGAGAGAAAAAAATACATGTATTGTATACATACATGCACACACACGGGGCGAGAGAGAAAGAATTGAAAGGTGTAATGGTAGTCACGAAAACTGGCATGGAAACTCCCATGTACAACTTGCAGATTAGTGGTTCTTTCCCCAACCTATTATTATAATAATGAACCTATGAAAGAGCCATTAAGTGGTAACAAAACCATTTAAACAGCCACATGCCAACCCTGTTTACTGACAAAACTTGTGCACCACTCTGTCCACGAGATCTTAGCTTAAAATTTGCTTTAAATATTAGTTTATGGCTGAAGATTATAAAAATCACATCTTTTAAAAATCCATGTATCAATCTCTAACTTAACAATTTGACCATTAAAGCTTTATCCTTAAATGCTCAGATCTTCAGACAGTTTTTTAAAATAAATTCTTCAAAAGACCACTACCTAAAACACATTTTTAATTACTGTAATAGAAAGCTTGCTCTCAAGATCTTCCTGTTCGTTCTGTTCATCCCTACTCTCCTTTCTCTACCCCTCCATCCAAGTTGAAAAGAACACTTAAGGAGTGGCTACACATATTTAATTTTGAAATTAACATTGAAAGGAGGAGTTATTCCCAACACGAGAGTGGAACAACAATTTCGAAATGAACGCCTTCTAATTTAGAAATTAATTTCGAAATGAGCAATTGCTGTGGAGTTACTCTCCTGCTGATTTCAAAATAATTTTCAAAATGAGCTGCTAGTGTGCCCACAGCCTTAAGGGGATAACAGTCCTTTTCTTCCAGGCAGCTGGACAAATGAGTTTCCCTTTTACTTCTGACCATTTGAGGAACTAGTTTTAAGAGAGTCCTCCATCAAAATCAGCACCTTACTAAGACAGAAAATTTTTTGATACGCCTAAAGTCTTTGGAAACATATTTTAACAAACACATAGTGAAATTCCATTAATATGACTTATGAAAAAAAATCACAGAAAATAAATTAGCGTTCCCTTTTTCTAAAGGCAATGCACTTCATTAAAAAGACGCTGAAGAGCTCTGACTGATTACTTTAAAATAATGTCTTTGTTTCAGTGAGTTTATATATGTAGTAATCTGGAATGATTACTTTATGAATGTTTAAGAGTATCTTTAAAACAAAAATCAACTTAGATATAAGAATGTATAATAGAGAAAGGCTGCATCAGATAGTCCATAACATTTAAATGTTTATTCAACATGACAACTGACTTGTCCTTACTATGAAGTTTTTGCAAATCAATTTCTGACAAACTTCAGGGTATATCAAAACCAGTGACTGGCATCTTTTATTCCTAAGCATGGTGTTTTTAAGTAAGTACCTTCTGCATGACCAGTCTTCACAATCTTTCATACAGTGGAAAGCATACTCGATTAAAAAGAAGTTTCAGTAGCGAGTCCCTCTGCCCCACCACAATATCACTGCCTACTTTTAGGTCCAGAGACTTGGTGAGTGAGTAGAGAGAAGAGGTTGACAGTGGGGTAGGGGAGAAGCATAGGAGAGGGGGAAGGGCCTGGGTGGAGTATGGGAGCTCCCCCACAGGCTAGGGAGCTTGACTCCCCAAGTACCAGCTTCTCCTACTGCCCACGAGGAGAGGGGCACAACCTTGAAAATTGAGTATTACAAGACAACCATTTTCTCCTAACACAATGTACGTACATGTATTATACAACTGAGACTAGAGAAGGGTTGCATTGTTCACCTGACAGTTCCTATTAACACATGCAGTTGCTAATCTAATTCTACCCTACCTAAAAATTAAACAGTCTTGAACTTGGACAAGTTAATTAATGCACTCTCTCACAGCAAGCACTCTTATTCATGGCAGATTAGCACACATTTCAGGACTAGAAGGTTACTGACATACTATTTAAAAAACAAAATGGTATTTTTTTTTCCTTTTTGTAAGGGGAAGAAAACAGAGGTTAGAAGCAGCGTAGCAAGATCTGCATTTGGAGGCAGCAGAATAAGCACTCTGAAAGCATGTTCTCAAACTAATTAGTGCCTCCTCTTCTCATCACTGAAACTATTCCTTGTTTTAGCAATCCTGATACACAGGCTCAAAATAGGAAAAAGTGTTCTTTCGAAGATTCGGTTTATTTTCTAAAGAGCCCTGACTACACTTTTTTTTTCTTTCAAAAGAATCTCTTCCAAAAGAGACTCTGCAAATGAAGCAGGAGATATGTAAATCAGTATCATTTGCATTTGATTTCCCTCATTTGCATTCCTCCTTCGAAAGAGGAATGCAAGTGTAGATGTAGCCAGAGTGTGGGCCACTACACTGATCAGCTTGAATTAATTCTGCCAATTTTATGTTTTTAGATTTTTCTAAATGAAACTAGTGTCCAACTATATTTTGCCATGCATCTCTGATCAATTTATTTTTCAGGAAAACAAAAACAAATGAGCATTTTGTACAAATATAGTATTTTTGCCAAGCAGTTTCTGAACACATTAACAGTGTACGAGGTGCACTTAAAATTCCAAATATCCCATTTTCTACCTAACCCCCTTTTAAAGAAGTCTCTTCTCTATACTAGAGCAGCAATGAACTCATTTAAGTTGTAGCTAGGATAGATGGCCTATTAAGGTTTTTAAACTGGATCAAAATATTTAAAATGTAATGCAAATAACATAAATCTGATAGACGGAATATTAGCAAAATGAAATGACAGGTGGTATGCTTACGCTGTGCTAGCCACACTTGTCACCTAAAACTAGACACACAGAAAGCATACACTACAGCAGTGTTCCACACTGGCTGTGCCGTCTGCTGCTCTGCGCACACGCCCCATGGCTTGGTGGGAGACGCGTGTAGCGGCAGCTGCTCTGGAGCGGCAGCAGCAACGACTCTAGTGAGTCGCTGGCACTGAGTGAGAGTGGGGGAAGGGAGGGGAGATGGGAGGTGCTTGGCTCTGGGGGGGCAGGTTAGGGGATTGGGTTCTATATATACTTATGTGTGTATATGTATATATATCCTAGGCATCCTTCAGTCTGCGTAGACTATGGATCGCGCCCTTCGTAACTCCATTTAAGATAGTCATTTGCAGCGTTGACTGTGACTGTGGAGGATATATTAGGTGTGCTGTGAAATATGAGTGCTGAAGTGTGCTACAAGGTGATAAAGGTTGCTGAGCACTGCTTTAGAGAACTTCTCTCTAGGCTTTTCTTTAATTTTTTTTTCAAAATTTCAACTGATTTTTTCTTTTAGACACACTTATAACCTAATATGGTAAAACTGAATTGGAGGATACTAAAAATTGGACATTACGTCCCAGGAGACAAAATACTGTGGCCTATGTCTATGTTTTTGGTAAAGGGGAAAGTTTTAAATTCCTATTTCTTCTGTTTAAGACTGTATAGTCTTGTTACGCTGGGAACTGAGCAATCACACCACCTCACTAAAGCTGTTGGGCAGGATAGCTGCACTGCACTCAGGCTAAATGAGGGAACAACTACTTGCCACTTCGTTTAGCAATATTTTAAACAAGGTAAAACCACTGCCTGACAATAAGTCCACAAGGGGGCAGTGGCTGAGACAGAGTCCAAAAGGTTTGCCTGGGAGTCTGATAACTAGTGCAGGCATGAGGCACAGTGTTGCCTGTAAGCTGTGCACTTGCGCAATTGCTCAGGAGAGAGTCCAATGCCGCCCAGCTAATTAGCAGAGCACCCACAGCTAGGTTTGTTTCTCCTGGGGGTGCACATGCCTCCAAAAACATAAAATATGTTTTCTAACTTTGTCGCTCTCCCAGCCAAAATGACCACTCAGCAGCTCTATTACTAAAATGACCACTCAGCAGGGCTGTGTCTACACAGCCAAATTACTCCTGAATAAACTATTCCGGAACAGCGCAGCTAAACACAAAATGCATTTCAAAATAGCACTCAGCTATTTCGAAATAGGATCTATTGGGTGTAGATTATTTCAAAACAGAGCCATAGGCCATACTATGGCTAATTTCAAAATAGGCTCTATTCCCCGTCTGCTCCCCCCATTTCAAAATAGATATTTTGAATTTGGTAAGCCTCATTATACAAGGAATAGCACCTGTTTCGAAATAAGGCATTCACTATCTCAAAATTATTTCAAAATACCAGTTGCATTGTATAGACAGTCACATAGTTATTTAGAAATAATGGCTGCTATTTTGAAATAAGTTTGTTACATAGACATACCCCAGGGGACCAGGGCAGCTCTTATGAACATAAGAATGGCCATACTGGGTCAGACCAAAGTTCCATCCAGCCCAGTATCCTGTCCACCAACAGTGGCCAACGCCAGGTGCCCCAGAGGGAGTGAATGCAACAGGTAATGATCAAGCGATGTCTCTCTTGCCATCCATCTCCAGCCTCTGACAAAGGGAAGCTAAGGACACCATTCCTTACCCATCCTGGTTACTAGCCATTAATGGACCTAACCTCCATGCCTTCACAGCCTCCTCTGGTAAGGAGTTCCACAGGCTGAACTTCTTCCTTCTACTTGTTTTAAATCTGCTGCCCATTAATTTCATTTGGTGTCCTCTAGTTCTGTTATTATGGGAACACATAAATAACTTTTACTTACTTTCTCCACATCCCTGATAATTTTTTATACCTATATCATATCCCATTTAGTCTCCACTATAAGCTGGGTGCATAACTGGCTGGATAACCATTCTCAGAGAGTACTTATTAATAGTTCACAGTCACGCTGGAAGGACATAACTTGGGTTTCGCAGGAGTCTGTTCTATTCAATACCCTCACCAACGATTTAGATATTGACATAGAGAGTACACTTACTAAGTGTGAAGATGATACCAAGCTGGTATGGGGAGGAGTTGCACCTGCTTTGGAGGATAGGGTTGGAATTCAACACGATCTGGACAAACTGGAGAAAAATGGTCTGAGACAAACAGGATGAAGTTTAATAAGGACAAATGCAAAATACTCCACTTAGGATGGAACAACCAGCTTCCTACATACAAAATGGAAAGCAACTGTCTAGGAAGGAGTACTGCGAAAAGGGATTTAGGGGTCATAGTGGACCACAAGCTAAATGAGTCAACAGTGTGATGCTGTTGCAAAAAAAAGCAAATAATTCTCAGATGCATTAAAAGGAGTGTTGAGAGCAAGACATGGGAAGACATTCTTCCTCTCCACTCAGCATTTATTAGGCCTCAATTGGAGTACTGTGTCGAGTTCTGGGCACCACATTTCAAGGAAGATGTGGAGAAATTAGAAAAGGTCCAGAGAAGAGTAACAAGAATGATAAAAGGTCTAGAGCATCGTTTCCCAAACTGGGGGGGATGTGCCCCCTGAGGAGGCATGAAGAAATTCTGGGGGGTGCAAGGTGACCCAGCCCCCTACCCCCCCACACGAAGAAAGATCTGACCTTTGCTGCCAGCTCTCAGCCCTTGCCATTTTACGTGAATGACCTGGCACAGCTGCTATAAAAAGCAGGCAGCCGGCAAAGACCCATGTGGAGCGGCTGCCTTCTGCAAATGAGAGTGAGTGTGGATTAGAGGGGAGGAGGATGGGGTTAGATGGGGGGCTGGGGGTGCCTGGTTTTGTGGGAGGGCAGGGGAAGGGCTTGGGTGGGTGGCTCACAGGGCTTGGGCATCCAGCCAGCTTGTGGGACACATGGGGCTCAGGTGGCTGGGGTGGGTGGCTGGTGGGCAGCTGGTGGGCAGGCAGCTAGTCCTGGCAGCACAGTGTTTTGGGCAGCTGGTGGGTAGGTGGAAGGCTGGCCCTAGCAGCTGGTGGGCGAGCGGGTGGCTGGCCCCGGTGGCTTAGGGCTCAAGTGGGTGGCTCTGGCAGAACAGGTCTCATGTGGCTGGTGCAGGAAGCTCTGGAGGCTGGCATGAGGCTCAGGCAGCTGACCAGCTGGGGCTGCACCAGGCAACCACAAGGGGCCAAGAAAAATTATTTATTTATTTAAATTTAAAATTATTTAAATTATTTTTAATTTTAAATAACATTTTTATATCAAGCTTTTGTGTCTATTTCAAATTATTAATTGAATTTTTTGTTAAGGGGGGTTGGATGATGGTAAAGAAGAGGTGGGGGACCTGAGGGTTTCTCAAAAATCAAAAGGGGGACATGATGCCGAAAAGTTTGGGACCCACTCGTCTAGAGAATATGAGCTATGAGGGAAGGCTGAGAGAACTGGGCTTGTTCAATTTAGAAAAGAGAAGACAAGAGTAGACATGATAGTGGTTTCCAAGTATCTAAAAGGGGGTTAACAAGGAGGAGGGAGAAAAATTGTTCTCCTTGGCCTCTGAGGATAGGACAAGGAGCAATGGGCTTAAATTGCAGCAAGAGAAGTTTAAGTTGGACATTAGGAAAAACTTCCTGTCAGGATGGTTAACCACTGGAATAAATTGCCTAGGGAGGTTGTGGCATCTCCCTAAATATCTCTGGAGATATTTAAGAGCAGGTTAGATAGATGTCTATCGGGGATGGTCTCGACAGTACTGAGTCCTGCTGTGAGGGCAGTGGACTGGACTCAATGACCTTCTGTGGTCCCTTCCAGTTCTAGTGTTCTGTGCTTCCACGATCATTAGTAGGTAAGAAGCTCCCTGAGCAAAATGTAAGTCTGCTAACATCAGCCCTTTTTGTTGAGCAAAGTCAGATTCCCACACCCGCCAAGTAATAAAATTCAACCTCAGGTAGGTTAAGTTTACTGATGTTCAAAGGAAACAGCCCTTGTGGTAAAGTGATAGTAGTTGTAAGCGTTATAAACTACTGTTTTACATTTGCACTGAACAAACATTAAAAAGCTAATCATTATCCTTGGCAAGCGGTCTATAGGAGAGGACATAAGTGACCTTGCATTGTTGCATGTCTATTGGAAACAAGTTGTGTTATCACCACTGAAATCAGAACTGCAGGCAAGCTGAGCAGCTAATTAAAATTCCTGGTATTTTCCAAAGTCAGTGGCTCTTCATTTGGAGAAGTGTGAGACTTATGTTGTGTCCACACCATGTTTTTCCGAGCATATTTTTTTGATGTGCTCACATCAAAATTAGTAAAATTGCACTCACACAGCCACAGCATTGCAAAATGGAGTATTCACACAAGCCAATAATAGCTGTGCTTTGTTCGCATTCATTCATTTTCGAACTGGGAAGGGGGTGTTGACAAAAGTCATTTGCAGCGCTGGAGTTATTTTTTCAAAGGAAAAGCCCTTGTCTCACCTTTTTGTGAATGGCAGTGTGAATGCTCCATGGTACCATCTCTCCCCACCCCCCTGCCAATAAAAGGGATTTTTTTGTTTTGTTTTTCAGAAAAACAACTGCAAGTGTAGATAACCCCTTGTCTAGAGTATTGTCAACAAAATAGCGAAAGCATAAACACTACAATGCTACTCCCTTCAACAAAACTGCTTTGCCAACAAAATAAAACCACCTCAGCAAGAGGTATAGCGCTTTTGCAGCAAAGTTAAGTTGACAAAGTCTCACTGTAGACCGTCTGCTTGGTTATGCTGCCATAAATGGCCTCAAGGAGGGGTCCCCACAATGCTCATCCTGACTGCTTTGGCAAGCAATTCAAACTCCGCTGTCTGGCTTGAGCTCAGACTCATCTGCCCCTTCCTTCCTTTACAAGCATGAGAATTCTTGAAATGACACTTCCTGTTTGCTCTGTGTGGAGTGCACATCTCATCTTCCGAGCTGACCATGGCCATTCCATACAGGAAACGTTCTTCTGTTTAGAGCATACCAGAGTTGTTGGATCTGCGGGAGAAGGGGATATACCGTCCCAGCTCTACTCCAGCCACAGGAGCTTCACTACCTATGGACAGATGTCTTGTGGCATGTTGGATACGGCCTACAAATAGGACACACCTCAAGGAGCTGAGGCAGGTGTACCAGAAAGTCAAACGGTCACTCTGGTGCAGTGCCAAAGACCTGCCACTTCTGCAAGCACATGGACCCTCATCCATCTCCACAGCCAATGGCCCTGGGATACTTTAGGGGGCTGGACACAGCAGTCACTGGATTCAAATAGGTTTATGAGAAAGCAAAGTGGGAGGTTGTCATGGGACACACAACAGGGTTCTGTTAGCCATAGTACTGGAGAATTTCTTCCAACCCTGGGGAGCTCAAGCCAGTGCCAGCACCATTTTTGATGAGCATACAGCAGATGGGTGCTCCAGTAAGTGGACATTTTGAGTTGATGCTTCTCGGTTACATGAGGTAGAGCTGCAATTTGTTTTATAAGCTGTAGGTAGGTTAAAGGATAGAAATGTACAAAACTGGGTGGTGTTTGCATGTGTTTCACATTCCCTGTGCAGATGTGCAGTTGGTAGAACAGTGTGTTAATGCCCATCAAGATTTCATGGGAATTCTTCAGAGAAATCTCCACGAAAACGTTCCTGGAAGTATTCGCCAACCCTCTGTCAAAGGTTCTTTGGCAGAGCTGCCTCGTTCTTGCCTCTGCTGTAGGAAACTCTCTCAGACCAACTGGCTATCACTTGTGCAAGGACCAAAGAGGCACACGGGTTAGCAGAATAGGAACCCAGTCTGAAGCTGCACACATGCAGGAGATGAACCCTTGCATCTTTGCTTACCCTCAGGAGTGAAGTGTTGCTTCAATGACACTGCCTGCAGAAAATTGTGGCGGAATTTACAACACTGTTCCTAGTTGACTGAACCGATCCCTTTGAATCATCACCAAGACCCTCTACCCCATTTTGCATACCCTATGGCCCACTCCCTGGATCAAATTCACCATGCTCAGGGTGTTCACCAAACTATGCACTTGCCAGTGAGAAACAGCTGTATTTACAACTGACTCGATGTTGTCATATCACAGAACTGGAAAGGACCTCCAGAGGTCATAGGGTCCAGTACCCTGCTCTCACAGCTGGACCTACCACCATCCCTGACAGATGTTTTTATTTTAATCTAACCTCCCCCAGACCCTTGTAAGGCCCCCAAAAGGGCTGAACTCACAACCCTGGGTTTACAAGGCTAATGCTCTAACCACTGAGCTATTGATGCTGTGAGTGTACTAATAATTGTGCTTCTGTTTACTGTTTCTTATACTGCTATGGATGTGACCTTCAGGGGAACCACAACACACAAGCGTAGTGCCACTGCCAGATAAGGAAGCACCTGAGATGAAGCAAGGAGGACAAGGAGACAGTCGAAAATTTTAAAATAGGCAGGAGAGGAAGAAGAGCCAGGAATGAATTTCAGTGTGCCCGGAGTGGATAACAAATGCTACAGAGGAGCAAATGGAAACACTGAAGTCCCTATTTACACTAAAGGCAGAACACAAGCATACTTAAAACCTTCCCACACACATAGTTCATATAGAACTGCTTGCCATACCCTTTCCAAATTCCTGCCCCACATTTCTTGCAACTTCCCAGCCCTTCACAGTACCCTGTTCAGTCCAACTCTTTGAGTGCCTTCTAAAATAATAGCTAGAGTTGCACTCACATATGAGAGCCTCCATCAGGAGAGTTCCCTTCAGGGCTACTTCCCTTTCTACAGAGTGATTTCTGTGTGTTATTGGTATTCAAATACGAAAAAAATCACTGAAAGACAAAGACTGTCTCCCACACATGGTGTATGCTATTGGAATTAATACCCAGTGGTAAATGGCACACGTACAGATTGCAAAAACGCCCTCAGGAAGAATCAAAATTTTCATGCAAGGCAGCAAGTTAACAAAGGATGGCAGAATGCTTTATAGAAAGACATTACTAGTGCTCATAGTCCTGGTATCTGGCTGCTCAAAATCAGCCATCAGATGATCCATCTGCACCTCTCAGGAAACTTTTCACCCTTCGCCTCAAAAATGTTATGCAGTGCATAGCAGGCTGCTATGACCAGTGTTCCCTGTAAGCGAAGCACTTGGGTGACCGCCCAGGAGAGGTTCAATTACCACCCAGCTGCTAAGCAGAGTGCCTACATCCATCCACAGTGGGCAGCATATGGGTCTATTGGTGCTGCACATAACATTTATTTCTCCCATGGATGGAAAAAATTAGATGGAACTCTGCTAGCAACTTGTGTTTCCACTTATAGCGTATTCGCAGACGCCTCACTGCACATAAAATTTATTTGGTCAGAGATGGAAAAAATTAGCAGGAACATTGGCTATGACAATGGGAATATTTTTCTTGGTCTAACCTGTCATAAAGACAGTGCCAAACACACATATCAAGGCCATTGTGCACCTGCTCAATGTATAGTTGAAGTGCTCCTTGCTACTGTCCAGGTTTCCTGTATCAGGCTTCATGAGCCACAGCAGCAAGAGACACCTTAGGTCTCCCATTGCCAATATGGGCATTTCAGTCTCCCCCATTGGCATCTTCTAGTAACTAATTGCAGTGTTCTGTAAAGGCAAGTGTCCCTGAAGGTCATGCACCTTTCCAAACCACCTCAGGGTGACTTCAGTAAAACAGCAGTGATCGAAAAGCACCTACAATACCACTGAGATGTATCTTTCTATTGATTAATTCCATTACAAGTGGTCTGAGGCCATAATTGGGGTATGTGTGCCAGCTACTGCCCTACTGCAGTCAGGGAATCCTATTGCCAAAAAGCCATCCACTATTTCCTTCACGTTGCCCAGAGCGTCACAGTCTTTCACAGCAGGATGCTATTACTGGCCTGGCATGCTTGCAAGAATACAACTCCAACAGGGAATTCCCAATTCCAAACTGATTCGCAACTGACCCTTAGTATTCTGGAGTTGTCAGCTTCCACCTGGCCATCACCATATGCTCATCTACAGAGAGGGAAAATCTCATTTTGATGCATCCAAAAGTTCTGCAGCCGTTGCTTGTCACCTTGGAACTGTGAAACAATGTGATCCCACCACTCGGTGTTTGTTTCCTGAGCGCCACCACAACAGCACACTATGTGCTCCATGAACGCCAACAGCAAACTGATGTTGTTTCTTTCCATGACACAGCAGTGCAAGCACCATGGATTCCTAATCGGATTCAGAGCTCACAACATTAGTATGATTGGCATAACTGTCCTCGTAACATTGACTACAAACAGAAGAGAATCATGCAAGATCCATCCTATTAAGATGGAGATGGCATGTGGACAGGAAATGGGGGCCACTGAAAAATTACATGAAAAAGTAAGAAACTACTGGTTAGAGGATTAACGATTTGCAGTATACTCCCCTTGCACCACTAGGTCAAGCAGGACTTATCAGAAAGTAAATGGAATTTCCTTTCCTTGAGTGAGAAGTATTTGCATGAAAGGCACAGTTTAGAGAGAACAGAGAGAAAGCCATGCTAGTCTATATACTATCAAAACAAAAAAGCAGTAAAATAGCACTTTAAAGTCCTACTTTACTGCTTTTTTGGTTTTTTTTAAGAGGGAACGTGATCATATGGGAAATATCCTCAAAAAATAAATTATGAATTTGGACCTTTCCCAAAACTTTTTTCAACTGAAAATCTTGTACTTTATGTTTCACTAGAGTATTTCAGAGTTAAGCCATTTGAAGGCGCTTGCAAACTCTGTGCTGAAAAGTGCTCTGTACAGTAAGTTTATGACAAGTTAGAGCTGAACTGCAACTGAGGCTGTCTCTACACTATGAGATAAAAATTGATCTTAAATCAGTTAGTCCGATTTTTCCACGTGCCTGTGCTCACTGGAAATTCCATTACCTTGATTTATGGACCACTGCAATTGACATACTATTGAAATCCTAAAAGCGAAGTAACCTGATAGGTGTAGCTTTTAGTTCAAATTTAAAATTCTGAAAGAAGGGTAGTGACGATGTGCCATGTCTTTAAATTAAGAACATAAGAACGGCCATACTGGGTCAGACCAAAGGTCCATCAAGCCCAGCATCCCATCTGCCGACGGTGGCCAATGCCAGGTGCCCCAGAGAAGGAGAACAGAAGACAAGTGATTTATCTCCTGCCATCCATCTCCTGCCCTTGTTATGAAGGCTAGGGCACCATACTTTATCCCTGGCTAATAGCCATTTATGGACCTGACCTGCAAAAATTTATCAAGCTCTTTTTTAAACCCTAATAGAGTCCTGGCCTTCACAGCCTCCTCGGGCAAGGAGTTCCACAGGTTGACTGTGCGCTGTGTGAAGAAAAATTTCCTTTTATTAGTTTTGAACCTACTACCCATCAATTTCATTTGGTGTCCCCTAGTTCTTGTATTATGGGAAAAGGTAAATAATTTTTCTATATTCACCTTCTCCACACCATTCATGATTTTATATACCTCTATCATATCGACCCTCAATCGCCTTTTTTCCAAACTGAAAAGTCCCAGTCTCTCTAGCCTCTCCCCATATGGGACCCTTTCCAAGCCCCTAATCATCTTAGTCGCCCTTTTCTGAACCTTTTCTAATGCCAATATATCTTTTTTGAGGTGAGGAGACCACATCTGCACGCAGTACTCGAGATGTGGGCGTACCATAGTTTTATATAGGGGAAGTATGATATCTTTTGTCTTATTATCGATCCCTTTTTTAATAATTCCTAACATCCTATTTGCCTTACTAACTGCCGCTGCACACTGCGTGGATGTCTTCAGAGAACTATCCACTATAACTCCAAGATCCCTTTCCTGATCTGTCGTAGCTAAATTTGACCCCATCATGTAGTACGTGTAATTTGGGTTATTTTTTCCAACATGCATTACCTTACACTTACCCACATTAAATTTCATTTGCCATTTTGCTGCCCAATCACTCAGTTTGCTGAGATCTTTTTGTAGTTCTTCACAATCCCTTTTGCTTTTGACTGTCCTGAACAACTTGGTGTCATCTGCAAACTTTGCCACCTCACTGCTTACCTCATTTTCTAGATCATTGATGAACAAGTTGAACAGGATCGGTCCCAGGACTGAGCCCTGGGGAACACCACTAGTTACCCCCCTCCATTGTGAAAATTTACCATTTATTCCAACCCTTTGTTTTCTGTCTTTTAACCAATTCCCGATCCATGAAAGGACCTTTCCTCCTATCCCATGACCACCTAATTTACATAAAAGCCTTTGGTGTGGGACCGTGTCAAAGGCTTTCTGGAAATCTAGGTATATTATGTCCACTGGGTGCCCCTTGTCCGCATGTTTATTAACCCCCTCAAAGAATTCTAATAGATTAGACAGACACGACTTCCCTCTGCAGAAACCATGCTGACTTTTGCCCAACAATTCGTGCTCTTCTATGTGCCTTGCAATTTTACTCTTTACTAGTGTTTCTACTAATTTGCCTGGTACTGATGTTAAACTTATCGGTCTATAATTGCCAGGATCTCCTCTAGAGCCTTTTTTAAATATTGGTGTTATATTGGCCGTCTTCCAGTCATTTGGTACCAAAGTGGATTTAAAGGATAGGTTACAAACCACTGTTAATAACTCCGCAATTTCACATTTGAGTTCTTTCAGAACCCTTGGGTGAATGCCGTCTGGTCCTGGAGACTTGTTACTATTCAGCTTATCAATTAATTCCAAAACCTCCTCTAATGTCACTTCAATCTGAGTGAGTTCCTCAGATTTGTTGCCTAAAAAGGCTGGCTCAGATTTAGGAACCTCTGTAACATCTTCAGCCGTGAAGACTGAAGCAAAGAAATCATTTAATCGCTCCGCAATGGCACTGTCTTCCTTGATCGCTCCTTTTATATCTTTATCATCCAAGGGCCCCACTGCTTTTTTAGCAGGCTTCCTGCTTCTAATGTATTTAAAAAACATTTTACTATTGTTTTTTGAATTTTTGGCTAGCTGTTCCTCAAACTCTTTTTTGGCTTTTCTTACTACATTATGACAGTTAATTTGGGAGTGTTTATGTTCCTTTCTATTTTCCTCACTAGGATTTGACTTCCACTTTTTAAAAGCTGCCCTTTTCTCTCTCACTGCCTTTTTAACATGGCTGTTTAGCCATGGTGGTTCTTTGTTAGGTCTCTTACTGTGTTTTTTTATTTGGGGTATACATTTAAGTTGGGCCTCTATTATGGTGTCTTTAAACAGTTTCCATGCAGCTTCCAGGGATTTTAGTTTAATTACTCTACCTTTTAGTTTCTGTTTAACTAGCTTCCTCATTTTAGTGTAATTCCCCTTTTTGAAATTAAATGCCAGAGTGTTTGACCGCTGCGGTGTTCTTCCCAACACAGGAATATTAAAAGTTATTATATTGTGGTCACTATTTCCAAGCGGTCCAGTAACAGTTACCTCTTGGACCAGATCCTGCGTTCCAGTCAAGACTAGATCGAGAATCGACTCTCCCCTTGTGGGTTCCTGTACTAGCTGCTCCAAGAAGCAGTCATTTAAGGCATCAAGAAATTTAATCTCTGAATCCCGTCCTGAGGTGACATGCACCCAATCAATATGGGGATAATTGAAATCTCCTATTATTACTGTGTTTTTTATTTTGATAGCCTCTCTAATCTCCCTCATCATTTCAGCATCACTATCACTGTCCTGGTTAGGTGGTCGGTAATATATTCCTAATGCCATATTTATATTAGAGGAATGAATTGTTATCCATAATGATTCTATGGAACATTTTGATTCCTTTAGGATTTTTACTTCATTTGATTCTATATTATCCTTCACATATAGTACCACTCCGCCACCCGCACGACCTGTTCTGTCTTTCCGATATAATTTATATCCCGGTATGATAGTGTCCCACTGATTGTCCTCATTCCACCATGTTTCTGAGATGCCTATTATGTCAACTTCCTCCTTTGATATGAGGTACTCCAGTTCACCCATCTTATTAGACAGACTCCTAGCATTAGTGTAAAAGCATGTTAGAAAACTACCACTATTTATATGTCCGCCTTTCACAGACGTGGTGGATTTTTTTATGCACGATTGTTTCACATCTGATCTTGCCCATATATTATTTCCCACGTTCCCTATCTGACTAACTTCTAGGGAATCCCTGTCTATGGAGCCTCGTGTAAGAGAAGTCTCCGTCCGATCCAGGTGCTCCCCCGCACCAATCGGCTTTCCCCCACCTCTTAGTTTAAAAACTGCTCTATGACCTTTTTAATGTTTAATGCCAGCAGTCTGGATCCACCTTGATTTAGGTGGAGCCCATCATTCCTGTATAGGCTCCCCCTACCCCAAAAGTGTCCCCAGTTCCTAATAAATCTAAACCCCTCTTCCCTACACCATCGTCTCATCCACGCATTGAGACTCTGAAGTTCTGCCTGTCTATCTGACCCTGCGCGTGGAACTGGAAGCATTTCAGAGAATGCCACCAAAGATGTTCTGGATTTCAGTCTCTTTCCTAGTAACCTAAATTTGGCCTCCAGAACATCTCTTCTACCCTTCCCTATGTCATTGGTACCAACATGTACCACGACGACCGGCTCCTCCCCAGCACTGCCCATAAGTCTGTCTAGATGCCTCGAGAGATCCGCAACCTTCGCACCAGGCAGGCAAGTCACCATACGGTTCTCCCGGTCATCACAAACCCAACTATCTATATTTCTAATGATCGAATCCCCCACTACTAAAACCTGCTTCTTCCTAACAGCTGGCGCTCCCTCCCCCGGAGAAGTATCCTCGGCACGAGAGGATACAACATCACCCTCTGGAAGGAGGGTCCCAACTATGGGATGGTTTCCCTCTGCTCCCCTTGACTGCTCTCCTTCCCTGAGCCTTTCATCCTCCGTAACAGCCTCAGGACTGTCAGATTGGAGGTGGGACAGCCCTACTATGTCCCGGAAAGTCTCATCCACAAACACCTCTGCCTTCCTTAGCTCCTCCAGTTCAGCCACCCTGGCCTCCAAAGCACGCACTCGGTCTCTGAGGGCCAGGAGCTCCTTGCATCGAGCGCACACATACGCCACCCGCCCACAGGGTAGGTAGTCATACATACTGCACTCGACAATAAACAGGATAGCCCCCACTCTGCTGCTGGGCTTCTGCCTCCATTTCCTACTCTAGTTATATATGAGGGTTAATTAAATGTTTCAGATAGAGGTTGTTATAAAGGATTTAGTTTAAGGGCAACAGAAGTCACTGTCTCCCTCCAAGCTCCCCCTCTAAACTCCCCTCTCCAAACTCCCTCCTGTTAGCACGCACCCTGTTCACAAGCACCCAGTCGCAAAGCTCCCTGGTCGCTTACTAGCAGGGTTTAAGTGCTCGGCCTCCCTGATAGCTCCTCCCTCTGCCTACAGCTCAGCCAATCAGCACACGGTGTTTCAATTCAAACCTAATCAGCTTCCAACTGCCTGCCTGCCTGCCTGCCTGAGCACACGGCCTTTCAAACAAACAAACAAACACTCAGCTCAGCACTCCAAACAAACAAACTCCAAACTCCAAACAAACAAGCCCAAAACCTCCAAATATAAGCAGCCACTTACCCCAAGGTGCTTTAGTTTGCTCCTTCCTTCTCCTCCTCCAGGAGAGCCTCTCCAAACTCCCTCCTGTTAGCACGCACCCTGTTCACAAGCACCCGGTCGCCAATTGAATTCATTAGCCTCCACAGATGTGCCGTATGTGCCCCACAATGCACCACAGCTCTCCGCTCTGGCCTCTTACATCTCCACTGCTCTCAAGTGTGGAGGACTTAGGCAACATGAAGCCCATTACAATTCAGCACCTGTAAGCTTGTGTCTGTAGGGTCACGAGAGGCTGAAACATTTTCTTTTTCTTGGTGGTAGCACAGCTGTGAGGTCTGTGCTTCTGTGTATACCCCTGCTAGTGGCTTTTTTCCCCTGTGCTGCCAGGAGCCAGTTGCTGGCCCACCATACTATGTGTCAGCTAGGCTGTGGGTGGGGGTTGTGCTTGTCTGGTACTATGAGAAACTTGTTTTTGGTCATTTACATGTTGTTCTGACCTCAAATCCCCTCTCTCCCCTCCCCCTCCCCGGAGGCGCCACATCACCTGGAACATTCCCACGCCCAGTGTCATCACATGGCTTTACCCCGAACCAATAATAGGACACGTAGCGCAAGGTACCATGCAGCTTGGGTGTGGTGAAGGTCACAATTTTCAGAGCTGGCTGTAGCCAAGGACTTTTAGCTGCCCGGGGTACATCTTACTCAGCAGTCACAATTTTTGGGGCTGGCTGTAGCCCGGGGTTTTGTAGCCACCCTGAGCCATACATGTGTCAATGAGGGCAAAGTAAAGCTTGCACCAGGGAACATTCTTTTCCTTAGGGTCATGTTTCCTATATGCAAACCTGGCTGTAGTCTGGGGTCTTTTAGCCTGATAAACCATTCGAGTTTCAGTGTAGCAACCATGTCTACTTAGACATAAGGGTCTTTTTTGGTACCAGGCCGAAATCCAGATACAAGATACTGAAAGGGCCTCTATGGGTGGTCACGATTTCCATGGCTGTCAGAAGTGTACTGTCTTTTAGCCACCACAAGCCGTTACTGATGAACCATTTGCGTTCAGTGTAGCAACCGTGTCTACTTAAGCATAAGGGTCCTTTTTGCAGGGGGCCTAAATCCAGATTCAAGTTCCCAAAAATCACCGTCACGAGTGGTCACGATTTTCGTGGCTGTCAGAAGTGTACTGTCTTTTACCTGCCACGAGCCACTACTTATGAATCATTCAAGTTTCAGTGTAGCAACCGTGTCTACTTAAACGTACTTAACATGGCAGGGGAAAGATTTCATCATGTACTCACACCTATTTGTGGGGCCAGAAAGCAACAGGGCTCAGGGAACTGTGGGATAGGTTCCCAAAATACGCTGCTGGAGCGCTCAATTTTAAGCTACTTGCCTATGGCAGCAGTAAGTCAATCTTGTGGGGAACATGTGGGAAAGTGAAGATGCTCAAAATCGAATGGATAAAACCCAGCGTTATGAAATCAATTTTAATAATATCGATTTCATCTCGTAGTGTAGACGCAGGCTGAGTGATTGTCATCACAATGGAGAGCAGAGAGATTATCACAACAATGTATATCCAAGAAATATAGTTTGTCATTTGCACTTCAACATTTTATGGCTAAGAAGTCCTATTTTCTGAGCTTCACTTGGCCATTGTGTTCCTTTATTTATTTGTTAATTTAGTACTACAATGGTTGGCATTTAACATTTTCAGTAACAGTCTAAACACTTGCTGCAGATATGGCAGTACCAGTAAATGAAAATCACAATTTTTATGGTGGAAGTCAATCACACATATCAAATCACCCATGAACATTTTACGAGACATTTTAATCCGTTGTTCAATTCTCTGTTGCTTCTTATGCCTACATAAACCCTGTACTGCTTACTCCCCACTTCCATTAAAACTTTACGATAATGATGGTAAAATACATTAAACAAATGAGGCCATTAAGAGTCAGACACTACCTTTCATTTTTCGTTCACAAAGAAAATAAATTCAGTCCTTTCACGGGGGGCAGGGAAGGAGGAGGAGCCAGGGTTCTTTCATTAATTTGAACAGTTGTACTGGCTTGATCTGAGCATGTGGTCACCTCCGTACTGACTGTGCTATTTCACCTACTGATACGGAATTAAACCTGCAATAATTGCTCAAAAGAATGAGTCCTGAAGTAATAAGGGTGAAATAAAACAAAGTTTAAGTCATTGATAGTATACAGATATGGTATTGGCAACATGTCAAGCCATCTCCCACTGTTGATCCTATCACACACCACCAAAAAAGTGACTGGAGATTTATCTTTGCTTGACAAGACATTGAGCAGTTTCCACACCACGTGCAACTGATGAGTTTCAGTAAATCAGAAAGTGGTTAGACCAAGAATTACCAATGTAGCTATACAAATGAAGTACTATTTATCTTAATATTGAGGTTGTTCTATGAGTCTGTAGAGGAAAAAAACCTAACCAACTAAAAATCCTGTTTTAAACACACTTCCCTTTGAAATCAGTTTTCCATTGATCTGGTTTTCCTCCCATTTCTAAGGATTTGGAATACAGTACATCTGCAGTCCCTGTTTTTACTTAAAATTGTCTGTTGCCAGATGCAAATATGTCTCTTATTTCTACAGGCAATCCCTAGGGATGGCACAACTTTCATCAAATAAACTGGTCAATGAAAATGTTTTCAAATTATGTTCCACGGACTATCATGAATCTTTAGGTTTTCTTTGCAGGCCATAGGATAAAAATTGGTTAAACGCATAGTGGGGTAAGTTTGGAAAGTAGGTGGTGTGCAAAAAGGCATGCAGAATAAAAGAGATGAGAAATGAATTAATGAATTTTAACTACATATTGGGAATGCCAGCCATTTGCAAAACGCAGATCTACTAAAAGCTAGAATTTCCAGAGAAGCCTAAAGAAATTAAGCACCCAACTCCAATTAGATTGCAACAGAACTGAGCACTTAATGTCCTTACTCTCCTTTAAAACAAAATAAAAAAAAAAAATCAAAAAAAAAATCAAAGCCTTAAAGCCAGCCAGGGCCAGCAAATACCACATATGGATAATCCAAGCTGATCTTGGACCAGGTAAGGGCATGTTCTGAAAACTTTCAGCAGCAAGTAGGACATCACTAAATCATTATTTCCATAAGCTATAGCGATACAGGCAGTTATGCAAACAATTTTTATACTGTTACTGTGTAAACAGCTATGCAGCATTGACCCTTGAAAAATTAAGTACGTTGATATGGTGTTCTGCAACTGCAATACACCCCTTCAGCACCATGAGACTTGACTAAGTTCTTTGGGGGCAGCACTAAGGGTGTGTCTACACTGCAATAAATACACCTGGAGTTCCCAAACAGCTAGACAGCAATTTCACAGCTCTCGAGCTAGAGTCAGTTGACATGGTCTTCTCTCTAAGACAGCTGCAGGAGAAATGCAGGGAGCAGAGGAAGCCAACCTACACAGCCTTCATTGACCTGACCAAGGCCTTTGGCTTGGTCAGCAGGGATGGTCTGTTCAAACTGCTCCACAGGATAGGCTGTCCTCCACGGTTACTCAAGATGATCCAGTCATTCCATGAAGACATGAGAGGAACCATCCAATATGACGGCACTTTATCGGATGCTTTCAGAATCAGGAGCGGCATCAAACAAGGATGCGTGCTTGCTCCGACGTTGTTCGGGATCTTCTTTGCACTCCTCCTGAAGCATGCCTTTGGATCTTCAACAGAGGGCATCTTGCTGCACACAAGATCTGATGGGAAACTGTTTAATCTTGCAAGGCTGAAAGCTAAGTCTAAGGTGTGGGAAGCCCTCATCAGAGACATGCTGTTCACAGACGATGCTGCTGTAGTGTCTCACACAGAAGACCAGCTTCAAAAACTGCTGGATCAGTTCTCCAAAGCGTGCAAGGACTTTGGGCTTACCATCAGCCTAAAGACGACAAACGTACTCGGTCAGGATGTTGCTGAATCCCCATCAATCAGCATTGACAAATATACGTTAGAGGTCGTCCACGAGTTCGTTTACCTCGGGTCCACCATCACTGACACCCTGTCGTTGGACACTGAGCTAAAGAGAAGGATCGTAAAAGCGGCCACAACTCTGTCCAGACTCAGCAAGAGAGTGTGGAATAACAACAAGCTGTACACTTGCACCAAAATGAAAGTCGACAGAGCCTGCATCCTCAGCACCCTCCTTTATGGCAGCGAGACTTGGACCCTGTATGCCCGCCAGGAAAAGAGGCTGAACGTCTTCCACTTGCGCTGCCTCAGGTGCATCCTTGGAATATCATGGAAGGACAGAGTGACCAACACCGCCGTCCTCGAGCAAGCTGGAATCCCAACCATGCACACCCTCCTCAGGTAGCGTCGACTCCGCTGGCTTGGCCACGTCCATAGGATGAATGATGGAAGGATTCCAAAAGACATCCTGTATGGTGAGCTAGCCTCTGGCAAAAGACCTCCCGGACGCCCCCAGTTGCGCTACAAAGATGTCTGCAAGAGAGACCTCAGAGAGGTAGACATCGAGCTGGACAACTGGGAAGAACTAGCAGACGACCGCAGCAGATGGAAGCAGGGGTTACACAAGGGCCTTCAGAAGGGCGAGATGAGGATCAGACAGCTAGCAGAGGAGAAGCGAGCGCACAAAAAGCACACTAAGGACTTGCCAGACACCCACACTCAACTGAAACTATAAAGGGCGCGATCCATAGTCTATGCAGACTGAAGGATGCCTACTACTAGACAGCAATTTCATAGCCCTAGAGCTAGAGTCAGCTTCAGGCATTTTAGGTATAGCTTGATCTGATCTACACTACAGCAAGGCCAACTTAAGACAGCTCACGTCAACATAACTATGTCATTGTACACACTACACCTTTGCTTCCACCATCTTAAGTGCTCTACTACACCGACATAACTCCGCTTCCACAAGAGGCACAGGGCTTATGCCAATGTAGTTTGGGTGACAGCATCAGTGTAGATGATGCATTACTTACATTGGCCATCAGCTCTCCGCCTCAAGATGGGCTGCCACCCAGGCTCCTGGGATGGGCTGCCACCTGGGCTCCCCACTCAAAGCCCTCATTCCCAGGGACCCAGCTCCTTGCTGGGAGCACAGCAGCCAACTGGACTCCAAGTGTAGATCTCCTGGGCTGCTTCTTGCAGGGCCTGGCTAAGAGCAGGGAGGCGAGAACCCTCGGGGCCAAAAGAAGAGAGCCCTGGCTCTCAGCCACTCACACTGCCCATTGGTGGAAGCATGCTTGGCGAGAACAGGCACCACCCACAGAAAGAGCATGGCAAGAAAAACAGCCACTACAGCAAATACCCAACCAAGAACGTAGTGTAAATCTGCCACATCCCTTCAGGTCAGTGTACACTGTCACCACTCAACTATTAATTCACATAGCATTTTCTTAGCAGGACTTCTTTCTGGTTCTTCTCTCTCTCAGCAGCACATCCGCTTGCTGATTTGAGCAGGTGAGCATGTTTTACCTACTCAGACCTTCAACTAGACTCCTTGAGCCCCTTCACTAGAAGCACTGCCCAGAGACCACCACACTTAATGCCTCTCACTCGTGTCAGGTGAGCAGGTAACCCGACCCTGGCTGTGTTGAAACCTTCTTCTCTGACATCCACCTCAATCTGCTCCTTGCTGCTCTTAATTTCACCCCATTCCCTGAATATTCCTAAGGCAAGTTATTACAATTCCTCCTCCTGTCTACCCGCCACAAACTTTCCAGAGGGTTGTTATTTTTAGCAGGTTTCCATTATTATGAAGTAGACTCTGTATTGTATGTAGCAAGCTTAGGATGGACTCTATAACGGATAAGAGTTAAACGTAAGTTTGCAGGTCTCTGCTGACTAGTTCAAATGTTAAAAGAGGACCATCTCTAAGATTTGTGAATACTATAAACAATCTTCTAGAAATTTTTGAATTATACTATGTAGAGTACAAATACCCATCTCAGATCATATGGGCTGTTCTTTTAGCTTGACAGATTAGCTTTACCTGGGAAAAAAAAAATTACTAAACATTGAGCAACTTGCCTAATAGAGCTCCATCATCAGATACAGCTTCTCTTCCAAAATACCTCTCTCTCAGAGAAAAAGAGAAAGCATAAGAAGGAACAGAGAACTAAAAAGGTTAATTTTATAAAGACTCCTTTTTAATATCTATCTGCAAAATCTGATAGTCTTGCAGTTTGAGGAAGGACTCCAATTTTGAGATTTTGATATGAATTCTGAAAACTATTCTGAGCAGGAAAAACATTGTCTATTTATAACTGAAGAACATATCCGTTGTTACGGGGTACAGCTCAGTATCCTCAAAATATGTGAGACAGCCAAATAAAACAAACACAAACAAAAGAAACCCAGGGCCTTGTTCCAAGAAATGATTTTGTCTGGAGTCTTTATGAGCTCAAGGCAATCCTGAAGAGCACTTCAAGATTCCCAAAAGAAGGCTAAAAGTTTCATTATCTAGCTGACTTTCAGGAGGCTTCTGACAAATGTGTGCCCCATGGACTGACCTTATGATCTAATACTTGTCAGTCTGTGAATGAAATATATTACAACTAAGCATCTGGCTTGCTGTTGAAATTCTCTCGAGTAAACTAGGGGATAATCCAAGTCACAGGCAAGTTACACATAAGATACATTCACAGTAAAACTGGAGGGGAAAATTGGAACATTGTTCTGCACACACAAAACTGACTTCCTGCCAGTTTTGAGTGTTTGGAGATTTCGCCTTAATGCACTTTCCTATCTATGCTTTGTTAGAGGACAGAGGAAATGGGGCTAGAGAAACAGCTCCAGCGTCCAAATAGCCATCACTACGCCCTCCAGAGAACCACCACAAAAGAGCAGTAGCTGTCTAAAGATGACTGGAATGAGAATTTTAGCCTGGTAAAGAACGAAGTCTTACATTTATGTTTGCCTCGTGGCTCATCACTTGTAAATGAAAAACATACCAGTCCCTCCACCGCCACCATAGGGTCTATGCACTAGATTGACAAAAATCAAATACAGAGCTTCTCAGTTTTACTTGGATTAATACAGTGCTAGTGTACTAGAACACATTCTTCACATACTTTGCCTCCATTAAAGGAAGTGAAACTCTCCCCCACAGTTGGCATTATAATTAAGGTTAAGATCCATGTCAGATAATTTAATGGCAAAGCACGGATGACTTATGGGCAGTAACCAAAAATTCACAAGAGCCTACGACTGGACCCTGACTTTTACTAAAAATATCCCTGACAAAATGGAAAGAAAGGAAAGCCCAGAATCTGCAGTGGTTGAGAGTTTTGGGGTCCCCGCCCCATGCCAGCTACAGCGACTGGGAGCTCTGGCAACAGGGCAGCTGCACTGCCCCAGAGGCTTCCAAGCCCAGGAAGCTGGATAGGTTCCCTCCACTTCTCACAGTGGTAGCGAGGTCCAGCATTTTCATGTCACCCACTTGCCCTGGAGCTGCAGGACCCTCCCGGAGAGGCTTGCAGCTGCAGATTCTCCTCCTACCCAGCAGCTGGGATCTGCAGAGAGGCTGCCTGTGGTAGCTGGGAGATGTTGGAGCCTCCCCCCATGAAAGTAGCAACTAAGAGTTGCCCCTAGGAGGCAATGGAAAACATCACAGAGGTCTCTGGCAGTCACAGATTCCATGACATAATCACAGTCTTAACTGTAATTGGAAGTTTAACAGCATAGAAAGTGACAAAATCCCTTCTAACATTCATGTTCCAATCACTCACATGACTTTCTCATTTGCATCCAATCTATTCCTCTAACAGGAATGGAAAGAGCAACCTGAACTAGACAAAATACATTTGCTTATTAACCCAACCTACTGAAAAAGTTCATGGACCAAGTTAGGAATATTGGCAGAACGTTGGAATTTCAGCATTGAAGTGAAGCAGGGGGAGCATACTAGATTTGCCAAAAAGTCATAATTTTGGTAATCATTTATAGCCTCTAATTCGTTTGAAAACCCAAATATTCTGTGACTTGCATGAAGTTGCCTGGAAACCAGCACTCGCTCATTCAATTCCACATTACCTGCCACATTCCAGGGCCAGCAAATGGAGTGACATCCTGTTTGAGTAGCAACCACATGAGTCAATACTTTACTCACCATAAAATGCAAGTGCTACTTGCCAAGGCATCGGATAACATGCTACCGGTAGTCCCAAAAATGAAGCCAAAAACTGAACTCGAAATAATCATGCTTTTTGAAACTGAAAACTGATGATTGAAACCCATAAGAAAGAGGGGAGGAGGCAGGATCTACTCATGAAATGTGGCTAATTTCCAAAAGTTTCATTTTATTTCCCCATTGTATCATTGTAATGGATGAGAAGAGTTTTCAGAAGCCATTTGAAATGGATCAGTACCCACCCCTCTCTTTAACCTTCCTGAGTAACTTACTAGCTGTTATACCAATGTCCCTAGTGACTCATAGAGCAAAGCAAATCAGCAGGAACAGTAAATCAGCAGCTGAAGTCAGAATTTAATCAGCTGTCTCCCCACATCTCCAAGAGCCTGATGACGGCATGTTTGGATCCCTTCTCTTACAGTCTCAGACATTGAGGCCAGAAGGGACCATAAATGCAGACTCTCAAAAGTGCTGAGGAGGATACTCAACTGTTGAGACTGCCCCAGACCTCACCCCACTCTGACCCCTTTTCCCAAGGCCCCACTCCTACCCGCCTCTTCTTGCCCACAGTCCACCCCCACCCCACCTCTTCCCACCTATTTCCCTGAGCATGCCACTTCCTTGCTTCTCCTTGCCCAAAGCCTCCCAGTCGCTGCAATATACGGCTGGTGGGATTAATGGGGAAGGAGAGGTCTGCTGGTGGATGGATGGCAAATGGATGGTGGGGTATGGGGAAGCTGATGGGGGCAGCCAATGGGTGCTCAGCAGCCACCAATTTTTCCCTTAAGTGCTCCATTTCCAGAGCACCCACAGAGTCAGTGACTATAGAAGGGACCACAAGGTTCATTCGATTTCCTGCACGCTGCAGGCCACTCCTGTGGTAGACCCCTAGCCTCTGGCTGAGTTACTGACGCCCTCAAATCATGCCTTATTAACAGAAGGGTTTGTGGCAGGGTTTCATGGCTCTTCAGTGGATTCACAGGCAGTAATCTGTCAGCAGTACATAACAAGATGGCTTCCCACAGATTGGGATTGAGTAAAACAGATGGAAAAACCACACACTAGACACTCCAGACCCTCTGGGTACTATTAATTTTACTTTGTGTAGGTAATTAGACCTACAATCCCTTTGTCCAACTGGCTTAATATGCCACCCCCCCCTTAACTAAAGGCTCCCTTTTTGGGGGAAATAGGGGGCAGACATAACCCTGAATGCCCTGTGTGAGAAGAGCTAAAGGCAAAAGTGCGCCCCAGTCCCTTTGCCAAGGTCCATTTGCTTCCTTAGTTGGAGCACCAGCTCCACTGCTCTCTCCACCAAAAGCAACTCCCTCTCTACATTGGGTTCCTGTTCACGAGGCACAGATGGCTCCACTGCTCATCTGACTAACAGCCCACAGCCATCACCCCTGCGAACTATATTTCAGGCAGCTGCTACAAGCCAGGCTTTTTATCCTGGCCCAATGACGGGCTTTAACTGCTTCCTGGATGAGCTCACAATGAGGTTCATGCAACCCACCACAGGAGAACAAGCCCCAAATTAGTTTGCCAATATACATTTCTTAGACAGTAGTTATGCACACCATTTCATTGAGTGTCAAATATCTATTATACAATTGTCTATTTGTGTACATTCTTCTCCCCTTCATGCCACCATCCATGCCAATTATTTGCAAAAGAATAGGTAAAGAAAATGAAGCTAATGTTTGTTCTAACACATTTCTTCCCCTTAAACACAGAGTGCATCAGCCTCGCTGTTACATATTAGCATACCCATAGTTACCAAGCTACCCCTAGTTGTGAGTGATTAGTGCTGCCACTGATCCTGTGGATTAGGCACCTATGTCTGGGTCTCTCCCACATGGAGATGTATTGTGGTACTGCACTATGAAGAGTTCATTTAGGTTGTCTGGCCTAAATTCTGACCTACCTTCACAACTGTTTGCAGGATCCACTCAGTTTCTATGATAGACTGCAAATAAATATTCAAAAATAAAACATCAGCTGGCCACCAACCATTTCACACACTACATTTTCAACCGCCCACTAAACATAAAACCATTGCGAACCAAGAAGCTGGTGTAAACAGATGTGCTGCCCACCTGAAAAGCAATAAGCTTTGGAAGACCATAGTACTGAAATTCTAGATATGAAGTCTCGCCAGTTAAAGTCACCCTACTGCTGTAGCAACATGAGCATTTTCGCCACAAACGTTTGTCCTCCATGGAAGAGGCAGTCTGAGATACATCTGAGAGCAACCTAACACTCAATAGAAATGTTTTCCTACAAATCTCACTTCTCCCTTGATGCTCACGCATAATAAGACTTGACAACAACTTAGAAAAGTATTCCTAATGATTATTCACTCTTTTTTGCTCCAGTGTCTCTACTACTTTATGAACTTTGTTTAGATTGTATGCTTTTTTAGGCAAAAGCTGTATTTCGGGTCTTACAAAGCACCACATCAATGGTTAAATAGATGCAGGATTTCAACTGCTCCCAGGAACAGATGGGCATTTAGTGACTAGTTTAGTTCCACCTCCTCAAAACCTATTCCATCAGCACAAACACACATCACTGGGGGAAGCAGTGGAGGGGTTTGGAGGGGGGAGGGAGACAGAGAGGAAGCAGGAGGGACCCTCAAGATATTTTCAGTTTTCAATCTTGAGTGGTGGTTGTCCCTAGGAAATAATTCTACAGATTATTCAATGGCAGTGCTAATTCTTAATAAAATGGTTACTTTGTGTCATTGGATTCTCTCTCCTTTATAACGAGGCATAATTAATTTAGAACTATACTTTCACCTTGTGCAACACAATACTAATGTTTATATTTCCTAATTGAATTAGTTACAGAATCTGCTGAAAATGGGATAATTCTAATTTTAAGAGACAGCACAGGCTTTCAACCTCTTACATGGTTAAAAAAATTACTGTAAGTTCATAGTCCTTTCAAGATTAAAGTATAATCCTTTCAGAACTGAAGACAACAGATGACTCAGCCATCTGGCCAAATTCCATTAAAATTCTGTCTTGGAAATATAAATATAATGTAATGTAGCATGATCCCAGGAGATAGGAAAAGCATTAGACAAATGTGACCTGTTCCTTGAATCCATCTGGCTAGCTATTTTGAATAAGGAAATACTCAAACAACAAGACAGATTTTAAAAGAATGTCCCCGAAAAGTGTTTTCAGACTGTTCTTGGAAAATAAATGCAAAATACAGTCTTTTTAAAACGAAATTTAAATTAATGCTGAGATACAGAGCACGATCATCAAAAAGTACTGTTACACAAGCATGTGTGCAAGCCATAAAGTTACCCTGCTGAAAGGTGCATCTTTAAAAATATATTGCCTTTTAAAATGTAGAAGAAACTGTAGTTTACTATTTGGCTCTTGACTAATGAGAAGACCCCATGTGTACCATGGAAATTCGTAAAATTGCCATGTCAGGGGAAACTTAAAAAAAATATGAAGTTAGATGTGGAGACAGTGAATTGGCTTATATGTGAAAGAAGTTTAGCACATTAAAATTCAGTGACTTGACTTGTACTCTGTGTAGAGCATAAGTCATCTACAAGTCTCCTCCACTTCACTCCGTCCTGGGATAAAACTTCTAGCTGGCTCCAGGAGTACCCCAGTTGTTGTCCTTCAGTCTTGGTAGACCTTTTCCACAGTCTGAGGTTTTCCTCTTTTGTGTTTCTTTGTGGGTTCTCTTTGAGAGCTTGACAGACTGTGCTGGATGATGGTTTTTCTGAGCGTGTGGCCTCGCCATCCCCACTTTCTTCTCTTGATTTCAGTGTCAAGTGGTCGTTGTCATGCTCTGTTCCAAGCTCCTCATTTGTGACCAAGCCTTGCCATTTGATGCGAAGAAGGTAGCTCAGGCATCGGTTTATGGATATCTGTAGCTTGTGACTTGCAGACTTTTTAGCATGCCAGGTCTCGCATCCATACAAGAGCGCACACTTCACATTTGTGCTGAAGATCCAGTTCCTTCTTTGCAGACAGTATTTGTGAACTCCGTATGGGACAAAGTCTTCAATTCAGCTGTTGCTTTCCCTATCCTGGCACTGATCTCCTTGTCTGTTTCCCCATCTCCTCCCATAACACGCCCAAGTAGGTGAACTGCTCCACATCTTCCAGGTCCTCTCCTCCCAGTGTGATGGTGGTGCTGTCAGACTCATTGATCCTCATTGTCTGGTCTTTTCCTTGTTAATGCTCAGTCCAGTCATTGAAGCAGTTTTGTCTAGTGTTGCTGGTTTTTCTTCCATGTCGGAAGGAAAGGAGGGTTACATCATCAGCAAAATCAATGTCCTCATAGTTCATTCCTTGTTGGGGTGAAGTGGCTTGTGCGCCTCAATGACCCGGAGAGCTATGCCAGCAGAAACTACAGCTCCTGGAAGGGCCACGCAAACTTGACAGGTCAAAGTGTAGAGCCCAGACAAACTTGGATGACCTCTCCCCAGGATAAAATAGGTTGTCTTAGAGTTAATAACCATACCCATACAACATCAAAAGATACAAACATGTGCAAAGAAACCTACAAATACACAAGTCTTGGGAGGAGTTGGCAATCCGCACAGATTGAGTATGAAGCATGGTAGGAAGAGTCAAAAGGCAGCTGTCCTGCACATGACCCTTCTCTAACTCAGGACAACCATCAAGGAATGCAATGTTCAGACCGTGTATCAAGCTGGGAGAGAATGCACAGATTGCAGCAGAGATGAAACAGTACAAGCTTGCAGTTTTGGGCTTGTGAGAGACAAGATGGACACAATCCGGGTAGCTACGCCTGGCAACAGGCGAAAAACCTCTCTGTAAGAGTGTGAGGGGTTAAACAAGTCTTGTTGGCCCAATCAGCCCCATCCTGGTTCACCTGCGGCCAGTGTCAGGCCTGGAGGGGTATAAGAGGAAGGAAGCCAGCCCAGTTTGGGGCTGACCAGCCAAGAGGCAGGAGCTGGCTCTGAGGTAGCAGGCCCCAAGCCAGAGCTGCCACCTGGTCAGCCGCCAGAGGACGTAGCCCAGGACCGCCCCCCACACCCCAGGCAACCCCTCTCTTGCAAAAGGGGGCATTAGATTCTCAGAGTCACACCCCAAACTTAACCCACAGACTCTCGGGTGGGACTGAAGACCTGCCCAACAGGCCCCGGCCAGGGGGCCTACCCACTAGGCCGCCCAATCGCAGATGCGAACTGCTCACATTCTCCTACTCAGGACATGAAGAAGAGGGAGCGCCACCCACAGAAGTTGTAGGATTGCTGTTATCAAGAGAGCTATCTGCTGCTTTAGTGGAGTAGACAACAGTATCATCATGCATCATCACAGCCAGCAACAAAGGGTCCTGTGGCACCATACAGACTAACAGAAAAGTGTTGAGCATGAGCTTTCGTGAGCACAGACTCACTTCATCAGATGCATTTGATGAAGTGAGTCTGTGCTCACGAAAGCTCATGCTCAACACTTTTCTGTTAGTCTGTAAGGTGCCACAGGACCCTTCGTTGCTGTTACAGATCCAGACTAACACGGCTACCCCTCCGATACTCATCGCAGCCAGATTCTACGCCAAAGTGCAGAAGGTACTGATTCTGCAATGTTATGCACCAACCAATGAAGCAGCTGAGGAATGTAAAACAGACATCTACGAGAAATGACAAAGTGGCGGGAACCAGAAATTGAAGAAGCATATCTTGGGTTTGATAGGTGACTTCAAAATTCAGCACATTGAAAATAAAAGCATATGGTTTCCCCAACACTCCATGCCCCGTTTCAGTTCTAACATTAATGAATGTGAAGTATTTTATTCCAGCCCAGTGTGGAATAAAACACACTAGAATTAGGGACGTAAAATCCCATTTTAAATCACTTAACCAACTAAACAGAAGGGGAGAGGCTGGGAAGGCCGGTCCCACTTAGCTGGCCTGGAGCAGCCCCCTGCCTCCCCCCCCACCCAGACCACCACCACCAGGTGCTGCTATGACTAAGCTGGAGTGCCGCTGCTCGTGGTGCACCAGAGATCGGGGATGTTCCAGTGTTCCAGCATGGATGGAGCAGCCCCCAATCTGTGATGGCCCAGGGTGTGCCATGGGTGGGGACACTCCAGCTAAGCTGGAGCAGCTCCTGTCCACTGTATCTCTAGACACACTGTGGGTGAGGACACTCCAGTTGGGCCAGAACAGACTTAGTCCCAGGCACACTGCATGCAGAGGGCACTCCAGCCCCTACCAGTTAAATATTAACATCCCTACCTGGAATCACATTATTGAAAGTGTCTCTCATAAAAATTCCAAGTGTATTCTACAATACCATAGTTACAAATCAAATGTCTGAAAAGTTGCTCATTAGCTGGAATTAAGAGTGGAAAAATTCAGTTATTCTGATAAAGATGCAATTCTTGACTTTAATAGGTTATAGGTGTAGCTCATTATCAACTTTTACAGAAAAAGGCTACTACAGGTTGAACATCTCTAATCCAGAATGTTCTCGTCTGGCAAACTCCATAATCCAGCAAGATTTTAGTCAGATGGATGACCACTTATCGTGGGTGTGGCCAAGTTTCCCATGGTCCCATGTTTGCTTACAATAACCAGTCCTGGCTTCCAGTGTTGTGCTGTTATTTAGCTCTAATTTACCCCTAAATGTCTTTTAAAAGCTCAGTAAGCAATGGAAGTGTTGGTAATGTGCTAGAAAATATTGCCCTCCCACTGTCTGCCAAATTCTCTGGCTCGGCACCAGTCAGGTCCCAAGGGTGCTGGATGAGAGAGGTTCAACTTGCGTAACAATCTCTTATCCTCCAGAGTCTAGTTAAAGAAATTAGTATTAATTTAATTTACTTAATTCTGAGCTTGTAACACTTTTGAAAGTTAGGCCTCTGACCACATGTCTACACTGCAAGACAAGCACAGGGTTGAGGCTGCCGAGCCATGTTAGCAAATCCTGGGCTTGAGCATCCAGGGTTGCCAACTTTCTAATGCCGGAATACAAGTGTCAGCAACATAATCAATAAACTATCAGCTTTCAAGAGACACCTCACTTCTGTACAATGTTCTGTACAATATTCACTGCTTTATATAGCAGTGATTGAAGAAGTCATCTATATTGTCATGTTAGTCAGCTGATCAAAACAGAGTGGGATGGGGTTTGTGGTAGATGGAGAAGCAGCTCCCTATACCGTGACCCCTTCCCCCCATGGCTGAGAAGCAATGGGCAGGAAGTGGAAGGGATGGGGAGGAGAGGAGTCACTTCCTGCAGCTGAAGGAGATTTCTGGGGCTGTGTCCAACCTAGCCCCAGCTACCACTTAAAGCCCCATTCTACTCCATCCATAGTCCAGCCAGGACTAGCAGCTGAGTCTGGTGCAGGACAAGAATCACTGGCCAGTGCATCCCCAACCACACAGGGATTTACTAGTCCATCAGTTGCTCTGGGCTCCCAAAATGACACACCCATGCTGCCAGGGAGGGGCACAGGACGCTTGTTGCAAGACTGTAAAGAAATCTGCACGGGACCACAAATTCTGTGCTGATGCAGAGAGACAGAATTCCCCCAGCAGTAATACTCTCATTCACATGTGTAGACTTAAGACCTCCTTTTCAAAAATTTTGGATAGACTACAGTATTTTTAAACTGTGAACTACCAGTTACAAGATGTTATGTTTCTAAAAAACATTTTACCATCAAAAATCAGGGATTTTGGGGTGCGGGGGACAAAAAACCAACCATATCCACCCAGTTAACTTTGCAACTGCCTTGCAGTTACTTCAGGTAAGCTTTCTTTTGTGAATTCCTGGCCTTGCACCCTTATTTGCATAGACTAAGGAATGCAAAAATGTCCCCCACAGCCTACTTCTTTAAGATACACAAGTAATGTGAAAATATTACTGTTAGTGGCACACTGTACTAACACAAGCAATGCTAATTCAGGATAACCATCTCTGTAATGGCAAGGCCTCTACAACTTTCCTTCATGAATTTCTATCTACTTGCAAAGCAAATAACTCCTCAGCATCTATAGACAACCTATGAGGATCTGATAACTGCACACTGAAAACAGTTTTATTACAAGAAAAGATAAACTTCAGGATAAGCCACAAAGTCATTGTAAATTAAATCTCTCCACTGCAACTGTGTGCTTCATACCCTGTCACTGACACAATACAGTGCCTCAGGCTGCTGTCTGTCAAGCCTCCATTAGGTGCCTTTGGTACAGGCCTCCTCCCCTGTCACTTCTCTTGACTACAGTAGAGCTTGCATACTAATCTTCTGTTGAGTTGAGTAGTGCAGAGGGCATTCAGCATTCCAGTATGTAAACACTACGCCAGGGCTTCATTAACAGCCCTGGAAGGTCACCTGCAACCTTCAAGCTGTACTTCAAGCAGCTATTAGTTTTATTTTCGAACCTTAGTCATCTGAAATAACAATCAAGGGAAGTGTATATGGTAAGCAGCACGGCACAACTCGCCTTTAATTTACCAGAATGGCAGCAACACGCTGACAAAAGAAAGAATAGTACATGATTTTGTACACACAGGAAGCTCTGGACAACTCATGAGTCAACTTGCTAATTCACCGCACCTTACCTCTACTTTAGCATGCAACATTATTTTTTTTCTAAGTCTTCAAAAGCAAATAGTTACTGTCAAACAGGAAAAGTGAAGTGAAAAGTAGATGACAGCCTGTCTAAAATGAGATTTATCAACATGCTCCATACATCCTGACAGGGTAGAGAAGTGCTACATTACTGGAAACACTAACTAGCTCTGCTATTGTGAGAAAGAGATTATACCCTGCAGATCTGTACATAGCACACCATTCTGAAAAATTCATTTACAGTCAGAAATAATTTAATATAGCATCACTGCTTATGGGACATAGGATCTGCCCTCTACATGTAATTAAAAACCCTCCTTATGTTTACAATAGCCATTTTTTAAAGATCTAGTGTAATGGGTCACTTTTTAGAGATGCAAAAATCTACTGTGTTCAAGCATTTAACTGTTTACTCTCGTAATAGTGATGAAAACCCAAAAGGAAGATGATGAAACTAGGGCTGACAATCAATGCATGTTAACGCCTGCAATTAACACACAGAAATATTAATGCATTAAAAAAATTAATGCATGTTAATCGGCAGTCCTAAGAAAGAAACACCAAAGCCTAACGAGTGATTGTCAAAGCTTCCTGGATGCGGAGCCAGTCTCCTGATTTTGGAGGGTGGGGGAAGGGGAGTCGTTTTTGGAATGCCTGGGGAACTAGACCCAACGGGGAGAGTGGAGGAACTCTCCAGGGGATTGGGGAGCTGGGGATCCAGGGGATTGGGGATTGGGGAGCTGGGAGATGCTCAGCCTGGGGGTAGGTACTTCTTCACAAGATACCAGAGCAGCTTTAAACCACTTCTAAGTCATGCACACATTTCTCACATCGGTGTATGCTGGCGCAGGAGCCCTCATGAAGGGCGGACAACTGTTCAATGTTTTTTTTTCCCCGACGGATGTTTTCCTTTTTTGGTTAAATATATCACCATTTAAAAAATTGATTTAACCATTCCATTTAAAAAATTGATTTAACACATCTCCTGTTCATAGCCATACTTGCTCAAACATTATTGGAAAAATATCTAATTTTTAACATTAAAATATTGTACTGTTGAACTATGTTGTAGCTGTACTTAAAGAAAGTTACGTGTACAAGTGATTAAATTAGCTGGCTGCCTGTATAATTCATCCCAGATCAGGTCCTCTTTTTAGCTGGAGTGGAATTATTGCAGAGACAAGAAAAGATTTGTGAGCTGCCTCAAGAGCTGTGCATTCTTCTTCACGAATGCACCCAGTCCCTTCTGGTCCAGGAAGCTTGGGACTGAACTCTGAGCCTTTTCATAGGAAGTATGAAGCCAACTTCATATGGACTATTTTTAGATTTAAATAACGAATTGGTCAATGAGCAGATTGCTAATTACTCATGCCTAATTACAAACAGGACATTGCTTCTATGATATTTAATGTAGTTTCTACTGACACGCTTATTTTACACAGAGCTATTGAGTTATGCAAGTGACAGCCTGGTTACCTAGGAGACCGTTCCCAGCCAGCTCTGGCAGAATTCACAAGATATATATTTTACCCCACGTGGTATTTCCTTCAGCTTGATATAGTCAAGCTCTAAGTGTTTCAGCAAAACAGGCAGCCTCAGAAAACAACGTCTACAGCAGCAGCGTCACCATGGCCACCCTTCAGTACATTCTAGTTCATCTAGCATTGCAGCATTTGTTAGAACATCACAGAAGTTTAGAGCTGGGAGGGACCTTCAGAAGTCACCAAGTCCACTGAGGCAGAACCACATATGTCCAGAACACGCATGACAGACTTTTGTGCCAACTCTCAAAGTTTCCAGTGATGGCTATTCCAAACCCTCCCTTGGAAATCCATTCCAGAACGTAACTACCCTTTCAGTAAGAAAGGGGTTTTCCTAGTAGCTCAACTAAATCTTCTTTATTATATATTAAGGCCGTTACTTCTGGTCTTATCTTCAGTGGACACAGAACAACTGATCACAGTCCTCCTATAATGGTACTTAATATATCTGAACACATAGCATGTTGCCCTCAGCTTCTTTGCTAAAGATTAAATATACCTAGTTTTCCTTAACATTTCCTCAAAGATCAGGTTTTCTAAACCTTGTATTTTTCTCATTGTAAATACAAGGGGAAAAATAAAAAGTGCCCAGATCTTAAAACTACAGAAAGAAGCATAACAACTGAATTCCAAAATCTGTTTGCAGTATTTTTGTAGCCTTGTTGGTCCCAGGATATGAGACAGATATGGTAGGTGAGGTAATGTCTTTTATTGGACCACATCTAAGGACATTTTTGCTTGGGTGTGGTGGTGATGTATGGATTGCAAACCAAACAAATGCCTCCACTTGAAGCAAATTCCAGGCACTTGTGTGGTGCAATGGTTAAAACTGTTGGGGCAAGGATGTATGATGAAATGACTAGAAATGTTGATTTTAGAAAGGACAATACAGCAAACTGAATTTGATACTGTCCTTTCCAAAAACTGACCTTTAAAAATCATTTTTTATTTAGAAAGAAAATGTGAGGCCCTGAAATACCAGTAGCAGGAAATTAAAAATGACAATGAACTCACTACTGACACATGAATCAATCCAGCTTTAAACAAAATATTTCAGAAAATTCCTGTTTGTAGTGCAGAAGAAGGTATAGTTTCCTGGTATAATGAGGGATGCAAACTTGCTTTTTCTAAAGCAGTCTGAAAGTTCCATTTTTAGCAAGCACAGGTAGGAGAAAAGGAGTTTGTACACTGAAGTCATAAAAAGAACTTGCATGCACGTTTGTTAAATTTGACTACATTCATCTCTCGCTGTACAAGCGCAACTGGTTCCCAAATTTCTGCTCACAGGCAAAAACTCATAAGAGCGACACTAAATTCCAATTAAAATACATGTAAAAGTCTCCAATTCGTCCCAAGGGCTTGTAACTTTACATAAATCAGCTGAGTTTAGGTACTTTTGTGATGTATTTGAATAGTTTGGCACCAGAAGCAGGATGTAGTGTATGTATGTGGAGCAGGGATTCCCAAAAAGGGGTCCCATTAGATTTGTTAAAGGTTGCCAGCTGGGCAGTTCCCAGATGCACGTGGCTGTTAAAGAAGCCATTTGCAGTTTCTTAACATTGCTGCCTCAGCCAGATATCTATCAATAGAGATAGCTGCCATCTCCAGCATCTTCATCTCCGGTGAAGAGGCTGCCGGAGGAGGAGGAGTGTCTAAGGCTGGGGCTATTGAGGGATGCGGGGTGTGTGTCTAAGACTGGGAGAAGTTTGGGGCTGCAGGGGAGGTTGTAAGGCTAAAGATGGTTTGGGGCTGCTGTGGGGTGTAAGCCTGGGGGAGGTTTGGGGCTGTTGTGGGGTGTAAGCCTGGGGGCAGTGTGGGGCTGCTGGGGGTCTCTAAAGCTGGGGGTGGTTTGGGGCTGCTGGGGAAGGGGTTTAAGGATGGGGGCAGTTTGGGACCTTGCGGGGGGGCGGGGTAGCGTTAAAATCTGGCCAAGGGTGAGGTCTGTGGGGCAGGCGGAGGTCTAATACAATAAACCCTTGAGTTACCCAGGGGTTGTTCCTGCAACCCCTGCACAACTCAAAGTTTTCCTGCAAGGGGAGGGGAGCCAGGAACCACCAGGGCTGGTCAGTTTCCTGGCTCCCCGAGTGGCAAAAGCTGGGAACCAGGGCCAGGCTGGTTCCAGTCTCCCCATGGCTTGCAGGACTGAGAAACTGATCAGCTCATGGCTGGTCAGTTTCACGTTCCTGCCATTGCAGGGGAGGAAACCAGACTAAGAGCCTTCTCCCTCTTTTCCCCAGCCAAAGGGCTGTCAGACAGCTACATGTTTGAGGGAAGGGAGGGAGAAGGCTCCAGCCACAGGGCTGCGGGTATCCCAGCCTCCTGGCCAGGCACCCTACTCATATAAGCAGGGGAAGTTCACTTATATAGTGAATTAAGGTAGGTATACATGTTCCTCATTTTAGCAAGTACTCATTAGTACAGTACGTGTTAAAGGAGGGATGAGCATATTTAAAGTTGTAATGGACATTGAGTACAAATCCCATTAAATATTAGTGTGCAAATTCCTGCACGTTTCTCTCAAAGCTGAAGATCAATAACCAGTACTCACTGGGTCAACACCACTGACAGATTGTTCAGAACAAGGTTGCAGATGTACAGTTTGTTATTTAAAAGTCACATGGTAGCTATTAAATGCATGAACTTTATGCCTCATTTTACCAGTTGTTTATATAACCTGCTTCCAGGTTTTCCTTCTTTCTACATCTTGACAAGCTGTTCAAAGATTCAAAACATACTAAATGCTTGCATTTGTTGTTTAAAACAATGGAATCTATGCAACGAGCTGATTCCAGCAGTCAGAATCTGGAGACGCATACCTGTGTGCTGTGCTACCAAAGAGAAATTCTGGATCCTCTGAACAGGGATACATCCTGACTACACAGACTGTTCATGTGGTATCATGCCACACTCAAACATTCTAAGGGCAGGGGGCTTCATTGTTCCCTACTGCCACAGAACATTGTGCTGAATGATGCCTAAAGCAAAGCCACATTTACCACGGTGGCAACTCCAATTCATGGGATCAGGGCTGCTATTCCCAAATTCCACTGAAGCCCACACCCCTCTCCCATTAGAAGAATTCATAGGAAATTCCATGAGGAACTACTTTCCTTTACAGACTTCCCTTCCATGGATTCTTCCACAATGTATCTATTTGAGCCTCTCTTTTATAACGGACTTCACCCTGGGACACCAGACCTTGGGCTAAAGAAGGTTGCCATATAAGAAAGGAAGAAAAGAGCCTGGTATCCCATTCTGAGGCAGACTGCTTAGCTCCTCCTGTGAACAATGGCCAGTAAAACAGAGAGCAGTACACACAACCAGGACAAAATATATAAATATTATTTCAGTGGATATCCACTTTTATTTAAATAACTGTTACCATTTATCAATTCATTTTTTCATAGCCATGCAGACTTCTGTTTCAAGCATTTTTTTCAGGGTTCACAGTTGAGGAAAATTAAGGGGGGCAGACTATTCAATGACAGTGTGAGAAATTCAAAAAAGTTTTATGCAGCATTAAGTACAAACTTTCAGCATCCCATCAAAATAAAATCAAGTAATAATACTGAAAATCAAAAACCTTCAGTAAGTTCAAGCACCACCACAACATACCACCTGCAGATAATACTCTCCATAAAAAGCATGAATGCCTTCTATAGTTCCAAAGAAAAGCATTGACTTTGGAATGGGTTTCCTCTTCCAAAGCATCCAGTTATTCTTGTGGGCACTGACCTCATGCACTGACCTACAGGCCTGCTCTCCCCTCAAGTTGCTAAGTACATTTCCCATGGTTTCAATGCAGTTGGAACTGTGCATACACATTTCAGACAGAATTTAGCCTGTCACGTATTCCTCTTGAGCAGGACATAATGCTTTCCTTATCTGTGGGGTTCTGGAATATGAGCATTTGCCAAGCAGATATCTGCTCTGCTTTAAATGCCCCACCACAGCTGCTCTATGGAACACGCAAGTCGAAAGAAAGTCCTTGCACTTCCTGTATTTTTGGTGGCCTTGTTTACATTTTCGTTATGAAAAAAAAGAATGAAAGGTGTATTTCACGGCTGCTGAAAATTGGTCTCCATTACTGCCTGGACTATAATAATTCAACACATGCTGCTTTGATGGAAAAGCAGCATTTTTTTGGAATAGCTTCGTTATGGAATGTGAAGCAGATCTCAGATTTCTGTTGAAAATGGGAACCAAGCTTATTTCATACCCCATTCAGAGACACAATAAAAAAGATCCCAAGAAAAGCAATTAACTGGCCTCTTCATGAGAGTGCCTGTATTTTACAAAAGGCAGAATAAAGAACAAAAGCCACACCACCCGATTTAAATACACATCCTGGCATTTGTTTCAGAATTTACTCTCCTCCCCAAATATTTTCGTGTTCAGAAATTACCAAAACACAGGCTATCACATCCAGGTTTTAGCACAACAGGCCTGCCAACAGAGTTGGGGCAGGGACAAAACACCCCAGATCCCGGCAATTCAAAACAGCTCAGGACTCACGGCCACCACCCCAGTCTCTAACTCACCAAAACACTAAAATGTGTGGTGTGTCCCTGCCCCGCTCAGGTCCCTGCCCCTTCCAGGAGTGCAGTCAGCTCCCCGCCACCACTGTCTTGCCCGGGGCCCAGCAATTCTGACAGCCCCCTTCAGTATGCAGCCTCCACTGCACTGGAGCAGTTCACAACCTGCAGCCCAATCGGACCACAGCTGAGGCTCATGCAATGTCCTCAGAGCCATACAGATAGTATATACAATGTGTGGAGATGGCTCACATTTTACATAGAAAACTGCATATGCAGCCCCCAATGGCAAATAAGTTGAGAACCACTGCGCTTGAGAGAGTTGTGTTGCTGTAGCACGTGCCACGTGACCGAACCAAAGAAAGCTGAAATAATGCAGTGTGCTCAAACAAGACAGTATCACATCCATGTACGACATTCCCTACTGTATTTGTGGGCATCAACCCAATGCATTATTTCAAAGTGCCTCAACACAGCTCCCTGGACCAGGTGCAAAACATCTGTTTGCACCTGTTCAGATCATTGGTTTGTTCCACTGCCTAGTTTGAACGGTTCCTTCTTGTATGAACATCCATGAAAAAGGAAAGACACTTGGAGCTCTCATACCCTCACATCACCAGCACAGACGCAACGACTGAGCATCAGCTGCTTCTACCCAAGAATGTTGGGCAAGAAGCCAAAGGGTAAAGTTGGACAACTTTGGTGCCTGAGGTGGTAAAGAATTCCATATTTTTCAAACACCTCCCTACCCACTTCCATTCTTGTTTTGCATCTTACCTGCTCTCTTCTCCTGGCTTGGGTAAGGGGTAGGAGGTAAGGCAAGGAAAATAAGACTGAAAATGGTCTTGTTCTGAAGAAAGAATGCTTCTCCAGACAGCTCAGCTCCTGAGGAGTGAGTTAGGGGCGCATTTAAGCAAGGGTATTAGTTAAAAGGGCTAGCTATGGCGAAAAAAGGGTATAGGAACAGGTGGTATCAACTGCAAGAAGTTGTGAATTAAGATACAAATCATTAAGAGTGCTAGAGTTTATGCAAAACCAAAATACTTTAGTTTATCCCAGTCTGGAGTGTGTTCACTGTAAGCACCAAGCACAGTTTAAGACTTCCCAGAAATATTTGGGAATTTTGTTAACTAGCCATTGTGGCCACGGCCATGGCCACATTGAGAACCACTTTAATCTGCAGCCTATTCAGCACAGAGCTGCGGCCCATACAACATCCTCAAGGAGGTTGGATGTGGCCCACAATAGTAAATAGGTAGAGAACCACTGAGGTAAGCAGACCATGCGAGCAACAACTGTAGCTAAGCATCTTTGTTGACCAAGTATAACTCATGGGCAATTATGATTTTATCTATATTGCAAAATGGAATCATAGAACGCCAGGACTGGAAGGGATCTTGAGAGGTCATCGTGTCCAGCCCCCTGCCCTCATGGCAGGACCAAGTACTGTCTAGATCATCCCTGACAGACACTTATCTAACCTGTTCTTAAATATCTCCAGAGATGGAGATTCCACAACCTCCCTAGGCAATTTATTCCAGTGTTTGACCACCCTGACAGTTAGGAACTTTTTCCTAATGTCCAATCTTGCTTCTTGTTCTATCCTCAGAGGCCAGGAAAGACAAGCTTTCTCCCTCCTCCTTATGACACCCTTTTAGATACCTGAAAACCACTATCATGTCTCCCCTTAATCTTCTTTTTTCCAAACTAAACAAGCCCAATTCTCTCAGTCTTCCTTCATAACTCATAATTATGCTTTAACCATGTATCCCAGGACTGACTTAAGCACAGACAGAAACTTTGGTCCTGCTTGAGACTGGGAAAGGTCACACTTAGAACCTTGCTCCACTTAGGGCAATTTTCCATTAGTAGAACAAAAACTTTTAACTGAGTTCTAGTAAGACTTCTTGTCCATTTAACGGCTAATATCCACCACCTCTTCTGAGGAAGCTCTGCCATATGCATTTGAAGATCCTGCTGTAGTATCATAAGTACCTAACCATAAATGACATTTATTCAGACTTATTCCACCCAGTGTGTATGCTTCAAAAAAAAAAAAAAAAAAAATCCTTCAGTAAGATGTCCCTCATAAAAGCCTTCCCAGTTGTAAAACAGAAAAATCACCCTGTAATCTCACCTACCGCCTATAGAACATAATCACATCTACAAAATAATCAAATATATCCCTCTAGAAATCTGCTTAATATTCCTGATTCAGTCAGAATAAAGCCTCGCCTCCAGGTAAAAGCTTTTCTTGGATTGCCTTCCACTATGCATACTGGAGCAAATACTCCAAAGCTATTGTCATGTGCTATTTTTAACAGCAGAGACTGGGCCTTTTTAAAAGAGTATTCTTAGAATCCCATGACAGATGAAATGCTGCATTAATATGGTTTACCAGCCATTTTATACTATGCAAGCCAATACCAGTTTTCTTCTAAGTCTCATACAATTAAAGGCATGTTCTCTCAGGTGGCTGCAGGTGTCAGGTTTTACAAGATCTCCTACTAAGTCATACACATAAACATTAAGTAAGCAAGCACCAATTAATGTCAATTTATGATTTCTACACCCATTAGCATTTGATGTTATAGAAGTTCACTGTAAATAACTTTGCTCATAAAATTGCAGCTCTTTAAAGTTGCACCCAATTTTGCCAGATAAACATAGACTTTGTCTTTCACCTTATTGGTTTCATAACTTGATTAACCCCTTTGGATGAAGTGTATCAATCCACAGAATATGGATTACATTTACATGGTGTTACATAAAAAAACATAATGCAAGGAACTCACGCACAATCTACAGTTAATTTATATTTTATGCACACAGATGGCACACTATACAAAATGAGAGTCCCATGAAAACTGTGCAGAGACATGAAAAGGGGAGAAACTTATTTGGATGTTTTGCTGGGTAAGAGGGAGAGTACAGTTTGGGGGAAAAAGGGCAGTTCTTTCTGGCAAATTAAACAACACTATTAGCGCAAATGGAATTTTTCTGAAGCACAATGACTATAATGTAGATTACATTTTATGTCAGGTGTAAGTTCCTATTTGTTCATTTTAAATGAAATTCAGTTCCCACACACAGAACTGGTTTTGTTACAAGCAAAAACTGTTGCCTGAAGGCTCAAAAATAAGCAACCCTTACAAATAAGTGCTATCTTAACACTGGTTTCTTTATGGCACATTCTAAAAAATTGCAAAACAAGGAGAAAAGGTTGATGACCTCAAAAGTTCCACCTCCCCCATCCCACCACAAATCAGTCAACTTATTATTTGAATAAACTTCTCTTTCTCTCCTCTGTAGAGTGAGACAAGCAGCTGATCTAGTCAGCCCTTAATGAATATTATTGTTCAGTTCTCCGAAGTAGGACTGTTGATTAATCTTACAGTTAATAAATTTCAGTTGATGTCTATTATTCAAATATTTTGGATGCCATTCTTCATTTACAAATATGCAGATTTCAGTTACAGCACAGAATACAAAATGTAGAGTGCTCACCTTATATTTATTACAAATATTTGCACCAGGGCTTTTTCCCCCTTGTGGAATGGCGTTCCACCACCTTTTATGCTGGTGATGGTGCTGCCATTTTTAAAATGCTCCAAGCCGCTTTAAGGAGCCGATACGTGGCTCTTGCTGCTGCTGCCGCCACTGGCTCCACACCCTTTCAGCGCACAGCAACCTGCTGTGCTGAAGCAAGGATTCAACTTAATTGGTTTAATGACTGGCCAGTAAACCAATTAAATTCAGTCCTTGCTTCAGCACAGCAGCACACGGTGAGCTGCCCCTGCTGTTTTACACAGGGGAGCCTGCACAGCTGCTATAAAAAGCATGTGGCCAGCAAAATTTGTGGCGCTCCTTCCAGCATAAGATGAGTCAATGTTGAGGGGAGGGCGGTTTGGGGTTGGGAGGGGTTAAGCCACTTGGGTGGGCAAGGGGGTAGCAATAGGTTCAGCCTGGGAGTAGTGGTTTGGGCCTGTGGGAGTTGGCTCAGGCCTGCTGGGGGCAGTTAAGCCACCTGGGAGCAGCTCGGGCCCCCATGGGGGAGTTAAGCTGCCGGGGGGTAGTTGGGCCTCAGGGCAGGGGGTGGGTGCTTTGGGGCTTGAGTTCTGCCACCTTTTTATCTAGGAAAAAAAAAAAAAGCTCTGATTTGCGCTACAAAAATGATAAAAGAAATAGCATTCTTCAAGTCACCTTATGAAGTACTGTGACGCAATTTCTGTATTGTAGAAGTGCAATTTACAAAGGTAGACTTTTTTTTTGGTTACACAACTGCATTCAAAAAACAAAAAAACAACTATGTAAAACCTTACAGCCTACAAGTCAACTTCTTGTTCAGCCTATTGCTAAGCCAAACGAGAAGCAGGTGACATTACCTCTCAAAAATGTCAGCAAACTTATTTATGTCCCCTGGAAGTGAGAACAGGCATTAGGATGGCATTTTTTATAGTTGTCATTGCAAGGTATTTATGTACCAGATGTGCAAGACATTGATATGTCCCTTCATGCTTCAGCCAATCGCTCCACAGGACACGTTTCCATGCTAAGGACACTTGTTGAAAGATGTGTTTAATTAAATTTGTGACCTACCTTCTTGGAGAGAATGTTATGTCTCCTGCTCTGTTCCACATGACTTCTCCCATAAATTCATGTTACAGCAGACTCAGATGATGACCCAGCACATGCTTCTTGCATGAACACTTTCACCAAAGATTTAACAGCACACACAGTACCAATGGGAGATTTCTCAAGACAGCTACAACACTCAACTCAAGGTGCAGCATGCTTCCAGAAATCTTTAATGAGCAACACACCAGTAAGGAAGTTACAGAACTCAAACCACTAAAAAAAGGGGTGGGGGGGGAAAAAAAAAAAAAAAAAGTCAGCCATCTGCTAGTGGCCTGACTCAGATGATGAAAATGAACATGTGCCGGTCCACATTGTTGTAGATCCTTATCAAGCAGATCACATCAGCAGAATGGAAACAACAAAAATACCAAGAGACATATGAATGAATGTTTAGCATATCAGACACGTAAATACTATGCAATGCCAGCTATCAAAGTACCATGTGAATGCATGTTCTCACTTTCAGGTGTCATTGTGAACAAGAAGTATGCAGCAATATCTCCTGCAAATATAAACAAACTCAGTCATCTCAGCTGGCTGAACCGTAAGTAGGACTGAGCAGACTCAAAAGCTCTAAAGTTCTTTATTTTTGAACATGCAGATTTTTGGCACAACTCTAAGTTTATAAGGTCAACTCTCCCAACAACGACTGGCAATAAAGTACTTGTATTAAGTGAAAACTGAAAACAAGTGGTGTTAAAAAAAAAAAGGTGTAAATATTTGTAAACAAAAATAAAACATTAAGTGAACACTGTGTATTTTGTATACTGTTCTAACTGAAAGCAATAACCTTCCTTCACTAAATGTCCTAGCCATACCCTAGTAAGTTATAGTATTTAACAACTTAAGTTCTGATGTCATACAGCAGGCATTCAGTCTTAACTGTAGACTCTTAAGTGGAAGGCATTAATACATTTAACTAGTCACTGTTAATTATTGTTATAATTTTGTAATGTGAACTTCAAGCTCTCTGAGCTACTGTTGCAAAAATATTTCTTATTTTTGTAAACACAGTTACACTGAATTATCTAGGCCTGGCACCCAAAGCCACGGAACATACGATAGCATCTAAATCAATCAGACACCAACCAAATATTTAAGAATTAAAATAATTAATATGTCGAACCACTATTACTACATTTATCTCATTTTGCCCTACTTCATATCCAAGTTTGGGAGGGAAAAGCACGGACTAGTGTCTAATGTTACTATTTAAGGATATTTTAAAAAGAGCCCTGGGCTGGTTTGGGAACACAAACCAAGAGTATATATGTGAAACAAATCATTAAGAAGTAGACGTAAAATGCATGAATTTGGTATATTTGTATTATCACATTGGGAACTTAATGTGGTAGTAATTAGAAAGAATAATTATGTGTGTTTCACAACTATGGGGCTAGTACCACCCCATAGTTCACCACCACCGGCCATGCTAGCGAACAGTTCTAAAATGGCCATAATCCTGCTTGGCAACATTTGCCTTTCACTGTAAGATAGCTTTCAGCAAATTAATTTATACTTACAGGCAGCTGGCAAGCAAGTAGGGGTAAAAGTGAGCCATTTTCCCATTCTTCCCTACCCCCCAAGAAGATACACCACACCACTAAAGTGATGGAAACACAGTACCCCATGGGGAAGTTAGTTTTGCCTTACTTCTGCTCCAGTGAGCATACATAAGTCCAATTTTTTTTGCTGTGTACCCTAGGCTTGCGAACATACAGCACACGTGCTAACCCAGGGTCTGTAACCGGAATAACAAAAAGAAATTCAGTTACAAAAAATCAATCTTTCAAGAACCACAGTGCACGTGAATACAAGAAAGTCCTTAATATATAACAAACTGTGATTTTTGTCACCCCATCTTAAGAACAGTGCACACGTGCACGTGCACGTGCACGTGCACGTGCACACACACACACACTGATTTGTACCAGTTAGAAAGTTAAGATACCCCCACCCCCATGCTTAACCTGCCTCAGCCCCCACATCCACCTCCTTTTCCCAGCCTTAACCCTCCCCCCCACCCCCCGAGCCCCAACTTCTCCACCACCCACCCGCAGGCTTAACTTGCCTCACCACGTGCAGTTCTGCAGCGGCTGCTGCCTCCCCCAGCTACTCTCTGCCATCTCCTCCTCCTTCTTGGCACGGTTGCACAGCTTCGGCAGGGGCAGGCTCAGCCATCCTCCCCGCAGCTCTGCTACCAGCTTAGACTTCCACCCATGTGGGGCAGCTCCCTGCCCAGCCGGTTTTCTCTGCTGGGTTCCCTGCTGAGTGGCTCCAGTTGCTGCTGCTTAAAAAAAAACAAAAAAACTAAATTCAGTTCGTTCAAAGGTGGGCAACTGAACTTAGCTTTTTTTCTTTTGTTTACACAGCGGCAGCCTCTGAAGCCACAAAAGGAGTCAGCAGCAGCAGCAGCAGCAGCACTCGGAGCCGCAAGTAGCTCCTTAAAGAGCCACATGCGGCTCTGGAGCCACAGTTGCCAACCCCTGAGCTAACCCCTCTTCAGTTCACCGGAAGTGCAACCTTCACTTCCTCTTTTCCACAAGAGCATGCTTACTTTTGCATTGTAATTGGAGACTCAGGATAATAATTCCCAAGAAATCCAACCACAGAATAGACTTCAGTGAATCTCGTACATCTGCACACATGCCATATTCAAACCGTGGTGGGAGCAATTCTTGTATTTTTTAAACTTAGATTTGGCATGAAAGTATTTTAAATGCACTTGGTTTATTCTCCTCCCTCTGGGATAGAAAAATCAATATACACAGTCAATCTATTCTGAGAACAAACCAGCATAAGGCAGGAAAAAAATAAGTGAACACTAAAGGAATCCTCATATTGCATGTATTTAAAGAACTACTTGAGGCAACTATGGCCCTTGTTTTCTAATTAAAGATTAACCAAAAGTACTTACACAGGATTTAGGGTTAATCTATTACTTGTTCACATATCATGAATCAAGACATGTGTGCAAATAACATTCCTACCTCTCATTGTTGACTTACTTTTAAAACTATGCTTAAAATCCAAACCAGAAAGTTTTTCCTTAATTGCAGATAAGGAACTTGCAGTGACATAATTTAGAAGACATCCAAACCATCCCCTTTCCCGCCCCCCCATCAAAATGCTCACAGCAGCTAAAACAGGACTTTGAAATAAGGATGGTTCTGAGAAGACGAGGTGGGGGGGAAAGAGGAGGGAAGAAGAGGTGCTACAATGACTGTTCACTCTTCTGGTGTGTAATACAATCTTAATTACATCTGATCTCACCCTTTCCACTGCATTTTTTAAAAATCAAGTTACAAATGCAATTCAAGTATCAGGTTTCACATTTATAAACCTAAAAAGAGGTCACGCATATTATTGACTTTGTCTCCAACCATGAGGAGTTGGAGGGACTTCCCCCCCCCCCTCATTTAATGGCAGCTTTGATTTTCCCTGGGAGACGAGGTCACAGACTAGGGCATTTCCTGTCTGCAGCAATGCCGTATGCTTATGCAGACATAAGTCTGCTGACAAAAATCTGATTTATTTCAAAGAAGGGGTCATTACAATCATAGTATATAACAAGATCACATTCTTTCCTACTTGTTTTGCTTAATTGCCGAGGATTACTCAAAAACATGTGGAGGAAAAGGGATATGTTTCAGCTGTGTAAGGAAACCAACACTGTATCTGAAATCCCACACAAGCTGTGGGGCCAGAGATGAGGAATAGCTCCCCTGAGATGAACTGAGTTAATGAACAAGGGCCCAGATCTGAGGAAGTGCTGAACAACTCCACACTGGGTGTCAATGATGCTCTGCATCTTGCAGGAAAGGCACCAAAGGAAATCATCACCATCTATTCCACTTGAGCCTTTATCAGGGAATCAGCCTTCTGACTCTGGAGTCTAGGAAGTGTCCAGCCAAACTCAAATATATTTGGTGTACATACCGCACGTGCGCCAACATACCATGTGTTCAGCAGTGCAGGGTAACCCACTTACCAGGGAAAGAGACAAGCACCAAGCAGGTCAAAGAAGAAAAGGTTGCTAAGGATTGTGGGAGCACTGGAGGTCTGAAACCACAGGCTAGCAGCCAACCTGAGACAAGGAACGACTTGGCAAACTCAAAGAGAAGGTAGCAGCAATGCAGGTAGGAAAGAGGTGAAGGCACATAGATGAGCGAGTGTGGTATACTGGCAGTGCAGATGATGTAAATACTTATGCAGCCCGTATTACTGTTATATCTGAGCAGCTCACAATTGTTAATGTGTTTATCCTGTACTCCCCTGTGAGGTAAGCGCATGTTATTATATCGATTTTACAGATGGGGAAGCAAGATCTGGCACTCTGACTCTTCCAAAATCACACAGAAATCTAGGGGGTAAAACAGGACTGAAACCCATGTGTGACAAAGTGGTAATTTTTGAAATGTTTTTATGAAGACTGTGTGCCTCAGTTGCCCTCTTTTTCCCAGCATGTAGGGGTGGGAAGACTGTTTGCTCTCAGGGAAGGCTAAAAAAATTAGGTATAAATGTAACCTAGTGGTCAGAGCTTGAATGGATCATTGGAAAAAGACAGGGGCAAATCCAATCCCCAAGACATTGACACCTAGCTACCAACAACCCAGAAGGAATAGTCACAGAGAGGTAGCCGTGTTAATTGGTATCTTCACAAAATAGCTGTCATGTAGCACTTTAAAGGACTAAAAAAAATTTATTAGGTGATGAGCTTTTGTTGGGCAGACCCACTTCTTCAGAAGAAGTGGGTCTACCCCACAAAAGCTCATCACCTAATGTGTTATTTTGTTAGTCTTTAACCCAGAAGGAAATACATTTCTTTACTTCTCCTCAGGGGAGCAGAGCACCTCTCAGTCTGAGCATAAAAGGCAGGAGAGGAAGCAGGTTGGGGATAAGAGTTGGCTGCTGGCGGGAGTCTGGGATCTTACCTGGGATCTGCCCAAGTAGGTCAGATTGAGACAGCTTGAACAATGGGGTTCATTACCACTTGGCTTGACTCTGCACTAACTAGGGTGGTCTGTGCTTTAGGCTCCAATTCTCTTTGCTCATTTAAGGGCTTCCAAAGCAGTGTTTCAATTAACTAAAAACCCTTACACGGTTTTGATCATGCTGTCTAAGTGTCACTGTAAATGCTTGAAGAGATGCACAAAAAGCATGGGTGTCTCTCACAAGCATCTGCCTCAGCTGGACTTCCTGATCAGAGCTCATGGTGTGACATACCAGAATGCTGGAGCACCAGGATGAATCTAAGGAAGCAGTGAAGCTGTAAGGCTTCCCTGTGCTGGAAGAGAGAGACTCCATGAGAAATTGGTCGCTGCCCATGGCTGAGGCGCAGCACTGATCCTGTGGATGTGACACACCAGGTTTCACAAGTTTTATGCAGCTAGTCCATACATACACAATGATTTGCAACCCCTTCACACTCATACGGTACGTATGTGCATGGAAGGCATCTGTCAAACAATCGCTGCAAAACCAGCTCTAAAGTTGACCATATTTAGCATTTATGCTTGTTTCAATGCACAGATAGGTGGACTCAAAATACATTCTGCATTAAGAAATAAAGTTCCTAAATGCTCTAGTGGGGTTTTTGCAGAGCTGGCTCTTATGAGAGAACCATATTAACACCATAGTTTTAAGAAGTCTTCAGATTTCTGCTTTAAATACAATCCTTCAATCATGGAGGTGTCTGATATCAGAAGATAGGTCAAGAAGCAATGGGCCTAAATTGCAGCAAAGGAGGTTTAGGTTGGACATGAAGAAAAGCTTCCTAACTGTCAGGGAATAAATTGCTTAGTGAGGTTGTGGAATTTCACGATTGGAGATTTTTAACAGCAGGTGAGATAAACATCTATCAGGGAAGGTCTAGAGAATGTGCTTCGTCTTACACTGAGCGTAGGAGATTGCATTTGATGACAACTTGAGGTTCCTTCCAGTTCTACTATTCTGTGATTCTAAATTATTAAGGGGTAGGAGGGAGGGGGACCTACCACATAAAAGCACCAAGGAATGTAACTTTAAGTAACACTTAGATTATTTTTAGGCAGTGCTCAATTTACTTTCAGCATCTGGAACGAGATAGCTATTGGAGGGTCATTTCAAGTCAATGTCAGAGGAAATAGGCAATTTAGCATTTCAAGGATAAATTACAATGTCAGACTGAGGTCAAAGTCACATTTTTAGAAAGTATTAGGTTACTTAAGAAAAAACAAAGCAATGACTATGGGGGGGAAAAAAGAACAAAGTAACCATTATAAATCTAAGTTCCAGGTATAGAAACTCTTGTGTGGACTCAGAAAAAATACTCCAGGGAACAAGAAACATTCCTATGCTGCCATCACACAAAAAAAGCCAAAATTTCAGTGGTGCTAACTCACTGAACTCTTATGTCTGAAAAATACTGTCATATGCTCTGACAGCACCTTTCAATTCGCAACACCCCAAATTTTGCAGTTACATTGTGCCTTCTCTCCAATGATGCTTTATTAAACACAGGATCAGTGGTTCTCAACCTATTTACATCATAGTTCACACATGCAACTCTCTGTGTTATATAGGTCACACATACACAATATATATGCCACTCATACAGCCCTGAGGATGTCAAGTGAGTCACACCAGCACGCAAGTTGAGAACCACTGCACTGTATGAAAGAAGCCTCCTCACACGGCTTTTAGGAATCAAAGAAATGTCAAGATATTTGCTCAAAGTTATACAAACTTGTGATAATAGTTTTCAATTGAACTTACAGCTATGCTACTTTCTGTTCTAAATATTTGATTGTTTTCCACCTTGTTGCCTAAACAAAAGCTTGAACTGAAACTTTTTTTTTTAAAACTGTGGGTTTGATTTGGGTCTGACCCAAATCTCTAAGATGCACGGTGTGGCCACATTTAAAAAAAAAAAAGGAAAAAGGCCAAAAGATACCAGACCTATCACAAATTAACAATTTCCTAGTGGGAGAAGAGAGAGGAGCATCTGAAGAGATCTGTGAAGAAACTTGCACAATGCCTGCTTGCCCATACAGCGTTTATCTCCAGCATGTACCGTTATATGTGACTCTCCTGAACAACGTTACACTTTACCTTCCCCAGTACTGCATAAAAAAATCCTGGAAACAACAGGAAGTCAACTTAGAAACCATGAGGACCACCAGCTGAAATCCAACACCTTTCCTGCATACTACCATAAGCTTAATAAATACAAATAAAGTTACTGACAAGTAGTGCAGCTGTACATTGTCAGGTAGCTGTAAATATAGTACTTAACTGAACCAATCCTCACTGCAAACACAGCACTAATGACAATTGTCTCCTGACATCATGGCATGGTAAATAATCCACTCTGGCAATCTAGCTACAGTAAGACTGGGCTTGCTAACCAGGAGTCTAAATAAAAGACACCAAACAACTTCTGGCTTAAAAGCAAAAGATTTAATATTTGCATTGAAGAGCCACATTATTCACTGTCTGAAACAGGAGCTACTTGAGAGCAAGCCAGGTACAGTTTCCAGCCCAACAGCACTTTTTGCATGTTCACAGCTCCTATTCCAGCAAAACAGCAACAAGCACATGCACCATTAATTCTATTTGTCACTATGGGTCAATGTGGACAGAGGCAGGAGACAAGACCAGCAAAAACACAAAGTGATAGTATGCCTGCACCAAAAGAAATTAGGGCAGGCATGTTAATGGACTGGAAAAGAGTCAGCACCCTGAGACAACATACTATGTCTGTCCAAGAAGCTGCAGATACCCTAGGAAATTTGGTACCCACTTTCTATGAAGTGATCACAGAAAGCAAAAACACAGTAGTAGGGTCATCTCAGACCTCTCTGCCACCAGAAGAGCAATTATAGAAAGCTCGACCTGAAGTCCCTAAACACAAGGAAATTAACTAACCTGCCAATATCACAGAAACTTTTAAGAATTAACCTTTAAAATACAATACATTGGTAGAGATCCAACCATTTCTAGATCATCTCTCCCAGACTCACACTCTGCCATTTCCTCTCTAAGTTACCTGTTTTCAGATCTGCAATTCAGAATCTGGTTTCAACACCAAACATCACAATACTCTCCTTCCTCTATTAGGTGCTTTGTTTTGGTCCATTTCCCTATTTCAGCATGAAAAATACATCTGAAAACTTCACGTTCCAATAGAGATAGCAAAAAGTTTCTGTATATCCAATTTAACATACAGTTAAGGATGGTGTATCATCAGTATGAAGGAAGCAAGCTAAATGCCCTTAAAAAGAACCACAAAGCTAGATAACCACTCAACCCATCACAGTGGGTTTCTGTACAACAGGGGTGCACCCCCTCAGGAGGGTGTGCATGAAATTTCATAAGGGGGGGGGGCCTGCTGCTCAAAAATATTAAAAGGTATTGCTGGTTTTATGTACATGTATTCACATTTACATACTGATTAAAGTTTTTAGATTCTACGTACTTATTTTATTACGCATGCCAAAAGGGTTTCTTTCATTTTTCATATGAATTTAACTGAAATTTCCACCAACTTGAATAGTAGAGAGATGGCAGGGGTCTGCTAATTGGAGGGACGAAAAGGGGGGCCCAACATAAAAAGTCTGCTCACCCCTGCTCTTCAACATGTAGTTCCATTCCATACCTAGAGTGGATCCCAGGACTGATGAAGTAAATGCAAGTGTTACCACCGACTTCATGGAGTCAAGATTTCACTCATGGTGCATGACCCAAAGCCCAGTGGAGTCAACGGAAGTTCTTCCACTGATTTCAAAGGACCCGGAATTAGGCCTCTTGGTGAGCAGCACAGTTGCCAGGCCTCTGGTTTTTGACAGCTCCTAAAAGTCTGCTCAGAGGTACAGCCAGGCTGCCTGCCCTCCACGCAGCTCCCACAAACTGCATGCAACAAACATAAATAGGGAAGTGAGAAGTATTTTTAATAATATTACATTGACTAGCTAAGTACACGTGTCTGGGCTGAGACATCAGCAAGGCAGAGCGTTCTGGAAGTTTGTCATACTGCTGCCTTGTTCCTACAGATAAGAGAGGATTTAATCCACTGGGGGCTCTGTCAGCACAAAACTCACAAGCTTTTTAAACTGAAATCTATTTAACGAGCTACTTTGTGCAAAGTGTCACACAAAGCTACAGAAATCCTGGTAACAACACTAAGAGTAGATAGGGACATTTAGTCCCAGGAAAAAAACATACCTGAAGATAAGCCAATGCAGAGTAAGATGACCAACTTGCTTTTCAACAGCTATTTTATACCTATTTTCCATGATCTACACCAGCGATGAGTTTGCTTCTACAGACAATTCAAGATACTGACCCTTCAGTGGTTGGGTTGTGGTAATATTTTAGTTATGTTCACAAATAAATGAGATTGATGATAATTTCTGACTAAAGAGTTGTGTTTTACACACTTACAGATACCAAGACTTAGCTGCAGGAACAATGACCTCTTTCACCCATACCCCCCAGGAGCTGCACCGCGTAGGCACCCCACACCTGCAGCATGCCTCCTCCTTCCCAGACCGCACACATCACAACCCCACCCTTCTCCCTCCCTCCCTCCCATGCCCTCACCCACAGCCCACTTCCACACCCTTCCTCCTGCCCAGCCCCTGAAAACCCACCCTGCTCATCTGCAGTTCCCTCCTGCGCACTGAACCCCTCTTTTCTGGCTCTAGCCCGGTGCCTAGTGGGGCCCCACAAAATTGACTAGCCCTGGGATTGTAGAAGAGTCAACCCACCACCCAGAATAAGCCCTGAACCTCAACGCCTGCCCCACATGGAGCTAGAACTTGAGGCGAGTCGTTTTTTCTTTTCCTGCTGCTTAACTGGGGACCACATCTGTGAGGTAGTTTTTCCTTCTCACCTGGGGGCCAGGTCTCCGAGGATGGGCTTCCCTCCCCCCCACATTTGCCTTCTCCTTCTCACTTGGGGGCCACATCATTGAGGATGGGACTTCCCCCCCCATTTGGCTTCTCCCTTGTGCATGGCCCCCAATTAATTTTTCTGTGGATCAGTGGCCCCTGACCCAAAAAAAGGTACCCCACTCCCTGCACCTCCTGAATTCGGGGCTCAGCTTGGGAGGCAAGCAGACTCCCAGCTAATTTATAGCAGTTGCTTGGCAATTAGGGCCTTTGATGCAGAAATAAAAATTAATATCTTACCAAATGAATCAGAGTTCACATTTGAACTCCTCTTACACACAGAACAACGGACTTCAGCCTACATTGTTCTCACCCTGCCTAAACTACAAAGGGGGGACAGGGAGGGGGACCCAAACATCAGATAAAATAAACCACACTTTGTTCTGTATTTAATGTCTTAGTAGCTATTCATAGGCATGACTTTTGTTGTGAGTACAAACAAAACCTAACCTCTCCAAAATGTCTTTGCTGGTTCATATTGTTTCTCAGACTGAACCAGTCACTTTCAAAATAAATCCTTTCCTTTATTTCTGGTCTGATGACTTTGTGATCTGGACAAAACCCAAGTTTCAAAAATGTTACTGAATAATAGAAAATAAGTAATGCTAAAAAGGAAGTATCTAGTTACAGAAACTAAAATACCACACAGTAAAAATAGCTTATAATTTTAAAAGTTTGTTTAATATTACATGTAATTCCTACTAGGAATAGCCAAATAAATTGGACATTGTAATTTTTTCAAACTCGTGCCTTTGAGCTATGTTTTTATATAAAATTCAGATGAGAGACAGGCTCAGAAATCATGTTTTTATGTAACAAAATTACCTGCTTGCTTCTAACAGCTTTGTAATTTTAAAACTCTTACCAGTTTAAGGCCTTCTTAAATCCTTTATGCTGTTTACTTGTATTTTATTTAGCATGGGATAAAAATTCTAGCCATTTTCACATCCTGCTTCATTTGAATACATCTATTTCTTCAGATTTTGTACTCCTGTTCATCACAGGTGAGTCAGGTTCTATCTTTTATTGGACCAACTTCTGCTGATGAGAGAGAGAAGCTTTCAAGTTTACACAGATGTGAAGAGCTAGCTAGAATCGACATTATCAGAATTGACTTTCTTACCTACTGTAGATCAGGGCTCTTCAGGCTTGCACCAACGTCTCTTACACCATGCAACAGCATGGACTACCAGGGTTGACAGCTGAGCCCAAAGAGAATGATTTTGCCGTGTCTTAACATATGCAGCAAAAGTCAAGCTCCATAAAATCAACTGCAGCAGAGTCAACTGTAAGGTACATTTACACCTATACTTAAAGGCCTATTCATTAAAAAAGTGAGTTCTAATTAAAAGCTCAACATCTTAATAGTATAATACTCTCTATTTTAAAATGGATGGTTTTATATTATTGTAAATTACATTACAACATACCAAGCAGTCTCACGCATTTTGAAATCTGAGACATAAGGACTTCAAAATACCCTCATTCCTCTATTAAGTGCTTTGTTTTGGTTCATTACCCTGTTTAGCATGAAAAATATATCTGAAAACTGCATGTTCCAACAGAGAGAGCAAAGTTTCTGTATGCTCAATTCAACACATATTGAAGAAGAATGGCATATGGTCACTAAGAAAGAAAGCTAAGAATTCACAATGGAAAAGTGTGTTGCTACACACAAACGGAGGATGGATCTTTCACATGTTCTCCAGGCAGCAGTAATGATCTTATCTTCAGTATCTTCCTATAATTAGCCCCCAAGTTTTGACAACAGCCTTTCATGACAGATGTCTCATTTTCCCACTCTAATTACATTTCTGTCAGACAAGAATTGCCCCAAGAAGAATTTTAGAGTGACCAAGTTAAGCAGACCAGGAGCGAGAGATGTGCTTGCATGCAAAAAATCCGAAGAACAGAAATACATGTACGTGAAGCACATAGGAGTTGGGCAGTGGATTCCCAGTTCAGAAGGAAAGGCTTCATTCAGCACAGCCCTTCTCACCACCCCAGCCTATAGGTAACTAAGCAGCTGCAAACTCTCCATGGCACTGCAGCGGAGCATTAGGACTACTGGATCCATTTAATTATGTACCCTGCAGCTCCTTCTTAATTCCCTGCTCTCAGAACCAGCCTAAAAAGAGTAAGAGATCCCCATTTGTAGAGCATACAGTGCTTGCACACCGCTCCCTTTGCATGGGCACTGGAGAAACACCACCCAAAGCTCCAGATGCACCGGTGTACGGATTTATTCTGGCCTTCTGCACAGAGTGAAGTTAGGTGAAGTTTGTCTACTCACCCCATTAACAGAGCTTGTGGGCTTTGCGTCTTGATGCTAACAACCTGCTCCTATGTCTCCTTTAACACCAGCCTTTAACTAGTCTATTTATTTTGATTTAGCCAACACAATACAGTGAATATAATATCAATTGGGTAGAAAATGGGACCTAACGCTATGGCTAAGGACAGCGCATTTTGTTTATCCCTGTCTTGCAAAAAAAAAAAAATTGTCCTTTATCTCATAGAAGAGTACACCACAACTCCTGTTGGCCATATGGAATTATGCTCTTAAATTAGTTCTCCCCCACCCCACTAGTCACAGAAGAGTACAGTTTTTGTCTTCAACTTAGATTTGGGGCGGGGGGGGGGGTGTTGGACTCTACATTCTGACACTAACTCTTCAGCTACAGTTACACTACCGAGATCAGCTGAAAGAAGTCTCTGTGGGAAGAGATTTCCAGACAAAACTTCTGTCGATAGAGTGCAGCCACGCACAAAAGCCAATCAGAAGAGCACTCTGCTCTGTCACCAGAGCAGCTGGACTGCCTGGCTGCTCTCTCAGCAAAACAGGCACCCAGAAGCACATCAGACAGGGCTGCCCATTGTTCTGGATGCCTTGTCTAGCCAGAGAAGGCCCTCCCCCCGAGAGCGTCCACACAGCTTTTTTGTTGAAAGAATCTGTTGACAGCAGCAGTATGCCTAATGGCTGAGAGGCAGAACTCTGCAAGTGAAAGTGCTGAGTTCTGTCAGCAAACTGTGGACAAAATAGCTATTGTGTGTGAACATTCCACAAGTTTTGTCGATGAAACTGAGGTTTTGTCGGCAAAACTCGCTAGTGTAACCATAGGCTTCATGAGAATCTGTGTCAATAGCTGCTATACAACACAGCTTGACAACAATCAGAAGTGCTAAAGAACCCAAACTTTCCTCCCTGTCTCAGTTTTGTTGGACGATGAGAGGAGGTTGCCAAGAGATGTGGAAAAAGAAACTGAAGCATAAACTTCTTTACAGCTATGCTGGATGGAGTATCTACATTGACTAATTGACTGCAGTAAGGCAGTGTTTCCCAAATGGCGTTCCACAGAACCCCAGGGCTTCATGAGAAAATTCCTCTGTGGCTCCCTGCCCTGTCACCACTGAGACAGAAGAACTAAGTTTAATTGGTTTACAGCTGGCAGAGTGGCAGGAGGCATCTGGCTGTTAAACCAACCGCATTTAGTTCCATTATTTCAATGGTTGCAGGGCAGGGAGTTGCAGAGAGCCCCTTACTCACCCCACTACTCAAGTGGCCACACCCCTCTGGTGGACTTGGCTTAGCTCACTCCTATGAGTGGACCACCTCCATGCCAGCCATCCTTCTGCCGAGTGCATGTGGCTCCATGATGTAGACTCTCCAGCCAGCACTATAAATGGATTAGTACCAGGAGCTGTTTTAGGGCTGACGTGAGTTAAGCCTGGGAATGGGGGACAGGTTTGTGGGATGGGGGGGTAAAGCCTGGGAGTGGGGTTCCACATAATTCTTTTGAGTTTAAAAGGGTTGTGTGATCAAATAAAATTGGGAACACTGCAGTAAAATTATGCATGTCACACAGGCATACTTCTGCTCTAAGGTGACAATCCAGACAACTACCTAAGGGTGAGAACAAATTATTTTGATTTGGTGATGAGACGGGCTCACTTAGAAGGTGTTTTGATAAACAAAAGACCTTTTAATACAACTGGTGTATCAGGCTACTTTGGACACACTTCACAAGAAAGCTACCACCAAGTTAAATAAAACTTCATACATACCTAGGACACATTTATTTTTCCTTCCCACCTACATGTGGAATTTCTGATCCAGCAATAGCCCTGTAAAAGCTGAGCTTTCTGGCAGCTTGATAAAGTTACAAGCATTTTTAAACTGGAAGAACCCTAAAGTTTTGAATATGAAGAGTGGACCTTCTGTACAAGTGATTCCTCCTTTCCCCCCCCCCCCTTGAGAAACCATTAAAGTGGCCGGCTGTCCCTTTTTAGACTGTCTGTCCACTGCCACTGTGAGCACTAAAACTTTAGTCTTTCCCGTATATGAAAAAGGACGCCCCAAGCAACAAAAGTTTTAGCACTGAAAAGTGCCAGTATAGACAGTGCTTTATTGGTAGGAACAATAAAGCTACTGCCTTTCATTTGGGGATGATTTTTTTTAAATCACCTGGAGACATCTTCCGCTGACTAAAAGCCATAACTACACTGTAACATGGGCTGCGTAAACATATCCTCAGTCTCATATTAACAAACCCTAACAGAATCACAAAAATCTCTCTATGCCAGTTTATATTACTTAGTCTGCTCCAGAAGCCCAAATGAAGCATAACAAACAAAATGGGCCTTTTTAGAAAGAGCTTTATTCTCTTCTCATCTGAGTGAATAAGTCCCCCAGCAATGTTCCCAAGTCAGCACAGCAGTTGCCTGCAATGAATGCTATCTTTAGCTCAGATGTTCTCAGGTGGTGGGCTGCAGAGAACTTGGCCAGTCACACCACACTGCCTTTTTCTCCTTGTTCACTACCACAGTACAACTGCAGAGTTATGAACATCCCAGGCATGAAGACTGTTCATAATGCTGAATGTTCATAACTCCAAATGTTACTTTTGTTCTTTCAAAAGTTTACAGCTGAACAAGAACTTAATACGCCTTTGAAACGTCATTATGTAGAAAAAAAAAAAAGCTATTTTTCTCCAAAATTACCCAGTAGTTTAACACAGTACTATACAGCATTTCTCTCTTCTTCTTCTTTTTGTATGTGTCCGCTGCTGCCCGATTGTGTACTTCCAGTTCCAAGTGGGTGACCGGTCACTTTGTACATCTGGTGTTTGTAGTTCTGATGTCCTACTGTACTACACTGCATTAAAAACCAGCTAACATATACCTACATGCCTATACCTATATAGCAGCACGTGAGAATGGGGGGGAGGGGGAACAAAGCAGACAGGACATAAAATATTACACATGCAGTGGAACCTTCCGGACTTAATTATGAGGCTTCCAATGCATAAAAGTGAAATTGGAGATTACCAATCTAGGCTTTGTCTATGCAGAGGATCTGCCCTTGTTACAGCCACCAGGATGGCTAAGACACTGCTGCCATAGTTTGTTCTCAGTGGAGCTTTGCACTGGCACAGCTCTGCCAGTGGCTGGCTACTGATGTCTGAAAACACTAGGCAGGAAAAGTTGTACAGAAAGTTTGAGCTTTTCTTGGAAAAGCGGCAGAGAAAAATAAATTAAGACTGAAGTGTAATTTAAGATGGAATCTCTTTAACATGGAGTTTAATTATTTTATATTTTAATAGAAATGGGTGTTATAAAAGATTGCTATATAAACCACATGACTTGTGTCTAAGAAAATCTAAGTCATTAGTTTGGGCAACAGTATGTGGTCCTAGCAAAGATACAGTTTGGTTCATATGGAAACAATAGGTCATTAGTTTGGATTGACAAAGGTGGGACTTGAAAACACATACACACCCTCTATGAAGGACTATAGAAAGCCTGGCATCAAGTTTCAACTCTCCCATAAGATGCTAGCCAAAAAAATAGTTGGAGTGGGGCAAATGATCATAACTACAGTCCTTTTCTTTCTTTTTTCTTTTGGTTTTGAGGAGCCATCCAAAAGAATTAATAGGTTCTGTTTAAACGTGGGTGAGATAATTCACAGCCATACTCTACCAAAGATAGGTGGTGGAAACAAGCCAACTGCAAATGAAAACCCACCCTGCCTGGAATAATTTACACTCTTCAGCATGTGTGTAATATTTATAGCTTTATAGCTACATGGGACTTTCTCACACCTAACAGTTGAATAAGGGCTCAAAACGCGAAACATGGAATTCAGGAATATTGAGCTGTGAAATACCCAGCAAAACTCAAAGTGAACTCTTGCACGAACAGATTGTATAGAGAACTAGCTATGGCAGGGGTCAGACGAGTGGCACGTCAGCCAGTTTTCACTGTCACGTGAGGAGGCAGCTCAGCACCACCCCCTCTCCCATGCAGCCAGAAGCAACCTCAAAGCCACATTACCTGTGGATTTACAAAAGACCCGCTAATGCTAACCAACCACATCTGCTCTGCATCTTTATTAAAAAAGCTGTTATAAGAAGGACTATTAGTGACTTGAAAAAGTATCACTGGCACTCAGACCATATATCGAGGTCAAAAGACGACATTTCAGCACTCTGCCTTGGAAAGGCTGCTGACCTCTGAGCTGTGGGGTAAAGGATTACTGTATGCCATTTATTTTAAACTCAGCATTTTGTTTAAAGTAATCTAAGCATAAATACACTTAAATCTTACAGATTATTTAATGTTAGAATATGCAATATTTCACATTTCTGGTACAGATTCAATTTCTAAGACCAGAAAGGATCATGTTGTCCGACCTCCTGCACTTGCATCCACAGACCCTCACCCTCCCATTCTTGCAAATAGACCCCTAACCTTTGTCTGGGTTTTGAAGTCCTTAAATTGTGATTTAAAGACTTCAAGGTACAGAGACCCCACTACGTACTCTAGTTTAAGCCCGCAAGTCACCCTGCTCCATTCTGCAAGGGAGTGAGACACACTCACCCTGAATATCTTGCAATCTGATCTGGGTGAAAAATTCCTTCCCATCCCCAAATATGGCTATCAGTCAGATGCCAATCATATCGACAAGCCCCACCAGCCAGACACCTGAGAAGGAATTCTCTGAAGTGACTCAGAGCCTTCCCCAGCTAGTGTCCCATCACCAGCTGTTGGAGATATTTGCTGCTAGGCATCACAGACCAGCTACATGCCACTGTAGACAGTCCCATCATATCATCCCTTCCATAAACTTAAGCTCAGTTTTCCAGTCATGTTGCCCCTACTGCTGTTCCAGAACTTCAGTCTAGTGATGGTTAGAAAGTTTTGTCTAATTTCAAACGGGCCAATTTATACTAACTTAGCTTCAGAGACATTCGTTCTGCACATCCATTTGTTCTTGTGGCCACACTGACACGTAACTTCTGTTTCCATAGTGTTTATCCCTCTGATGTATTTATAAAGAGCAATGACATCTCCTCTGCTTTTGTATAAGCTAAGCAAGCCAAGCTTTTTGAGTCTGCTCTGAAACTAGGTTTTCCATAGTTCACCTTCTCTGCTCCTGCTCCTGTTTGAATTAATCTCTCAACCATGGGGAACCAGAAATGCACACAATATTCCATGTGAGGTTTCACAAGAGCCCTATATAATGGCATTAAAAACTCATCCCTAGCTCTACTGGAAATACCTCACCTGATGCATTCTAGGACTTCCTTAGCCTTTTTCACAACTACACCACACGAGTGGTGCAGTCATCCTGTGATCAACCAATACACCCAAGTCTGTCCTCTCTTCTTGCACTCTCACTGGTATGCCCCAGCTCAAAACAAAAATTCTTTTTGTTAGTCACTAAATGCTTGACCTTGCACTAGGCACTCTTCAATTTCATCCCATTTCTATTACTCCCATTTTGCAAAATTTCCACATCTTGCGTGATATTCTGGTCCAACTCCTCACTGGTATGAGCAGTGTTGTTATGGGTTTCATCCAAAATATGAGAGAAGGTCAAACATACAGAATACATGTCAAGAGTCATCTGTGTTACATGCATTTTATCTACAAGACATCATTTCTGCCATGCCACAGAGTTTGTGTGCCACAAAACAATTATAAGATTTCCTACAAGTTAACATGTGACACACTCAGCTTCATGGACATAGATTCCACATACCACAAAATGCCAGACCCACTTATTGCATAAGAATGCAGTCAACAGTAGTCAGGCGTACTACGTGACCGCGTAAAACAGGTGACATTCCCATTGCTCCAAAAGAAACCCACGCGCTGTAAGATATTGAATTCTTTCTTGGTAATCTTACTGGTAGCTCAAACTAGGAAAATCAGCCTTAGCTTTTTCTCCAATACCAGCTCTTCCTAGGATTTTCTGAAGGACTTCTCCATCTCCGTCTCTTTATGAGAGGCAGGTGCAAGCATTTATTCATCCTTATACTTAAAAGCCACACCTACCTCTTCAGTTCTAGGCAGGGCTCCAGAACTCCCTGGCAGGATGGTGAACAAGGCAGTCATGTGTCCCTATATGGGGCTGTGGACCTTGCCACACTGTTACATTTGAATTAGTTTTCTGTGTTAAGTGTTCAGAAAAAAAACACACTGATAATAATGATATGAATGCCTAAATAAAAACATTACTTGCTATTAAGACCATTAATAGTATAAATTAAGCTCCATGTACAGGATCGGGATTTCTGAAGGACCACTATCTGACAGAACCCGCACAAATGCAGATTCTCACAAAAGCCAGCTAACATTACAAGTAAGGGCTGTGGCCAATTCTGATTAGTTTGGGAATTTGAGAATGATACTCCAAAACAGAAACAGTTTAGAAACCTCCGATTACACTACAGTTTGGAAAATGCTTCTGTTCTCTGTAGTTGATTAACCTAAAGCCTTATCTAGCTGGGAGTAAGGGACTGTATCCACAATACAAACAAATATTAGTCAGCCAGAGCGAGCCCTGAAGTACTTACATCACTCTTTCTGAACTTTGCTTTCAGGCTCTTCATATTTATCCCATTCAGCCTTCCAAATCTCAGTTTTTTCAACACCTAGGCAAGAAACAAAAAGGAAAATAAGTTTCCAGCTAGTTACCACATAGGTTCACTAGGAACTTTATTCAAAACTTTTAAAAATAGATCTTTGATCTGAAAAAAAAACAAAAACAAAAACAAAAAACCAAGTATTGATTATGGCTAATATTCCAACATCCAGCTTCCTTAAAATTAGCAGTATTCAACAGAGTCTTGAAGTTTAAGTGGCAAAAGCCCAACATTAAATTCCTGCTGCATAATAGTATGAAACAATCTTTACCAGTTATTTGTTAAGTTTGTATTTTTATAATGCTAGTTATATCTTGCCTATAGGGAATCATGGACATACTCACAACAAATAACATTTGTATGAGTCTACCATCTTATTTTAGCTTATGTCTACATTATACATAGCAGTCAACCACTGATATGCAATTTTAGACATGCAAATGGCGCAACTAAAATCGACTTACCAGCAGTAGACTTCAATGACTGGCTATACGGAAGAAGAGCGATGGCAACATTTCTCCCTTTGACCTTCCTTAATCTTTGCCACCCACAAGGAATGCTGGGGTCAGCTTTGACCCCAGTAAGCAACGTTTCATGTGCGTGTGAAACAAAACCCTGGAAGATCGACCATGAGCGGGTTGATCTTCCATGGCAGTATAGATGTAGGCTTCATGGTATTGTCAAAGCAACTGCTCGTAACATGGGGCATGGAAAAGAAACAGTAGAGAAATAAGGAAAGTCACTGAATAAAGGTTTTTGCACTGAATCCTGGAACAAATTATGGCATAATATCAGAAGCATCCTCTATCACTCTCAAAAACATGGACAAGTTCTGTACAAACATCTCCAGTAATAGCTGGTATTACACGTAAGAAAAATTAATGAGAAGAGAACAGCTATGGGGGGAAAGATTAACAGACTTCTGGAATGGAACAAAGTCATCCAAGTAACAAAAATTCCAACATCTGTTGATAACTTACAAAATATGGTTGTATTTACAGAAATAGTTGGGCCACTTATTTTTGGAGTTTTAGCTAGCATGCAAGCTTCTATTAAAAGAAGCATTTGACAGCAAAGAAGTCTAGATGCACAAAGTTCTGTTTCTTTCTGGAAACATTCCCCTCCAACTTAGAATAAAGAAAAAAAATCCTAATTGAAATTCAGAGGATAGTTAAATGAATGGTTAAGAACATACTACTCTCCCCTAATTTCAATTGGTCCCCTGGGGTCACTGTGAAATTTCATGTCCTTCTCAGAGACTCAAAACACCAGATTGATAAGGAAAAAACAACCTCCTTCCATCACAAATTAAGATGTAATACACACTTATATGTAGTCTTTCAAAATATCACCACACAGTTTATGAACAGATGCACTACAGGAAAGAGGTATATTTATGGAAAGTCAGGAAAAAAAACCCTAACTCTATATATACTATACTGTAACCTGGGGTGAGCAAACTTTTCACATCAGGCCCACTTTTCATCCCTGCAGTTAGCCCCGCCCCCCCACCCCCAGCCTGTCTAATGTAATCCAAACCATTAGAAATTTCAGTTATATTTGTATGAAAAAAAGGCCCTTTCAGCATGTGTGAGAAAATAAGTATGTAGAATGTAAAAACTTTATTAAATCGGTATCAATGTGAATAGACGTACATAAAAACAGTAACATATTTCAACATTTTTAATTAGATGGATGAGCCTAACACATAACTGCCAATCATGCTGCACCCCCCTTATGAAATGCCATTCTCCCCCCACCCCCCGAAGGGGGCCTGCTCTCCAGTTTGCTCGGCCCTGCTGTAAACTATCCTTTTGAACTAAGCACAGCTATTGGAAGGTTTTAAGCACCCTACCAGAGATCTAGACAAACCATTCTCACGAAGATATAAAACCATACCATGGTCAAATTCCTCCCCTTCCCCTGAAACCTCTCTAGTCCAGCATCCTTGGCACTTGACCAACGCCAAACCAAAGAAATTGATGAACTACAGGAGGTCAGTATTACCTAGCAGCACTACCAACACGTCCACAGCTCACTGGGCTCTTAGAAGACATTTATGGGTAAATTAGAGCTGAATAACATCACAGAAAACTGAGAGCCAGCACTAGTGGCTATAAGCACAACACTTTGAGGGATCACAGGAAACAATCACATCCATGATAAGTGGATATCTGTCTAACTACAATCATACAGTACCGGACCACGGCTGTTGCAGAACCAGAGAGGTTCAATGTGTACTTTGCTGTGAAAAGTTAAAGTAACACTACACCTAATTAAGTATCAGAGGGGTAGCCGTGTTAGTCTGGATCTGCAACAGCAATCTGTATCTGCACATCTGATGAAGTGAGTCTGTGCTCACGAAAGCTCATGCTCAAAACTTTTGTTAGTCTATAAGGTGCCACAGGACCTTTCGTTGCTGTTCCACCTAATTAAAGAACTGTGGCATGATTAGGTACTTGTTCTGCTGGCAGAATATTGACTCACTTGTAATACAAGAACAAGAGGACAGTCAGCAAAACTCAAAAAGCAGCAAATGTGAAGAGTGTGGACTTGAACCCGCCCTTTCCCCACCCCAGAAACTTTTTTGCATTTCATAATAGACACAGGAGTCCTGGAAGGTTTGGGGGAAAAAAATAAATCACCTCCCATTTTATTTTATAGCTGTTATCTAGGCAGAAGAACATGAAAATCATGGTGAATTAATGAGAAAGTGACATGTCATGAGCCAAGAATGAAAGCGAAAGTCAGGCAATTTTATGGGGAAGGGATTTTGTATTGTAAAGTGTAAGAACAAATAATTTTATTTTTGCCAAAACCAATTATCTTGATTGACTATAACTTTGAAGAAAGGCATCCTCTGTCAAGAACAAACAAACAATCTCACCTCTCCAATGAAGGAGAACACAGTGAACATATAAGAATTCCCAAAAGTCCTCCAGCAAAACTAAGGAAGAGCAAACCTTGACATTCCCGATATTTTCAGAAAACAAGACTAGCTCCATTTCACAGATCAGGCCTTCTTCACAGCAGAAAAAGGGGTGGGGATAGAAGAAGTGGCAGAAGCCCATGTCTTAAAAACCTGTTGCAGATTACCACTTTTAAAGATATTACCTTTATTTAAAAGCCTCTGTAATACACCAAAAATATCACTGAAGCATGTAGTTTAGCAGGATTTAAGACAGAACATATCAACCAGACTATCCAATTACCTTGAATTACATTTGTTTACAATAACTTTAAAAGGACTAAAAATAAATGTTCCTGCAACAGAGCAAAGAAGTCACCAAGCGGGGATTGAAATAAACACCACCACCACCACCACCCAGAAACAAATTTTTCTATTGTAGGAAGCCTACTATATAACTGCCTGCCACAGCTCTCTCTGGGGTCTTCTGAACCTACATCTGAAGCAGCTGAAGACACATGACTAGACGGACTACAGGTAGATCTAATACAGAAATTCCTGAGTATTCCTGACAAAGCAGGTCTTTGCCCATGAAAGCTTATGCTCCAAAATATCTACTGGTTTGCAAGGTATCATTGGACTTCCTGTTTTTGAAGACAGACTAACTCGGATACTCCTGCAGAGTGGGTGCACGATGGGGTAGGGCTTTTTATACATTCTAATTAACAGTTGTCATCAAAAAATCTTTTGATTTTTTTTATATAAAATTTTTTAATTATTTTTGGCACTCTCTTTCGCAGGCCAAGATTACAGCTAATTTCTACCCCCCACCCAAGATTAACCTCACATCTTGACTACGGTATGTGCATTTTATATATTCATGGCCTTATTTAAATCTACAGCAGAATAATTTTTGGCAGCATGACAAAACACAAAAACAAACAAAAAAAAACTCCCAACCACCTGCAGAGATTCCCACATTTAATGTTGTTTAATACCCACATACTCTTAACATTTTCATCACACAACTAAAAAACAAACGTTAATATTAAAATGGGTGTATCATAATGCTCCTGAGCCCTCAGTAATAAGGGACATAACTGTGTAAAAAAAAAAACCAACTGGCTCCTGTTTGATCTAAGGTCTCCATTCTCAAGGGCTAGGTCTTCATTAGCGCATAAAGTTGATTTTGAGAGAGTTAGGTCAATTTTATAATGTACCTGTCTTCACTACAAATATCAGGTTGATTTTTAAGGGGTCCTAAGGCTGACTTTTCTACTCCAGCTTTTTTACAAGGAATAATGCCAAGTTTGAATTTACAAGGTTGATTTAACGCTAGTGTAGACACAGTTATTAAATTAGATTTTATTGGCCTCTAGATGTATCCCACATTGCTCCCAATGTTTCCGTTCTGAACATTGCTTTCACCTCCACAGCTCTCCAGGTGAGCAGGAAGTAGGAAACAGAAAGCAGAAAACAGCCCAGAGCTCATCTCTGCCACGACACGGCTGCCAGGCTCTCTGGCTTGACCCCCACCACCAGCACGTGGCTGCTGGGCTCTCCAGCTGCCCCTCCTCCACCACTCCAGTGCAGCTGGCAGGTCAAAATGAAATGAATCAAAATTAAGCATTTCAACAATACAAAAAACAACTTTTCAATAACTTCAAATTGAAACTTTTCAGATTTTTATTTCTGCATTTTATAATTCTCAGGACTGGCCCACTAGCATTATAATGGTGCATGCGAGGGCAGACTGTGGAATGCATTTGCCAGTTTGTTTTCAATTGGACTGGGGAGTGAGGGCAATGCAATCTGGAATGAGGACATCAGACAACCACTTGCAGCACGTTTTTCCCCCCCAGTAACAAACTGGCACAGAAACGCAGAATGCAACAGGGATGCAGTAACTTTGGGATAGGTATCCACAATCTACTGCTAACACAGTTGAACTTAGCAAAGGTAATGGGGACACACTATGTCGACTTCCTAAACATCTGTGGACATTCACCATTGACTTTATAAAATCTAGCGGTATAAAGTTGACTTTAACAAATTTGACTTATTTCCTAGTGTAGACATAGTCAAAGGAAGTAACTATTGACATTTGCACAGAAGAGGCCAGGGTCCCAATTTAGCATACTTTTATCATACATGTTCATTTACCAGAGATAAAAAGGTAGTTCCTCTAAGGTACTGCATTACTATTGTGCAAGATACAGGCACATCCAATGAAATTCACAAATGAGCACCACTCCAAGACCTTTCAAAACAGTATTTCAGCAGGTAACACAGAGGTACTGCCCAAAAAATAAATAAAATAAAATAATTATTGCAATCCATTTATCAAAGGGTATACAACTCCCATTATAGAGTACATGCAATAATAACTATTGTGTATTGTCAATTTGTATCCACAGTATCTTAGCAAAATAAAAGCCTGTACATCTGTACGCTCAGGAACTTAATTCTGGTTAAAAGCATCCAATCATTGGCTTTAATTATATACACAATATCTGTTTTGAAATCTCTTTAGTTTATCATTAAAAATATCAAATTTGAGCAGTAACATCTCAGCAACCTTCACTGTGCAACACTAAAATGGCATTAGGACATACTGTACATTTTGTTTGTGACACAGAAAATGACTCTGCTGATGAGTCTTAGTGTCTGAATGTCTAACATCACAAGGGTTAAATATCAGAGAAAAACATAAGAGTATTTCTGTAAAGTAGAAGATTCAAGTTCCAGTGCCACATTCAGTTTTTCTACCAAGTGATATCCTATCCCTCTCCTACTATGTTTGTACCCAGTTTATTACATTCCTATGCTCACAGTACAATATGAGTCCCAGAATTAATTCTAAATGGAGATCAGAAGAATGCAAAGTGAGACCACCCTTCAGGACAGGGTGCAAGACTTCGGTATGACAAAGCTTTTCCAACAAAACTAAAATGGTATTCACAACTTCAACCAGTCCTCTCTTCCCAACATCACTCTCTTCCCTACCTCAAGCAGAGTCAATAAAGGAGAAGAGTCAGGGACTCCATGAAGAACCTGCTTACTGAATACTATACAGGAATTCTCCCTTTCCCACTAATGATTCACCCTTCAGATTCAAGCCTTCCTTACAGAACACAAATTCATCTTTCACTCCAGAGAACAAACTCTGCTGGCAGCTATTGTTGCTCCGTTAATTAGCCACTGGCACTTGCGCAGCTCTTGGCTATTCTACCGTCCATCTCAGTGCCCATGCTTGTCTGATCCGACACACAGTCAAACTCCACTGACCCAGTATACGAGCACAATGACTCACAATAACAAACTCACAAACCTGAGTTTCGTCAGTTGCCAAAGCCATGGGCCAATGGGAATGCAGAGCTTTTGTCCATCCTCAGTTGCTTTTGTTTACCATACAATCTGACACCATACTGAAAGATACCATCAGCACTTTCCATTCTACAAGCTGAACCTATCTCGTTCAGCAGCCTCAAGACCTGACCAGCGCTGGATAAGGGAATTTGCTGGACCACAGTAGGCCAATATTTTTGAGAAGACTACCAACACTTTCGCTGCTCACTGGGCTCTTAGAAGACATTTAGGGGTAAATTACAGCTTAACAACAGCACAGAACACTGAGAATCAGGACTGGTGGCTGGAAACAAACTTTATGGGACCCTGGGAAACTTGGCCACACCCATTATAAGCAATTGGCAGCTTACTAAAATCATACCAGATTACGGAGTTTGCCAGATGAGACAGTTTCCAATTAGTGAGGTTCAAACTGTACTATGTATCTTGTGATTTACATTTAGCACCATTTTCCCCCAGTCTATGACAGAGACCAGAATGCCATCTGACAAACAAAGGAAAGGGTTACTGTATCATGAGCATAACTGTGGGGCTCAGTTTTTCCAGCTTAATAAGTCATCTTCCTGTTTGCATCATTTGAAAAGGCAACTGGAACAAAATGGTTTTAACCATTATGTACCTAGAAAGACAATGCTTGTCTTGGTTAATCTTCTTTTACTGACTATGAAAACACACAGAGAAATTCACTGTGTGACTTAAGGGATACTCACAATAGGGAATGAACGATCTGTACACAGCTAATCCTACTCTTAAAAAACAATCAGACATTAGACACAGCAGAGCTCTTTAGTGACCTAGTCCCTCCCTCTGCCTGTTTAGGACTCTCTCCTGTGTCCTGCAACTCTGTCACCTCCGTTTTTAAATAGGTTAAGCAAGGGGGCATTCAATTTCCCTTAGATTTTTTCTCTCTTCTCAAATACATTCCACTGTTGAGAAGCTTTCCCCCTTGACAGCCTCCTAAAATTCTACATTGTATCACATGCTCCCAGCTGTAACCGTTGTGTGAATAATTAAAAAAAACGTATTTTTCAAATCAAGGTGCTTAGAACCTTCAATTATTTTTGTAGTTATACAGCTGCAGTTACCCACCTTCCAGTACACGTAATTTTGTCATTTCACCAAGCTTTTCATTTTCTTCCTCACAGGGGGCACAGAGAAGGGCTGTTTTCTCCCCCTATAGAAAAGGCTAAGAAGCGTCAGCCCCATACAGCCACAAATCCTCTGTAATCCATAGCTACACCTGGGGATTCACCGCAGACAAGGATCACCCACATGGAAATCCCTTGCCACCAAAATGCCAACTGCCACACAGCCCCCAAGCCTCACTGCCTCTAGAACATCCCTGATGGGGTCAAAAGAGGTTACAAGAACAGATCTACATAGACAACTCCTTGTAGTCAGGCATGTTACCCGTGTCCCATGGATGCAGGGACAAATATAACCCACCCACAAATACAGCCACAGCCTCTCTCTACTTACAGCTCAGGTCTCCCCCAAGTCTCTACAGGATTGACAGGAAGGAGCAAGCATACTGCAGTGCCATCTCATCCTATGGCCCAATGATTCTTGCTCCTCTCTACATGCACAAGGGGACCATGGACCCAGAGTTATCGTGTCTTTTTGCACGGCTGGAGCAGCCTCCCCAGTGCCCCATGCTGGCCGCTGCAGATGGGGGTCTGCTCCGGCAGTGCTGGAGCACCACCCACCTGCAGTGACCTTGCAGGGCTGAAGCAACCCCCTGCCCACAGCAGGCAGGCCCCCATCAGTTAACCATTAATGTGTCTATCTTATCATATTAAATATATTGTGGGAGGCAGTGTAGCCTAACAGACAGCACACAGAACTGAGACGCAGAAGACTTGAGTTCCACTTTGAATTATCTGTTTGCCAAAAGCTGGGAATGAGCGACAAGGAATGGATCCTTTAATGAATGCCTGCTTGTTGGTTCCCTCTGGGGCACCTGGTATCGGTCACTGTTGGAAGAAATGACACTGGGTGAGATGGGCCTATAGTCTGACCCAGTATGATTGCTCTTATGCTTGATTTAAGAGTGACCAGACACAGCAACAATACTCTATCAAGAGCAAGGGATGTATCCAGCAGAGACCTGCTGAACAACCTATTTGTTCAGATACCAGAACAGAAGGTATTCTGAGAATTCCAGCTGACAAAAGCTAGTACCGGCTACATGTTTCCTCTATTATACTTCCCATCAAACTACTAATTACTCCTTAGAGGAGAAAGCAAGCACGAAAAACATACAAAAATGTAATCTTAAATCTAAGGTTGCACGATGTTGAGTTATGGATAAATGCTCTAAAATAGCCAAAGAAAAACAAACACTGAGATGGTATATGTAATGAGCGTAAGACACCAGTCATACCTCATCTGCAAACCCTGCCCCTACCAATAGAAAGATTACCTCAGTGAAGAAAGAGTCACACTAAAAAAGAAGTTTTCAGATATGCTAACTTTTAAAAAAAGCTTGCATATTTATGATCATATCTTATATATCGGAAAGTACATAGTCTTCCCTGGAGCACAACCAACTATAAGACCTAGCAGGATGTCAGCCATACCAAGGAAGCAAAATCTGATTGAGAAGGGAAGTGATCTGTATTTTGATTTAATTAGCACCTCTGCCTTGCTACATAGACCACTTGAGAGAAAAGTTCAGCCTGTCAAGCAATCTACACCAGTATCTGAACAAATAAGCACTGAGAGCACCAGCGAGAGAGAGAACTATACAAACTGCCAAGGAGGCACCAACCAACAACAGCAGCATCATCCACCCTGACACCATAATCCTAATCCTGGCTGAATTAGGAACAAAGGCCCTGGGGAGAGTGAAGAGAGCACTTTGAGTGTTGCAACCCTGTGCCACAAACTGCAGTGCCAAGAGTGGTGTGGCTAAAATTTGCCCACGAAGCCACAATAAATCAAGGGTAGCCATTCATACCAGTAGTACTGAAAACCCTTTCCTTAGGGATAGGATGCAGTGTCAATATATCAGATTGGCGTCTCAGTAAATAACATGTCTATCAATGCCAAGAAAGGATAGTGTAATGGTTAAGGCACTGCTCTGGGGAGATCCCACTTCAGTTCCCTACTCTGGCATGATTATGGGGTGCCTGTGCCCTAGCTCCCTACCCTTAGAACAAGGGTTTCCTTACCACGCATGGGTATTTTAAGAATAAAACATATTAAAAGCGTGAAGAACTCAGATACTAATATGATGGGGGCAATGGAAGTACATAAAATGTACAGAAAGTCAGAAATGCTACTGATTTGGCATCCCCTCCAGCTGTACTAGCCACACTCATTTCTCAGGCCAAGATGCCCCTTCATTTTGTACTGCATCTCAATAAGCAGAGGAGTTAAGACAGTTTAATGTTGCTGCCACCAGGTCTGTTGCCTCAAGCCCTGCTAACACTGTTTACACCAGCTACCAGCTCTAAGTGCCAATGGTGAATTTAGCCCTCTCTCCTATCCCAAACCAAACTTTATACCAAGCAGTCTGACAAGTGTAGGCTCTGTTATAGCTTATTATTTAACGTCATCAAATGTATGACACAGAACACCTCTTCAAATATTTAAACATTGTGGACAGTAGAAAAAATCTACTACCAGAATAATAATTATTTCAATTGCTATCTTTTGGTAAAAAGTCATGAACCACAGAAGACACCACAAGCCTTCCTACAGAGTTGATCTAAATCCCACACAAAAGTATTTTCTTTTGGCTTTTATAGTTTCTCCCTGGGGCAGCAAAGAACAGAATGCTAAAGCTTCAGAATTTTTAGTTCTATTTTTATGCACCATTGTTCGCCGTTATTTCAGGTACCATGACCATGCAACAAGAACCAGAACATAGCTACCAGAAATTGATTAGAGTGGATATTACTATGGCTGGAGCAAAGACTGCGTCATTAACCTTCACAAAAACCTAGAACTGCACAAAAGCTTAGCTTCCACACCCCTTAGACTAGCTCTCCTTCTAAACAAATATGCCTCATCAAATGGGCTGCAAAAAGGGTACCGAAGTGGGACTCTATCAAAACTGAACAGAGCCACATTATTAAAACTTGCCTGTAAAAACGTCCATGAGTCAACTCATTTCATTATGCTTTCGCTCATTTTGTAGTCTCAGAGCGGAAGCCAGGTTTGGACATGGGTTTTACCCATGAAACCTAACAGGTTTGTTAGTCCCTCAGGTGCTACACAACTACTTGTTACCCCTTTTATATAATCAGTTCTTTTTGATGAAATCAGATTCTTTATTATGTTGATAGGCACCTCCCTGGATTAGGGAAAGAATGCTACATACCTATACACTCATATTTCGAAACAAAAAGCAGTCAAGTAGCACTTTAAAGACTAGCAAAATAGTTTATTAGGTGAGCTTTCGTGGGACAGACCCACTTCTTCAGACCATAGCCAGACCAGAACAGACTCAATATTTAAGTCATGCAAATGGCCATTTCGAAGTATACTAATGAAGTGCTAAAATACATATTCAGTGCCTCATATAGCATGCGGGCGGCCGCAGCACTTTGAAATTGATGCGGCTCACCGCCACGCGGCTCACCCAGACGGGGCTCCTTTTTGAAAGGACCCCGCCTACTTCGAAGTCCCCTTATTCCCATCTGCTCATAGGAGTAAGGGGACTTCATAACTCCCTGAATGCTTCTGGATGGAGAAAAATTTATCTGATCTGCAAACACCAGAAAGGAGAGGTTTATATTTTTAATTAAAATGCTGACAACTGGAACTAGAATTTCAATGAGATCCTTTACAAGGGCATCAGTGAGCTATGTTATCTTTAGCAATAAAGCTACAACAGGTTCTGTTCAGGAGAATTAGAACCTCTTCTGTTAGACAGTCCCAGCATCCTTTGCTACACAAAGGCTACATCTACACTAGCCAAAAACTTCGAAATGGCCAAGCAAATGGCCATTTCAAAGTTTACTAATGAAGTGCTGAAATACATATTCAGTGCCTCATTAGCATGTGGGTGGCCGCGGCACTTCGAAATTGACACGGCTCACGGCCACGCAGCTCATCCAGACGGGGCTCCTTTTCAAAAGGACCCTGCCTACTTCGAAGTCCCCTTATTCCCATGAGCAGATGGGAATAAGGGGACTTCGAAGTAGGCGGCGTCCTTTCGAAAAGGAGCCCTGTCTGGACGAGCCGCGTTAATTTCGATGTGCCGCGGCCGCCCGCATGCTAATGAGGCGCTGAATATGTATTTCAGAGCTTCATTAGTAAACTTCGAAATGGCCATTTGCATGGCCATTTCGAAGTTTTTGGCTAGTGTAGACATAGCCAAAGGGTAAAAATCCCAATCTATGAGGGTAAAAAGGGGGAAATGATTTAGCATTATGTGCAGAAACTTGAGGCATTTAGAGCAACAGTCTCAGCAAGGTAACAAAAAGGTGATAAATACTCCAGTACACACGGAACAAATTCCACTTCCCAAGCACTGTCTGGGCAGAGATACTTTGGCACGGGAGGAACTCATTCGGGAGAGAATCCCATTAGACACCCACTGCCACCCCTTACAGCTTACTAAAGATGGGCTGTTCTTACTCATGCATGAGCTGCAGCTGTCAACTCGCCAAAGCCCTGATGCGACCCACCGCAGGAGAGACTGGAGTACAAAATAAAAAAGTTGCTGTTGAGTCCCTGGCTGCCATGCACGGCCCACTGGATCCTCTTCAAATCCAGACACATTACGCGGGGGGGGGGGGAAGAGGTTACTACGCGGGGGGGGGGGAGGGAGGAGGTTACTTTCTGCTATAGGAAACGCACCATCAGCAGCTTCTGGGGGAGGGGAGCAAAGAGAAATGTCCCTTGCTCCCGAGAGCAGAGAGCCCACCGCCCGCAAACTCCCCTCGCCCCTTCCTTAAGGAAACTTACTCCGCCGCTGCTCCGCAGAGGAGGCCTCCCGCTCACTCAAGGGAGGCAGAGCCCAGCGCCGGGAAACCCACAGGGTTGAGCTGAATTGCAATCCCGGGAGGGACTATAAGATCCTCGCCTACTACGGCCAGCGCCTGCCGCCACGCGCGGTCCCCGTCCTCCCTCCAGTCTCGCCACACTCAAGGAACACGGGAAGCGAGGAGGAAGCAAGGGTCCAGCCTGGAAAGCTCCCCCGCCTCTGACTCGCTCATTCATTCTCTCCTTCCCAGCCAGCGTGCATCCCACCCCATAGGCATTGCATCCCTCCCCCCTTTCCCTAGAGACCCCAGGAGCAGGCAGCCGGCTCCCCACTTCGCCGCCGCCTCCTCCCACTCCCCTTTCTCTCTGGGCTGAGCCATGCACACAATGCCCCTATTCACAGCCGCCTCCCCAGCCCCTCTGCTCCCTGGAGTCCCCGTAACAAAAGGAAGGGGGTGGGAATGGGACCAAAAGAGAACCAGAAAGCGCTGGAGACACAGCCACCAACTTCCACGCTCACCCCATGAAGGCGCCTTGCCCTGCTGCCGCCGGCGGCTCCGGAGCTGCACACGCTCAGCACCCGACACACGGGGCGGGGGGAGAGCAGAGTAGCGCAGCAGCTCCCTGGGAAAGTTTCCGGCTGCTGCCGCTGCCGGTCAGCGCGAGCCACACACCCGGAGCGAACACCCGGCTCCCAACGTTCCGCCCGCTGGGGAGGGGCAGGAGGAGGACGGGGAAGGAATTACATCACTCCGAGCCCACGTGACCGCAGCGCTCCTGCTCCAGTTGAGGCGCGGAGCTCCGGGGTGGGAGGGTGAGGCGGAGCCGGGCTGGGGTTCGAACCCAACATTCTGCCACACACGTGGCAGGTGGGGAAGTGCCCCTCCGAGCAGCTGCTGCCGCGCGTCGCTGATTTGTAGCGCCCCCGGCGGCGGCTTTAGTTCCCCGCCGCTCCTTTTCGCTGTGCTGAGGGGAGGGACCGGGCGGAAGAGGCAGGGAGGGGTGGGGAAGAGGAGAGACGGGGAGGCCGGCGCAGGTGCTGAGAGCCATTGAACGCAACTGGCACTCGTGTATGGGGTGGCTGGACACTTCTCCATGCCAGCCGCCGTGGGGGTGGTTCACCAGGAGACCTAGAGAGGTGGATAGACTGGGCTAGGACAGGCTTAGTGCTGTAGGGTAGGTTGCGGCTGGGAGGAGCCAAGCCTCTCCACCTTCGTGGCTCGCTCTGGCTCTGGATGGGCAGAAAACACCAGAGCTGCTGTAGGTGGATGGTGGGCTATAGGGGAGCCACAGCCCCACAATGAGGCACTTTGCTGATGCAAAGTCTACACTGCTTTTCCTCACAGCATACCTCTAGCTGAGGGTGACTCTTCCCAGATGCCTTTCATTGCCAGGAGCAGTGGGACTGGGAATGTTAAACAGTTAACTGGAGTAAGCATGATACTTACCAGTATTCTTACTGATTAAATACCCCTTGCTAGTGAACTCCACTGGCAGTCAGCCACACCATGCCAGAGCAGCCCTGGTCGTCCAGGAAGCAGGACTCCCCAGGAAGCAGGCACTGGAACCTCATGATCATGGTTGCAGCATTGCTGAGCAGCAGTCAGGATGCCAGGCACTAAGTCAAACATTTAAGTGCTAGTGTTTAACTGGTTAACTATTTTAACACCCCTACCTGTGACCCTTTCTACCACGGAGATTGTAAGCTCTTTGGGACAGAGACCAGGTGACCAGCTAGCAAGTGTGAAACATTGGGAAGTTGGGTGGCAGGCAATTTGCACTTGTATCAAAACAAAACCCCAAATATTGTGTCTGTCACTCTAAAATCAGATCAGGCTGAGGCAGGATGTTGGGGTATGGAAGTGGGAGAATGTACTGGACTGGGCGTAGTACCTCTGGGATGGGGGTGGGTTCAGGGTGTGGGTGGGGACTCCTGGCCAGGGGGTTGGGTTGCAGGGGACATGAGGGCTCAGGCTGGGGGCAGGGGTTCTAGGGTGGGGTTGGATGTGTGGGGTTCAGGCTTTGGGAAGGGGCTCTAGGTTGGGCCAGGGGGTTGGGTTGCTGAGGGTGTGGGCTCTGGGGTGGGGGTGCAGATGAGGGGTTTGGGGTGCAGGATGTTTGTAGGGCCAGAGCTGGGGCAGGGGGTTGTGGTGTGGGCTTATCTTAGGCAGCTAAGGCTCCATGCCTGCCCTGGCTCCACACTGTGCCCTAAAAGCAGCCAGCAGGTCTGTCTCCCTGGGCAGAGGAGTCCACATGCTGGCTCCCAGCCAATAGAATTACAGAGCCTGTGCACAGGGCCATATCCCAGGAGCTGTGCAGGGCCAGGACAGGCAGGGAGGCTGCCTCAGCTATGGTCAGCACCATCAGGGTTCTTTTTCAACTGGATGCTCCAGTCCAAAACCGAACACTTAGTCATGCTACTTCCTCTAACACCTCCTGCGTGCCACTGATCCATGGCCGGTGAGCGGCACTGGAGGGGACTTGGCTGGAGTAGATTGGTGCAGCTGTTGGTAGGCAGGAGGAGCTGGCTGCTAGTGGGTGCTCGTTTCAGGCCTGGAGGTCCTACAGAATGTGTGCTTCTGGAGCCCTACAATCCCACGAGGAAGTGTTGGTTCCTAAACTTAATATTTTCCCTATTAGCACTATGACCTTCACTCTTGCTGTGATTAATGTTCCATCAAAAGTCAATCAATCACCTTCTAATGTACCTCATTAACAACCCCCTACATTTGGTTCCACTTCACAAGTCAACGACCTTTTCCTAACAATTGCAGCTAACCTCTCAGCCCTGGCTGCCCGCTCCTCTGCCACCACAACACCCTATTCTCAATAATATCACCAACATCAGATAAAAGGATGAGAGCACTTCCCCCCCCCAACACCCATGTGGTTGCTACAATAGCCACAAATATTGGCACTGTGGAAACCACACCACTGTCATAAGGAAGTGCACTTGCAGAAATGAATGTGTGATTCCTATGTTGTGCAGTGATAATTACATTGACTGTGAGGATGGAAGCAAAGAAACCTACTAACAGTTTTCCCTTTTTGCTCCCTCCCATCCCTCCTCTTTCGGGACTTCCTGGAATCTGCCCTCATGGCTCTGTGTGCTCCATATTCATTCCTACTCCCTCTTTCCCCTCCATTCTAAATCCTCCATTCTTCCCCCATTACAGGTGCTGCGTGTGCTCTGCAATCTTCCCTTACCATTCTCACTTATTTTCTCTCTGTATGGAAGAGAAGTCATTCAGTGTGCCAGTATTTTAAAACCTATTGGGTGTATGGGAAGAGGTGAAATGGGGAGTGGCATTATGCTTGAAGATACTAATAGCTGTTACGAACAGGTCATTTGGTCTATGACCCGCGGTTCTCAGCCGGGGTATGCAGAGGTTTTCCAGGGGGGGACATCAACTTACCTAGATATTTGCCTAGTTTTACACTAGACTACATAAAAAGCACTGTCAATGTCAGCACGAACAATTCATTTAATCATTTGTTTATACTGCTCGTTAGGAGCATATACAGAAAAGTAAGTACGAGTTGAACCTATGTAAACTGCACTTCCCTAGTCCAGCAGCACCCCTGGTCCAGCATGTTGGCAATTCCACTGGTCCCCCATGGCTAGAGCCCTTACAGGGAAAACCTGGTGATCCAGGCTTGGGACAGGAGCTTTTCAGGAGTAGGAAAGGAGCGAAGCCCTGGAGTTGGTGGCAGCAGAGGGGCTGGTGTTGACCTCTCCGGATATGGTATGATGCTGAGTGTGCCAGACCAGGGAGGCTCAACTTGTAAAATATTCATATTCCAACTGGTTTATTTTATAATTATATTGTAAAAAGTAGAAAATAAACAATTTTTCAGTAAGTGTGCTGTGACACTTTTGTACTTTTTAAGTAGAGTGAAACTTGGATTATGCAAAATGTCAGACTCCTGATCAGTGTACAGAAGTCTGGAGTGGTTAACAGCCATCGCTATAGACAATCGCAGAGGTAGTTGAAACTGTTGGCTGTGCTAACTTGAAGCCATTGCCCCATTTTTCCTACTTCTGATTGTCACCAAAAAAAATAGGGTTCTTCCCACTGATGCCTAGAACATTCCCTGAAATTTTAGAATTGATCAGATGCAGTGAGAAATGCCATCAAGTTGAATGCAGGGCCTTGCTTCACTTGGCTAAAAATACAATATGTCCGATATCCAAATATGATGGCCTTTGTCTTATATAGGCTCTTACTAACCCACTCCATCCACATTATTCACACTTGCTACCTTGTCACCCTATATATATGTAATGTGGTTGATTTAAAAAGGGGTTAGCAATAGTGTGCCTGATATGTGGAACAATTTAATGTCAGTGAAACTCCAGTGTAACTCATGAGTTTAATTACACTGGCATAAAAGTGGTGTAATGAAGTAGAGAATCAGGCCTCTTAAATTTTGAATTTTTGGGCTACAGTTAATTTATACCATCAGTCTTAATGCTGTTTGTTATAAGGCTGAGTGTGGGGGTGCTTGTGTAGCCATGAAGGGAGATAAGTAGCATGTCCTACATTTACAGCCTCCAGCAAATTCTGGCTCTGTTACTGTGTAATTGTCAGTCTTTGATGAATATGATATTAAGCAGATCAGAGTGAAATACTGCTTATTGTCTCAAAAATTGTAGTTGAAAATAACATTCTTAAAAACTTTGTTACTGCAATTTGTAAAATCACCTCAATTTGTTTTATAGAGCCTGACTGCACTAAGATAAATTTCTTTAATGCAAAACAGTATTTTCATCTGTTCCTCTGAAAATTCCCTTTTGAGCACCTGAACATAGCTGCTGCCACTTTTTGAACATTATTCTCTTTAAAAATCATCCTCTTTTGTTTTAAAAAAACATTTGTTGAGGGGTTATATCCAGGTTCCCATGCCCCCCTCTAGCAATCAGGCTATGTTCACATGTGTTACCATGTCTCCCAGGCCCCAGAGAGATAGCAGAATTGTTTTGGCTACTACTGCATTCAAATTTAGTAACCATAGATCCCATAGCTACATTTGCAGTTTAAAATACTCTTTCATACTTTTACAGGTGAAGACAAGAACATGATGTCTAAATCAGAAAACCTGAAGTCACTTCAGATCTCTGTGCTTCCATTTTCCCCACCTGTTAAATGAAGAAAATTATATTTACTATTTCATAAAGGCTTTTAAAATCTGTGGATTAGAAACACTGTAGAACAGCTAAGAATAAGTGTTATAGTAAGTAGGTAGATTCTAGTCTGCCAGCATGAAGGCACCATAAAGCTGATGTATGCCTGTGATGGGAAGTCCACCCCTTAGAAGGCCAGAAGGGATTAAGATGGCTAGGTGGGCCAATTAACTTTCAAGGCCACACCTGGAGAAAGCCCGGGAGCAAGGACTAATTAGATACTAAGTTCAATGGACAGAAAAGGGAAGGGATGGTATTAGGTCCAGTAGCTGAGAGTACAAGAAGTGCATGTGAGAAAGGACAGTCATTCTTATCACGTGAGAGCAAGGGGGAGAAATAGCTCAGGGACACAGAAGTATAGTTCAGTACTATGTAAAACATTGAGTCCTTGTTATAGGTTCTCTGGGCTGGAGCTCAGTGTAGAATATGGGCCTGGATTCCCCTACCAGTCACTGGGAAAGTGGCAGTAACATAGCAAAGATCCTCCAGAGTTGAGAAGTTGGAATAAAGATTAGAGGAACCTCCAGGGGCCTTTTCATATCCTAGGCCTTGAGGCATGACTCCCGTTGCTCTATGTGGAAAAGTACAGTGGCAAAATGGAGTTTGTCACATGAGTAAATCACTTATCCATGCATGACTCAGTCCTTTTCAGGCAGGGTCCATTCTGTGTAGTTGGGTGCCTCCTATGCTTCATTGTTCAATGAACATTCCTTGATGGGCCAATAAACCTGAATAGCTTTGTATAGACGTGCTGGCTAGCTACTCTATAGGTATTACTCCAGGAGCTAACATCTGAAATATAGACACACAGCTAATGTGCATATCTTCAAGTACGAAAATGATACATGCACACCAATAGGATAAACAGAATCAGCAAATCACAAGCTTACTATAAACACCTTACGTGTCCCACTTTGTACAAGATTTAGTGCAAACATGTAACAGTGGATGCAACAATGACCTGTAAAGACATATCACGTTCCAGTGATATCACAGGTGTTTGGGGATTATTATTTTTTTGTTGTTGGTTTGTTTTTGCTGCCTCTGTCTTGGATTCTGTTTCACGTTACACAAGTAGCCGACGGTGTCAGCTCCCCGAGACAATATGCCAAGTGAAACGGAGTCCTGCACCACTTTATCTTCCCCTAATTCAAGCTCCTTAGACTTTGATCCATAGGCCAAAACACCAGTACATCATTCTACTGCAATACCACTTTCTTGTTGGACCGGCTCAGGTTTTTATTATTCACATTTGAATAGTTTGTCTTGCAAATAGGGAGCTATTGTTGCTCTTATAGGAACCTTTAAAGAAAGGTTGTGTGCAGATTTAGCAACTCCCTGTTTGTGTGTCATGGTTCTGTATTTACCAAAACGTGAGCTTGGGAGTGCGACTGCTCACGTATTTTTATACCTGCTCCCACCACAGCTTGTTGCTTTTTAAAAAACTCATTAGAGCAGAGCTATCCAATATCCCTCTTGCGGTTCTGTTTATAAACGTAGAATGTTTCAAGGTATATATATATGACTACCTTCAGATCACACTATAAGACAACAAAAAATGAAGCCAATACCAGCCCTGAAGTGCTTGATAGAGAAAGATGACACCAGGGAATCCAATAGACTAAATACAGCCCCAAGTTCGTGAATTGATGAAACCTTGGTTGTCTACACCAGCATTTGACTGACAAAACTTCTAAAAAACCCACGAACAACAAAGTTTTGCTGCATCAAGTGGAAGTGTAAACATTGCTTTGTCAGCAGGAGCTCTCTTCTGCAACCAAAGCAAAACCCCATTAAAACAAAAAGCAGTCAAGTAGCACTTTAAAGACTCGCAAAATAATTTATTAGGTGAGCTTTCATGGGACAGACCCACTTCTTCAGACCATAGCCATACCAGAACAGACTCAATGAACCAAAAACAGTAATCAAGGAGGACAAATCAGAAAAAAATGATTGAGGTGAGTAAATCAGAGAGTGGAGGGGTTGGGGGGAGGAAGGTCAAGAATTAGATTAAACCAAGTAGGCAGATGAGCCCCTATAGTGACTCAGAAAGTTCACGTCCCGGTTCAAACCAAGTGTTAATGTGCCGAATTTGAATACAAAAGCCAGCTTGGCCACTTCTCTTTGAATAGCGGTGTGAAAGTATTTTTTCAGTAACACACATACCCTTAGGTCATTAATAGAATGCCCCATTCCATTAAAATGTTGACTAACTGGCTTGTGGATCTGGAGTGTTTTGATGTCTGTTTTGTGCCAATTAACCCTTTGTCTAAGGGAGTTAGAAGTCTGTCCAATATACAAAGCATCTGGGCATTGTTGGCACATGATGGTATATATGACGTTGGTAGAGGAGCATGAGAAAGGGCCCGTGATTCTGTGAGTGCTTTAAAGTGCTACTTGACTGCTTTTTGTTTTGATAGTGTATGACTAGCATCGCTCCTTCTCTGTTACTATTCAAAACCCCATTGTTAGAGATGGTAGTATTTTATCAATAAAAATGCCAACAAACCGTGTTCACACATGCTGAATTTTAGCAACAGGGCTGTGTTGACACAGCCTAGCCACTTGAAGCTGCAGCACTGTATACCCCTTGGTACAGAGATGAAGTACTGCTGGCTGCTTCATTTGTCTTGCATGTACAAGGAAGAATCAGTCAAAAAGCATGTTTGACATTTTGGCCCCATTGAAGTCAAAGGCAAATCCCCCATAGAGTTCATTGAGCCAAAATCTCACTCCAAATGTGAAGATTATTCAGATTTCAGGCCACTGGACCAAGATAGAAATAAGGAGATTTTGATATTTGTGGGGGTCCTTTCGAAAAGGACCCCCATGTAGACAGGTCACAGGTAAGCGAAATATGGCACTTTTGAAGTGCCACGGCTAGCAGCATGCTAATGAGGTGCTGAATATTCATTTCAATGCCTCATTAGTATTCTTTGATTTGGCCATTACCATGGTCCTTTTGAATTTTTTTGTAAGTATAAACATAGCCTTTGAATCCTTTATGGCCTCTAAAGCCATTTACACGGGGGAAGAATCTGTTTGAATAGAACATCCCTTTTGTACCATCCTTAAGGTTCTTCTTGTTGGTTGCAGGATTCATTTCTTCATTGCAGTAAGGCTAGTTTCTTATCTGTATCATCCTGTGGCCACACATTTGTTCTGGGGGCAGTAGTTGTGAAGGAAAAGTGATACTATTTGCTTCCACATTAAATCCTTTAAGGCTTTTATAGCAGTGATCAGCTGGAGCTGGAGGAACTTGACGTAAAAAGTAGCTTCTCCTGCCCTCTGATCTGCCCAGCCTCAGCTGAAGAGAATTGATGGAGAGCCTTTGTGAGCTCTGCTGAAGAAGGGAATGCTCCTCCAATGACCCTCACCTGAGATGCACCCACTTTTCTCTCTCTCCATCTACAAAAGAAGAGGCATGTCTGTCCTTAGGAATGGATGCAGTACAGAAGGGGATAATGCAATTCTGCTTAAGTTACAATGAACAAAATAATCTTCCCCCCCAATAATTGAGTTTCATGGACTCCATTTTGTTTTCCACTTTCAATATAGATTCTGTGTTGGTTTCCATTTTGAAAGATGGCCATCAATACTGAGTCATCTTCTTCCCTTAGATAAGGCAGGAAGGTAAAGGTGGGAAGAGTTGGGTCACCTGACTCTAATCTGCCCAGTGACAGGAGTTTATAAAAAGGGGCAGCACCCTTGTAACTGCCCACAGGTAGACTCAAACCTAGGGCCTCTGGAGTTTCCTGGAAGAATCTCTGTAGCTTGAGGGAAGCACCAGCTGCCTTTCAGCTTAGGGTGGAGAAGACATTTGTTCTTTCTCTGTGTAGTGGTCTAACTACCACCACATGGGACAGTTAACCACATGTAGGTGTGTGGGTTACACACACACCTCAGGGCTCTCTCTCTAGTGCTTCCTTTCAGCATCAGTGGTAGCTAGTGCAACAGCTGCAGGCTGTCAAGCCTTGTAGACCACTAAGACAGAGGATCTAGATGAGCCAGCTGGTGGCTAGGGCATCAGTTACAGGATTTGTGGGCCAATCTAATCCTTTAGCAACTTTAATTTGGAAGTGGCCAAGGAACCAACCACACACACACACACACACACACACTTACCATTTCCTTAGGCATCTGCATACAGCACGCAGGATGGTGAATCAAGAGAAGAAGGCCTGAAGATAGCATCAGTCTGGACCCTAGTGCTGTTCCATCCTGTCATTCCTGTTCTTCCCTGCTGCTGCCGCTAGATCTGCCCGATTTCTCCTAATTTTGGGACTGCAGTAGGGTGGGTAAGAATGGGAGGGAATTACTTAATTTAGTTTATTTTCATGTTATGACAACCAGAGTTTTAATGTTGTTGTGTGTTTATTCTCTTGTTTAATACATTCATTACTGTTTTGTTAATCTTTAATCCATGTTGTGGTTAGTGCCTGGTGATTGAGATATTGGATGGATGCAGAACCTGTGTCCTGGGCAGGATTTAGCCCTTGATCTAACTGTTTGGGGAACACTCCTTTAAGATTTATAGTCCATATAATAAGTGGAACCTAAATATTTGTATTGCTGGTGTGAAGAATATACTATGCTTTCTGTGAGTTTAGCCAAGAAGAATAAAATTTCTTGGCCTTTTGGCTAGCTTCCAGTGCAGTAGCAGGGTTTGTTTTTGTTTTTTAATCCGATATATTCCCTCTGGGAACTACAGCTAGGCGGTGAACCTGATAACCTGGTATGTCATTTTTACAGTGACTATAACCTTCAATATTATACCAAAACATGTTTCATTCTGAAATGTTGCACAGAACTTATTTGAATATATACGGCAGAAGCGGGGAACCTTTTATGGGCTGGGGGACAGAAAAGTCAGTCAGGGACCGCATAAAAGTGAGAAGCGAAAAATACAAAATACAAACCCCCCCCCCCCCAAACTCTCTCAATCCTGGCCCTCTGAGCTACCTCACTCTCCAGAACCATGGACAGGAGGGTAGATAAGGGGGAGGGACTGAAGGTCAAAGCCCCCCCAGGCCAGAAACTCTTCTGGGGATCCAGGGTGAGACCAAACATGGGGGTGGGTGCTTGGGGTCTGGACTGGAGACTGTAGGAAGAAGCTAAGGCTGGGTAGTCTGGGAGGGAAGATGCAGGAGTGGGTTGGGAGGTAAGGTGCATAAGTGGGGAGGGGTTCAGGAGTGGGCTGAATACAAGGGTTGGATATGGGTGAGAGGGAGGGTGCAGGAACAGGATGAGTCTGGGCAGGAGGAGCGGGTGAGAGGTACTTACATTCACAGGCTGCCATCACCGCCCTCTCCCACAACTAGAGAAATGGTAGCAGAGGAGAAAAGCCTCACCTGAGAAACTTCTCCCACTGCTGGCAGGCACTCCTCCCCCAGCTGCTCTGATTGGGTGGTATTCCAGCCAATCAGAATGGTGGGGAAGCCTCTGTGCTGGTAGAACTATGCTGCCATTCCCCAGCTGGTGTTGGGGGAGCAGGAGTGGCAGTGGTGCCAGCCTGCTGGATTTGGTCCATGAGGCTTGGAGTTCCCCCCCCCTCCCCCCTGCTGTGAGCTGGATGCTGTAGAGGGGAGCCCTGAGCCTCATGGTCTGGATCCAGGAAAACAGACTGGGGGGCGTTCCCCACCTCTGATATAGACCATACCATCGTTCCCAATAAGCTATGCACTTGTGTGGCCACTCAGGAACAATTTTGAAGCTGATTAGTAGAGTGCCCACAGCTAAGTTCCGTTTCTACTGGTGGTGCACAGTCTCACATGGCTGACTACTCATACATATGTATTCTGCACATGGATGGAAGGTTTACTGGGAACATGGGCCCATATCCTGCCTATTCTCAGGAACAAGTTACACCAGTACCACATCTTTGCAGGCCAGGGGTTGCTTACAAGTGACTAAGAAGAGAATTTGGCAGAGCAGATTTAAATTGATGTGAGGATAACTGAGTACTAACATTCTCAATACTCTTCACATTGGACATTATGTTGACTATGGTATAGTATGTAATATTGTTTAAAGTCTCTGTGCTGTTGCTAAGGGCAGACTAAGTTACATGCCATCTTTGCTGCATATCTCAGTTACTCCATCTCTGCTCTTTCTTATAGTTTGCACTGCTTTCCCAGTTTGCAAATCAGTTTCCCCTTCTCTTTCTAACCAAAGCAATCCACATTCCTGCATATTTTGTATGACCATTTGCATTACAAAGAAATGAGGTACCCACTAAATAGCATTTCAAGCTGCTTATTTTTGTCTGTGCTTGGTACAGGATTACTTAATATACTTGGCTCCAGCAATCTTAAATTTTAACAGTCTACCATGATACTGCTCTTGCTGAAGAAGTACTACATCCTACATGAATTCTAATTATTCTTGTAGCTCTACCAGCAACTGAAAAGAAAGTTTCCTTAAATTAACATTTGAGCAATAAGCAGATTTCTGTGCAGATTTTCTATTTGATTTTAGAAATGCTACACCCCTAAGAATACTTCTATACTTTTTTCTCCTATGATTCTTTCATATCAGGATTTCTCTTTTAAAAGTATAAACCTATTCTTCAGTCAGATGTAGTTCTTTTGGGTATCAGTCTATGCAAATTGTTTGGGACTGTTTCTCATTTATACTAAGGCCCCTTTGCACAGCCAGCGTTTCCTAGTGTAAATGACAATCATGCCCACAGGCTTTGTATTTTTTAATGAGGGCTTTAGCACAGGCTCTGCAACATTAGAGAAAAGTATCAAAGGGTTAGAAAATGGGATGATATCCAAGATGTAGACTCTGATTTAATGTGAGACCCAGGGGACTTCTGCACTTTACATGAAGACAGATATAAACCTTATGTAACCCTGCTCCCACTGTGAGGCTCTGCATAAGAAACTTTACAAATGAAGCACCTAATTACAACCAAATATGTGGGAAACAAAAGAACAAGGGCAAAGTTTTGATATATTTCACTTGTGTGTAGAGAACCAAGCATGCCAACTCACCAGAGCTGAATAAGCCTGAAATTAGACGCTTAAAAACAGGGAGCTGAACTTTGTGGCTGTTACCCATCTACTTGATTCCTGTACAGAAATGAGATGACAAGCTCCTGCTTTTGTTAAAGGTCAAGGGCATCTTAGAATATGTTACACTTGTCTTTACCCAGACAGAACCATGGTCTGATCTCAGTTACACCAATGAACTTCTGAATTTTTTACACTACTCTATCAGAGATCAACCTATCTCACTTAGTTAAAATAAATATTCAAATGTTTAAAAAGTTCAAAACTGCTACCCCGTATGCTCAGATCCTGCAATGGATCTGCTAGCACAGACCTCCACACCCACACCGAGCTCCTACTCTAGATCTGAACCCACTGGGAAGCACACCAGCCGAAGAATCTGCCCAACTGGGTCAGGTTGAAGAATTAGGAGCAACTGTGCTGTGGGGCTCTAATGTAGCTTTTGAGTTGAGTTCACGTCATTATAAAAAAATTGAGACTTGATATATCACTTTTCTGATTGTGTCCATTTGTAGCTATAAGAGGACGATAGCTTCTAGAATAACCCTCATGTTGTGCAGTGTCTCTGCCTCAGTTTCCCACTCTTCACTAATTTCACCTAGATTTGCTCTTACTCAGAAGACCCTTACTTGAGCTGGCTGGTTATCATGAGCAGTTCCAAAATAAAGTCCTCTACATCAAAAGGTCACACATTTTAAATTTATATATTTATCGTTTCCCACTCTTCATTAAACCACTCCTATGCTTTTCTACACAGAGTGTCTCCTCAGGCCTGTTTCTTATCTACCCAGAGGCCTGACTGGGCCACACAATCTTCATTTTCCTCATGCAGTGAGGGGAATCAGCTGAACTCACAGATGGGAATGAGGCTCATCTCCTTTTAAAAAAGCCAGGTGCCTTGTCACACTAGTCCACAGAGGAAGGGCAGATGATTGAAAGCTTTGGCTAGCCTACATAGTTCATGGCTTTGGGAAGCACATATGAAATAATAACAATACAAAAAAAACCCAAAGAAATGACAGAGTAAGACAGGTTACTGCTGGGTGTCTTGGAAGAAGGGGAGTCATTTACTGCATAATGTAATAGTAGAATGCAATAAATTAAAATTACCTTCTAGAGTATTTATTTGTTGCTTGTGTTTCACGTTAGTCATGGAGCAAACATCAATTTTGCAAGTAAATGGAGCACTAGGATTGCAGTAAATCCCTCTTTTTTATCTAAACTGTAAACTGCTGCAAAAGTCAAATATTACAGAGCAGTGAATCCTGAAAAAAAATCTATTCATGAATATAAACCTAAATAAAACAGGGAATTCACTAGGATGGTTTTGATCGTTTCATCACTAAATTTTTTTCTTTTTTGCAAACACTTATGGTACCAATGGAATTTTTGGTCAGAAAATTAAGGGCAAGAGAGAATATTCAGGCAAATAAGGTGCTGGAATTGTTCCTTTGTTAATATACTCAACTGCAACTGCCTTGCATCACACAGGTCAAATTCTGCCTCTTTGTGCTTGGGTAGCCTCACTGACTTTGGTAAAGTTACATAGGTGAAGTTGAGCACAGCCACTTAACTGCACCATGTTGCTTCAGAGTGATTTAAGTTTATTAAGTATGATACTTTAAGGCTGTGGCCACACTAGCCCCTCCTTTCAGGATATGCTAACGAGGCACTGCCATCAATATGCAGCACCTCATTAACATAATGGCGGCCACACATGTTTCGACACTGAGGGTTTCGGAATACACGCCATCCGTGTAGCTGGGGGGCCTTTCAAAATGGACCCTTGATTTCAAAAGCCCCTTATTTCCAAAACCAGAAGGGAAGAAGGGGCTTTCGAAATCAGGGGGCTAGTGTGGCCGCACCCTAAATGATCCTATATACTCTGTATTTGGAAATACCTGAATCTCCTACCATTAGTTGATTGTTCTCAGTTCCATTATTTCACTTGTCTTGGTGCAAAGTTCTCCTCTTCAGCTCTAGCCATTTGAAACAGGCACCCTGTATCTTATTCTGTCTCGCTATCTCTTCATCAGATTTCAGTTCTGAAGTGAGAATGTGTTAGACCCATTGCTTACCATTTCACGCTGCTGTGCTTAATTCCACTTCCCATTGTTATTCCTTACTGAATCCCACCATGTTGTATGTCAAACTGTCTACATGGCTCAGGCACATGAGTGTGAGGCTCAAGGCAGACTATTATGAAACAGGCCACAAACTTGTGATGTGTTCTGTACTGAGATTTCACCATCCAACTAACAAGTGCAGACTCCTCAAGTACTACAATAGCCTCATTAGGGAGTAACAAACCGTCCATTTGGGTACGCTAATCTAGCCACCCAGGCAAGCTTGTCTTTGTGATAGAGGGTCCCTTGCTCTAAAACCAACAACAATATTTATGTTATTTCCAGTCTTGAAGGACCAGTCACTTACCCCAGATCAGTTGAACCTGTGATAAATGAATGCCTGTGAAGGAGTAACCCCAGAGAGAGTGGGTTCTCTATTATCGGGCAGCCAGGTGAGCAATGGGAAAAGAAAGAGATCTTTTGAATTGAAGCATGTACCTGCTGAGTGGGTTTTCTGGAGGAGACAGAAAATTTTAAGTCTAAGCAGGGCTTAATGAATTCAGCAAATATCCAGGCCACAAGGACATCTGGACATACAGATATGTAAGTAGGAAGGAACTGTTTAGTCAGGTGCAGTTGAGTTGTTTTTTATTTTGGGTTTTGTGCAGGGCTTCTCAAGCTGCCTAATGTACCCCCCAGTACCCCGTAACTTTTAAACTGAATCTCAGGGAAGTGATTCTTTGTGCTTTAACCAACTGTTTTGGGTTTTTTTTTTTAGTTGCTCTGTAAAACCTACCAACTAAAACGAAAAAAGCAGTCATGTAGCACTTTACAGACTAATACATTATTTTGTTAGTCTTTAAAGTGCTACATGACAACGTTTTTGTTTTGCTAGAATACAGACTAACAGCACTATCTCTCTGTCACCTATCAACTAAGTATGCTTTATCACATAAATATTTTGTTAACAAGCTACTTTTTTTTTTAAGGCAATGACCTGATTCTTGTGTCCTAAAGAAGGGTCTGTTTATGTGCATGCCTAAAACAGAAAAATTCAGCTGCAACCTGCTAGTTGACCTCTTCCTCTTTGTTTTCAAGCTCTCTCTGAAGGGAGGGTTAACGGCTGGGGGTTACCCCACAGGGGGACATCCCAAGTGTGTCTCCCTGGGCTTTAAAGAGGTTTTTCTCACTTGGATGGTGGCAGCTACTTCCCAGGGCCAGGGAATCTGTGAACTTGGGAAGCATTTAAGCAGAAGCTTATAGAGGAGAGGTATTTTAAAGGTCTCTTGCAGGCCGCCATCATCTGCACTTGGAATGTCAGAGTGGGGATCAGCCTTGGCAGCAGCTCACACATCTCGCCAAAGACAATGTGTGTAGCCATTCCTGTAATAACCTAACAAGGGTTTATTAACTATGCCCTTTATTAAGAAAGGAATGAGAGTTATTTACAAAGTTAAACAAGGCGAACGTACATACGATAGGGAAGTACCTTTTTGGGAGCTCACACACGAATACAAGAAGCTTGGGGCTCCCTTGCTCATGCTTAGAAATATCAGTCTCTCCAGATACTAAGCGGCATAGTGATAATTCCTGCGGCACAGGGATTTTTGTGTCTTTGTCCCAGAACTGAAGCAGTGAAGAGAGGAGGTCCAGTGCAGGTGCCCTCAGCATGGGTATGGGAGAAACAATCAACAAAGTTTTTCATCCATTGAAACTCCCCAGTGGCTCACCTGGCCTTCTATTTGTGAGCAGTTGACACCTCTTGTGGTAAACTAGCCTTTCACACTTGGGTTACGTCTGCACTTTGTAAAAGCTTAGAAATGGCCATGCTAATGGCCAGAGTGAAGAATACTAATGAGGTGCTGAAATGCATATTCGGCGCCTCATTAGCATGCTGGCGGCTGCGGCACTTCAAAATGGCTGCTTTTCGCTGCCGCGCGGCTCGTCTACACCAGGGTCATTTTTGATGAGCCACGTGGCAGCAAAAAGCGGCCATTTTGAAGTGCCGCAGCTGCCAGCATGCCAAGGAAGCACCGAATATGCATTTCAGCGCCTCATTAGTATTCTTCACTTTGGCCATTAGCATGGCCATTCCAAAGTTTTTACAAAGTGTAGACATGGCCTTGGTAATGCTTGTCCGCTGACTTGGGGAGCTTACAGTCATAGCCAACATTTTCTTTGTTATTGAGCAAATACTTAATGGGATACAGGTATTATGTTAGATTAATGCTTGCTGCCTCCTATACGCATTGCGTAAAGTCTAAACATTAAACCCATTCTTATAGCTCTACTATCTTTTAACAATAGTAACCCACAGGTGAGCGAGACTGGTTTCCAGTTATGTATTTGTCAATGTTCAGTGATGCCCAGAGACCTGGGCATGAGCTGGTACCTTTTCTGCCAACATCATGTAGAATTTAACTCTAGAGGGTATTTTGGGTGTAGTTTCTATGAAAGGCCTTGTCCCTTCAGTCTTCCTTCTGATTAATATTAAATAAAATAAAAAGTTTTTGACTGAGCTTTGCTCTCTTACATGGTTACAACTCCCACTGACTTTAAAGTCAGTTTAAAAGTTAACCGTTAACATTTCATTTTATTACTAAGCTAAATTTTGAGTGTTAACAAAAACAAGGTGCGTGCTTAATCATAAAGTCATGGTTGTATATTCAATTAAGACAGTCCAGCCATACCACTGAAGTTTGGAGTTCTTGTTTTTTAACTTCCTTAATTATCCGAGACAGGTTGTAAATTCAGTGATTTTAAAAAAATGAGTCATTAAAACAGTTGGTTACTCAGTTATGTGTTTGGATTATGTAGCAAAGAGAGAGGCTCTATTCAAGACTGGTTAAGCAAACAGTTAAATTCTGAGCAAAGAAGTAATTTATTTTACTTGTTAGTGGTGGGAAATTGCATTGTAAAAACACATTTCCTTTTGCTGCACGTTCCACTAGCTAGCAACTGTTGGTGTGTTTGTTTTTGTGCTACAGAAGAAGTTTATGGCTACTTCCCGGTCCTTGAAATGCCAGAATACCAGGCATTCATTTACAGTAATTAAAATGAAGAAACACAGATGGCCAGCGTTGATAAGCAAATTAAAAACAGAAAGTGGCCAGCCCTGGAAAGAGTTTACACACACAAATAGGCTTTTCTCATGCAAGTGATCCTGCTGCAGCAAATGGGAATACTCAGATGAGTAAGAGTTGAGGCTCTGACATATCACAAGATACAACAACAACATTATTGAATAAAATCTTTTGCCTAAAGCTGTACTGTCTGCTTATAAAAATCCAACAATACTCTAATTTTTTTAACTAACTTTATCTTCTGGCCTAAGCTGAGATTTTTGCCTTCTCTGTTAGACAAGTAAATCAGCATCTGTAAATAAAAGTAAACACCTGGCACCTGAACTCCATTTAATGTCAGTTCTCAGTTCCATGGGTTAGCTAATCAATGCCATCAATTTGTTAGACTCTTACTGCTTAAAATTTAAGATGTTATTACCCTACGATGGGATCCATAAAACAAGATTATATCAGGAATTTGAAACATTGCTATTGATCGTTTGGATGGTTTCTAATAAAATGGATGCTCACCACATAAGATTCCTTTCCAAAGACAGACCGTTTCCTCAGGGTTATAAATCTAAAGCTCAGGAATACGTTCTAATGTCAGAAGAAGCCATTAAATACCATTATACTGACAGTTGCCTTCCTTGCCCAGGGAATACTCTGGGGTTCGTATGTGCTGCATGCAGGGAAATACTATGCCTTAAAACCCTTATTGTATTCCAGGTTTAACATTCCAGTGACACCATAAACTGATTCGTTCTTTACAAATACTCAGTCTATATTAATAATAACTAACAAAATGGCTCTCTCCAATTGTCTTTCTCTCCTCCCCTCTGCCTCTGTCTTCACTCACCTTCTTTTACACTTTGTCTGCATCAGTTTCCCCTTTTCTTTTTTATTCCTCCCTAACATCTGCTTTCTCTGTCTACCCGACTGTTACTTAAATATCTCTTCCCCATAATTTTCCCTCTTCATCTCTCCTCGCCTTGCCCCCATACTTTGCACTGTCCTTGTCTTTCCCTTTAAGCCTATTTTTAACTCTGTATCTGTCTGCACTCATATGTCCATCATGTCTACCTGGATGTGGCAGCAGCCTTTCCATTTCATGCATCAGAAAGAACAATGGCAGTCTGTAATTTAGCTTGACCCAGGCTGCAGACTCTTCTTAGTCTTTTGAGAGATCATTTTATTTATTTAGCTCCATAAATGTGCCTCTCTGAGCCATGAGTACGTAGATTAAGACAAACAACTTAAAAGAGACCATCTGGAGAAAATACTTTGCCTTATTGTTAATTAATTGAACAATCCATGTTTTAAAAACTACTGCTTCCAATATCCATCTATTAAAATTCATCCTCCTTCCATAGGCCCTTCATTGTCCTTCTCTCTCTCATCCTATAAATCCAGGAGAATTGAAGGGCAATGGAACAGTAGAGGGAAACGGGGGATCTGTGTTTAGGCCCCAAGACATTGCTTTTAACTGTTGCCCACACACAGGGTTGCCAGATTCCACTGGCTTCTGTCCTACCAGCGTTACAAAAGGGACATGCACATGAAGTGAGGGCATGGGAAGCGAGGTGCGGGCTGAGTGCTTACAGTGTTGACTGTGAGAGCCTTGTGCTCCCCTCTGGATCCAAGCCAAGTACTGCTATTACTCAATTGGCATATCCAGCAAATTCCAGGAATACAAGTGCCATTAATAAAATGATCTTATCCTGGGGGACCATCTTGATTATGAAAATCTGGTGCCCTACTTAGGTGAGGGAAGGCCACTCATACAGCCTGCTCACTAGTCTAGGTTGCAAATTGCTGGCACAGAGTGTGCCCTGGAAGCAGCAGATTCTGAGTAAAATCTTACCTCGGTTTAAGTCAATGGCAAAAAGTGGAAATTATACTCATCCTTCCTTTGAGACCCCTTTTCTCTCTAAGGCTATGTGTACACTATATGATAAAGTCAAATTTAAAGCAATTAGCTTGATTTTTACAATGTCACAGTCTTCACTGCAAATACCATTAGGTTGATTTTAGGGAGCGCTAAGGTTGGTATTATAACGCCATAAGAGGCGACTCGATGTAGTGTTAAGTTCAAATTAAGGCTAGTGTGGAAACTCCATTTCGTTTAATAGATTTTATTAGCCTCCAGAGGTGTCCCATGTGTATCCCACAATGCCCCACACTTGTCCACTCTGGCTGCGTCCATCTTTGCTGCTCTTCAGGTAACAGGAATCCTGCAAAGTTGAATTCAGCACCATGAAGCCTGTGGTGGCTAGCCTGTGGAATCATGATTGTAAGAGAGGCTGAGAAACTTCTTTCTTTGCTCTCAGTGTGGTGAGCATCTCCACCCATTAAAAATAACCCCAACCCACAGTTCTTGTCTCTGTCTCTCTCTCTGTAAGATGAACACTTGGACTTTTTTTAGTGCTGGCAGCAGTCCCTGCCCCACTGCTCTACATGGTAGTTATGCTGTGGGGGTCATGCTTGTATGAGAGGCCAAGACTCTTCTTTTCTGTGGTTTATGTTTGTAAAGAGACAGCCCTTCCTCCCCCACAGGTGCCACGCAGTTGGGGTCTTTCTGATGCCCAACCATATCATGTGACTAGCCCATGGCCCAATAAAAGGACATGCCTGCTCGGTGCAGACCATGCTGCTAGGCAGCACCATGTCCTGGCTTGTGCGTGGAGAGGGCTCCAATGGTAGAGAAGATTTTCAGGGACTTGCTGCCACTGGGGGAGAAGTATCCCCACGCAGCAAAGATTTTTGAGGTTTGCTCCCCTGCTTGAGCAACACTGAAGGGACCATTTCAATTGGCCCTTCAACCAACAACCCCACACCCCATGACACACTCCTAATGGTGTTAATTGGGCCTGGCTCCTCCTCCTGAGCATCACTGGAGGGACCATTTCAACTGGCCCTTCAACCAACACACCACACATCTATCCATGCAGGTGGAAATTTGGTGCGCTCCATCCCTGTGTTAGACACATTTGTGTAATGTAGTGGGAAGCCAAAAATCCTGCATCAAAAATGTCTTTTTTCCTAACCTTTACTATCCTTCTCTTTCTTCAAGCTTTACATTGTTCCTGTAATATTTTCAGGGATGATATTTCTGGATTCAAGGGGGTGGGAAAAGCAGCTGGAGGGCCAGTTGAGATGACACAGACACCTGGGTGATCACAGGTCAGTATAACAGACCCCTGCCTGGCACACTACAGCTTCTGAAGCCAGGTGGTTTTCCTTCACCTCTGATTCCCTACTTCTACTTATTTCACTCTGAAAAATGGCCATTTGCTATATTTTGTAAAATCTTTGATAATTCAGTAATAAACGCAAGAGACTTCAGTTAATTTGATGATCTTTGTTGACATTTTCTTTCCAATCTTCATTTGTTTTGGAAAATTCCTTTTCAAATTGGCTTCCTTGAGGCAGTTTACACTACGCTGTGGTTTCCAGGGGAAAAGTAGCTGAAGGGCCTGTTGACATGTCATAGTCATCCGGGTGGCCCCAGGGTATGTACACATTGTGATTCACTATTTTTCCTCCTTTCCTTATGGAAAAATGGCCATTTGCTTTCCACGGGAGGGGATGGAGGACAATGCAATGTGGGAAGATGACATCACATACTCCCAACCACTTGCAGTCATCTTTTTCCCAGACTGCACCAGCATGTGCAGTACCCAGAATACTAAGGGGCTGAAGGAACTCTGAGATAGGTTCCCACGATGCACTGCTGCAACAGTCAATGTTTGGTGATTGAGTGTGGCACCAATAAGTAGACTTTGTGGGGAGGTGAGGATAGTCAAATTTGAGTTTATAAAGCCCAGCATTACAAAATCAATTTTAATAAATTGGAATTTATCTTATAGTGCAGACGTAGCTAAGAGTGGTTTAAAGAGGCCTTGCTGTAAATGAGAATCAGGTCCTTGCAACTGCATACAATTTTCAGAATTGTTTCAAAACAGGTTTGTTACAGGTTTCAAAGCAGGGTACCTTTCTGGAAGATATCCTTTAGCCAACTATAAATTATTGGGCTCAGTAAGAGAGTAATTGGGTAAAATTCTGGGCTTGTGAGATGCAGAAGGCTAGAGGAGATTATTTATAGTTAGGATTACCATATTTAACCTCTCAAAAAAGAGGACACCCCTGAGAAGGAGTGTAATAGTATCTATCAACTCACATTGCGTTAATACACTATATATACTGTAACACATTAAAACAACATGAGTTGATAAATACTGATACAGATACACTCCCTCTCAGGGGAGTCCTCTTTTCACATGGTAACGCTAATTATAATGATTGCTCCTAGAATTAAAAAATAGTAAATCCATTAAATTCTTTCAGCTGGTTTATATGAGAAACAGTTCTAAAAAGTCAGACATTCCAACAAAGGCAGGAGACTTGGGACCCAGCAGTGTTCTCTGTATGGTTTGTTAGTTTTTGCCAAAATTAAAATAGAACTTCATGAGTGGGATAAATTCAATGAAGGTGACGTGCACAGAGCAGTCTGTGAACCTGTCAATGACAGCTTTGTATTGAATGTATAAATTCTTTTGTCCCCATAGCAGAATTTGAGTAGAAGTTGCATTTTATACATATTTTATGTTTAAAAATCATATCTCTGGACTGTTGTTAATTTTATTTTCTGAAATCAATCTGTTTAAATAAAAATCAAAAGTCTGTTTTTGTTGTGTTTTGTTTTTCCCTCTCTGTATCTGATTGAGCTATAATGATCTGGGAGACAGAAATACTCTAATAATGTGGTTATATTCTAAGTGTCTTGTAAATGCTTGTTAAAACAATAATAAAAATGTGAGTGACTGTTACTGGGTCACCGAGGAAAACTGCTCTACTTCACTGTAAATTACAGCATTCAAATACATTTTCCTCTGTCCAAAGAAAAAGTTTCCTTTGAAACAAATGGTTTAAAGGCTGCAACTGATTAGAGTGCAGTTAAGAAAACACGAAGGTCCCAACTTTTGGCATTGGGAAATCCCAGTTTTGGAGTCAACCTGATGTTTTGCCTTTGCAAGGAGCAGGGGAATAAGCTATTCATGGCATGAGTGCATTTGTTCCTTGAACACAGTATAATAGAACAGAATGTAAAGCTACAGGCTATAGCAAAAAATCTGGTGTACTGAAATATTGTGGTATACTCTATGCCAATACCACTTAATTTTCCAAACCTCTCAATGAGGCAGCAACAGCAGCTGAAGTGTATAGCAAATGACAGAAATTCACAAAAGTCATTTTTCACTGTGTGCACAGATGTAGGTACACAAATGCAGATACAAAGCAATCCTCCTAATGTTGAAAATATACGGATACAGAGATGGTGGTCATAAACATTTTTACGAAAGCAGCAGTTATGCGTAGGCTAGTAACTGGCATTTGTTTTCTCATATATAGAAAAATATATGGGTTCTACATCTACCGTTTCTTGTTTCCTTGCTTTTCTTCTTAACCTTCCTATCCCTTCTGTACTCTCAAACACTCCCATTCTTTTGCTTTCTGGGCATCCCCTCTTTCTTTGCATGCTTGTTCTTTATATAGACTCGTACCACCTCCTCCTTCAGTTTCTTTTCTTTTGTTATGTTAGGAGTGTTCTCACTTAAAAACATAAAAATTATTAGAATCCTAAGTAGAGATGACTCAAATACTTTTTATTTATTCATATCTTTTTCTCCCCTGTAACCTGCTAATTACAGGTCTAATTAGTCTCTGTAGCAATTTGTTCTTATCACTGTTGTCTTGTCCCTTTTATCCTGTTCCTTTGGTTTGTCTGTTGCAGCCACGGCTTGTGCTGCAACTTAGGCCAAGTCTACACTGGAAGCTTTTGCTGGCATAGCTGTGTAGATGGGGGTGGGGATGCACTAAGGACACATGATTCGTGACTGACATAACTGTGCCAGCACAAACCCTTAGTGCAGACATGGCTATAGCAGAAAATTGTACATTTGCTGGTATCGCTTACTTTGTTCTGGGGAGGGAATGTGGAATAAACTGTGCTGGTGAAAGTACAGTTTGCCAATATAACCAGTGTCCACATTAGAGGCACTTTGTTCATAATGTATACTAGTTAAAGCTATATCGGCAACATGTTCCTCAGGTAACCTTCAGTTAGACTGTAGATGTTTTGGGACAGGAATTGTCTCTGTAATGGCTCTGGCCCTGGTCCCGACTGTAAGCTACTGCAATACAAATACTAAATAGAAGTTAAAATCTGAAGGGCAGGAGAAGGAATTGAACCCAGTCCAACTCCCATTAAAGTCAGTGGAAAGACTCTCACTGAGTTCAATGGGCATATGTAATAATTCAGAAGAGATCTGTAATTCACAGTCACTGGTGGGGAAAGAACAGGTTAGGAGCTATCTAAAAAAGCTAAACGTACATAAATCCATGGGCCTGGACCTAATTCATCTTAGGGTTCTGAGAAAGTTGGCATATGTCATTGATGAGCCCTTGGCTGTTATCTTTGAAATGTCGTGGAGATCAGGAGAGCACAGATGATTGGAAAAAGGCAAATGTAGTGCCCATCTTTAAAAAAGGGAAGAAGCATGATCCAGGGAATTATAAGCCAGTCAGTCTTACATCAGTCCCTGGAAAAATCATGGAAGGGCTCCTCAAGGAAGTCATTTTGAGGCACTTGGAGGAGGGGAAAGTGATCAGGAATAGTCAGCATGGATTCATGAAGGGCAAGTCATGCCTGACCAATCTGATTAGTTTCTACAATGAGATAACTGGCTCTGGCTATGTCTACACGTGCAGCCAACATCGAAATAGCTTATTGCGACATCGAAATAGTCTATTTCGATGAATAACGTCTACACGTCCTCCAGGGCCAGCAACGTCGATGTTCAACTTCGACGTTGCTCAGCCCAACATCGAAATAGGCGCAGCGAGGGAACGTCTACACGTCAAAGTAGCACACATCGAAATAGGGATGCCAGGCACAGCTGCAGACAGGGTCACAGGGTGGACTCAACAGCCAGCCGCTCCCTTAAAGGGCCCCTCCCACACACAATTGCACTAAACAACACAAGATCCACAGAGCTGACAACTGGTTGCAGACCCTGTGCCTGCAGCATAGATCCCCAGTTGCCGCAGAAGCAGCCAGAAGCCCTGGGCTAAGGGCTGCTGCCCACGGTGACCATAGAGCCCTGCAGGGGCTGGAGAGAGAGCATCTCTCAACCCCTCAGCTGATGGCCGCCATGGAGGACCCAGCAATTTCGACGTTGCGGGACGCGGATCGTCTACATGGTCCTAACTTCGACGTTGAACGTCGAAGTAGGGCGCTATTCCTATCTCCTCATGAGGTTAGCGACTTCGACGTCTCTCCGCCTAACGTTGAAGTTAACTTCGAAATAGCGCCCGACGCGTGTAGACGCGACGGGCGCTATTTCGAAGTTGGTGCCGCTACTTCGAAGTAGCGTGCACGTGTAGACGCAGCTTCTGTGTATAGGGGAAAATCAATGGATGTGATTTATCTTGACTTTAGCAAAGCTTTTGATATGGTCTCCCACAATATCCTTGTCAGCAAGTTAAAGGAATATGGATTGGATAAATGGATAGTCAGGTGGATAGAAAGCTGGCTAGAAGGTCGGGCCCAGTGGGTAGTGATCAACGGCTTGATGTCAAGAAGGCGGTCAGTTTCTAGTGGAGTGCCCCAAGGTTTGGTTCTGGGTCCTGTTCTGTTCAACATATTTATCAATGACCTCAATGAGGGGTTGGATAGCACCCTCATCAAGTTTGCGGATGAGACTAAGCTAGGGGGAGAGGTAGATATGCTGGAGGGTAGAAATAGGGTCCAGAGTGACTTAGACAAATTGGAAGACTGGGTTGCAAGAAATCTGATGAGGTTCAATAAGGACAAGTGCAGAGTCCTGCACTTGGGCTGGAAGAATCCTAGGCATTGTTACAAACTGGGGTCTGACTGGCTTAATAGTAGTTCTGCAGAAAAGGACCTGGGAGTTGTAGTGGATGAGAAGCTGGACATGAGTCAACAGTGTGCCATTGCAGCCAAGAAGGCTAATGGCATATTACGTTGCATCAAGAGGAACGTTGCCAGTAGATCCAGAGAAGTGATTATTCCTCTTTATTCAGGTTTGGTGAGGCCGCATCTGGAGTACTGTGTTCAGTTCTGGGCCCCTAATTATAGGAAGCATGTGGACACACTGGAGAAGGTCCAGCGGAGGGCAACCAAAATAATTAGGGGGCTGGACCATATGACCTATGAAGAAAGATTGAGGGAATTGAGTCTGTTTAGTCTGCAAAAGAGAAGACTGAAGGGGGACTTGATAACAGCCTTCAACTCACTGAAGGGAGGTTGCAAAGAGGCTGGAGAGAGGCTGTTCACAGTGGTCACAGATGGCAGAACACGGAACAATGGGCTCATGTTGCAGTTGGGAAGGTCCAAGTTGAACGTTAGGAAAAACTTTTTCACTAGGAGGGTGGTGAAGCATTGGAATGGTCTGCCCAGGGAGGTGGTGGAGCCTCCATCCCTGGTGGTGTTTAAGTCTCGGCTCGACAAAGTCCTGGCAGGGCTGATCTGATGGGTTTGGTCCTGCCTTTGGCAAGGGGCTGGACTTGATGGTTTTTTAGGTCTCTTCCAGCTCTATTGTTCTATGATTCTATGATCTTTCTTCTCTTCTGGCACCATGTGCCCCTCCCTCCTTCTTCCATCTTCTTTTTCCTGGGACCAAGCCAAAGAGTCTGCATACATTTGACATGCTTCTAGGACTTTCCTGACACACATGCTCACGTGTCTTGTTTATCTGACAGAGAAGTTTGTGACTGCTCAGGTCAGGCCTTGCAGAGAGAGAGAGAGAGAGCTCTGAGATCTTACCATGATGTTTTTGCACAGAAGAAGTGGTTAAGCGGGAATCATTTAAAGGAGATGGAAGCTTGCTGAGATAGGGGAATGGAGTAGGGACCACAACGATGGGGCCTGATCCAAAACCCCTTGAAATAAATGACAGATTCTCCATTGACTGCATTGTATTAAACTCAAGATAGCCTCAGGACCCAAAGCATCTGGACTCTGATGTGTTTTGTATTCTATCCTTTTTGTAGTTTCTGCCTCCGCACTTGAGTATGTGCTGTCTCATAACTGGTATGAGTGAGAAATCTGCAAAACTGAGCACGAAGCACTTGCACCAAAAATGAGACCACTTTCTTAAACCGTAAGCAGTGCCTCTACCTTTCACTTGTACATGATATTTTCTACATAGCCATGTTCAAGGCAAAGAGTATGCAGACCTAGTAAGTGTACTGAATTTACATAGACAAAGAATAATTAAATTGATTTTATTTTAAATAAGACATAAGACACAAGTTAGCATTTCATTTATGGTAAATTGCACCATTATCAGATGGAATGGGTTTTGAAATGAAAATAGAAACAAACAAACGAAAAAATAAGCAGGCAAAGTAATTTTTCCGTGTTTACTAGGTATTATTGACGCATCACTGGTGACCAGCTGAAAAGTGTCCTTTTTGTACCCAGTATTCTGTAGTCCTTCCATGTAACAACTTATAGAAGACTAAAAATAGATTATTGTACTTTCATGGTAGGTTTTGTTTTTAGACATCTTTCCTTGGGATTCTGGAAATGCAATTTTGAAAAGTCCATATCTGCATTCAGTTCAGTCTTAGGCTCTGTAAGGATTTAATAAACAGTAAATTAGAAATTCCTGATGTAAATCAGTCGTCGCCTGTGTAAGAAAATGCATGCTGCCCATAGCTTGGAGTGCAATAGACCGTGGCTCAGTTCTGCACATCCTTGCCATCACTTCATTGTTTATTGTCACAAGTCGTTCCAGTTAAGCCAATTCATGTATTTGTAAGATACACAGTATTCAAGGCCGATAGAAGGATACATCTCATGTCAATCACCTTATTGATGGATTAAAAACTGAGTAATCTGTGTATATTTTGAAATCCACATACTTTTGTGCACTCAGATAAAAATAGGCTGGGCTGCTAAGGGGACAGACTGAACAACAAAAATATGGCATAGCTTTGCAGGCACCAACAGTTATAAAAACTCAGCCTTTGTCTTTGCTAGCATATCCTCCCTCAGGCCCTGACAATCTAGAAGCCCTATTTCTTTTCTCACCCATACAGCCGCTGATCAATACTGCACTGACATTATAGTGATTTAACTGAGACAGGCCATAAAGAATAAAAGCATCAATCAACAGCAGAAGGCTGTCAGAAGCAAACTGTAAGCCCCTCCTGCCCCAGCCCCTCACCTTCAAAAAGCAATAAACTTGTTCCTTGAGTTCTGCCTGCCAGACCTCTGCTAATAGGTATTTACAATCTGCGTAGCATGAGTCACAGGATAGATGTCAGTAGGGTTTAGATAGCATCCATAATCTGTTATGACATACACAGGTGGGGGAACTAGAGGTTTGGGGTGGGGGAAAGTACTACAGCACCCCTGGTTTAAAGTGTTTCCTATTATACACAGGGTTTACAATTTAGGTCAGTGGTTTTCGGCACCCCCACTGTAAAAATTGTTCTAGCAGCTTGATGGTATACAAACAACAATGCCTCTCTTGTGGAACTTAACCAAATAGCAGCCTCACCTTTGTCCTATAAGGAAAAAGCACACATTCAGTCAATGGCTTGTTGGAATATTCTCTAATTCTTAAGGGAACAGGCTAGTTATGTCTTGGATAGTATCTGATTAAGTCCCCGCAAATATAAGAGAAATTATAGCCACAGAGTGTTACTGCAGTTTAAATGAAATTTCAGCTGCTAGCAACCTAATTGTGCTTACGTGAGTCTCTGCTCGAAGTGCAAGTCACTGGGTGCTTGGGTGAGATAGGAAACTCACATTCCAGAGGACCCAGACAGCACAGAAATGACTGAAAAGTTCACGTATGAGGTCAGCTACAGTCTGACTTTTTTTAATCAGTCACCACACACTTCTGACCTGGGCTCCAAAGCTTCGGAGCACAATCTTGGACAAGACTCCAGACATCCAAAAATGTTCCAAGATATTTATTACATGAGCTGAGCTGTGTGTGATGAAAACAGGCTCTGTCTGCTGTACAATCATGTCAACGGACCCTCCTAACAGCTATCAACATAGCACTTAGATGATTTCTGCTGAAGCCAATTTTTACTTGTTAGTCATTCACCTCTAGAGATGTGCTAGTGTCTGTGTTGTTCTCCTTCCTAAATTAACACTTTAGAGTTAGTTGTAACACATTTTAAATGGCAAAATCTAGTAAGAATAGTATAGCCACCTTCTTGTGAATAAGTACAAGTTGAAACTCTAATCTGGAACGCTCTCATCTGTCAAACTCTGTAATCTGGCATGATTTTTGTTAGCTGGATGACCACTTATCATTCACGTGGCCAAGTTTCCCATGGTCTCAAAGTTTGTTTACAGCCACCAGTCCTGGCTCTCAGTGTTCTGTGCTGCTATTTAGCTGTAATTTACCCCTAAATGTCTTCTAAAAGCCCAGTAAGCAGTGGAAGTGTTGGTAATGTGCTGGAATATTATGACTTCCCATCATCCAGCAAATTCTCTTGTCTGGCACTGGTCAGGTCCCAGTACTGTATGAGCTTTCATAATTCTTTCATAATATTGAAAAGATTTTCCCCTTTCTAGACATGGTCACCAGCCAGACTAGTCCTTTGCAGACTATTATTTTATATAAGAATAATAAAATGTAAGGTTTAAATGAGAGAGGCCAGAATCTAAACCCTGGATACCAACCACCATCTTGATCTCTGGATAGGTTTCAATTACTGGATCCAAACTAGGCAAGCTTGGCCACATTGGGCTACACTGAAACACTTGATCTGAACATGTCTGAATTTTGGGAAAGGATCTGATTCCAGAGGTGAACTCTTTAGTTTGAGCCAATTCAAGGGAAGACCAAAAGTTGTCAAAACCGATGAGTGATTTTGGGTGCCTCATTGTTTAGGTGCCCAAGCAGAAACACCTGCGAAGGTCCTGATTTTCAGAAGATAATGCTCAGAACTTTTTCATTAACTTTGTAATTATTATTCAATGGATACATAAACATAACATAATATAACATTGTCAAAGAGGTCAGATGCTTATTTCTATGCCTCTTGATTGCTATGTCTAACAGGGTAAAGCCGCACTTTGAAGACTAACAAAATGATTTATTTGCTGATGAGCTTTCACCCACTTCATCAGATCAATCTCACTTCCAATACAGACTGACATTTATAAGTGCAGAGGAGTCTGAAAAATTGCAATAAAAATTGACAAATCAAGTACATAGGACTGAAGGAGGGGGCTGAGGGGAGGGGGATGTTAAGTCTCCTGCCTGAGATAATTATGAACATCAAAGAAAGGGAAGCAGTCCTTGTAGTGTGTGAGGTAATTGGTGTCTCTGTTCATACCACGTGTTAATGTGTCAACTTTGAATATGAATTCCAATTCACAAATTTCTCACTGTAATCTGTTTTTAAATTCTCTTTATTCTAGGACACAAATTCTCAGGTCTTTAACAGAATGGCCCACTCCACTGAAGTGTTCACTGACCAGCTTATGTAGACTGAGATTCCTGATGTCTTCTCTGTGTCAGGATACTACCTTTACAACAACTACAACGTACTAGATAATATTGTTAACTGTCCTAGAACAAAGAGAATTTAAAAACAGATTACAGTGAGAAATTTGCGAATTGGAATTGATATTCAAATTCAACACATTAACGCGAGGTATGAACAGAGACACCAATTACCTCAAGCATTACAAGGACTGCTTCCCTTCCTTTGATGCTCATCAATATCTCAGGCAGGATACTTAACCCTAACCCCTTCCTTCAGTCCTAGGTATTTGATTTGTCAGTTTTGACTGAAATTTTTTTTTTTGGTCCTCTGTACTGTAGCTAGAGATATCAGTCTGTGTTGGAAATGAAATTGATCTGAGGAAGTGGGTCTGTCCCATGAAAGCTCATCACCAAATACATCACTTTGTTAGTCTTTAAAGCACTACATTTCTGCTGTTTTGTTTTGTTGGAGTACAGACTAACATGGCTACCTCTCTGTTACAATAGGGTAAAGCGTTTGAAGAACTAACCTGCTGTGTGAAATTATCTAGGTTTGCTCCACAAACATCACCAACACTTGTTTCTAAATTATGCACTCAGGTATTAATTTAATGTCCACTGAATTCAATGGCAATCTTGACTTCAGTATGTGATAGAGAGTCCTTCAAATCATGGCAGAAAGTTTACATAGGTCTAAGCCTTCTGGAATCTAACATGTGGCTTAAATTAGGGTTCATGCTGTATGATTACCACTAGTAGCATTAGCAGGGTAAGATGAGAGTAAACTCCCCTTCTCAGCCAAAGTGGTTTGTCTAATGGTTTCAGAAACACAAGAAATGCCAAAAGGCTGATTTCTGTGCTGATTTGCACCTTACAAAAATCCCATTGATAGTGTTTTCATAGGTTTCAATGAGGACAGATTCTAGTCCTGGAGGTGATTCCAATCCTCAAATGAAACCAGTTTTGGAAGCTATTTAACATTGTCCAAAGTACTTTAAACTGAGAGTGATTTCTTGTCTAGAAAAGTCTATTACAGTATATTAACTCATCAGGATCATGAGTGTTTGTACTTGCTTCCAAACACAATAAAAGGAAGCACTATGTCAAGATAGCTGTGATAACTTTCCATGCTATTTACTGGGCTTTTTCCTGTTAATGGCTATGCTTCATATATAAATATGAAACATATGTTTTTGATTTTCTTATGGTAGTAAGAAGTCTTTTAAAAGAAACTGCTACCATAAGCAAATTACAAGTCTAGAGTATTTCTATTAAGAAATCTTTCTTTTCCTGATGTTTAGTGCTATTGGTGATGTGTTATGCAGTCCACAAACATGGAGTGAAAATTGTTCTTGTGACCACAGAAGCATTTTAGATTTTTCCAGGGAGGCCCATATCAAGGTCTTTAAAATATCTTTGATTTATATTTCCTTTCTTCTCTCTTATTATTTGTCGTATCGTGGAGGAGCTAGAGGTTTTTATTTTTTTTTCAAGAGAATGAAATTTAAATGGGAACAGATTAATTTTTGCAAGACTGAAGACCACTTCGCCTTATTTCATTCAAACATATGGAAGCTCACATGTAATGCACAAAGGGGCAGATCCTGAGCCCCTGTGGGAGACCCTGGCAGGGGATGTACTTGCAGCAATGCTGTATTCTAGCTACCTCCAACTAGCAGAAGAGTCTCTTAGGGACTGTTGCCATTACAAGTTAGAGCATTCCTCCACTTGCTCTAAGTTTTTCAGGAGCCCGGCTTATAAGAGAGAAAAGAGCCAAACCAGACTTAAATAGTCCTTGGGATTGGGACTTCCAAAATGGCGTAAACTCACGTTTGGTCTCTGCAGCTACCAAGCGGGTAGGGGAAGAATGCATGCTGAGTAACACATTCCAACAAGCAATCAGCTACTTCAGGACACAAACCTGACCAATGCCCTTTTAGTTATGAGATTGCAAAGAGGCATTAATTTTTTGCTTAAATGCATGAATACCACCTGGCTCCACCACATCAGAGCTGGAAGATCATTCCAGTCATTTGCCATCTATCTCTAAACAAACATGTTACTACCAAATGTGCGGTGAAGTATAGATGCCTAGTGCGGATGTGTGCTGGGATCAATATTTGGCATATATTCTTCAGCCCAGGCTTACAAACACTGGCCTGTGAACTTGAATCCCACAGACCTTCAGACTGCAGCAGTGGCACTGACAGCTGATGCAGGCCCTGGGGCAAGGTGGGAGAGGGGCCTGGCTTTGTGCCCCAGAAGGGGCAGGACCAAAAGCCAAAGGAATGGGGCCAAGGGCTTCACTTTTCCCTGTTGGTGGGCCTAGACTGCAATGTAGATGAGTGGTTTTCAACCAACTGATGTGCCGTGAGAACTCTCCAACTGTGTCATGACATTTTGTCAATTGCCCCTTGCTGTGGCTCTTAGCAGAGCCATTGTGAGGCGAAATGCTGACCCGGCAGGACACTGCTCACACCGGGAGGCAGCTGAAATGCTGCTTCCCAGCCCAAATGAGCTGGCAAAGAACCTGCCCCAGTCCCTGCTGTAGCAAGGAGAGGGAGGGTTGGTAAGAGCCTGTTGGAGATGGTACGCTGTTTAAATGCTGTGTCCTGGCTGCAACGGGCTGGCAGGGAGGGAGCTTGCTTTCAGTGGTTACTCATTTACTTAACATCCCTAACATGATACTGAGCAGATTTTTTAAAGGTGTCTGTGCTGTCTGTCTAAGACCACGTATTCTGTGGTGGATTTGAAACATTAACACATTTAATCCTTGCTTAGCTTTTTGTATACACTACTGTGTTGCAAGCCTCATTAGCGAGATTGTAACCATAGTAAATATAAGTAAATGTGATGCTTATGAGCAATCAATTCAGCTGAAAAAAGCGGGTGTGCTATGAATTCGTTTCTCTTTGAAGTGTGATGGGTTACTGGAAGGGTTGGGAACCAGTGAGTAGACAGACCCTTTGTGGGCAAATTGTGGAGCCTCTGTTCTGCTCTCATCCTATTATTCTTCCAGATGTTTGATAGTGTTGATCTGGCCATCTTTTTTGAAATTTTGTCCTCCCTCGGTTTCATCATTCCGTCTTCTCCTGGTTCTTCTCCTACTTTTCTGATTGTTCCTTCAGTTTCTTACCCTGTGAGCTCTCACACTCTTTCACAAAAGCAACGAGGGGTCCTGTGGCACCTTATAGACGAACAGAAATGTATGAGCACAAGCTTTCGTGGGCAAAGACCTGCTTCGTCAGATGCATCTGATGAAGTGGGTCTTTGCCCATGAAAGCTTGTGCTCATACATTTCTGTTAGTCTACAAGGTGCCACAGGACCCCTCGTTGCTTTTGCAGATCCAGAATAACACGGCTACCCCTCTGATACTCTTTTACAAGGTGCTGTTTTGAACCACTCCCCAACGTCCTATATTTAGCTGATCTTATCCACTCACATTATTTGAACGTCCAACTTTATCCTCCATTACTCACAGTTCTACCTCTTCACTCCTAAACTGGCTTCCTCCATCCACTCCAACACCTTGACTTGTCTCTCCAATATCTATTCATAGATGCCACGGGTTTCTCTTAAATGTGAATTCTCAATATTTCTTCCTAGGCTTGTTCTTCACCCTCCTTTTCCTGTAAGTGTGTACAGCACTACATTTTTCTCAGTCACTCCACATTATTTGTGTGCAAAACATTTCCCCCCTAAACTTGTTTGTGTGCATATCAACAGTGACAGCTCTTCGGATTTTTCTCCATTGAACTGTGAACCAATGATTGAAATTAAATTACTTCTTGAGGGTTTTGAGAGCTCTTGTTAATTTCACCACTAGAACTGTCATATTCCTTTATAGAAAAATCTTGTGAAATTTAATAGGAATGAAAGTAATAGTTTTTTTTTCAATAAAAATGAAATAGGTGCCTCCAGTAATTAGCTAAAAATATAGCATTTAATAAAGAATGTGTTCCTTTCTGTTGAATTTTGTATCTGGCCTCAGAAATTCTTTAGAAAATGTCATGAGTTGGTTTAGAAATTGAGTGAAAAGAATCGTCCTCTGTATGAAAGTGCACGGCATTCCTTCATAAGTACTCAGCTGTGTTTTGTTTGTTGAATTAAATAATTCTGACAGGCACCAGTGTGTTAGAATGTCAGATTTTTATTTTTCATTGTAGGTTCTATCTGCTTGTCACAGTTTCAATGGAAGCAAAAGAAAAAAATGCAACTTAAAAATATCAGTTGCCTGTTATTTTGGAGGAAAGCTATCCAGTATTAAAGACAAAAAGGTTGCATTGCTATCCAGTCTGGAATTCTTTGGCATGCCGGCAGAGTTGCCAGCTGGCAGTAATATAAAAAATATTAAAAGTACGTCTGCAAGATATTTACAGCTAGGGCAGGGGGATGGGGCAGGGGAACATCCTTTGGAGTTTTTCAATGGCATGCAGAGGTCGTCAAAATGTATGTCAAACCAAATTTGATGTGAAAAGCCCAAATAGCGAAAGATACGTAAAAGTACTGAGGAAGTTCTATTATCATGTGTTCCATCTGCTAAGTCTACTTCAGTTCCCCTGTGGAGCCTACAGAAGGGAACAGAGGCAGGGCAGCTGGAGACAGCTAGTTAATAACATGGACTAAGTAATCAATATGTCCTGATATTCAGTGATTTCAACCAGCCACAAAGAGTCCCCTATCCCTGTTATTACTGAGGGCTAAGTTTCGGCATTGACTTCAAAATTATGTCGGGTCCCCAACATTGTGAGATTAGCTGGAAAATTAAAAGATTCAAAAATAATCAATGCAAAAGCACTTTTCTTTTCTTTCTGGTGTCTGAGCCTTTGGTTACAAATTCTGCTGTTTCCCCACATCACCAGTGATGATAACTCACTTTTTAAAAAGCGGAAGCTGGATTCCTCACCTACCCTCTTGACCCCAAGAACTGGGGCTTTAATTGACGGCTATGGTTAGGGCTATTAGAAACACCAGCCCTTGTGAGCCTCACGATAAAATAATGCTGAATAGCACCTTACACCTTGTCTCCTCTGAGGCTGCGCTTGGAGAAAGTCATCTCCCTGTGTAATGACATCAGTGTTTTTAAGGCACAGTCATTATCATTCATCTTCCTGCCAAATGACAAAATACTTTTCCAGCTCCCCAGATGCACAGACCCCACACCACTGACATCACGGGGAACAGTGTAATACTGTTCTCATGTTCATCAGTATGAGTCGTTGTTTGTCCCCAGGCAACAGTGGGGTTGGAATTCAGTTGCAAGCTCTCTTGGCTATATGCCAGCTTGGGCCTCCATCCTACCTTGTGACAGAGGCCAAAATGAGCAAAGGCCAAATACTTTATTTTAGGCTCCACGACATCCAGACATTTGACAGCAGTTGCCTATATTAATGGGCCTAATGTTTTTAAATTGTAGATACTGGCAGGTCAAACATTTGACTTCCTCCCCATAGAAGTCTCCTTAGTCCTTTCATGGAACACTGCTGAGAATGTCAGGGCTGTAAAAACAAAACAAGGCAAAAGCTGTAAAGTGGATTAATATAATTAAAAAGCCAACAATTGTACAGTGCAGGGAAAAGCAGCACCCTGAGTGCAGAGAGGTGCAGAACTAGCTCATTTGCTATTGCTTGTGTTAAAGCATGGGTGTCCAACCTTTTGGCTTGCCTGGGCCACATTGAATGAAGAGGAATTGTCTTGGGCCACATATAAAATATATAATATAGTTAATGTATATAAATCACATAATAATGTTAAAAGTTTACGATCTTGTGGGGCCGCATTACTAGCTGTCCAGGGCCACATGCAGCCTGCGGGCCGCAGGTTGGACATGCCTGCGTTCAAGTATTACACACCAAGGGCGCTTTGCATTTATGAGGTGGTGTGTGGGCCGCCAAGCATAAGTGGATCAATGGAGGAACCATTTCCTGGGGCAGGAAATTTGAGGAGTTTGGAAATGGGCACTTGTCAATAGCTCAGGATCAGCTAATTGCAAAGGACTAGTAATGGATATGACACTTTGCAGCCTTGCAGATTGGTGCACCTGGCACTTTGCAGGCTTTCCCGGCTCTGGGGAGTTACTGTCTCACATAGATAAAGTAATGAAAAATGACTGAAGTCAGTGGAGATGTGGGAGACAGGAAGCAGAACAGACAAGAGAAGACAATGAGGAAGGAATGTTATTCTTGGAACAGCATCATGTTGCAAGGGAAGTCAGATCACACAGCAATATGTATTTTCTCTCGTGCATTTCTTATTTTTCCACATCTTATTTCTTTGGGTTTTCTGAGCTGTTCAATCTCATGCCTAGCTACTGCTAGCCAGAAGAAGAGGCTTTTGATGAAAGAGTTGAAGGCGCAGAGAAAGCAAGCAATGGTTCCCACTTCCCTCTTCTTGGCATGGACTGAGCCCTTCATTCCAGAGCTCACTTCTTCTTCTTTCCCATTATAAATGTCACCTGCCTCCATGTCTGACTGACTGTAGCTTTAGCTTAGTTATTGCTTGCTTTCTGTTTCTAGAGGTGCTGACATGCCCCAGAAATCTTTGAAGACTGCTCCCACTAAGAAGCACCTCTCTGCCCACTGTATATAGCGGTTGTTGTACTAACAGTGCTATAATTCTTGAAAGCTTAATGAGTCCATTACGGTTACCAAAAATTGCCACCTTTGACCTGAGTGGCGTGGTGTAAGGATCTAGACATGACATTTCCATTTCCTCCCAGGTAAATGCCATCTGGTCTCTGTGGAGATATTGTTGCTTCAAAGTCCAAAATCCATCTGGAAGAGATCTGATAGCTTGTTCTCTGGCAGGAGTCATTTCCTTTAGGTAAAATGCCTTTCTTCCATTTGGCAGAGGAAACAGTTTCCAAAACAACTTTCTGCATGGATGTGTTAACATGCAGAACTCTGACTGCTCACAGTCCCCACTGTGAGCCATAAAAATTGTGGGGGTGCAGATTGTGAAAAGAGGGGATGCATTGAAAGCACACGGTTATGTACACAGCATTGTAGATTGTAACTTCTTCTGGGCTCAGTTATCAAAGTTTGAACTCCTGCCCTTGCTGCAATGTTGTGATTCATAGCAGCAAACAATCACTTGTGTCAAACATAAAGAGACACATACCCCCAGCACATCCCATTTCTGATAGTGATTCATTTGCTTGTTTCTTTGCTTTGACGCTTTCCTAAGTGGCTAATTTCTTTGTTTCTGACACAGTAATTGAAGTTATTTTTATTGGATTTGTTTGATCAATCTTTTCTTTTACTGCTTTATAAACTTCAGGGACAGGAAGGGTAAATTCTGAGTTATGCAAGGTTTTAGTTATGTGAATCCCAGAAACTTGAATGTAGCTTCACAGAACAATTCCTGCTTTTTTAGATGTTTTTACAAAGTTCACCCACAGTGCTTCACCACCCTTTATTGAATACTGATTTAAGTGACCATGTAAGCATTTTCAAACGCCAGGTCCACTTCCAGAAATGTTAACCATAGTCCTTGATTACATTAAAGTGCTTCAGCAGCCCCTTCAATAGTGGTCTGTTAAAGGAATTACCACTGTCACATGGCCTTATTATTCTGTATCCAGGCCACTTTAGCCTGGGAACTCATCAGATGTCAAACAGAAGCGTCTATCTACAGAAGTTTCTGTCAGAAGAGATGTTCTGACAAACCTTCTGTTGACAGATCGTGTCTACACATAAAAGTGGATTGATCTTTTGATCTGGTCTGTTGGCAAAAGGGCTCCCCCCAGAGCATCTACATGGCTTTTTTTCAACAGTTTCTGTCAACAACATGTGTGTTTTGTGAAGATGCTCCACTAGTTTTGTCAACAAAACTCACTAGTGTAGATGTAGCCAGTGAGGCTGGCAACACACAGTTTACAACAGTTGCGTAGCTAGAATTGATGTATCTAGGATCGACTTACCTGGCTATCCTCACAGGGGGAGGTTGAAGGGAGAATCTCGCCCGTTGACCTCCCTTCCATACTGCAATAATGAGGAGTACCAGGGTTGACTGCCATGCCCTGATTGTTGGATTTTGCACATCCCCACTGGGTGCACAAAATTGAACCCTGGAAGGTTGATCCTGCCTGTCTTAACTTTTCCTGATTACTTTATTCAGACAGAACTTCACTTCATGCCCTGAGCTGTTTGCAGCAGCTTTGTGCTATTCTGTGAAATGGAGGTGGAGATCTGGCCCATTATTTGTAATTTTGTGATTCACTGTGAAATTTCCAGGAGGATCTATGAAAAACAAGTAATAATAATTCTGCTCTAAGGCATCTACGTTTCTTTTCTGGACTAGAACAACTTGGGTCCCTTTTCCCTTCAGGACTCAGGGTTGTGAGGATGTGTGTGTTGTTGCTTTGGAAGTGCAGCAGGAAGCCCACCAGGCAGGGGTGTAATTTCAGGTTTGCAGGGGAGGCAGTGGGGCTGACAGCCATGCCAGGCTCAGGGTAATGTGGGAGGAGGCCCAGCTCCATGCCGCTAGAAGGGGCAGGGCTGGCAAAGTGGCAGAGAGGCACAACACCACTCCAGCCCCTATGAACGGCTCTGTGCAGCACTACAAAGGGGCCAGGAAATCCCAGTTGCCCTTGAAGGGCTGGCCAGGGGGCAATTTCCCCTCTTGATCCTTGCTGTCATGTCATCTGTGCTTCCCCCCACATCCCCTCTCTTCCCTCCCCGAGAGGCAACACGCATTCTGGAACTTTCCCTCACCTGCATCACATGGCAGCTAGTCTGTGGGTGGGGATCATCCTTGGATAAGAAACTTCTTTTTAGCTGTTCTCATCTTATACTGACCCCCACAGCCCCTCCCTAACCTCTCCCCTGGAGGCGCCACACAGCCTGGAACTTTCCTGTGCCCAGCCACATCACGTGGCTTGACCCCAAATCAATAAAAGGATGTGCTGCGCAAGGTGCCAGGCAGCTTGCTTAAGGTGGGGGTCTTCTAGACAGCCAGGGGAAGTCTCCCCTTGGGGGCTTGGATATTGGGGGCTGCTCTTCAGGGGTCTTTTATCTTCCTGGGGGGAAGTGTCCCTAGGTGGAGGTGATTTTTGGGCAACAGAAGAAAACGCTTTGTCACAAGAGTGGCTATCCTATCAGGGCCAATTCTTGTATGGGCTGGCTATAGTCAGGGGTCTTTTGGCTGCCTGGGGGAAGTCTCCCTCAGTGGACACAATTTTCAGGCCTGGCTATGGTCACAGCAAATTTTTCTGTGGGCTTTATCCAAGGACCTTTGAAGGCAATGTAGTAGCTCTCCAGTTACCACAGTTCTCCAAGTAAGGCTTGCATCGACCAGCTGAGCCATAACTGATTTCAGGATACATTGCATTTTTTGTGTTGTGCTTTTGTCTACTGTGTAGACATGCATTTTCAGGTTTTCCAGTGGTTGCAAAGATGACAATTCTTGTTCTGAGGGTCTTCTTTGACAGGTCTAAATCTAGATCCAAGCCTGGGCCCACTGGTAATAGGGGCAGGTGGTGAATCCTGCCCCAGAGTATCGGACAGCATACTGGGCTCTGATGTAGCCCTGCTGGAGATCCTTCACCTTCCTCTACACTGTAGCAGGGGGTGGCCTTGTTCTACGAGGGTGGTGGCCATCCATCATAGGCTTAGGCATTCTGGCGCTTCACCTTGGGGTCCTGGATTAGATCCCCCTCACCCCGCAGGTCCAGGAGGGTCTGCACCTTTTGTCCAGTCAGGAGCGGCCCTCCTTCTAATGCCCCATGCTGGCTCTTGGGCCTTTGAGACAATATTATTGATCTGAGGATCTTCTTTGCCAGGAGGTCTAAATCCAGATCCAGGGATCCAAAGACCCAGTGCTGTTGCATCCCATTTGGAAAACCTGTCGGTTGGGAAACCCAAAATCCTTTTTCTAACCTTTCCTAACAGCTTTACTAACCCTCCCCTCTTCTCAATTATGAAAAAGCACATCTCTTATACAGGCAAGCCAGATCCCACCTGGAAAAAAGGGACATTTCTTTAACATGGCAGGTGAATGAGGGAAATAAAACATGGGAAGATGTTGTCAGATACCCACATCCACTTGTGGGACATTTTTTCCCATGATGCATCAATGAAAATACCCAGAATGCTACGGGACTCAGGGAATTGTGGGATAGGTTCCCACAATACACTGCTGCGACAGTTGATTTTGGCAACTTGTGTGTGGCAGCAATAAGTTGATTTTATGGGGAGCATGTGGGAAGGTGAGGATGCTTAAAATTGAATTGATAAAACCCAGGGTTAATAAAACGATTTTAATAAAATCGATTTTAGCTCAAAGTGTAGATGCAGCTGATTTGTTGTCTCTGCACAGTAACCAGTGGCAAAAGTGTTCTGGAAAAAAGTTCTTAGAATTAAAAAGTGTATTTGTTAGCCTGCAGAGGAATCAACATTTGTGTGTAACAGTCTGCACCCTACCTGGTAATCTGACTCAGCTCATTGGAAAGAGTCTCTGACAAGTGTGAAGTGGAACTAAATGGAAGAACAGCTGCCCCATTCTGGGGTACTGTCATTTCCTCCAAAATTGGAGAGTTGGAAAAAATAAGAAAGTTTTAAGTGTCATTTAAGCAACATTTTTGGTATGACAGCATGCTTGTTTCTTGACAGCAGAGACAGATCCCAGCGTGTGGTCATTCTTTGGCTCTGCTGCTCTCACACTGAAGCATTCTCAGATAAGAGAGCCAGAAATGCATAAGATATAAGGAGGTTGGTTTTTTGGCTTCAATGCCACCACTATGTGGATACCCAGTGCTACTTTTTATTTTTCACCAGGCAAAAGTGTGCAGTGCTTTCTGAGCTACCGCAATATTTGGGAGTCCTCTCACAGTTTACAGTCTTTATCGAAACTTATTATCATCTCACTCCATTGTCGCCATTTAACTGGATTATCCCCATGGCGATCTCCTGAGCCATATAGTTCTCCTTTGCCATCTTCCAAGTATTACTTTTGAAGGAGCTCTTCAAAATGAAAGTGAATGATGCAAATTTCTCTCCACTATCCTAGTCCTTCACTCTATCATGTTTTACTGCACCCCCACTTCCCTTTTCTCACGCTAACAAAAATACATCAAAAACTCACTCAGACTCCACAAAAGACAAGAAAGAAATGGGGAACAAATGAGAATGTACTAATTTGGCAGATCATTGTAGCTTAGCAAAAGAGTTGCAGCACTTCCCTCCTTGCGTTTTTGTTGACGCTCCCATCCCTTTTTTCTCTGAATTCTCTCTTGCGCTGCTTCTGATCATGTGGAGAAAAAGGTGTCAGAGCAAACATAACTTAGTCTTCTAGCTGGCCACTGTGAGATTTGCACTGACAAAAAACTGTCCCTAACTTTTACTTAAAAAAAAAAAATCCCTGACAAAATGGAAAGGGCGGAGGGTCCAGGGCCTTGCACCACTGCATTCAGTGTCCGAGATCTCTGGTGCACCACACCCTTGAGCAGTGGCTGGGAACTGGGAGGCATTCCTGACCACTGGTCTGGAAGCTGGGGGGATCTCCCCAAACCTGCAGTAACTGGGGAGTACAGGGGTCCTGGTGATAGCAGTAGGGGAGCTGCAGGGACTCCCCTCCACCCTGCAGGGAGTCCCCACCACCCTGCAGGGCTGGGGGAGGAGGAAGAAATCTCCTGTGACCTTGCAGGGCTGAGAGCTGCAGAGCTCCCCCACACCATGATGGCAGTGCTGGGATTGCTGCAGGAAGGTCCTTCTGCTACCAGGGGTGGCTGTGTTACTGTGGGGCCCCAATGTCATGGTCGTCTCTGGAAGTCATGTGTTCTATGACTTCTGCATCCTCTGTGATGTACTCATTGCCTTAATAATTGACTCATGGTCTTGTTCATTTCATGCCACCCCATCACTGTTCTTGAGTGGGAGGTATCTTACAAAATAGGCCACGTAAATATGAAGTCTGTATTCAGTGACAACTTAAAACTTCAGTGGGAGGTTTGTCTGAATCAGATGTCAAGACTCCATAATTTAGCCCATGAGCTCTTTAAATTGGCCTTATTTCTAATTAGTGCATAGACGTATATTAGAGTTGCCTGATGAGACACTCCCCAGTACAATGAGGAAGTAGCTGCTGGAACAATAACATTTTTGTTGTGTATTAGTCAGTGAAGGAATGTTATGCCATCAAGGCTGATTACAAAATTCCACACCTACCCACTCTGGCTTATTCTCAACCTTCTTATGAATGAATGTAGCTCTGCAGCTAATTGTTTATTTTTCAGATTCCTCATGTAAATGTCTTTTTGTTGATTCTCTGTGTGGGTGGAGACATGGGCATATTCAATTTTGTCTTGGCTCACAGCATGTCTCAACACGATACTCTGCACTTACTAAACGGCTTTCTGACTATCAGAGCTAGGAGCAAACTTTTGGGGTCCAGTGTGCTCCAGATAAATAATGCTGATAGTTATGTTTCAGGTGTGGAGGGGGATGATTCTGGTAGGTCAAATCTGAGGGCTGCTTAGTCTGAAGCCACAATGGAAACATCTGAAAAGATTTTGGGTGAGGCTTTTAAAAACTCTAAGCGTTTCGAAGAGTTCACTTTTCACAGCTCCACCAAAGTATCATGTTTCCTGTCTGCCCTCCCTCTAGTGACATTTGTCTGAGCAGACATTCTTTAGGCTTTCATGTGTCTTACCAGACTAATCACTTAAGACATCATTCTGTTTCTGATATCGTCTTTAGGGTATGTTTACACTGAAAAAAAAAGACCCACAGCAGCAAATCTTAGAGACCAGGTCAATTGATTCTGCCTCATGCTCTGTGCTAAATATAGCAGAGTGGCTGCCTGGGCTTTGGCTGGAGTCCTGACCTGGGAACCTGGTGGGGGGAGTGGGTTTCACAGCACAGGTTCCAGCTGAAGCTGCAACATCTGCACTGTGCTTTTTAGTTCCAAAGCATGACCCAGAGTCTGCTGACCCAGGTTTGGAGATTCTGCTGCTGGTCTCTTTTTGCAATGTAGACATACCCTTAGGGCTGTCCTTTGGGGGGAGGGGGTGAGTGTGGGCCTGGGACAAACACACCCCTCACTCCAAGCCCTGGCACCAACCCTGTTCTGCTTGCCTCCTGCCCCTACTCCATCTCTCCCCTCAAGGTCCCTCCCAGGAGGAATGCTGGGAGCTAGAAGAGTGGAACAGGTTGGGGCTGGGAAGCTCTGCTTTTCGCTGCTGATGGAGAGTGCTGGGGGGAGGAGGGGGAGGCTGACCCCGGCTGCTGGCTCCAGCCCCACCCCCTCCACTAATCCCCTGAGCCACACTTCGTCCCATGCTTCTGCATGTCCCTGAAATGTGGGGACCACCTGAGCACAGGGCTTGGGATCGTTGCCCTGAACTGTCCTTTGGGTGGAATGGTTCTGCATAGTTATCAAGTTCAAGTAAATAACAGATAATAGATGAGCTAAATAAAAAATATGTGGGCCAAGTTACTTTACTGAAGTCACTGAGCCTTTCTTCCACCTTTTATAGTTGTTTGTTCATATGCAAAGGGGTATAAGTTGCTCTATATGGTGTTTTGCACTTTTCATGTGTATAAATGGCTACACAAACTGAGTCATTGCCGAATCGTGGTTTTTTTTGCTTTGTTTTTTATTCTTTTTGGTACCAAGGTGCAGAATTCTGCTTTCATTCACTCACAATCAATGGGGTTGCGCATATGTCTAAATGAAACCAAGATTTGGGCAAATGTTTTGAAATTTTATTAGAAACTGAAAAAAGTTTCTATGAAAAAAATAGCTAGTCAAATATCTGATAATGTAAGTATAATTTTCCTTTGGTAGAGAGTTAATTGGCTGATGATCATAGCTATAGGTGAAAGATCACATCCATCTACAAGTGTTGGTAGTGGATAGTATTAGGAATGCAAAGAACAGAATATAACAGTTTTAGCTATGAAACCTCCATCAGGCTCCCTCCAATCAGATTTTACATTGATTTGACAATTATCCATTTCTACCTCACCGGAAGTATTAGCAAGTCTAAACACTGAGGTAATGCTGAAATCATAACTGGCACATGCCTTTATGTAGATTAGTTATGCTTCAATGGAGGCTAAGCCAAATGAATTTTGCAGCAGCTTTGTGTTATTCTAGACATACGACTGCCATCTAGTGGAGTTAGTTTTGTATTCAAACCCAATAAAAGCTGCTCCATCTGTTTAAAAAATGTTTGCACTGTGTGACCTTTTTTGTCTTTGTTGTAGCCTGTTATCCTTTATCCTCATCCACTGCAAAGCTGCCTGCCCAGATCAAATACATCTAGTGATATATATACCAGAAAGACAAACTGGGACATTTTCCAAGCAATGTCTAAAGGGCCTGTTCCTGTTCCAGTGGTGTGGGGAAGTACAGTTTGCAACTCTTTTCCATCAGGCAGCTGTGCCTGAAGGAGGATGCACCTCCAGGGAAAATATTGTTGCTCTCCTCTGATAGGGGAGGGCAGATTTAAATTTAAACTAAGACTCCAAAGGACCTGTGCTGAGCACTGCAGCTCAGAGGCTGTGTGGGGTCAGCATGTTGCCTGGGGGCAATTCACATTCAGGTATTGATTGGGCTGATTGTGTTCTGTCAGCTGTATTGTTGTTTATCACTAACTACAGTTCCTGTGCAGAGAGGGCCGTGTTCCTCCGGTGTATGCAGTGGGCTTCAGGGTAGCCTGGATGCTAAGAAGGGCTTAGTGCAGATTTCCCCTATCAGTATGTTCACTGAATTTCCTGGGCATTATGCCGCCATCTGGTCTTTCCTCTGGATGCTGGGAGTAGACTGAGAATTGTTGGAATGGAAAGCGATCACTTTAAGAGCTGGGAGTTTTTCAGGTCCTGCTTAGAGAAGAGAGCTCTGTAGCAAAGCATGCAAGTAAAGCCAGTTTGGGAAGAGACCCGTGTTAAAGCAAAGTGTAGAGAATTATGCTTCTTAGGTAGTAGCCTGTTTCCCTGTCTTTGTGGTTGGGACCTTGTGTGTTTATTGCTCTGACTTCTAAGACATACAGTTGTGTTATGTGTAATGTTGTCACCCCCACTGCAGTAGTGCCACATTTAGCCTCTAGGATGTCTTATCCAGGCCATGACAACTGTAGTGGTGACCAGGGTCCTTCAAGGCTATTTCACAGCATCTTCAGAGTCAGGGTGGGGACAGAACAGAGTGGAAACCACTGCTGAGACAATAGGGAAACTTCTTCATGGCATGATCTGGACAAGGAGTTTACTGGGCAAAACATGAACCAGGACTGTTCACCCCCTCAGTCCTATGCATATAGGCTGTGAACATAACATGCTCACTTGGAGGAAGATCCAACATGGCTCAGGATGCTCTGAGAAGAACACATGTGATGCGAGAGAACAGTAACCTCAACAACAACAGAAAAGCTAAAAAGATCTGGATTTGCTGGGGCCTATTTTAAACGTGCACTTTAAGGACCTAATTATGAACCGCTGACGTCTCATAGATTTCAAAGATTCTAAAGCCAGAAGGGACCACTGTGATCATCTAGTCTGACTTCCTGTTTAACATAGTCCTAGAACTTTCTCAAAATAATTCTAGACCATCTAGTGTTGTGTACAGACGGTCAGTGATGAAAAATCCACCACAGAGCTGGATAAATTGTTCCAATAGTTAAATGCTTTCACCTTTAAAAATTGTGCTTTATGTCCAGTCTGAATTTGGATCACGTCACAGCTTTCTCTGCTAGATCGAAGAGCTCATTAGGAAATATTTGTTCCCCATGTGGGTAAGTATAGATTTAATCAAGTCACCCTTTAACCTTCTCTTTGTTAAGTTAAATAGTTCAGGTGATTGAGTCTGCCACTATCAGGCATGTTTTCCAGTCCTTTAATTAATCCCTTGGCTCTTCTCTGAACCCTTTCCAGTTTATCAACATTCTTCTTGAATTGCGGGCACCAGAACTGGATGCAGTGTTCCACCAGCAGTATCTCCAGTGCACCTCAGGCCGCTATAAATGAAACTGAGCAGGAAGTATCCAATGGTTCCGTTTAGTTAGAGTAGAACTGGAGAATTAGAGTAGAACTTACAGAAGAGGCACTGACACTGGAGTCACATGCATCAAGCTGAGAATGACTATCTGAAAAGGATTAAAAGCAGAGAACTGCAAAAAGAAATCTCCGAGGACAATGGTTATACAGGAAGTGACTCCTACCCAATCAGAATAAATCCTGTAAAGCTAGGATGAAATCAGTGGGAAAACCTATGGTCATTGAAAGTTGCAGAGAGGCATGTAGCTCCTTTTAAAACATTTAATTGCCTGAACACACAATATTTACCCTGCCACCATGCCACATAAGCAGAAACTGTTGGGCACCTTGAAAACGCCGTGTGTTTTCTGTGTACGAGTCCAATTTTTACAACCAGTTGTAGCACAGCAGCATAAGCCCCACTGAGTGTCATTACCTCCTCAGTTAACACAGACAGCATGAGAAGATAACAGCACATAAAAGTTAGACATGAGGTTGTTTTTAACAGCTACTTTTCTTTGGTATAAACAACAAGAAATCCTGTGGCACCTTATAGACTAACATATTTTGGAGCATAAGCTTTCGTGGGCAAAGACCCGCTTCGTCAGACCCATGAAAGTGAATGCTCCAAAAAATCTGTTAGTTTATAAGGTGCCACAGGACTTATTGTTTTTGCGAATACAGACTAACAGGGCTACCTCTCTCACACTTTTCTTTGGTATGTGAGACTTTTAAATCTGCATAACTGCCTGTATAAAACACCATGGCTGCGTGTACACTACCTCCCTACTTCGAAGGGAGGATGGTAAGTAGGGTGTCAGGAGATTGGTCATGAAGTGCTGCGCTGCATATGCTAATGCTTAGGCTAATTCTCCCCTGTGGCAACTCTGAAGTGTTAAACTTCGAAGTGCTGGCCCACGTGTCATGCCTGGGCAACTTTACTCCTCAAAATAAAGGAGACACCCAGGGCAATGGGAGAATGGCCAGGAGAGGGGCAGTCGGGTGTTTCCTGTCTTTGGTTAAAACAGGGGTTTTAAAACCAGCCCTGGGGGCTGGACCCAGCCTGCCAAGCATTTCTGATGAGCACAGCGTGCATACTTACAGCTGGCAGTATGCGCTTTTAGCTGCTCCTCCCCCCAACCATGTTGTGTCTGCAGCTGAGCTGCTCCTAGGATTCTCCTGCTAGCTCTGCAGTGCGGGAGGGGGTTCCGGGAGACTGTAGTGCTGAAGTAGGGGTGTTCCCCTGCTCTGTGCTCCATCTCTGCAGAGCTGGGATCGGGCAGAGGGAGACATAGTGGAGCTGCTCCAGTCTGAAGACTAGATGGTGCAGAGCAGGGAAGGCGGGGGACGCAACAGAGCAGGACAGAAACTTACCCTGCAGCAGCCAGCACACACACAGTCTGTGTCACTGTCACCCCCCCACCACTCTGTTACATACATACATGGTCACTGTCACATATACACTGCAGCACACACTCAGTCTGTGTCACAAAGTCTGTCTGTCTCGCACAAAGCATTTCTCTTTCATACTGCCGCACTCTTTTTATGTCTCTCTGTAGACCCAAGCCCCTTCTGCTGAGGTCCAGCCCCTACCGAAGGGCCCAGAGCTGGCCTGCAACCAGTACCAAAATTCGTGGAGGGGCCCCTCTGCGAAAATTATCGCCCACCCCTGGTCCAATGCAACTCGTTTTCTCCCTAGAATGTCATGAGTGATTCTTCAACTTCTGCAACAATAAACTGTGACACCTTTGCATAAGTTCTGCATGTTACCTCCCTTCCTAAGAAACCAGCCCTTGATTAGGATATGTAACTTCATCAAAGCAATAGCTCACCATCATTGTTGCTTCGCTGATATTTCTCTAGCTCCCGCTCTTGTCAGAGGAGACACTTCATTAAATCCTTGAGAAGGCCAAGGGCTTTGGGGCAAACAGATTAAAAAAAAAATCTGTCGGGGTGGTGCTTGGTCCTGCCAAGAGGGCAGGGGAATGGACTTGATGACCTCCCAAGGTCTCTTCCAGTTCTATGAGGTGTATATGTGTGACGTGTAATCAGGTCTCGTTGCTGGGGTGCTTTGCACAGGCAGCCCTCTGACAGGAGCAGAACTCTTTACCATTTCTGCACCAATGTTAAAACTCACTTTTTGGAACGGCTGTGTCCCTTTGCAGGTTGTCTAGTCTCAGAATCACAGAATCACAGAATCATAGGGCTGGAAGGGACCCCAGGAGGTCATCTAGTCCAGCCCCCTGCTTCAAGCAGGATCAACCCCTACTAAGTCATCCCAGCCAGGGCCTTGTCCAGCCGGGACTTAAAAACCTCAAGGGATGGAGAATCCACCACCTCTCTAGGCAACGCATTCCAATGCTTCACCACCCGCCTGGTGAAGACGTTTTTCCTAATATCTAACCTACACCTTTCCCTCTTCAACTTCTGACCATTACTCCTTGTTCTGCCATCTGACACCACTGAGAACAATTTCTCACCCTCCTCTTTAGAGCTCCCCTTCAGGAAGTTGAAGGCTGCTATGAAATCACCTCTAAGTCGTCTCTTCTGTAAACTAAACAAGCCCAAACCCCTCAGCCTATCCTCATACGTCTTGTGCTCCAGCCCCTTAATCATTTTTGTTGCCCTTCGCTGAACCTGCTCCAGCAAATCCACATTCTTTTTATACTGGGGGGCCCAAAACTGGACACAATATTCGAGATTTGGCCTCACCAGTGCTGAATAAAGAGGAATAACTACTTCCCTAGATCTGCTCGAAATGCTCCTCCTAATGCACCCCAGTATGCTGTTAGCCTTCTTGGCTACAAGGGCATACTGTTTACTTATATCCAGCCTTTCATCCACCATAACACCTCGGTACCTTTCCATCGTACTGCTGCTGAGCCAGTCGGTCCCCAGCCTGTAACAATGTTTGGGATTCTTCCGCCCCAGGTGCAGGACTCTACACTTCTCCTTATTGAACTGCATCAGATTTCTTTTGGTCCAGTCCTCCAATTTATCCAGGTCCCTCTGGATTCTCTCTCTACCCTCCAACGTATCTACCTCTCCCCCTAGTTTTGTGTCATCTGCATCTCATCTCTGTGTGGCTTTGAGCAAGGCTCTTTATGATATTTTCTGATATATGAACATTGTCTACAGGGACTTGTAAGGTGAAAGAGCTTTGGCCCATTTTGGGGGTTTTGTTTACTCTAAAAAATGTGATGTTGATAAGTTACCAGCAACCACTGAATGGATGCTGAATATGGCTATATTGCACAGGGGACTGGAGCAAATAAAGTTTGTCATGGCTTCAGAAAGCAGGATGGATCACTGGATACAAAGTACATAAAAGTGAGATCAAAACAAGGCCCCTAAGGTAGTAGCAGTAGTATGGTGAAGTCCTTACAAAATGCTAGGTTCTATTGTCAAAACCAAACCCAACTTGCATTTGTAAGGTTCTCAGATCCTGCTCCATGTTGTCTAAATCATGGACAGGAATGTTCTGAGGGCGAGAAGCCTGACAAAATGTGATAATTATGGTGCCGGACCTAGGAAGTATGGAATGTATCTCCCTAATCTTTGTGCTTAAGTCCACTGCAGCCTTGACCAACACCCTACCATTAGCCTTTCTGCAGTGAAACATGGAAACATACGCGAGGGTAAAGTTGGTCACTGTGAGCAGCTTTCCCTCTAATTTTTTCCGTCCATGACATGTGCAGATGTGCAAAAGCAGTAGAAACACATGTTGCCCATTCTGGGCAGCAGTGGGTGCTCTGCCCATCAGCAGGGTGACACCTGAATCTCTCCTGGGCAGCCACCCATGCACTCAGCTTGCAGGGATCACTGGCTAGAAGGGAGCCACATGTTGTCGCTTCTGTAGGCTGAGTTCATTGTCACACTAAGGTCTCCTTGCAACTCCCTCTCTTAACCTTTCACCCCCCTTGGTTACCTGCCAGCCCCCTGCTCCCTCCATGTTGGAAGCTTGGTGTGTCCTGGCAAAAGGAGATCCCTCTCAGACTGTCACCTGATGTGCTGAATGAACTTGGAGCTGATCTGCCTGACCCCTGAGGTGCCCCATCACCCTGTCCTGCTGAGCCAGACCCTCCAGTCTCCTTCAGTATTGGCACAGATTTGGGGCCACAGCAGAGTAATACAGGCACTGACATCAGATCAGCTCAGTCAAAGAGACTTTCCACAGCACTCAGCTGCACTGACCCAATGGGACCAGAATCCCACTCGTTTCCAGGGCAGCATAATGGTTCTTCATCAATATGCCTGGGCTGAGGAGTAGGCGTAAAGCACTGCTGTAACAAGCAGTCAGTGTCCCCCCCATAGCTGTATCAGCCTCTGCCAGTGGCATGACAATAGGCCATTGGAGCTGGATGGCTTCCTCAGCCTTGGAAATCTTTGTGTGAATACTCTTGATGAACTGCTTACAGCAAGGACATCTCCAGAGGTTTGTGGGGTCTGGGGCTGTAGTGACAAATGTGCCATTTCTGGGACTGCTGAGCTAGTCCACAGTAGCCCAGTGTGGTTGTCCTGATTTGTTGTACCTTGGGGATAGCTCTGCCTCATATGCTCAGGTGCTCCTCAGCCTAGCCATCTCCTCCTGTAGCTTAACCACTTGCTTCCTGAAAGATTCCACCAGCAGACACCTTTCACACTGGATGGTCTCCCTTGCCTGGCTGGCTGAGAGTGGCAAATGCTGGTGCAGGTGGAGGAGACAGGAGCAACATGGGCACAGGCCATGCAGTCCTTCCTAAGTGCAGCGATTTATATTACAAACCCCTCTTTGAGTCTTGCCTGCACGTGGGTCTGTGTTTGATTTCTTTATGATTCCTTGAGGTATGTTTACATGGCAGTGAGTGTGTTGGCAGACTTGGGCTTAGGCTACTTCCCTAAAGATGGCTTTATAGATGTTGCAGCTGGGGTTTTGATGCCCGAGCCCACCCCAGGCATCAGAAACAGACCTCTGTCCCAGCCTTCAACATGTACGCAGCTGTAGTAAGAGGGGGGCCTGAGCCATAAATCTATATATCACAGGCCTGCTAAGAGGTCTAAGGCACAATGGTGAGGACTTTGCTAACACTAAGCCGTGAGCAAGAGGAAGGCTTTGCTAACAGAATCTGGTATGAACAGGGTTAATGGTACAAAACACTAAAAGATACTAGGCACAGACTGAATTAGTCTATAAGGTGCCACAGGACTTCTTGTTGTTCTCGAAGATACAGACTAACCTGGCTACCTTTCTGATACTAGGCACAGACTGGGAGCGCAGTCTAGAAGGGTAACAGAACAACTCACAAAGAAACATCTTGGTACCAACACATTCCCCACAGATAATAGACGTACCACCCCAGGTTCAGGACAGGAGCTAAACTGACAGCATGAGAGATAAGTACACTGAAGTAAGTACCAGAACACCCCAACACCAGAATACTCCCTGTAGGTAATGAGAACAATAGTGATCCATGTGGACAATAGGGTCAGGATGACGAAGTTTTGATTAAGCCACCATGTTGGGTAACTAGGTAACATCAGAGGGTGGCAACCGGATACCTCAGAAGTGAAGTGTAACTTGTTTGTACCTGTGTGTAAGAATGTACCCCAAAGAGCTGTCTTTGCCCAACCCAGGGGGCGGTGATGGATTCCATGTCGCTGACTGAGTTGAGTCCATTGTTAGGGAGCACATACGCATAGTGATTGGGTAGAGTCTGCTGACAACTATCACTGTACTTTGTTTAACACTAATGCTGGCTTGGGTGCCTTTGATCCTTATCTGATTCTGTGATCTTTAGGGGCTCTCTTGAAGTCTACCACATCAGCCATCTGTGCATGGCTCAGCAGTTATCACTGATGGAGCAGGACATCTGTCAGGACACCACGTTGGTGACTTCTGACTACTACAACTACTTGCCTTTGGCAGGGTAGCCCAAGTCTGTAGACCCAGGCTCTGAGACACTGCTGCCTGCAGAGCAGATGGAACCCTTATGTCTCCTTTCAGCAGCACTTTGTGTTTTCTGTTGTGACAAATAATCCCATGTCACAGAATTCTATGGCTCGTGATCCCTATGCTAATGTTCCTGGTAATTAAAAGAAACTCAAGCAAGGTTACCTGGCAGACAAACATCTTTTCAGTAGCTGCTCTCTCTCAGAGGATATTTCAGACTGATAAGCATGAATCAATAAAGAAAACACAAAGGCTATGTCTACACTAGCACACTACATCAAAGTAGCCTATTTCGACGTAAGAACATCAACATAGGCTACTTCGACGCGTATCGTCTACACGTCCTCCAGGGCTGGTGCCGTTGACATTCCACATCGAAGTAGCGACAGAGAATGTTGAAAGGAGCCACCCTGGAAGGAAATGAGGAGCGTCCACACACACACAAGCGCTCCCTGTTGAAATAAGGGGCCAGCAAAGCCCCAAGCCATTCCCTTAAAGGGCCCCTCCCAGACACACTCGGCCTGCACAGCACAAGCTCCACAGAGCCAACAACCAGTTGCAGACCCTGTGCACGCAGCATGGACCCCCAGCTGCAGCAGCAGCAGCCAGAAGCCCTGAGCTAAGGGCTGCTGCATACGGTGACCATAGAGCCCCACAGGGGCTAGACAGAGTGTCTCTCAACCCCTCAGCTGATGGCCGCCATGGAGGACCCTGCTATTTCGAAGAAGCAGGATGCGGATCATCTACACACGCCCTACTTCGCTGTTGAACGTCGAAGTAGGGCGCTATTCCCATTTTCGGATGGGAATAGCGATTTCGATGTCTCACCGCCTAATGTCGATTTCAACTATTTCGAAGTAGCTGGCTAGTGCAGATGCACCCAAAGATCTGTAAGGCTTCTTGTGGAACAGACAGATAAAAAGCAAGGGAGTGAGAAGACAGAGCGCGGGAAATTGTGACAAGAGCAGTTGCAGGTGGAAGTGGCTTGCTGATATTTTACATTCAAATTTTTAGCAGCTTTAACAAAACTTACATTTTTCTTAGGCAGCTGAACTGAATGTACTTTATGTTGGTCTATTTGAAGGAAACCTTGAAAACCTAATTAGTGCTGCTTAGACACAATATATCCCAAGGTACTTTTTCACTTTGCTCTTGTTTTCTAACTAACAATGGACTCAACTCATTTTTTAACTGGTTTACATTAACCAGTCAGAGCTGTTTAGTGCATACACTGATTTCAGAAAAAGGAAATACTAATTTATTTTGTGTGATTTTTGTAAAAAGACATATTTATGAGGTTTCACTGTGTTTATGTTAAATATGTTTCCAAAGATTTTAGGTAAATCAAAGGATTCTATATCTTAAGTAGATACTGATTTTGGTGGAGGGTTCTCTTCCAACCAGCTCATCAAACAGAAGTAAAAGGAAAACTCCTTTGTCCAGCTATCTGGAAGAAAAGGGGTAGAGCTGGATAGAAAGGACAGGAAGACTTTGGAAGCAAGCTTTGGATTATAGTTATTAACATTCAAATGTATATTTTATATAAGGATGGTCTTTTGAAGAATTTATTTAAAAGCTATGCGTGATGATCCAAGCATTTAAGGCTAAAACTGAATGCTCAGATTATGTATTTAAATATCTATGCGAGAATTTTTTAGAGATGTGATTTTATAAGATTCAGACACAAACTAATGAAATATTTAAAGCAAATTTTAAGCAAAGGTCCTATAGACATAATAATGCACAACTGGTTTTGTCAGTAAATTCAGGGTTGGCATGTGCCTGCTAAATAGTTTTAATTACTACTTGATGTCTCTCTCACAGGTTCAATGTTATGCTTATAGGTCTGGCAAGCTTCGAGGCTTTTCACCTGAAGTTCACAAACAGGTCTATCCCATGAAACCTCATCACCTAATAAATTATTTTGTTAGTCTTTAAAGTGCTACTGGACTGCTTTTTTGTTTTGCTAGTATATAGACTAACACGGATATCTCTCTGTTACACTTGGGGGAGGGAAGAGTTACCTGTCTGCCAGCTGCCACAGCTTGTTTGAAGGAGCCTTCAGGAATTGTCAGAATAGGGATGGGAAGAGGGGAGAGGCTGAGGCACTAAAACCCAGGGGAGGCTTCCCCTTACCTCTTATACCAACCACTTATGGTGCTAGTGCATAACAGACCCTACTTTTCAAGATGGCAGCATTGTAGTGGTGCTTGCAAACCCTGTGGGATTCTTGAAGGCAAAATCTAGAATTATTACACTTACAGCCATCAAAAATTTGAGAAGCAGTTTCAGGTTACATGATATGGGTAGAAAAATCAAATGCGTTAACTAGTAGCATTAATCAATGGGCTAAAAATGAAAAGCTGTATATAACATGGAAAGGGGAAGTTAGGACAAAAAGTTTTCAGTGATATCCATTATCCTACCATGCCCTTATCATCATCATTATGCTCCCATTACAGCTCTGGTGTTTAGGGCATCACTGAAGCTTTTCCACACTTGTCTGTTTCTGGCAAGTATTTAAGTGGTTCCCCAGCTGTGACTCTGTTTTTTTGGCTCAGCTTCCACAACTCATCACTATGTTGTGGTTGGTCAGCCTTGTTTTCACTTGCCTTCAGGTGTCCATCTGCTTGCTAGTCTGGTGATGGATTGCTAACCCTGCCTGGAAGTGACGGTGATAACATCCTCTGAGTTGCAGGGTGTGAATAAATATTGGTTTGAGGTTGTTCTGGGCCAAAAGATACAGAGGATTTTTTGGAAGCAGGTTGTATGGACAGGTTGGATAGATCATACTTTCTTGTTTCCCGCATTCTGCACTATAAGGTAATGTTGAAAGTACTTAGCTCTGATAAATCTTGAGTCTGGTTTTGATGTTGTTTTTCAGTGATTTCCGGATTGCATTTAAGGCTCCTGAAGGATTTTGTTGCCAATGTCCTGACTTGTTTCACCCTCCTGTGTAATGGTGCTCCCCAAGTATGTGAGTTTTTCTACATTGGTGAGAACATGATCCACTATCTATGTTGGTGATGGTGAAGCAATATAAAAAAGTCATGGTGTCTCTCTTACTGTGGTTGATTTCCAGTACAAATTTGCTGGCTGAATGTGTTGAGTTGTTTTATCTTGTGTATGGTGTTTAGGTATGTGATAGGTGAGCAAGGTCATCTGCGAAGTCCAGGTCTTCAAGTGACAACAAGGGCGTCTAATGTCTCTTGAGCCGCGTCTACACGTGCCGGCTACTTCGAAGTAGCTGCTCCAACTTCGAAATAGCGCCCGCCACGACTACACGTGGCGAGTGCTATTTCAAAGTTGACATCAACATAAGGCGGCGGCCGGCCTGCATGTCTCACAGCAGCCCAGAGACACCCCCCCCGGCTGCGATGGTCGCCTGCCAGCCCCCCAAGCAACCCCAGGGCACCCCCCCGCCCCAAGGGGAGCCAGGGCTCCCAGGCTGGCAGCCAGCCCGGGAAGCGGCAGAGGGGCCCCTTCTGGACGGAGGCCGAGCTTCAGGACCTGCTGGGGCTCTGGAGCAAGGAGGAGGTGCTCCAGGTAATGGGCAGCAAAAGGCGGAACGCGGATGCGTTTGCTCGGCTAGCCGAGGGCCTGGCTGCCCGGGGTCACCCTGCCCACACTCCTGACCACGTCAGGAGTAAGGTTAAGGAGATGTGGCAGGGTTACGCCCGGGCCCAGGATGCGGCCAGCCGATCTGGGGCCGCCCCCGTCACTTGCCCCTTTTACAGGGAGCTCAGGGAAATCCTGGGCCCCTGGCACATCTCCTCCCCTCCAGCCACTCTTGACACCTCAGCTGAGGAGTCCCAGCAGGCCCCGGAGGCGGAGTCTGCCCTTGAGGCAAGCCCCGCACCCCAGGGGCCCCCACAGGAGCCCACCCCGGGACACCGGAGGAGGAGGAGGAGGGGGGATCCTCCTACAGCGATGGGGGGCTCTGGGTCGCCATCCCATCCCGGAGCTCCAGCAGGGCATCCACCCACCGGGTGTCCCCCGACCATGGGAGCGGACCATCAGGTATGTACCCCCCCCCCGGTGCACACCCCCGGGGTTGAGGGGCGGGGGTAACAGATATGACCAGGGCCCTCCACATGCCCAGATGACCATGGCCCCAAGGACAGCAGTGGCATATCCCTCAGAAGACTGCATCAGCCCCTGCCCCCCCAGCACGACAGTGCCATGCCCCATCCCTGGGGATGGGGGGAGCGGAACCTAGGGTCCCCCGGGGGAGGGGGTGGGACACCCATCAGCAGCAGCAGCATGTCCCAGGGACGGGGATGGGGAACCAGCAGCAGAGGGGTGGGGGGACAAGGGCCACAGCTCGGGGCCCACACTAACGGCTGTCTCAACTCTTCTTCCTCCCCGTGTTCCGCAGTTGCACCATCGGAGGGACCAGAGAGCGCTGGCGAGGTGTCAGTGGTCCTGGAGAGCCCACCAGGACCATCACTCCAGGCCAGCCCCTCAGCGGAGCACCGACCAGCCCCAGGGTGGGGATGACGGCAGACCCAGCACCATCCGAGGACGGCGACGGATCCCCAGCTGCTGGTGATCCTCCGGTGGCAGCTGGAGGTCTCAGAGCAGCGCCTGAGGGTGGAGGAGCGGCAGCTCCATCTGCAGGAGTGGGCGCTGGCCTGGTGCCAGGAGGCATGGGGGGCCTTTATGCTCACTTTAGAGCGCATAACCGACTACCCGGCCCCCCATGCTGTGCCAGCAGCCACTCTGCCCGCCCTGCCTGCTCCACCCGCTGCTCCACCCGCCGTCGCACTGCCATCCGCCACTGAGGGGCCCTCCGCCGAGGGGGACCTGGGGCCTGCTGACACCAGCCAGCCATATCTACTGGTCCGCCTGGCCTCCAGCCAGCCCCGGCCAGGGCTGAGGCTGAGGTGCGGGTCGCGGCCGCCCACCCCCAGCGCTGGACATTAGGGGGTGTTGGGGCTCAGGACGTGGCCCCCCTCCTGCTTTGTACATATCCCCTTTTACTTGTGTTTTGTATATAGTTTGTATTAGACCCCTGTTCTTTTATGATACCTGCCCCCCCATGTAAATACTTCTCCCTTTCCTTGTCTTCTCCTTTTTTTCCTTATCATCATATAATATATATAATATTTATTTATATTGGTTGTAAATAATATAATAATAATAAGAGTTCAACGTTTTCTGGTTTCACGAACAACATGTCTGTTTTTATTTACAAGAAAAGTGTGGCGGGGGGTGTGCTCTTGGGTGCTCTGTGGTGTGGGCGTAGGGGCCAGGAGTGTTGTGGAGGATGGGGAGGTGCAGTGGGGGGCCTGCCAGCGTTCACCCCGCGGCCACGTCGAAATGGGCCCGCAGGGCCTCCCGGACCCGGATCCCTTCGGGATCCACCTGGCGACTGGGGGCAGCGGGTGGCTGCATGTCAGCCCTGCCAGCCTCCACAGCCCAGCCCTGAAAGAATGCCTCCCCCTTGCTCTCGACCAGGTTGTGGAGGGCGCTGCACGCCCCCACAATCTGGGGGATGTTGGTGGGGCCCGCATCAAGGTGGGTGAGGAGACACCCCCAGCACCCTTTGAGGCGGCCAAATGTGCGCTCAACCACCTGGCGCGTGTGGTTCAGGTGCATGTTGAAGTGCTCCTGGCTGGCTGACAGATGGCCCGTGTAAGGGTGCATGAGCCAGGGCTGGAGGGGGTATGCCGCGTCTGCGATGATGCAGAGGGGCATGGTGGTATCCCCCACAGGGATCTCCCGCTGGGGGATGTAGGTCCCCGCCTCCAGCTGGCGGCACAGGCCCGAATTCCGGAATACCCGGGCGTTGTGGGTGCTGCCAGGCCAGCCAACATATATGTCCAGGAAGCGGCCCTGGCTGTCCACCAAGGCCTGGAGGACCACTGAATGGTAGCCCTTCCTGTTTAAGAAGCGTCCTCCACTGTGCTCCGGTGCATGGATGGGGATATGGGTCCCATCCAGATCCCCAAAGCAACTGGGGAAACCCAGGGTGGCAAAGCCCGTGATGGCGGCATCTGGGTCCCCAAGCCGCACGAGCCTGTGGAGGAGCAGGGCGTTGATAGCGTGGACGACCTGCAGGGGAAGGACATGGGAGAGCACCAATGAGGGGTGTGCAGGGTGTGTCTGGCCCTCCCCTTCCAGGGCTCCCCTCCCCTTCCCTCCCCTGCCAGGGCTCCCCTCCCCTCCCAGGGCTGCCTCCCCCTCCCCGTGGGTCCTCTTACCTCCATGAGGACAGCCCCGACGGTGGCCTTGCTGATGCCAAACTGCTGGCCCACGGATCGGTAGCTGTCTGGAGTGGCCAGCTTCCAGACAGCGATGCCGACCCATTTCTCCACAGTGAGGGCACGCCGCATGGCAGTGTCCTGGTGCCTCAGTGTGGGGGTGAGCCACTGGCAGAGCTCCAGGAATGTCTGCTGGCTCATACGAAAGTTCTGGAGCCAGTGGTCGTCGTCCCACTCACCAAGCATCAGCCGCTCCCACCAGTCGGTGCTCATGGGGTAGCTCCACAGCCGGCGGCATGTGCGGTGGGGTAGGGGGCAGGGGGCTGCAGGGTCTGGGGTTGCTTCCTCCTCCCCTGGGGGCAGCTCCTCTTCTGTGGCTAGAATGTGATCAGCTGCCTCCTGCATGGCATTGAGCAGGGCGAGCACTGCTCCTACAGGGGCGGCTGGGTGGACCTCTGGCTGCTGCTGGGGGTCCATAACTGCGTCACCGAGGTGTGTGTGCCTATGGCTCTGCAGACCGTGTGCTGTGCAGGCTGAGTGTGTCTGGGAGGGGCCCTTTAAGGGAGCAGCTAGCTGTTGCCCCGGAAGTGCTAGTCCGCCCTGTGACCCTGTCTGCAGCTGTTCCTGGCACCCTTATTTCTATGTGTGCTACTTTGGTGTGTAGATGCCCCCCCGCAGCGCCTACTTCGATGTGGTGCTGCCCAACGTCAACGCTGAACATTGACAGCACCAGCCCTGGAGGACATGTAGATGTTATTCATTGAAATAGCCTATTTTGATGTCGCTACATCAAAATAAGCTATTTCGATGTAGCATACACATGTAGACGTAGCCTTGGTACGTCTAATATTGCATGTTGCATTACTCAGACAATGGCAGTGTTGAAGAGGATTGCAGGCATATTGTGCCCTTGCGTACTCCTGTTTTCACTTCAAAACTGAGCTCATTGTAATCGATGTTGCATGTAACATTGAAATAGAAGCTTTTGATTATATGGACAGGGATTCCACATGCCCACACAATGTGCCATAGGCCGATCCTGTGAATGCTGTCAGAAGCCTTTGCAAAGTCTATAAAGTGTATTTAGAGTTGCTGTTGCCATTCTAAGCATTTTTCTATTATGTTTCCATGTAGTAGAGCATTAATCAATAAGACTAATGTTTGCCTCATGGTCTTCTTCCCTTCTTTTACTCTTCTACTTCCCAGCCTGTTAGGACTACAAGGGCCCAAATCACAAAAATCTAGTCTGGATCCAGGCTTTAAAATGCCCTAAAATAAAGAGTTGTTCACAGCTAGGGATTTGATCCTGCTGGTTACAAATTAGCGACCATTTGGGAGACCCAGATCCAGGCGCAGAATTCTAAAGTCTAGGTAGCATGCAGGTTCTCTGCTGTGCACATGCCGTCCTCCACTGGGCCGGCTGTACGGCTGCTACTAGTAACTGTGCACCACCCAACCAGCAGTTCCTTAAGGCCTGGTAATTCTGGCCTGGTTATTCAGCCTGGCTGTGGCTATGCCCAAAAGTCTGGCTGTCCCTGCTTTACTCTCTTGTGACAAAGCATCCGTGTGTCAGCCATTTCTTGTTACTGAGTACATGTGAGGGCAAAGCTTCCATTCCATTCCACTTCAATTCCTTATGATAGCCTTGTCCATTCTGCCATTTGCAGGTGACCTGAGCAACAATGGATCCCAAAGTGACCCCCTTTGAGGTCAAAAAGGGAGTCAAACAAGGCTATGTCATTGCCCCATCGCTGTTCTGCATCTTCATCGCCATGACCTTTCGCCTCATTGATGGCAAGCCAGATGGTGTGAAGACTGTAGAATGAAAGGGAAGCTTTTCAGTCTCAGGAGACTGAAGGCTAAAAGCAACACCTCCACGACCTTGATCATGGAGCTCCAGTATGTGGATGACAACATGGTTGTTGCTCTTTTTCCTGTAGCTCTTCAGATCATCTGGAGTGCCTTCACTGAAGCATATGAGAACTCAACCTCGCACTGAACATTAAAAAGACCAAGGTGCTCCACTAACCGTCGCCAATGGGACCATCTTATGTGTCTTCTATTGAAGTCAGTGGAGAACTGCTGGAAAATGTGGAGCACTTCCTACACCTTGGAAATCATCTTTCTGCAAAAGTCAACATTGATGAAGAAACGCAGCATTGTCTGAGCCGTGCAAGCTCAGCTTTCGCCTGCCTGAGACAAAGGGTCTTTGAGAACTGGGACATCTATTCCAAGACAAAGCTCCTCGTATACCTAGCATTGGTTGTTCCAACGCTACTGTATGCATGTGAAACCTGGACAACATACAAGCATTTAAAGGCACTTGAACAATATCATCAATGCTGCCTCAGGAGACTCCTAAATATTTCTTGGGAGCATAGGTGCATGAACACTATCATCCTGGAAGAGTCAAACATGACTAGCATTGAAGTCACTATCATTAATCAACAATTTCGTTGGACCGGTCACATGGTTTGGATGTGTGATCAGCGCCTCCCAAAGCAGATTCTGTTCTCTGAGTTGGAAGAAGGACAGAGGAGTGTTAGGGGCCAGTGGAAGCAGTTTAAGGACATGCTGAAGGCACGTATGAAAAAAATGCAGCATTGATGTTGACACTTGGGAAAATCTTGCCCAAGACCATCTCCAGCGGAGAACAGTAATCCCTGAGGGAGTGGTGCATTTTGAGAGGTCCCATAGCAGTGCTGATGAGGAGAGGCGAAGAAGAAGAAAAGAGCATCAAAAACTGCACTGTGCCCCTCCAACGGATACCAATACCTCCCCCCTTCTGTGATAAGATCTGTGGTTCCAGAATTGGGCTGATCAGCTGTCAACAGACTCACAAATAGGAAACTGACATGAACACGTCCTACTCATTATCAAGTGGCTGCCAAGAAAGGGAAGCAATGGCATCAAATGGGGCATCCACACTTTATCTGCTAAATTTTAATCCAGAGAAAAGGGCTGAAAAGGGGTGTGGATGGGTGAGTGCAAGTGTGTGAGGGTGTATCTGTGTGTTACTTTGGGGTTTTTTTTAGTTATTTCTGTTTTTCTCACACTGCAAAATCAGGTAGCATCTGTCTTAGTTTACACCTGAGGCCCCTGTAGGAGTGTGAGAGGGAGGCCAGGCAAGGCAGGGGTTAAACAAGGCCTGTTAGCCCAATCAGCCCCGCCCCGGTTCACCTGCGGCCAGTGTCAGGCCTGGAGGGGTATAAAGGGAGGGAAGCCAGCTCAGTTTGCTGCTGACCAGCTGAGAGGCAGGAGGTCCCAGGCCAGAGCTGCCACCTGGTTGGCTGCTGCCCAGGATCCTCCCCAGGTACTGAGGGGAGTGGGTACCTCCCTGGGGAGCCCCTCTGTTGCCAAAGGGGGAACTAGAGTCTCAGAGCCATGCCCCAAACTCAACCCATAGACTCTTGGGTGGGGCTGAGGACCCACCCAACAGGCCCTGGCCAGGGGGCCTAGCCACTAGGCTGCCCAGTCCCAGGTGTGAACCACTCACACCCCCTAACTGTGGGATGCACCCTTGTGGGGTGTGTGTGTGTGCAGGAATGCCTAGGGCACACAGTAAGACCTGGGCCAGCAAGGATCAGGGAGGGAGCACCAACCAGCCCCTTTCTCCCAGCTCTGTTCCCGTTCCACTCTCAGCTCTTTCCCTGGCTCCCAGCCTCATGCCTGGTCAGGTCCCCAGCCTCAGTCACTGCGAGGGATTCTATTTCTGGCTAGGGGTTGAGGTTGAGAGCAGGGTGCGCCTGGCTGCTGGTCCCCACTGCAGCTCAGCTGTAGCTTGGCTCCCACCTCCACCCCTACCTCATCCTCTAGTTGTAGTCCCACTCTCAGCCCACCTCCAGGTGTGGCCCCAGTCTTGGCTCCCTTACCCTGTCTGCATCCCCCTTCAGAGCTGTGGCCCAGCTTGGCTCTGTGTGTGGGTGATGGGGACACAATGAAAGTTAAAATATACTTTAATTAACAGCATTAACCAATGCATGTTTATTAACAGCATTAACTAAGGAGACTTTTGCACTCAATATAGGTAGGGCAGAGGCCATCGTGTTTCATCTGGTTGTGATTAACTCTACAATGAAATCTAGAGTTAACCAGAACCAGCTGACATGATGTTAAACAACAATGCATGTCTACATGGACCATCAAACATCACACTAAAGAACAGGTGTTTCAATAAGATATAATTTCCCAGACCTATGATGGCTTGAAAACTAATGAATTATTAACCTAGCAAGAGCCAAGAATGTGACATTTGAGGAATTGAGAAAGGAGAGATTTTAATCAAAACTCTCTTTTAAAATTACTTGGTTTTGCTTGGCTTTGTTAGCACCTATTTAACATCAATCACTAAATATTTTGGGGAATAAGAAGGGAAGTCTCTGTTTAAAGATTCAGTATCCTCCCGTTTTTATCATACACAATAGAAATCCATGAGACATTCAGCAAAACAAAGAACCAACTTAATGTTACTTATTTCTGAATAATGCCCCCACAATACAAAACTCTCCCTTACACAGCTTTTTAGGATCTCTTTAAAAGTGCACAAACCCAGTTTAAAAATATATGCTTCACAAGTCTCTGTAGCTCTCTGTACCTTGAAGCAGCATCCAGACTGCCATATTCACCCTTTCATTTAAAACAAAACAGCAGGCATGTAGCACTTTAAAGACTAACAAAATAATTTATTAGGTGATGAGCTTTCATAGGACAGACCCACTTCTTCATATCTATAGCATTTCCAGTACGGATTCAATACATAAAGCACAGAGGTCCAAAAATTGTTATCAAGGTTGACAGATCAGAAACATTGTTGTAAAGGTTGGCAAATCAGATAGAAGAGCAGAGGAGGGGGTGAGGGTAAAGTGAGTGTCAGGTAAAACATCAAAGTATGTGAAAGAGTCCTTATAATGGATCATTAATTGTTGTCCCTGTTCAAACCAAGTGTTGTGTCAAATTTGAACATGAATGTTAGTTCTGAACTTTCTCTCCCTTTTCCGAAGAACACAAACAATGAAAAAAATTGTTTGATTTGTCAACCTTGAAAACAATTTTTATGATTTGTCAACCTTGATAATTTTTGGACACCTCTACTTTATATATAGTCTGTTCTGGTATGGCTATGAACTGAAGAAGTGGGTCTGTCCCACAAAAGCTCATCACCTAATAAATTATTTTGTTAGTCTGTAAAGTGCTACATGACAGCTTTTGTGTTTTGATAGACTACAGACTAACATGGCTATCTCTCTGTTACCTTTCATGTAAATCTGATATATTTAATACAACAAATGTCCTGTTAGATATCAAGAGCTGCTGAAGCCCATTGTTCTGTCCAAATATGTATATCTTTAGTGACTATGAAATGAGACTTCGCTGGGTGGTGATTATTGAAATACGGTATAAGTCTGAAAGGACATGTCTATACTTCCAGGAAGATTGACCTAGTCAGGTTCAATCTTCTAGAATTTGATTTTGCGTGCCCAGTAAGGACGCAAATCTCTCTGGAGTCAGCAGTCGACCCCTGTTGAAGTAAGGGAGGTTGATGGGAGAAATGCTCCTATCAACCTTCTTTAGTTAGGACAATCAGGTAAGTCAATTTCCGACATGTCAATTCTAGCTAGGCAACTGCCATAGCTAGAACTGTGTATCTGAAATTGACTTATTTCCCTAGCGTACACTTGCCCAAAGGTCTCCACTGCTAGTTTCCCAGTGAATACAAAGGTGGTGATCCAATACTGGGAGGGTGTTAACTGTTGAATGATCAGCAGAGGAGCTGTAAACAGGGGATTAACAATGCTGTAAGAGGGATTGCTCTACTCTGTGATTCAGCAAAGCCTAGCAGGACGTGTCTGGGCTGGTGTTCTCCAGGCACATGGACTGCAGGTATAAAATAAGGGATGTTGGTATCATGGTTTTACTTTCTCCTTGCACACCTTCAATAGAAGCAACATAAATGCTGGGACGAAAGAGGCTTGGACTGAGGAGGCTGGCCTCAAGTTTAAAGGGGAAGTCTGTATAGATAAGAGCTCTTACTATCTACAGCATCCAGTGAGATGAAAAAAATCACTTGATCCAAGTACTGCCTAGTTTAATCAGAGTTAAGATTCAGACTGTGCACTCACCTTTCATTAACTATCTCTGACTTGTGCCTACCATTTACAATAAGTTAGAATCTGTCTGTCTTTCTGTAGTTAATAAATCTTAATTGTGGGGTTTGCTTGAAGTGCCAGGGAAATCTCATTGTGCTTTACAAAGGAAAGTGTGTGTCCTTTCCAAATTGAGAGAGGGATAGGCTGGGTGATGAGCTTACCCTGGTCAGGTTTGTGATCGGGGCAAGGCACTGCATACCAGGAGGTTCAAGGCTTGCGGCCTGTGGGAATTTTGCTGATGCCTTTCTCCAGGGGTTAGCGAGTGGCTCAAGAACCATTCCTGCAATTTACCTGGGGATTTGCATGCTGTCATATTGACTAATAACACCTGGAGGGGTTGGCAGCTTTATCTCTGCCTTGGCTGAAGAGTTGAGGGGGGGTACAGTAGTATCCCAGCTCTGTGTTGCACCCCAGGGAAATCTTCACAGTCACTTTGAACAAGAGATTCACAAAATTTTTGTCTACGTGACCCCATTTTGAAATGTAGCATCTCTTGTGATGGGGTGTGTGGTGTGTCGAGCAAGGGGTAGCAAGGGGACTTGTCATGTCTCTTTGGGGGCAGTTTGTGCACCATTAGTCCCCACCTGGCACTCAGCTCTCACCTGTGGCTCCAAAAACCTGTAGCACGCGCAGCAGCCACACCGTGATAAACCACTTCAACAGGCGGGCTAAACCAGGGGAGGGTAGCTGACAGGTCTGAAACCTTCAGTGAGATAGGGGGTTGTGTATCCCAGCATGCAAAGTTAGCTCCAGTGGACTGGATGGAGGAGATCAGCAGCGAGATCCAACGACCTGAAAGGTGGCTCTGCAACGCTCTGTGGAGAGCGAAGGGCGTGACAAGGCGCTGAAGATGGCATGGCCATCCACTGCAGCCTGGAACTTTTCAAACCACTGGAACCAGGCTTCTGAGGCTGAGGGAGTGGAACTGCCCCCCGCCATGTGATGCATTTCCACTTTAAACGTTCTCCCACAAAGGTTCTTTGCACATTCTCATCTCTCAAATCAGTCCACTTTATTAGTTGACTTTATCCTTCTGCATGTTCTGTTTACTTCAAAGTCCTGCAGTGATGGCGGAGGGGCGAAGCAACAGGTGGAGGTGACCACTGGGAGTTGTAGTTCCAAACCTGCACATAGGTGGCCTGTGGACTTTGGTCATTCGACTCTGACCCTGGGACAACAGAGGAGTTCGTCAACATCCCAGGCGACTGAGCAGGCCTTTTTAGGAGCAGCACTGCTTGCCCTCAAATGAGGGAGGAGGCTAGAAAAGTGTCCCAAAAAGTGCTTGTTCCAACCAAACTGGCCAGCATGCTGCAGCTAGCAGTTCTACCCTCACTGCGGTTGAAAATAGTGAAAAGAAAGATGATACTTGGAACATGGAATGTTCTCACGTTCTTGTACACGGAGAACACTATGAGGCCTGAGAGAAGAACGGCCCTCATAGCAAGAGAACTGGCATAACATTGACATAGCTTCCCTGAGCAACACTAGACTTATAAAGGAAGGATCCATCTGTGAACCGAAAGGAGGTTACACCTTCTTCTGGAAAGGCAGGCCAGAAAACGAAGACAGAATCCATGGAGTGGGGCTTGCCATCCAGATATCACTTCTGCATCAGCTTCCTGACCTACCAACTTGCATCAGTGAGCGCGTTTGATCAAGCTCTGTTTCCCTCTCAACTCCTCCCGCCATGTTTCAGTCACCAGCACTTACATCCCCACTCTGACCAGCAGTGATGAAGCAAAAGAGAGTTTCTACAAGGACCATAACTGTCTTGTGAAAGCAACTCCTCCTAGTGACAAACTTCTCATGTTTGGTGACTTCAACGCAAGAGTCGGCAAGGACTGTAGGAACTGGAAAGGGCTGCTGGGGCATCACGGCATTGGTAACATAAATGTCAATGGCCGTCTTCTGCTGAGCATGTGTGCAGAAAATGACCTGACGATTACCAACACTCTCTTCAGGCAGGCTGATAAATACCAGACCACATGGATGCACCTGAGATCCAGACAGTGGCACCTGATTGACTATGTCATCAGTCGCAGGTGGGACATTCATAATGTTAAAATCACCAGGGTCATGTGGGGAGCTGAGTGCTGGACCGATCATAGACTCGTCAGATCTGTCCTTATGCTGAACCTCACACTACTGCACCTCAAGAAGCTCAAATTTGTCAGACCCTCCTTCAACATCGGGAAGCTGCAACGTGCTTGTCATTATGTGCAGTTCACAGCCTGCCTTGACAACGTGCTGACATCCCCTGGACCTCTGACTGGAGACCCCATACAAAAGTGGGGCCAGTTTAAAACCCGGGTGGCAGAATCAGCCAAGTCAACACTAGGACTGAAAAAGAGAGTTCACCAGGACGGGTTTGAAAATAATGAGACCATCACGAGGATTTTAGAGTAAAAACAGAACACACTTCTGGTATGGAAGAACAATCAATTCTCAATCTCCAAACATGACCTTTTCAAGCACCTTCACAGTCAGCACAGACTGCACTTTGCCAAATGCAAGATGAGTGGTGGGAGAGAGAGGCTGATGAAGCCTAATACTACACTGACACCTAGAATTCCAAGGTGTTCTTCAGTGCTATCAAAGCTGTATATGGACCTACTACACCTCTCCTGTCTGCAGATGGCATGACCCTCCTGAGGGAGAAGAGCAGCATCAAACTTCTCAACAGGCCCTCCATTGTCGACCTTGCAGCCCTAGACCAGATCCCTCAGAAACCCATGATAGACAGTCTTGACCTGCCCCCTGCAATGGATGAAGTCAAAAAGGCAATCAGCCAGGCCAGCTCTGGCAAAGTCCCTGGGATGGATGAAAATTTCAAGGCAACAGGACCAGTGTCACTTGAAGCCTTTTGCAGCATTTTGACCATCATCTGGGAAGAAGACATTCCCAAAGACTTTTAAGGATGCCACAATCATCTTGCTCTGCAAGAACAGGGGCAACACAGCTGACTGTACAAATTACTGGGGCATCTCCCTTCTCTCTACTGCTGGGAAGATTTTGGCTTGAGTCATCCTCAACCGTCTGATCACCAGCATCTCAGAGGAGAACCTACCAGAGGCACAGTGGGGTTTCCACTCAGGCTGCAGCACCATTGACATGATCTTTGCTGTTTGTCAGGTCCAGGAAAAGTGCATAGAGCAGAACTTAGATCTATACACTGGCTTTATAGACCTAAGCAAGGTGTTTGACACTGTCAACAGGGAAGCCCTGTAGATTAGCCTGTCAAAATTCGGCTGCCTGAGAAGATTTGTTAACCTCATATGCCTGTTCCATGATGATATAACTGGCTTTGTTTTATTGAATGGCGAGTCTTCAGATCCATTTGAGATATCCAATGGTGTGAAGCAGGGGTGCGTTCTGGCCCCAGTGCTATTCAACCTCTTTTTCACATGCATCCTCAGCCAGGGGCCTGGACCATCAAGTCGACATAAAGTATGGCACACAAGGAATCTGATTTCCAGCCTATCAACAACAGGTTTGCGGAAGCCACTCACCTCTTTTGTTTGACCATCATCCTAGGAAAGACCGGGATACTGTTTCAGCCTTTTTCAGGATCTGCTGCTCTCCCCACTTCAATCTCTATTGAAGGAACAGACTTAAAAACAGTTGACAAGTTCAAGTACCTCGGCAGCATGATAGCCAATGATGGTTCCCATGACAAAGAAACCAATGCCAGGATCTGTCAGGCCAACCAGGCGCTAGGATCTCTGAGAGCACATGTGTTGAATCAGCACAATATCCGACAGTCCACTAAACTGAAAGTGTACAAGGCTGTCGCCTGATCAGTCTTCTGTATGGGCGTGAAACCTGGACCTTGTGCAGAAAACATGTGAAACTGCTGGAGCACTTCCACACACACAGCCTCAGGTCAATACTGAACATTCGATGGCAGGACAGAGTCATGAACCTGGAAGTCCTTGACAGAGCAAGAACCACAAGCATTGAAGCCATGACTCTGAAAGCCCAGCTTCACTGGATCAGGCATGTCATACTCCTTTATGGTGAACTCTCCCAGGGCAAAAGGAATCAAGGTAGGCCTCACAAGAGGCCTGCGTGAAGGCCAACATTGCTCATGCTGGATTTAAGCCAAAGCAGCTAAAGCAGCATGCAGAAGACTGAACAGGCTGGCTTGCTCTCCTACGACATGTGTATGATGACTTTGAAGAGCAGTGACGCATATGCATGATTGATGCTCATGAGAGAAGGAAAGCAACAGCAGCAGCCTCACCGACAGAGCCAAGACAATTTGTTTGCCTCTACTGTGAGTGCCCATGCTGTTCAAGGCTTGGACTCCTCAGACACATGTGAGTCCACAACTGATGAGCCTGTACAAGCTCAAGACGTCATCGTCGGACACGATGGACTACCAAGCCAAAAAAAATTTCCTGTAATCCAGACTGCAGCAAAGCAACAGTGATAAAAAGTCCCAAGGAATTTACATGTATATTATATTATTTAATAAGGCATATGGGCTTATATATTGTGAAATAGCTTCCTGAAATCTGGCAGCCTGGTAGAAATGCACATATAATCTCCCATGTGATACCAATGGTAAATTGATACCGAGCCTTGATGTACACAGATACACTGAATCCAATTTCACACAAAATTGCTCACTAATGGCACCATCCATCTCGGCAGGATATTGATTCTTTCCAGTGATGGAGAACCTGATACACATGGACATATGCTCCTTGGAAGAATTCTTTGTAAGAAGAACTATTTGATATTAGCTGTTGTCACATCCGTAGCATCAGGCTTGCACCCAAACATACTTTGCCACATCCAAGTTGTGATAAAAGGATGCAGATTGTTCCTCCAGTCAGCTGAGATGCTGAGCCATTACCTGTGTGGGAGGCTGAATAATTTCATTGTCAGCAAGGAACTTGCAAAGCTGCAGGAAGAATTTATAGTTTGTCTTCAACAGAACATTCTTCCAGAAAACAATGTTCCCTACGTATTCACCGGGTGTTTCCTGGTTGCGTCTGTGATATAGGCAAAAAGGCACGTCTTATTCTGGTCACTAAAAAAGTAAACCAAACAAACACTCTCTTTTTGCAGTTCTTTGCATAGGCACACAGCTTGTCTTTTAGTTCAAAAAATTCTTAGTACTTCCTGAGTGCCAATGAGCTTCCACCATGTCATGACTGGATCCCATTTGAGCAAACCAGACATGTTCAAAGAGTCTGAGTGTTGATGGAGCTCACAGTAGGTGAGACCTACTACAAAATATCAGCTGGCTCCAGACTCAGAGCTTTAGATGCCAGTTGTTCATGGTGAAGCATGCAGTGAATCCTCAAAGCAGACCGAGCAATTTGCTTTATTGAGGCATGCATATGGCACTCCATCTGTTTGAATGCCCACCATGCATTCACAGGGGATATTTTTGTCTTGCATGCAGCCAAAGAGTATATCAAACAATCTGTGTGATGTCCATTGTCTGGGATTAGAGAGGCACAACAGAACATCTTCAAGAATTGGATCTCCTGTGTGTACGTCACAAAAGCCAAGATGTCTGTTTCATGACCTCACTGCTCACATCAACATGAAGAGCCAAAGCATCCATGCTTTTCAGACACTCTGCCAGCTGGTTTTCCTGATCTGCTGCTATCACCTTGATCCTTTACTTCCTGTGTTGTTGAAGAGCGTGAGTTTCGAGCTTCTTCGTCTCCCTTTCCCCACAAATTATTGGCACCCATATTGATCGCAGCAGGCAAAATCAAAAGTCTCTCCATTTGTATGAAGCTTTTTGGCCTGTATGATGAAGAACCTCCCCTCAAATGATGCCTTTTGAACTCAGTCAGAGATGAATACATCTCTCTTGAATTGTACTTGTTGATATCAAAGTTCTTCTTTCTGGAAAAATGACCAGAAGCTGGGAGCAGATGACAGGGAGCACTTGATAAATGCTTGTACTGTTCTTTCCTGCTGAAACACCTGGCATTGGCCTTTATTGGAAGAGAGGACACTGGGCTAGATGGACAATTGGTTTAACCAAGTATGTTCTCACGTGTTCCTTGTGAAGAATTTTCCAAGTGTTGCTTAACATTATGAAACATCATTCTTTTGACAGAGAACACCGTGTGACATGGCAAGCATTTTGGCCTGTCTTTGTCCTTGACCAAACGCCTGGTGAAGCCATAGTCAGAGAAAACCTCATCATATTGGTGAGTGTGTTTCTTGCACTCTTGTGTTTTTATTCATTACTTCATCTCTAGAGTCTCTGCAGAGGTTGAAGCAGATACCTTACATAAACATGAGCCAAATGTGCCTCATCAGAAAGAGGAATTCATAGTTAAGCAAATAAGGCCAAGACTTAGGAAGGCCTCTCTGGAGAAACTAAGGGAGCACAAAGACAGTGACTTCCAGTGATTTTTAAGCCATCTAGGGCATTCAGGATGGCATAAAAAGTATGGGCTCTGTTTTAAGGAGCTTACAAGCCACAGGAGATTCACATCTTAGCAAAGGAGCAAGGATGCTCTGATGATGAGACTGCTGCCCACCGATAAGGATTCTTTTGCATTCAAGTCCCTCAGCTGGATTTTTGCACAGCTGGATGGTGCAAATGCCCAGTTGGCACCCACATGGTCAACATGCATGGGCAGCACATGGCACAGGCTGGGGGAGGCTGTGGCTCCCCAAAAAGTCAGGTGTGGCCCTGCACAGGGTGCCCCTGACCCCAGCTCCCCACAAACTTACCATCACTCATGTGGCAGTCCCCCGGGCCCTAGCCAGGGCTGGGGATGTGTGCTGCCCATTTTGTGCCTTCTCAATGCTTTGTAGCTGGGGAGGCTGTGGCTGTACGCTGCCCGTCCTACACTGCTATTTTTCTTTCGAAAGATTCTCTTTCAAAAATGCGATTTATGCAAATGAACATGAGATCTGTAAATTGGCGCTCGATTTGCATTTCCACAGCCTTCCACTTAGCTGCTTGTTTCTATTTTTGAATTGAAAAGTGGTCTCATGATTCAGGGTCATGATGACACTAAAGTTTAAAATATCATACTTCCAGTTCATAAAGGCTGTTTGATATCTTTTACTGGAAATGAAGCTACCACTGCTCTCCTGCCATTTTAGAATGACCTTTGCCATGCACAGAGTCTCTTACAGTGAATAAACTGACCTACTGGAAAATCTTTACAAAGTAAGATAATTCATTATTGTAATACAGGAGGTATATATCTTTTGCTCTAGAGTCCTTGCTATAGCAAGAGGAAGAAAAGGTGGTATAAGGTACAAGTTAAAGAGTGAACAAATAGCGGAGGTTTTTACAATATTTTAGTAATTTGAGCCTGTTCCAAATACCTTATGGGAATACCAATGGCACTTATTCTGATGGCCCCTGACTATAGACTGGCACAATGTAGCAAATTGACAGCAATCATTGGGCAGAAGAGGGAAGGCAGTACCCTCCCAAAACTGCCTACATTCTGTGGCCACCTGGGAAGGCGGGGGCTGCAGCCGAGCTCTCCAACCACCCAAGAAGTCAGGGACTGTTGGTGGGAGCCCTAGCTTTCTGGCCACCTGGGAGGGCTGGGGCTGCCAGGCACTCTGCCTGGCCAGAAAATGTGGGGCTGTGCCACCCACTTAGAGGGAGGACACTCAGGGGCCTGGGGATGTTCAGAGCTGGGGGTTAGCTCCGGGGAGAGGAAGGCTGTGGAAGAGGCTGGGACTTGGGAGGAAGGGGTGGGGCTGGAGCTTGCCTTTCCTAGCTTGGATTTCATACACCACCTGTGGCAGTAATTGTTTATGAACCACACTATCTACGTTTTAGCTCTTGCCCAGAGGACATTATATTTATGCATGACTCTGGCATAGCTCCAAAAAGTGTATTATGGTTTACCAAGTAAGTAATATGTGTTTAAGAATTGCCTAGATACTTTCCTACACAGTAGATTGTTCTGGTATATTAACACCCACACGCTTCCATAACTTATTTTTCCCTCTTTTATTATAATGCATACTGGACTTCTTTATGGCAACAGTAGGAGTAGGTAGATATTCTCCTAAACTGTTTCACTTTCATTGTGCTTATGTCTATACGAAAAGATTTTCATTTTAGGCAGAAAGGCATAATTATTTTTTGTGAGGTGTTTTAAAGCATATGAATAAATAGTCCTTCAGTCAGGCATTTTCCCATTAAAGTTGCAAAATTGCCTCTTCAACTTTAGATAAGAAAATCTTTTGTCCTTTTTGTACAAGATCCTGTAACCCCCTTTAATAAATTATCTTGGTTTTTTGTTTTGGAAATCATATTAACTGAAGCACATACCTAGGACATCCATGTGCCTTCAACAAGATTTAAAAATACATTTTATACAAGTATCTGAAAAGCCAGTAGTCCTCCCAAACCCAGAATAGGACAGCTAGAAAATCGATCCTGAATACCTCACCTTTAGCAGAAGCTCTCACTACTCTCCCACAAAAGCAAACCAGTGTATGTGTGTGTGAGGAGCTTGAGAGTACAGGCTGCCTCTCTGAAAATGGCTCCAACTTAGGCTGACCATGGCTACGTCTACACGTGAAGCCAACATCGAAGTAGCTTATTTCGATGTAGCAACATCGAAATAGGCTATTTCGATGTAGATAACGTCTACACGTCCTCCAGGGCTGGCAACGTCGATGTTCAACTTCGACGTTGCGCGGCACCACATCGAAATAGGCGCTGCGAGGGTACGTCTACACGTCAAAGTAGCACACATCGAAATAAGGGTGCCAGGCACAGCTGCAGACAGGGTCACAGGGCGGACTCAACAGCAAGCCGCTCCCTTAAAGGGCCCCTCCCAGACACAGTTGCACTAAACAACACAAGATACACAGAGCCGACAACTGGTTGCAGACCCTGTGCCTGCAGCATGGACCCCCAGCTGCCGCAGCAGCAGCCAGAAGCCCTGGGCTAAGGGCTGCTGCCCACGGTGACCATAGAGCCCCGCAGGGGCTGGAGAGAGAGCATCTCTCAACCCCCCAGCTGATGGCCGCCATGGAGGACCCGGCAATTTCGACGTTGCGGGACGCGGATCGTCTACACGGTCCCTACGTCGACGTTGAACATCGAAGTAGGGCGCTATTCCGATCCCCTCATGAGGTTAGCGACTTCGACGTCTCGCCGCCTAACGTCGAAGTTAACTTCGAAATAGCGCCCGGCGCGTGTAGCCGCGACGGAAGCTATTTCGAAGTTAGTGCCGCTACTTCGAAGTAACGTGCATGTGTAGACACAGCTCATATTTCCCTATGTGAAATGCAGGACACCTGGTAAAATTGCTTGGCATTAATGTCAATCCATTAAATGCATGCAGTACAACCATTCAGTATAATATTAAGTTGACTGAGCCCCCATTTAAACCATATACTGCATTATTGGAACAAAAATAGGTAAACATTAAAAATGGATACCTACAGTTAAGTGGTTATTGCTCTGTAGAAGTGCCTGCCTCATCCTCATCTTGCTTTCCTCTCATGTGTAGGCTCGTAGTGAGAGGGAGAGGTGCAGGAGCCAGAGCAGGAGGCTGGGGTATGTGCGGGAGGGCTGGGGTATGTCAGTGAGCTGCTGGAAATCTGGGCTGGGTGTGTGTGTGTAGGGGGGCAGGAGGCTAGTGGGGAGGGAAGGGGCCAGGGTTCCGGAATGATGTAAGCCATTTGATATTTTTGCAGCAGTATAAACAGGGAATGAAACCTACTATAGGATAATGTAGCTTCCCTCCTCCATTTAAGTCAGTGGATTTACAACAGATAAATTATGATGCCTGTTTGTTTCCTAGTTACTGCCTTTGGGCCACCCCATCCTCCGTATAACCCCACACTCATGGTCTAGGTAGCGCCCCCATTTCCCAGGGCAGAGCCAGATTAAGAACCAGTTGGCTGCAGTCCTTACCAAATACCCCTTCCCAAACAAATGTTAAAATCTGATGGAAATCACTTATCTGGAAGTCCAACTCCAACTGAAAAATTAAACAAATAAACAAGCTCTCTGGTAAAAACTGGAAGCCCTAATTCAATTAGTGTGTTGAGCTGGAGCCAGAGCTGGGCATGGGGGTGGTGGCTGAGTCAGAGCTGTGTATGAGTGGTGAGCGGGGCTGGTGGGGTGGGTTGAACTGGGGCCACGCAGGGCCATGGGGGTTGAGCCAGGGGAGTGGGATTTTGAGCTGCACTTAACTGGTGTTGATGCGAGTTAAGCACAACACGAAATCATGCATTTTGAAGGTTTACTGTAGTTAGGTTTACCAAGGCAGCACAGAACATCTTCTATGATACCTTACTGGTTATCCAGAGGACAACAACATAGTTCCCTAAAACAGCCCAGCGTTAGGTTTCCACTCAGGCACCCAGGTTGAATAAAGTTTTACCTGTCCCAAAGGATCAGACACACGATCTGTCAGGACAATGAATATTTCAGCTCTTATCCCAGATACAGGCTATTCTGGGTAATTCACTGTTGAGCTCTCTGTAGGCGCCATGAGAGCAGTCTTGTAGTTCCCCTCTTGGGCAGTCATGTTGAAATCCTGTGCTGAAGTAAGTTATGCTGGGATATAAGGAAATGGATGACCCAGGCCATACACTACAGAAGGGGAGAGTCATCCTTCTGGGGTACATGCAGGCAGACATTTCTCTCCTTCCCTCTTTGACACTCTGGTGGCTTCTCTCTTAGCCCTGGGTTTAGGAGTGATTAAGCCACGTGACTTACATGTTATAGCTCATCACCTAATAAATCATTTTGTTAGGCTTTAAAGTGCTACAGGACTGCTTTTGTGTTTTGTGATGTTCTACGACTACACCAATTTTCCTGACTTGTGGGACAAAGCTGAGTGAGGCAGAGATGGGTCTGGACCCATTATTCTTAAACATTTTGTCAATCTCCTGGGCCTTTCAGGTTTTTTTTTTTTGGTCAGATTTGTCATATGCACATACAAAAGACTGTAACTTCATGCATATATTCGTCTAGCCAATGAGGAGCAGCTACTGATAATAAAGAAATACCAAACAGAAAACTTAAGTGTCCCTCAAACTTCCTCTGCCAGAAAATCTTAAAGAAACAACTGTAGGTCCTGTGCTGTATGTGCTGCAGTTTGACTAAACTCATTTCGATCTGGAAGTACAGACTGTTACCGTGACTTTCACGTACTGGAGCTTTTTGTGGCTAAACATGATAGATAATTGGTATGGTAGTGACAGTGCAAAGCTGTAAAGAGCCGGTGCTGTGTGTATATTGTAAGTTCCTAGCAGTGCCTGTCTGTTTGTGATTTTGTATAACATAAGCATTCAGAGGCACCCTCCTTTCTAATACATTGAAAGTACTGAAGAGGCAAAAGTGAACCACTGCTACATGTGGTACACGATCTTGCCAAAAAAGGCAACAATTTTGCAAACTGGTCTCTTTAGAAGCCAGGTTTATACATTGAAATAACCCTTCAGGAAACAAGTTGATGATTTCTTCCATGCCAAGAACTTTACTTTCTAAGACGTTTCATCAGCAAAAAAACTGAAGTTAACTGCCCTTTTCCTTCTTTTGTATTCTGTTATTGCCTGGTATCCAAAAAAGTTCACTGCATAGCCAGGATGTTGACAAGCACACATGGGCATGAAGAAAACACCAACAGACTGTACTATGTGCTTCAGCCTGATGTGCTCTGATCTTTTTGCTTTAATTTGGGTTTCCACTTTTAAGCAGCATTTGTAACTTCAGGCTGCGAAGTTGGAGGAAGGAAGATGATGAAGGGAAGGCTCAAAGGGCTGAAACAGCTGAGCTCATTTTGAGCATAAAATATATCATATCTATGTCTTCTGCAATGCCCGTTGACCAGTCTGGTGTGTCTATTGTAGGATAAAAAGATGACTTTGCAGGATGTGGAAACATGCAGGGAGTCACAGCAAGTTCAAGGCCAGTAAGCAGGGAGAGGTGCAAGTTTCTGACCTCTTTTTTTTTTCATCAGAAAGTGCAAGTTACATCAACCGTGAAATGATTTCTTGAAAACAGAGTTCGTAAAACATCTTTGATGTTGTGATAGTATATGAAATAAAGATTTGGTTTAGTTTCAAATAATTTTTGTGTCATCTTGCTGTTCAAAAACTAGAAAAGTGTTTTCTGATTATGCTTTTAGATTTAATTGGTCCCTTCTAAGCCCTTTTTTGCCTCCTGCAAACAAGTGTGAGTGCAGCAAGATCCATTAAGCTTCTCCTTTTTCTCCCTATTTGTTACCTATCATCCACCTTCCAGTTGAAAAAAGGGTGGAAAAAAACGGGAAAGAAGTAAGAGGGGGAAAATATTTGAAAAATCAGTCCATAATTTTTTCTAGTTCTTTAAACTCTTAAACAAAAACACCTTCATTTCATTTTATTTTCTTAAAAATATCAGAAAAATTCACATTTTCAACTAGCTCCACCCTTGAAGGATTTGAATGATAAACTTCAAGGATCTGATTCTCTACCACATCTTAGACATTGTGCAGATGTAAGTCTATGTACTCCAGTCTGATTCCTTCAACTTTCTACCTCTCTCAAAGCATATTACTTTAATCTTCTTAGTCATTTTCAAAATGTAAATGAAAAACGCATTGTTGCCTTAGGCGTGTGCAAGGGATTATTTGGGGACTAGACTGGGGTATAGAATTTGAATCCAACCTGCAGCCGTACAGCAGGGCAACTCTGCAGCCCTTCCCTAGCTGCTCTGCTACACCAATAAATGATTGAGTTACAGCTACTGCATCGGTGTAATGGGGAACATGATTGCCATACCTCACCTTTCTCTTGGCCCTGCTGAAAACCTCTGCCTGAACTGCTCTTTACAGAACTTGTGCAGACCTCCATCTGTAATTTGTAGATAATAAATGACAATGTACTATTATTCTACCCATCTGCAGTAGTGCCTGTCCGATTGTGAAAAATATAATACTCAAACCTTAAGACTATAATTGTCACAACTCTTTGACTCCTTAGAACATGGGATCTCTCTCTTACATCAGATCCCACAATACACAATGACCCCATAGTTATCAAACTTGACTGCTGAAGCTAATGTATCTATGTCAAACTTGTCTGTGCTCCTGAATCCTCAAGGGTTTGGAATCTCAAGTGAATTGCTGAGAGAGAGAACTGTATTTTTCCACTGAATTGATGTACAAGCACATCCACTGCTGAGGAAGAATTTTACATGTCAGAAGTTTCCATTTGCAACTACTTTCAGAAATGAAGCCAAACTGCTTTGTGTTCAAATTCTAGCCACAATGAGTCCACCTCTGCTGCTTTTCCTAAAGACATGGCTTCATACTTTGGCGCAGATTACACCCAGGAAATCTGAGAAAATTTTTCCACCATGGCTAGCACACGTTTAGCTGTTCCAAATGAGAAGCCCACTGCAGAAGTGATTCCAGTGCTCAGTGTGACCTCACTCTGCTGGGATCAAGCATCGTGAAGACAGGGCTGTAAAACACATTGTCTGAACTGAACAAGTAATTATCATGAATACTTATTGACCTTGGCACAGAAAATATACTGTAGTTAAAAAGCTGGAGCAGCCCTGAAGGGTTAGATTAGCCCTCATGTATTTTCCATGGCTAGTAGCTATAGTTTGGAGGGTAGTTCCTGTGCTGCAAGTATGCTAGAGATGGGTGGGTTTAGTTTGGTTTTGCAAAACCTCCTCATTTGGGCATTGTTTTTGCAAGGCAAAAAACAAGGGTAATTGCATTCTGTAAACCAGGTGGATTACAATATATTGTTCTATATTTAGCCCATCTCTAACATTAACATCTGTCTCCATTTAATTTCTTCTGCACAATTTATTTCCTGCCATCATTGGGGCAGAGAAAAAGCTACCTTGATTCTTCAGCAGAGAGCAAAAGAGGGTGCTGTTTCTGTTTGCCTGGGATGAATGGAAGCAAGATTCATCAGCAACAAAAGGGCGCTTAGTAGTTTTCTGTTAATCTCATGCTCGCCTCATTCTAACACACTTTTTTTTGTTAGAACTGTACAGATATGTCACAGCTTAAGCACTCTCAGAACAAAATATGCACACTCTAAAAAGTTAGCTGTTTAATTTAATATTCTTTGACAGTGTTGCTCAGGGATGTCAAAAGAGATGCTCTCCCGCACAAAGCCTCAGTGACAGCAAAACAGGAAAAAGCTGTACCCAAAAGGGCAACGTTGTTTAATGATCAGCAGAGAAAAAATGTCAGTAGATCCATATCTTGTGCAATATTATGCAGTCGGAGCACTGATAGTCACAGTAACGTTTACCTTCCGAGACAAGTAGATCAGCTACTCTGTCTGGTGCAAATCCAGGGTAATAAATGGAGTTACTTTGACTGGGATTGGTATAACAGAGCAATTGTCTCAGTATTTCAAATCAAAATATTTCAGGACCTTTCCACCCTCAGTTACTCAAGCATGGAATTTGCGATAGCCTGTTTCTTCCTGTACCTTAAGAAACTTAACAGAGGGAAAAATGCAACCAGGCTGGTATCTGGTTTACCATCAAAACCTCAATAATCCAATATCTAAGGACACTCCAAAGTGAAGGAGAATTACAATCAGTATATTTTTCCCCTCTCAACTAGTTCTCCATTAGCTCTACGTTGGGCTTTGTTTCCTGCCCTCCCCAATCCCTGGCTGAGCCTGTGGTCAGGATGTAGCCCTGGCTTGCTTGATCTGGCTCATGAGGTTCAGGGCTCCAACTCCTCCACCGTGTCATGGGCAGGTTGCTATGGAGAGGAGCCCCTAGCTTGGGGTCTGGATCCAGACAAGCCATGGTCCAGATCCGGACTGTGGGATGGGGGTCCCCACCCCTGCTGTACAGATAGGGGAGAGTCTCTGCTCTGGACAGACAGTGCAAATCCAGCAATTGGCAGTTACATCTTGACCCTTTGCTCCCAAGGAAAGGACCAGCCCAGACCCCCTGCAGAGACTGCTGACTGCCTGCACCCTCTGAAGGAAGACAGGATAGGTCAGGCCCAGGATTACTAAGTTTGTTTTCTGGGGCTATTCCCTGTTTTACTACAGAAAGGGCTCTGAGAGTCTGGCTGAGGTGCCTAGGACAGGCCTGAGGGGACTAACAAGGCTGCTGCTGGAAAGCTGTTGCTTGAGGAGCATGTTGGGGGGACTGCCTCAATAAACTCCACAGACTTTTGTATCCTACTTGAGTCTGCCCTGTAGTTTGCCTCGGACCCAGAAGCACATGGTAACACAGATGCAGTGGATTTGTTGCTGCACCATGTCCTTGTGTTACCTTTAAAAAATCAGAGAAAATGAATTTCTCTGAAGCACGTAGCTACAGGTACAGAAAATTTTTGCTTCTTGCCTAGCTGTGAGTATGAGTGCATATTGTGTGCTTCTTGCTGAATATTTGTGAATGATTTTCTGCCTATGTCTGAGACAATCCCCTGAGACAGTTTATTTGTAGCAGATGGCAGGTCTGCTGCTAAGAGATATCACGTGCTTAAAATTCCCATTGGACTTCAGGTGAATTGCAGGTTCTCAGCAACTTCCAGGAGCAGTGCCAATAGGCCTATACTTCATGTTGCTAACAGAGCTCCACTTCAGGAAAATATTCCTATTCAGCAAAGCATTTCAGCATGTGGTTGAAGTTAAGCATATAGTGCTTTGTTGGACAGAAATGGGTGAAAGGGTGTATTGATGGCTTAAGTGGGAGAGACTTAGATTTCTGAGAAATTTGGCCTCCTTTTTGGGGAAGGAAGAATCTATTCAGGCAGGATTGGCTCCACCTTAACAAAAATGAACCCAAGTAGTTGGCATATAAAATTTAAAATATTGTAAAGGACTTTTTTTAACTACAGGCTTGGGGAAAGCTGACGTGCAGTTTGAGCAGAGACCTACCCTAGTAGGAAAAATGGTGAAGTACAAGGGAGAGCAGGTGAGGTATACAGGAGCTTATATATAAATGCTAGACGTCTAAATACAGTACTAAGGTGAGTGAACTATGGTGTGTGGCAAACAATGAAGGTATTGATACAATAGGTGCTACAGAATCTGGATGGAATGAGGTTAATCAAAGGGACATGGTAATACCAGCTAAAAGATGTAGGTAGGTCACATGGGCAAGGGCATGGCTCTGTATGTAAAAACACAGCAGAGAGTCCATATCTTAAATGAATCAATTCGTACCACAGAATCTGTGGCTAGAAATTCCATGCTTGAATAAAAAGAATATAGTAGTAGCTATGCGCTAGAGGCCGTCTGACTAGGTCACTGACAGGGACTGCAAAATCCCAAGGGAAGTCAGAGAAGCTACAGACCCAGAAAACAGAATCATAAGTGATTCCAACTCTGCTCATATTGACTTGGTAAATGTCACCTAAGGGCCAGGGCAACACATGAGGAGTGCACGAGGGGTCACATGCAAACCAAGCTGCTTCTGGTGAGTGTGGGGCAGTTGCATCCCTCCCCTGAAGTGGTGTATGGCTGGAGAGTACAAGTGAGAGCAGCTTGTGCTGCTCTTGAGCCGTGCCACTCCAGGGCACAGGTAGGACTGCCTCTGCACTCACCGGGAGCAATGGGTGGGGGCAAAGCATGGCTGGAGCAGGGATGGGGAGGGTGTGTGGCAGGGGGCAGAACAAGAGTGGGAGGTGGTGGGGCATGGAGAAGAGGAGGGATAAGGGGAAACATGGCTGGTGCCTCCCTGAAATCCCTTTCACCAGTGGCCACTGCCTCAGGGTGAGATTCAGAAAGAAAATGTCTAGACCCTGTAAGTGACTGCTTCTTGGAGTAGTTAGTTCTGGAATCCACAAGGGGGAGGCAGTTCCTGAGGTAGTCCAAGGGAGCACAGGGTCTGATCCAAGAATAACTATAGCTGAGCATCGTGGGAATAGTGATGCATTTAAATAATGTAATTAAGTTTAGCATCCTTATAGGGAAGGAAATATCAAAAACCCAGTAGTATTTAACTTTTTCAAATGGGGAACACCACAAGAATGAGGGGGCTAGTTACACAGAAATTTAAAAAGATAAATGGGTAAATGCCTACAAGCAGCACAGAGATGACTGAAAAACACTATGGTAGAGACTGAGGCTAAATGCATAGCCTAAATAAAAAAAAGACAGAAGAGGAATCAAAAGCATTCCACCATGGCTAACCAGAAAGTAACAGTGGCTCTTAGACTAAGAAAAGCATCCTTTGAATTTGGGAAGTCAACCCTAACAGGGAGGAACTAAGTCTGGCAAGAACACATAAAACTATAAAAAGGCAGGCCACGAAAAAAATTGAGAAGCATCTTGCTAAAGATGCAAAATCAGACAGTAATTCTTTTAAAAATATCAGAATCAGGAAGTCTCTGAAATAGGCAGTGAGTCCCCCAGATGACAAAGGTACTACAGGAGCACTAAGGAAAGCCTATTGCCGAGAAGCTAGGTGAATTGTTTGCACTGGTCTTCACTCCAGAATATGTGGATAATTCTCTGAAACTTCTGCTCAGTGCATAGCAATGATCAAAAAGGCTAAAAGCATGCTATGAACTATTTGGGAAGGGACAGAAGATAAGACAGAAAATATCCTAATGCCATTATATAAATCCATAGTGCACTCAAACCTACCGTGTCTAGTTCTGCTATCCCAGTTCAAAAAGGATATAATGGAACTGGAAAAGGTTCAGAGAAGGGCAACAAAGATGGTGAAGGGAATGGAATGGCTTCCATATACGGAGATACTAAAAAGATTGGGGTTGTTCAGTTTAGAGGTGAATAGCTTATTGGGACAGATTAAGATCAGGTGCGGTGCTGGGACAACACAGTCAGATGGGCCCCCCAGTATATTAACCTATGAATGTAAGGTAATTATTTATGCTTTAAAATCCTTTCATGCTCAGTGTTACTCATGATGCATAATAAAATTACTCTTAATTTTAAAATGTGAGTGACATGACAAATTTCTTTTGTTCCATTAAAGTTAGTTGTTTAAACAAAATGAAGTCATGGAGACTTAGGGACCCTCATGCTGGGTGTCCTGGGGTAACTGCCCCTTTTGCCCTTATGTTAATCCCCCCTCTGAGCTATGATAGAGGTCTATAAAATCATGACCAGAATCAGAAACATAAATAGAGAAGTATTATTTATTCTTTTACACACCATGAAAGCCAGACAGCACCCGATGAAATTAATTGTCAGTAGGCTTAGTACATGCAGTATTTTTTCAGATACTGCAGAATTAACTTGTGAAGTTCATTGCCTTTGGATGTTGTGTTGGCCAAAAGAATAAATGGGTTCAAAATAGAATTGTACAAGTTCAGGGAAAAAAGATCAATCAATAGCTACAGGCCATGGTAACTAGTGTTACAACTCCATGCTTGGGATGACTTTTGATGTCTGACTACCAGACACAGGGTGTAGAGGACAGCGGTGGATAATAATTGCCTGGTCCTCCTGAAGCTCTGGTATGGGCCACTGTCAGAGACAGGACACCAGGCAATTTTGGCCCATGGTTTGACTCAGTATGGCAGTTCTCATCTTCTTTTGTTCTAAAGCACAAGCTGAAGTGCTTTTCTGAATTTGTGCCAGAGGCCCAACATTTCACAGCTATTTCCGAGCAGAGGGTGTTAAGATATTTATTTTGGACCACAGTCACTATTTCAGTCAGGTCTAATTTGGAATTTTTGTTCCTACCTCATGTTTGCATGTTTTATCTCTACTAAGCAAGTAGACTTTTCCATAAATGCTCATGAAATTAACTGTAAAATGAATCTTTCCTTCCCATTACCCCCACACAGAAAAAGTTATAGGAACCGTCCTCAGATTTCAGATGGGTCTTTTTTCTCTTATTTCCTAAGTTCTTATTTCTCAGATAATCCATGCTGAAGATTTCCTCCAGATGCAGCATGCATCAGATTCTATATTTGCAGGCTCGGAGAACATGTGGTTGCATGCGAGCAAGTCTTCATATGCACCAACAATCTGATTTTGCACAAGCAAATGCACCTCAAGTCTGATGACACCCGGTGGCTTGAGTTCACATGATATTGCTATGTGGAGCCATTTAAAATTGAGATCACATTTACTGCAGGTTGAACCTCTCTCATCTGGCACCCTTGAGACCTGACCAGTGCTGAATGAGAGAATTTGCCAGACCATGGGAGGTCAACAATGTCTAGCACATTACTAACACTTTCACTGCTTACTGGGCTCTTAGAAAACATTTGGGGGTAAAGTACAGCTAAATAACAGCACAGAACACTGAGAACCAGTACTGGTGGCTGTAAACAAACTTTATGGGAATACGGGAAACTTGGCCACACCCACGATAAGCAGTCATCTGGCTAACTAAAATCATGCTGGAATACAGATGTTGCCAGATGAGAGTGTTCCAGATTAGAGAGGTTTTGTTTCTAGTTTCTTTTGCAAGTGTGTAATATTAAAATCAGCATATTAAATCTGTCTTTTTTAGCAGTCACTATGGTCTGAAGATTATGGGACTCTTTTTGAGATGCATTAACGCAGGGGTCAACAACCCTGGCACGGGGGCCAAGAGTGGCATGCAAGCCGATTTTCATCAGCAAGGAAGGGAGGAGCTCAGTTCTGCCCCTCTCCCCTTGCAGCTCAGAGCTTGCACAAAGCCTGTGGATTAACAAAAGACCAGCTAGTGCTACCAACCACCACCTAAAAGGTAAAGCTCTGCATCTTCATTTATTTATTAGTGAAGCTGTTGTAAGAAGGATTATTAGTGTCTTTAAAAACTGTCACTGGCCCTTGGACCATACATAGAGGTCAAAAGGCCAAATTTTAGCACTCAGCCTTTGAAAGGTTGCTGACCCTTGGGTTAAAGTAACTGTGTAATTCTTCATTTATCTCAGCTAGGGCTGGATTAACTCTTCTGGGGGCCTGGTGCTATAAGGTGTTGTAGGGCACCCCCTAGGTTCTAGAAGGGGGCCAAAACTGTAAGGTTTGGTGTGTGGGAAGGGGCTGCAGGTTGAGGCAGGAGGGGGTGAAGAGTTTGACCAGAGGGGATGTGTGGGCATGTACAGGGGGCCACATGTACCTCAATCATTGCTGCCCCCCTGCAACCCCCATTAATGTCGCATTGCTTCCAATGAGTGCAGGGGCCTCTCCTGGAGTGGTGCAGCATAAGAGCAACATCAGCTTCCTGGCTCATGCCACTCTTAAGTCACAGTGCTCCAGGGAAACGGCCGGTATTACCACACGCACCGGAAGCAGCAGTGGCACGAACTCTGGGCCCTTTTGAAATGCTGCAGCAGCATTGCTATGTCATTCTGTGCAGTCTGAAGGAACGTGGGAGCACCATGTCCTGGGTGGTGCAAAGGCCTGTCTGCCCTTGGCCTCACCCCTTCCACTCTTGGCCCTGCCATTTCTTGCTGAATGGATCCAGGCCTTCCACTCACCTTCCCTGGGGCCTGCAGTGGCTGTTTGCCTCTCTGCTTGCATGCGTCGCCCCTTGCAGCTTCCATTGGCCAGTAATTGTGTATGTGTGGGGAGATGAGGAATGGCGGCACGCAGTCACCTCTCCCCTGACAGGCAGCCCAGAAGGCATCATGAAGGGTGTTTAGCAGCTGCAACTGAGGGCTCCCTTAGCCTGGGGCTCTGGGCTGAAGCCCCCAAAGCCCTTTTCTTAATCTGCTCTGATCTCAGAATCCACATGTTGGTCCAAGGGGTCTCGGCTGTAATGAATACTCTCTACCTACAGACAGCACATGCAGAATACTTAATTTATTGAATCTAAATGTCAGATTATTCCTGGATCTATAGACATCTAAAATTATACAGGAAGCGATATCCTCTTGAATTTTGGTTCTTGATAAAAGAGAAAAGCAAATTAACTAGCATACTTTGGCAGTAATTGGCTCAGGAAATAATCTTATATCAGTTATTCTTTTTATGCTAGCAAGAGGTAATAAGACAAGACTACAGCTGTTAGAAAGTATATTAAAATGAAGCAGTATCTTTCAGTAACAGATTTTAATGTGTAAAACATTCAGCAGTGTTCTGGACATGAATGACAACTTAATTTTATATATAGAGAAAAAAATCTGAATATTCTGGCAGAAAATAATTGCCAGAGATAGACATCAACTGCCCGACACAATTGTTAAAGTTTTCTAATGTTTTATTCCGGTAGTGTAGAGCATTCATTTGAATGGAAAGTTCAGTATGTGTTTCTGGTCCTGTTATACAAGTTATCATAGTCTGCTGAAGACAATCTACAGATGAAATGGTAGATAAGACTCCATAGTAGTTCCACTCTTTGAACTTGTCCATGGGCAAGTTGCTTAGATCTATATTTCCAGATATGAGGGTGAACTCCCAGGTCATACTGCAGTTACAGATGCATGGTATTTTTAATTGTAATGATGCAAACATTTGGCAAATAACAAGCAGTGATGTAGCAATTTAGAGACTGACAAATTTATTAGGTCATGAGCTTTCATGGGTAAGACCCACTTCTTCAGATGAATCAGTCATGACCTAGTACATTTATAAGTCTCTAAGGCCAAGTTAATGCTACAGGGAAAAATCAATTTAAGATACGCAACTCCAGCTACATGAATTGCATAGGTGTAGTCGACGTATCCAAAATCAATTTTTACTGCTGTCTGCACAGAGAGAGGTCGATAGGAGAAACTCTCCCACTGACTTCCCTTACTGGAAATACCTCAGTCAATGGTGTAGGCCTGAATGTATGATTTAGCATTGCTCCGCTAGGTGCGGTAAATCAAACACTGAGAGATTGATTGTCATCACGTCAATCTTCTGGTAAGTGCAGATGTACCGTCAGGTGCTACATGACTGTTTGTTATTTGTGAAGCTACAGACTAAAACACTTACCCTTCTAAGTACATTTGGCAAGAATGCAGTCTTGCAGTCTTAAAGTCTTGTTTACACAGAATAGTGTGTTACCATGCATTATATAAATACATTAGCTAGCATCACTCCACTAATCTCTGGTGTAATTGAAAAGGTCCAGTTTGTTGAGGCAGAGATGTAGGTGGCTAAATCTACTAGCTGGAATTGGAAGGCAAGCCAAGGTTTGGAGCCAGCTTTGGAGACCAGGGACAAAGATCAGTAACAAGGTCAGGAAGGCAGGGCCCAGTGTAGCAGCCTGATTGTGCAGACAACTTCCTATGCCTTCCTTTGGGTTTCAGTAGGAAGCCCTGAGCAATCAGAGCTCAGTGTTCCTCCATTTAGGCCCAGGAAGCTCTCCCTGACATAACTTCAAGTTTCATGGTCCCTTCTGCTCTAGTTAGTAGTAAATTTCTGGATGACGGTGGCAGGAGTGACAGTTGATGAGGAGCTGGATGGGGTGCATTACACAGAACTGGATGTGCCAATTCTCCTCTAAAGCATTGACACTACCTGTAGTTATTACTAATTAGCTTATAACTGTTGGAGTAAATCCTGTAACTGGCAGAATAACTCACACAGGCTCTGAATGTGCATTCACAAAATTTGTACATGTGATTGCTACTCCTGACTGGCTGAAAACTGTACATCACCTGTTAATTTTGCTACCCCCTTCTCCTGCAACTGCCACTCTTGCCTGTTTGTCTTATTCCCCTGTATAGCTTGTTTTAGACTATGAATCCTCTGGAGCAGAGAATTTTATTTACTAGGCATTTGTACAGCATGTAGCACAACAGGCCCCAAACCTGACTGGGTGCTAGCCACTACCACAATGTAAATGTTAAATACTATAAACAGCACTTGTCTATGCGGTTCACCAACAGCTGGCAATTTCTGGCTCCACTTAGCACATGCTCTGTCATTCTTAGTTTTTTCCGCAGTGTCAGCATCAGCGTTAGCATTGTTATAGGCTGGGGACCAACTGGCTCAGCAGCAGTATGGTGGAAAGGGACCTAGGAGTTATGGGGGATGAAATGCTGGATATGAGTAAAGAGTGTGCCCTTGTAGCCAAGAAGGCGAACGGCATGCTGGGGTGCATTCGGAGGAGCATTTTGAGCAGATCTTGAGAAGTAGTTGTTCCCCTCTATTCGGCACTGGTGAGGCCACATCTGGAATATTGTGTCCAGTTTTGGGCCCCCCTGTATAAAAAGGATGTTCATGTGCTGAAGCAGGTTCAGCAGAGGGCAACAAAAATGATTAAGGGGCTGGAGCACAGGATCTATGAGGTTAGGCTGAGGATTTGGGCTTGTTTAGTTTACAGAAGAGAAGACTTAGGAGTGATTTAATAGCAGCCTTCAACTTGCTTCAGGGGAGAGAAACTGTTCGCAGTGGTATCAGATGGTAGAACAAAGAGCAATGGTCTGAAGCTAAAGAGGGAGAGGAGTAGGTTGGATATGAGGAAAAACTACTTCGCCAGGAGGGTGGTGAAGCATTGGAATGCATTGCCTAGAGAGGTGGTGGATTCTCCATCCCTAGAGATTTTTAAATCCCGGCTTGATAAGGTCTTGGCTGGGATGACTTAGTTGGGTTGATCCTGCTTGAAGCAGGGGGCTGGACTAGATGACCTCCTAAGGTCTCTTCCAGCCCTGTGATTCTGTGATTCTGTCATTCTCCTGGCTCCACAATAAACTAATGTATATATAAAGTTAATTTTTAAAATATCACAGAGGGCAAGGGTGACTTGAGGGTTTGGCAATGCAGTCTATGCAGGCCAGTGTGTATTCTACATTTTACTGCCACAGATTGAAGTTCAGAATGCATGCCCTGCCACTGACTTGCACCCTCCAACCTCTCTTATCATTAAAAATGTTTATAGCCTGCATAGTTATAAAGATAACATCAGAATGTACATTGATGTCTGCCTGAGTCTGTAGAGAGCCTGAAACAATTCATCTAACTGCCCCCTTCTCAGTGGGTTAGTTGTCTAGCACTTTAAGGTGACATATTGTGACATATGGAAAACTTTAACGTGGAGACAGTGTGAAGTAAATTGTATTTACTTTACAACTAAATAGCATGGGGGCTGTTGAGTTGTATTGTTCTTTTTTTTTAACACAATGAAAACCCAATTAAAATTATTATCTGACAAACCAGTGCTAGAATTTAGAGATCTCAGTTGTTCAGGGAATGCAGAGCCTTGAATATTGAACCTTTTTCCTTTGCTTTGCCAGTCTAATTCAGCACTTGTCAGTATTGACTAAGAACTTTTACAAACTGATGGTTGTTTGGTAGCTAGTCGTCTGTGTTCTCAGTGGACCTCTCTGCAACAGAGGTCTTTATTAGCAGTCTCACTAGACAAGGCAAGGAGTAACTGAGAATGGCGGTAGAAAGTATATTAACTCTACAGGCGATCTTTAAGTGAGAAATAAAGCATATTTGGAGACTGTGGAAAACCTTTGTCTGCTACTGCTCATGCTGTTCTCTGGATGCAGCAGGGACATAATTAGTCAGGGCTGTTGTTCCAAAAGTCTCTTACAAGCATCACCAATAAAAAACAAAACCACAATAATATGATTTTTCTCCATTTTCCTTTCTCCTCCTAAAATGAATACTCAGAGAGCAAATTAGAAAGATACAGACATGCACGTTTTTCCCATGCAGGAAGCTAATCTATGTCTTTTCAAATCCGCTCAGTTGTGGGACTATTACCCAGCAAAGGCTGCCAGCATAGCAGGAGACGTTACTCTGCCTCCCCAGACAGATGGTTAGTTACCAGCTATTATTACAGGGTATATTCTTAATGTATTTAGCTCAGAAAAGGCAAGCAAGATGTGTGAATAAAAGCCAGCATGTACCTTACAAATGTAGTTCATGCATCACCAGATGTCACTCTTAATTCTATCCCATGACAGTTCTGTCTTGCTGGGCTAAGCAGCTGTCTGTGGAGAAACAGTAGGAAACTTTTTACCAGGGGAAGAAAGGGAAGCAATAATTACACTCAGTAAAGACTGAAGGACAGGTGGGCTTATGTCCTGCATGAGCATCTGGCAAGAGTCCCTTTGTTCAGATAAGCCTTTTACCTCTTTCCAGGAGTGGGCTCTCAGCTCCCAGGGGCTGGTGTGGTTACCATGTGGAACATTGCTAGGAGATTCAGATGGTCTAGGGAAATTTGGTAGGGGATTAAGAATTGTGTATGGAATGGATTTTCTAAAGCAGGATCTTGGCACCTTTTCCCACAGGGTTTGAATATGTTACTTGGCAAAGGAACAGCTGCTCCAACTAAGGAAATAGGCACACAACAAAGGAGGATTAGCATATTTTTGTATTCACTCAACCACATATCTCTGTGAAATTTCCATTTTTGCCTGTCTAAAAGTGTCTTTGATAAACCATCTGCTGATCCTGTTTGGGATTCTTGACCATTTTACAATGCCAGATTCTCATGGGCTGGTTGAGACCATTTTCTTTGGGGACCTATTTCTTTAGGGAATTTTTTAGGACCAGAACTGCCACGTGAGATTATTTGTGTGCCAATTTACAAAGAAAGGAGTTAACCTGACCAAATCATGTTGTTTCTGGGTTTTGTTGGGGCTTGAGACTGACTTCAGAACTGGAGCCATCACAGTGTTAGCTGGGCTTTGTCCCATCACCTGTATTTGAGTCCCTTCAATAAGATGTTGAGGAATTTGCCTAGGGAATGTCAGGTGTTGATGAGCTCTTTGCTCATCACGGCTGAGCTTGTACTGTACACCACTGGTTTTCAAACTTCTCTGATCTGTCCCCTCTTCTTTGTGCCTCTAGCTGTTTATGCCCTCCCCCCGCTTCCCGAAATACATATACCACTGTCCTGCTCTGACGGAACAGTGGAGAGCAGAGCCTGTTGGCTGGGTGCCCAGTTCTAGAGGCATCTGCGTGACAGCAGCAGCTCTGAGGTAAGGGTGGCAATGTGAAAACTGATATCCATCGATATTGGGTAGTGAGAAGGAGTGCCCAAACCCAGGTGATCGGGCTCTGGCTGTCCTCTTTGTCCCCCATGCATGGCCCTTTTGAATGAGCCCCAGACACCTAGGGCTGACAGCCAGAGCTTAAAAAAAAAAAAAAGAAAAGGAAAACAGCTCACACCTCCCTTGACGCATTCCTATGGCTCCCATGGGAGGCCTGTCCCATAGCTTGACAACCACTGCTATAGAAGGGAACATGTCCCTCTGGCTTTAAATTAGGTTGTGGTGAAGCATCCATGTAAATATCTCGTCATTCGCCAAGGCAACTGTTCTGATCACTGAACACTTGTTTCACTAGATTTTTATTATGTTTCCTTCTGAAAGGATACCCCGCAACTTGCACAAAACCGTTTCCTTTTACACAATATGCCAACAAATTCTAATATACCTAACTATTTCTAAGGCATAGCCGCAGGGGAAAGCAAACAACATCAACAGAGCAAGTAGCTGCATAGTGTTAAAAAGTAGATGACCAGGAATTGGGTGTGTTTTTCTCCTCCCCTCCAAATGTAATTGAGTTATAAACAGGAATGGTTTGAAAGGGTACTGATAAGGTAAGACAAAAGTGGCTGTAGTGTTAAAACTGGGTATAATAATATGTAGGCATTCTGCTCTCTTACAGCACCGTAACTCCCCCAGTGCGCATCACACCTATATAACTAAAAGCAGAACTGGATCTTTCATGTCAACCCTTTTCTGATCACTAGACTGCAAAGGCCTGCTTTTTTATGGTCCTGAGCCTTTTATAGGAGTCATTTATGCCAGTACAAAGTGAGTTTAAAAAGCTGCCTTTCTGACATGGTATCCCATTTTACACTCACTTGGCATCCACTTTTCACTGGTGTATCTGACCACCCAAGAAGTGAGACTGGAAAACCGGTTCCTAGTTTATTTCCTACCCAAAACTTTCTACAGGTGTGAGGTAGACTAAATAAGCTGTTTACTGCTTAGAGAAAATTTTGAGGAGCTTGGAAATGTAGGGCTGGAAGATGCCATGAGTTATCATCCAGTCCTGAGGCAGGTCTAAAATATTTCGACAGTCTCTGAGTGTGTCTAATCTCTTCTTGATACTTCCAATGACACGGTTTTCACAGTCTCTCTAGGTAACCTGTACCAGTACTTAGCTATCCTGATCATTACAAAGTATTTCGTAATGTTTAACCTGAATGCTGCAGATTAAGTCAAGTACTTCTTGTCATCTTTAGTGAATATGGAGAATAATTGATCAGCATCCTCTTCCCAGCCATCCTTAACATATTTTCAAGAGTGTTACTGGGTCTTCCCTCCAGTCTTTTTGTCTAGAACTAACTGGGCCCAATTATTCCTTTAAAGATTGCAGATCATAGTGCAAATGACTAAACCATTTATATGGTATAAAAAAGATCTGCACTACCAAGCCACTGAAATAATGATGGTGACGAAGTGGGTGGATCTTATTAGAGGGCAGGGAAAGGAATGTTTCTTCCCTCAAAGTGTTGCCAAGGAGCATACTTGTTCCAGGTTTTACTTCAAGGGGTAGGTGGTGGCTGCGAAGACTAGATCTTAGTTTTTTCATCCTCTCTTTGGGACATGGGTGCTGTGAATGGTCATTACTCGTGTTGGAAACATTTTCCTCTTCAATGCCACAGGAAGCTCTTGGATTAGGGTCTTGCAAGCCCCAGAAACAGCAGCAACAGCTGAAAACATCTGTGCTGCTTCAGCACTCATTGAATCAAATTACTGAGTGCCAAGATGGATTAATGTTTTTCTATGAGTCATTCCCACATTAATAGAGTCACAGGGTTTCAGGCGCCTTTGCTACCAAGAATATTCTGTCTCCATGAAAAAGAAACTGTTTAGGTGGTAATGGTTTTCAAAATCTAGAGCTGCATTTCCATTAGCATGGCTGGTACTAGTTGTCTTTCCTCTCCAATAAAGTCTCTTTTTTCCATCCCTCAGCAATGAAATAGCCAAAATACTTGACTTTGCAGTTTTCCATACCAGTATTTTAAATAGCTATAAAATACTGGCTTGTGCACCTTCTTTACAAGGGTCTTTGGTGGATAGCAATGGCTTGCATAGCCCAGGTGCAGGACATGATCAGAGCACCATGTAAGTAGTGATTCAGAGAACCAATGAACTAGCATCTTTCTGCAGAAGTGTGCTTCAGAATCTAAGATTTCCCTTAAATAAAATGAAGTTCCCAGTCCTCATGGTTTTGAAGACAAGTTAAACATCTCAGGAACTGAGCTCAAATCAATGTAGTTCTGTTTTCCTGAGTCTGTGGAGAACTTGGAAACACAATTCTGAAAAGCAGGGTCAGGGATGTCACAAGGAAACATCTTAGTGGGAGGTAAAAAGGGACGTGGGAAGAAAGTGGTGCCCTCTCCGGGGGCTGCTGTATTTCCAAATGTGCACTTCCTCTCTCTGCCACTGGCAGCCTCTGTGCTGAAAAACTCCATGGGTTGGATCTAGCTGTGAAATTATCTCCACCAAAGCCTGTGTTCCGTCTCCCCTTTCTCTACTGCAGTTTATGTGCCTTGGGACTGGGAGACCCCTATAGCAACAGGTGTATTGCAGTCTCCAGGGGCTGGAGCAGATCCAGCCATCCCCATAAGGGTTCCACAGTGAAAAAAGGTAGCATTGCACCTTGCGGTGCATCAGCTGCACTACACAGCATCTCTAGATTAGTTGGCTGTTGTGGTGTTACTGGTGGGGCTTAGCTCTGTTGGCTTATGATGACCAGAGGCTGATGTCCGTTCATCCAAGTGTGTGGTTAAACCTGAAACCTAACGGTGACGCTGTCAATGCTGTGAACCATTTCAGTGCTGATCCTTTTAGAAGCAGCTAGGTCCTGTATTTGTATGATGGCGGATCACTTCACATTTCTCCTCAGGTACTAAATGCCTCACAGTCCTGAAAAAGGAACATACTAAACTGTGCGTACATTTGATAAAAATTAGTATGTTTTTACTATGTTAATTTCCTCATCTAGAAATGAAACAAGAATCACCAGCAAATTAAAAATGGCTCAAACTGTCCAGAGTCAGCAAGGGTAATGAACAGGATTCATGGGTCTAATCCCTAATTTAATTTATTGCAACCTTAGCTCTGCAGCTTCATCCACTGTTCCTGAATGACTGATGTTTGTGAGCACTCTTCTGCTTCCAGGGGAGTCAGCAGATGTTTCAACTTCAGTGTCAGTGGCAACATGATTCAGTTGATAGCTTCACAAATTTTTAAGGCCAGTAAGGGCCATTGTGATCATCTAGTTTGATTTACGGCATAACAACTGTTGTGCAGCCCCAACGCTGCAAACATTTGTGCATGTAAGTAACTCTATTTGAACTCAGGGGTGTTGCTCCTGTGTGCAAATTTTTCATGTGTAAACATGGTGCAGGGCTGTCTCCTGAAATTGTTCATTACTAGAGACTACCGGTAGATGATTTCAAAAAACCAAAAAATACGTTATTATGTGTATATATTAATTTGGCTCTCTCATCTTAATGTGAAACAAGCTTTGTGGTAATTTATATTTACTTGGCAGAGGAAATGTAAAATTTGGTTTGGCAGTTGCGGTAGCAAAATACAGGAATCTTGAGGGAAAATAAAATATTGTCTGACAGGGAAGTTCAAACTACATGCTGAAAAAGTGGAGCTCAGTGTGAACCCGAATTCAGCCTAGCATTGCAGACTTGTTTGCCTAGTCGCCTTCCACTGTTGGTGAACTGACACAGAAAATTTATTTTTACTTTTATTAGGGAATGAAAAGTATAGTCAAGTTGGAATCACGGTTCAAAAGACTCTCTTGTACTTTTGTTTCCTAATTGCTGTTGGACGGTTTTTCTGACTGAGCCAACGCAGTTGTGTGTGTGAGTTTCCTGGCAAATAAAGAAGATGACTGTGTCTGAAAGATATTTCAGTGTGAATTCATAGCCTGTCCATGTCTAATCAAGCAACGTAAATCATTAGCCACATGTTCTTCCTTTCCATCATATGGCTTCACACTTAAATTAAAACATGCCCTCCACTGCCCCCCAAAGATTCACATTTTTAAATGCACCCCAAACAGAAACCACAGGCGTCTATTAAATGTGGTGGCCATTTCCAGCATACAAATCAATTTTCGTTGTGGTGAATAATGCTTGGTTTGTTTAAGGAGGCATGACGGATTTTGGATGAAGGATCCTGTCACTTTGGCATTTTCATGGTTTTATTTATTGCCTGCAAACGTATAAAGCTTGGTACTGGTCTAAGTGCCAAACTTAACAGTGGAAATAGCTGAAAAGGACCACATAGCTACTGATGCAGTACATGGGCTTTTCCTTCTAAGAAATATTTTCTGGACTCTTGAGAAGTTATTTTGAATAACATGGCAGTGAAGGATTTCATCGCCTGGCATCTGCTGGCTTTGTTTTTAATTCCCTTTTGCCTGTGTCAAGATGAATACATGGAGGTGAGCAGAAGATCTAATAAAGCGGTGGCCAAAGTATTGCAAAGTCACCACCAGACTGGCCAAAAAGGTTCCAGCAGCAGGGAAATATTGAGACAGCGGAGTCATCTTAGAGAGTCGACTTTTGATAATAGCACTTCTACAGACCAAAAAGCCCAGAGACCAGAGGTAGATGATGTAGCACAGACTACCTCAGACAGAGTCCAGGTACTCTGAATTAATCTTCTAAAGATAACTATGAAATCAGAGTTTTTCTAAGATTATAAATGATACATTTAACAAAAGATATTTATTAATGCTGCTTATTGGTCTGTATGCTACTGGGTTGCTTCACAGAATCTTTTGTTGGACTGGTAGAGCCAGCAGTGGTGTGGGGGAAATGAGAACATAGCCAGCAGCCCACAGTTCTGGTGAAACTTTGAGCCTATGCAACCTGACATGGTGAGAAACAGTTTCTCAATTACAGCAAAATATTTTTTCTACCAGACCAAGATTTTATAATTTATTTATAACATTGTTTGCATGCAAAACAAAAATATGATATTGGTAAAGATACTTTTCTAAGGGATAAGGTTCAATGAGGAGAAAAAAAAATCCCAACTTACATGAAATGTATGTGGAGAAGAAATATTTCCTTTTGAGTGTGAGAAAATCATTCAATGTACTAGCAAATATTTGCAACGGTTGGCCTTTATGTTGGATTCAGTGTTGTTTTTAAATCCTGGCAGTAATACTGCATTTAAGATCTAAGTAGGTAGGATATAATATGCTATATGTCTATTTGCTGAACTTTATCTTTTATATTTTGTATTGCTTCCTAAATTGACTGTAGAATTTACTTTTTATTAGAGATCTCTTATGTGTTTTACATAGCATTTTATATATTCTAGTCATTAGGTCCCAGCAAAGGGAAAATTACCTCATCTGGTCATATGTAAAACACTGCAATCCAGATTTTTTTTAAAGTAAGGGGATAAGATGAAGTTTTATTGAGCAGTGAACAAAGTGGAAAGTTTTACATCTGCTCGGGACGGGAAGTTTGGGTGTATGTTATATTTTATAGTCAGCAACAAAATCCCCACTGAATACAAATGATTGAGTCTTTACAATTTTCAGTTGACAATATGCTATAATTTTTTCAGTCTCAACAGTGCGTTCTGAACTCTCAAAAGCTGAAGGAGGCAGATGTTGGATGGATAATAATTGTTTTGTGGCAAGTAGAGATGAGTTTTGATTTTAGGTGATTGTGATGGGCTTAAAAAACTGAAGCGGATTGAGATATGGGAACACATGACGAGGAGTCCAAAGATCCAACATTTCCAACAGATCAATAGTTATTTTGCATAGCATATACATTTTCTTTGTTATAGAACTTCTGTTCTCCAAGCAAAATAGGGGAAATAGATTTAATTTTACCTAAATTGAACTTCCTCACATTAACAGTATAATCAGTGAGGGTATATTATCATGTGCCAGCTAGTTAGTGTTTTTGAGTTCCACTTCCTGCTACTGGATGGAATACTATGTAACTGAATATGATAGATCCTATACTGCTAATACTTAAAAAAGATTCTCCTCTAGCCCAAGAGCTTTAAGCATTGCTTTTTAATTTATTTCTATAATATATTATTTAATGCAGATTTATTATAATTAACACAGAGGCCAGCTTCAGCTCTCTGATATAAAGTACTATTGTGGTCATTGGGGGCTACATATGTATTCAAAGATAGAATGTAGTGCCAAGTATTTATGTGATCTTTACACTTACAGTAATGAAACTACTCACTGAGTTTGAGGGACTCAGCCAATTGGCACAGAGCTGACTTGATTGTGGGTCATTTACATTCACCATTCCCATGTCTGGGAAATAATCGCCTGTGGGAAATGATGCAATCCCAATTCTTGGCTCACTTAAAACTAGAAGGAAAACTAGCAAACGTACACTAGGGGCAATCTAGAATGGAACAGCTGATTTAATGGGTCGTTTCCATTACTAGAGCTGATGCGTTCATACGTGGAGGAGAATAATTTGCTTTTTCATTCACCCGATTTTGGGCTGCTCCAATGATCTATCTGATCCTCACTGGAAACAAGAACAGCCAGCAGCTGTTTTCCTTTGAGCTGTTTGCCACCTGCAACAGCTGAGAATCCCTGTAGCTGCATATGCTTTGGGGATATCTTTCCCCTAGAATGCCCCCATGACTGCAGCTGTTTTGTGCAATGACCATGGCCAGGAGAATTCTTCCCAGCTATCTAAGAAGTCGTGAGGCAGCAAAGAGGGGCCAGAGAGAAGAAGCTGTGCTGAATTTTCCATACTGCTGCTAACAGATGAGCTTTGTAGCATGATTTTTCTCAAACCCTATAGCTGACAGTATGTCTAGAACAAATGTAGATACTGTACCATCTTCTTTTGTGTCCTGTTTGATGTATTTGAGGTGATCCATGACATACTGACTTTTTGCTTGTGTTTTTGGTGGCCGATACCAGATGGGCGGACTGTAGAAGGAACAGGAAGGCCTTCCTTGCCCTTTGTACTGCGGTGTGCAGGCTCTTAAGGAGAGGGCAGAAGACCCCCCTCACGTTGATGGGGGGCAGTGAGCACAAGTTTAGGAACTGGCTAAAAATTGAGGAGAAGAGGTGGTCCTGGGGGATTTGCAGTGGACTGAAGAGATCCCAAGTCTCTTACTTCAGGAGCTTGGCATCAGGATCCCTGTTGCACACAGTGGGGCAGGGCTCTTCTCTCTCCTTGCCAGTCAGGAGGAGGTTTCAGACGGAGAGGCACATATGTGCTGCCTTCCCTCTCAGAACAGAGCAGGTGCTGCAAGAGGAAGGAAGGCAGCCCCAGAAGGCTACACTTCTGCTAGGAAGAATAAACACTATGTTGTCAGCAGGGGCACTGGATTTTGATATAGGCTTGAGGGGTTGTGATGATGGATGTTGTGTGTGTGGCACTGAGGATTCTTTTGAATTACTTGGGACTGCAGAGCCCTTTTTTAAAGAGAAAAGCTGATGATTCCCTTGAGAAAGACTATACGGGGCTCCCAAGTGACCCAGAAGAGAGGGGGCAGATGGCGGGAGCTGTGGAGACACCTCTGGCTACAAGAGGGAGGCGGAGGAATGTTGTCCTGGCCCTACTCATGTATCCCAGTTTGCCCCCTTCTTAGTCAGAACAGAACCCATGGTAGAGGTATTTATTTAACTTGTCGTTTTGGACAAAGTAAAACAAAATCTTAAAGAAACCAGCAGGAAATGGAAAAATGTCCCTCTTGCCAGGGATGGTGGTTCCACAGGTGTGAATTAGAGGAATTTTATTGACATTCTAGTGTTAAGAGCTGCCTCCTAAATGGCTCGACTTCCAAGCTGTTACTATAAGAAAATTCAACATTCAGAAAACTAAAAAATATCTTCATTCCAATCTCCTGTCTGTCCCAGGAAATCTGTGTGACATGTGATTGTCGCAAGCTTCTAAATTCAGTTCTTGTTCAGGTTTGCCATGCCATAAAATGTATAAGGACTTTGACAGATGGGGCCTAAACAAATCTTCAGATCCCATTTCAAAGGTTAGAGAAAGTAGCTTTACATTATTCTTCATTCACATTTAAGTTTCAAATTCCCAAATTTTACTTTAAAATATACCCATCTTCATGGCACTCTGAGCTTATTCAGATTAAGAAAACCTAACCTGAAAATTCTTTGTCTTGGAGCACTGAATATGAATACAATTTTTCACTCCTATGTCAAAAGATTGTTAAGTCCAATCGGGCAAATCTTAGATCAGAACTTGCCAAAGAACTCTGCTGAAGTCAATGGGACAATTTGTAACTCAGGATAGTGGGGTTTGGCTCTTTTTAAATATACTATCCTGTTGAATTCTCTGAGAGTTAATAATTGTGGTGCATGAGATGCTCAGCAATCTGCCATCTTTCTTAAAGCTCGGCCAAGGTCACACACTTCCCTACAGAGCCCTTTGCTTGTAAGAAGAGTCATGAACCCCCAGGCTGCATTTAAAAAAACATCTTGCAATTTTAACAGCTATCAGTACACCATATTTTTCTCCTTATTCCTTTCCACTCAGCTTCTCCTCTCTACTTCTGTCCTAAGACATGAGGCTCTGATGAAGTGCTGAAAATATGACAGATGTTAGTCACACCAGTCCCTTTTTCCCTCCAATCCTGCTTCCTTTACCCTCTTTTCTATCATGCCTTGTCTTTCTCAGGGAATTTGCATATTTTTGTCCTATTGATTAAAATGATACTCGAATTAGCAAATGAGTCAGCAGCGAGTCTGTCGAATGGAAACTGGAAACATACAGCTGTAATTCTATATGGCTCAGGAAGTTGGATTTATCTATAGAGAAATCACCTTTTACACTTTTTAAATGCGACTACCTCTAGCATGGACAAAGTAGTAGTTCAGCCCTGCACACCTGTATGTAAGTGGTGACAGAAAGTGAAAAATATCATGTCCAGGTGAAACTGCCACGAAAATTTAGGTCAGGGTTGACTAAGGAGGAGTATAAACATACGGCTCGAGAATGCCGGGCAGTAATCGGGAAAGCGAAAGCACAATTGGAACTGCACCTGGCAAGGGATGTGAAGAGTAACAAGAAGGGTTTCTACAGGCACGTGAACAATAAATGGGTTATTGGAGAAGGTGTGGGACCATTACTGGATGAGGGAAGTAACTTAGTGACAGATGATGCAGGAAAAGCTGAAGAACTCAATGCTTTTTTTGCCTCAGTCTTCACAGACAAAGTCAACTTCCCAATGATGGTCCTAGATGATGCAGTATGGGAAGGTGGAGGGCAGCCATCTGTGGGGAAGGAACAATTTCTGAGCTATCTAGAAAAACTAGATGTGCACAAGTCCATGGGTCTGGATTTAATGCACCCCAGGGTACTGAGGGAATTGGCAGAGGTCATTGCTGAACCTTTGGCCATTATCCTTGAAGACTCTTGGAGATCGGGGGAGATACCGGGTGACTGGAAGAAGGCAAATGTAGTGCCCATCTTTAAAAAAGGAAAGAAGGACAATCCAGGGAACTATAGACGCATCAGCCTTACCTCAATCCCTGGGAAAATAATGGAGGGAATCCTCAAGGAATCCATTTTGAAGCACTTGGAAGAGGGGAAAGTGATCAAAAGTAGCCAACATGGATTCACCAGGGGCAAGTCCTGCCTCACCAATCTGATCAGCTTCTTTGATGACGTAACAAGCTCTGTGGACATGAGGAAGTCAGTGGATGTGATATACCTTGACTTCAGCAAGGCTTTCGGTACGATCTCCCACAACGTTCTTATCCATAAGTTAAGGAAATATGGATTGGATCCTTGGACTATAAGATGGATAGAAAGCTGGCTTGATGGTCAGGCCCAACGGGTAGTGGTCAATGGCTCAGTATCTGGATGGCGGTCTGTTTCAAGCGGAGTGTCGCAAGGCTCGGCTCTGGGGCCGGTGTTATTCAACATCTTTATTAATGACCTGGATGAGGGACTGGGTTGCACCCTCAGCAAGTTTGCAGATGACACAAAACTAGGGGGAGAGGTAGATACGTTGGAGGGTAGAGCGAGAATCCAGAGGGACCTGGATAAATTGGAGGACTGGGCCAAAAGAAATCTGATGTGGTTCAATAAGGAGAAGTGTAGAGTTCTGCACCTGGGGCAGAAGAATCCCAAACATTGTTACAGGCTGGGGACCGACTGTCTCAGCAGCAGTACAATGGAAAGGGACCGAGGTGTTATGGTGGATGAAAGGCTGGATATGAGTAAACAGTGTGCCCTTGTAGCCAAGAAAGCTAATGGCATACTGGGGTTCATTAAGAGGAGCATTTCAAGCAGATCTAGGGAAGTAGTTATTCCTCTTTATTCAGCACTGGTGAGGCCAAATCTTGAATATTGTGTCCAGTTTTGGGCCCCCCAGTATAAAAAGGATGTGGATTTGTTAGAGCAGGTTCAGCGAAGGGCAACAAAAATGATTAAAAGTCTGGAGCACAAGACCTATGAGGACAGGCTGAGGGATTTGGGCTTGTTTAGTTTACAGAAGAGAAGACTTAGAGGTGATTTCATAGCAGCCTTCAGCTTCCTGAAGGGGAGCTCTAAAGAGGAGGGTGAGAAATTGTTCTCAGTGGTGTCAGATGGCAGAACGAGGAGTAATGGTCAGAAGTTGAAGAGGGAAAGGTGTAGGTTAGATATTAGGAAAAACGTCTTCACCAGGCAGGTGGTGAAACATTGGAATGCGTTGCCTAGAGAGGTGGTGGATTCTCCATCCCTTGAGGTTTTTAAGTCCCGGCTGGACAAGGTCCTGGCTGGGATGACTTAGTAGGGGTTGATCCTACTTGAAGCAGGGGGCTGGACTAGATGACCTCCTGAGGTCCCTTCCAGCCCTATGATTCTGTGATTCTCTGAGGGTCAGCAACCTTTCTGAGTACCGGAGGGGTAGCCGTGTTAGTCTGGATCTGCAACAGCAATGAAGGGTCCTGTGGCACCTTATAGACTAACAGAAAAATTTTGAGCATGAGCTTTCGTGAGCACAGACTCACTTCATCAGATGCTGGTCATGGAAATCTGCCGGGCCAGGTCTAAATAAGCCAGAGCAAGGCTGGGGATAACAAGGTTAGCTCAGTCAGGAAAGGTGGGGCTTCTGACTGAGCTAACCTTGTTATCCCCAGCCTTGCTCTGGCTTATTTATACCTGGCCCTTCAGATTTCCATGACCAGCATCTGATGAAGTGAGCCTGCACTCACGAAAGCTCATGCTCAAAACTTTTCTGTTAGTCTATAAGGTGCCACAGGACCCTTTGTTGCTGTTACAACCTTTCTGAGGCAGAGTGCCGAAATTTGACCTCTTGACCTCTATGTGCTGTCTGAGTGCTGGTGATACTTTGAAAAGTCACTAATAGTCCTACTTTCAACAGCTTCACTAATAAATAAGATGCAGAACCTTACTGTTTAGGTGGTGATTGGTAGCATGAGCTGGCCTTACATTAATCCACGAGCAGCTTGACTTTGACAAGCTCCCGGCTGCATGGGGGAGGATGAGTGGGGCTGAGCTCCTGCTTCTTGTGCCGCTTTTGGCACACATGCAGAGGGTTGCTGACCCCTGATTTAGGTGAACAGACTGCAGAGCATCCACCTGAATGGTGGATACTGCCTCTCACACTGCTAGTCTTGTAAAAAAGGTGGTGGAATCTTAAATGACCTCATGTGGTCAGAAGGTCTTCAGGTTCATGTATCAGACAGCACCTTGCCCCCTGCCTCAATGCTAAGGGTTTGATCTAGATTGCATCAAAAAGAAGAGTTCCTCTTATCACAGTAGCATTTCCTGAAATACCTGCTTTATCCTTCTTGATCACTCATCTAAATACTAACAAGAACTAATAGGCAATCAACCATATAGGAAAAAGTAAGATTTCTGGTAACATAAGTCCACGGAACCAAATTTTTATCATTTGTCACCTTAGTAACAAGATGAAATGTCTTCGTGTTGCCTCATGGAGCATTCGTTACTTTTCCGATAGAGGATTAGTCTGTTTGAAGCAATTTTTTAAAAAAATTCTGATAGACGAGCAGCGCATTTGTGACTTGAGATTAGAAATGAGTTTTGCACTATTTGGAACATCAAGGTAACATGTTAATGGGGATTGCCAGCTTTTTCTCTTTTTGAGGGCTGCTATTCTTTCATGTTGTGGATTGCAAATTTTGGGCTTATTTGCCTGAGAGAAAAAAGAGGAGTTCAACTTCGACACACTCGTCCTCACAATGTTTGTAATTTTAGCGAATCAATATGAATATTTACATGAGTACCCCTTGCAGTTATGAAATCTACCAGTCTGTGAATGTGAAGCCACTTATGTATGCATAAAATGAATTGTGATTCCTTTGGGATGAAAAGCACTATATAAATATATGGTGTGATCCACTTTCTTGTGCAGTAAATGTTGATGTATATAACTCTTGCTAAGTGTGTTTTTGTGGCTATATCATCGCACTCATCCTATAAGTAATGTATTGTGTAAGATTTCTATCACCACACACGTGGTATAACAAAGTGCCCCAAGTGTTATCTTTCTAGATGGGTTTTAGATTTTGATATGCACTTGAGTACTCTTGTATGTGCCTGACTCACATACTTGTAGCTCCTTATTTAGCTTTGCACATCCACTTTTCATGCATGAATTGGAATGTGCAATTTTCGTGTATTGTTTTGACAATGCAGCCTCATATTGCTTCAGATTTAGTAGAGTAAGTTCTTCACGTTGAAACTTGAGGCCCTGATTCTGCAGTTCCTGCAGGCTAGCATGCTGGCACCAAGAGCCCCTGATGCCTATGAGAATTCATGCAGGCACTGTGGTTTGCCTACATACTGTACAGCAAAATACATTGCTGGAGACCAAGTTTAAGAGTTCTACTGTTATTTTACTTCCTTGATCTTATTAAGAATATGTTTTCGAATGATTAAACCAATATAAAATTATGTTATAATTCAAAAACAATTTTAAAATTTTCAAAGCCAACCTCATTAGGGAGAGACCAGGCATGGAAAATTTCAGTCCCAAAGGAGAAATGTTCAGAAAGCTCGTGAGCATGTACAAACAGGGGGCTATAGTAGAGACCCTGCTTCCAGGATCCATATGTATACATAACAAATAAACTCTATGAATGGTTTATTTAAAACCTATGTTTTTGCACTCAGCCCCCTCAAAGTGGACCTCAACATCCAGACTGCAGTAGCTGCTGCCGTGGAGAATTTGGATTTCGAGGTTATCAGGGGCCACCAGGATCTCCAGGGCCTGCTGGGATGCCAGGTAAAAATGTGACTGCAATAGATTTCTGCGGTGTAACTGAAGCTTGTGATCTGTGAAAAGCAGAGACTGACCCAAGCAAGTAGCAGAGTTTGGATATGGATTTGGATCTAGATCCAATCTTTTCCTTAACCTGACTGGACACGTGGAGTCAGGTTCCAATATAATAAAAACCAATTGCTAATAAAATTAATTTATAATGTATCCATTCCTAATGAATATGATGTTTCTCATAGTTCATAGGCCAGATTTTGCTCTCATTCTATGAAATGTCCACTGAAATTAATGGATGTATCCTGCAATGGATATTGCTTTTTTTGTTTGTTTTGCAAATGATGATTTGTAAATTTCCAAGACAAAAGACATTTCTGCCTCAGATATGGCACACTGTGCTCTCTCATAGAAAACTTACCTTGATTTCTGTTGTTCTTAATTTAAAGTAAAGAGAAATTTGACAGAGTATGACTTCTCTTGTGCATAAAACAGCACTCCAGTAATGAGAAGAATTTGGTCTGTGTTTGTATGTGTGTGGGTATGAAAAGAGTAGGAGATACATAGAAGTGGAAAAGTTGATTAGACAGTGGGTTTAGGTTTGACTTATCAATTACTTTCATTCATTTGAAAATTATTTATAACAGAGCTGTGGCACTTCTAGAAGTGTCTCACAGTCTGGGGAGCATGCCTCAACAGCCTGGCCTGTTTTCTTTTTTATTACTCATGCACTACTCTCATTCATTCTGTCTCTTTTTACACATTGCTGACAGTAACTCTGGTTCTGGGATCCCTAATAAATATTTCTTTGAGTTGGCTGTTGATATTCTGATGGTAGCAATTTCCAGTAACAGTGAAGTCTGTTTAAATAAGCAACTTTGGTTGGCAAGCACGTTAAGAAAAAAAAATATTACTTTGCAATATTTTGGCACTAGCCTCTTGTAAATAAGATTTATTATGTGCATCAGCCATGAATCCTTTACTCTATCTAAATCCTGTGTAACTCTAGGGACATAGGGGAAAAGTCTTGGTGAGGCTTGTCATACAAAACCACAACTTTTTATTTAGAGAAAACAAAGCCGTAAGTATTTGGCAGCTTAGAAAATGGTACAATGATTTGCATTACATCCCTCTCCCCATACACAGTCAATATATTACAAATGCACCAGATTCTATTTTGCAGTATGGACCTCTTTCTGCCCTCATCCAATGTGAAACCTGAAACTTGGCCAAATTCTGTGCTGGTTTACAGACTGGATCAATAGCTAGGTGGAAGTGCTTGCATGGCATTAGCACTAAATTTGACCATTTGGCTTCTGCAGGGGTTGGATCTGTCTGACGAGACCATATTGGATCAGCCTCAGTGCTGTTACAATCCCTGTTGGAGTCAATAAACCTATGCTGGTATTTCATGCAGCCTTATCCACTGTTATCACACAACTACAACCATGGAAATTTGATTATAAGATGCATGCATTAATTAATCAGAAAATATAGTCCAGTTGTTTGGGTGCTATAGTGGGACTGGGGAGACCTAAGTTCAAGTCTCCATTCATTATATCAGGTTTCTTTTGTGACCTTGGGCACATTACTTAGCTCCTCTGTGTTTTAGTTCCCCTTATGTAGAGTGGGAATAATAATAATTCCCTGCTTCACAGCAATGTGGTAAGAATAATGGTACTAAAGATTGTGATTCACTAACATACTACTGCAGTGCCCTCCAGCTGGGATGGGGAGTGGACCACTGCACCAGGGGTGGGCATGCGCTGGGAGGCTCGAGACAGAGGTAAGGGGCCTCAGGCTGGTGCTGCACCTGAGGGTGGGCCTGGGCAGGCCATGCTCCCTCTGAGCCACCTGTGAAGCTGTGCACTGCACTCCATGGTGTTTCAACAAGGCCTGGAGCTTTGGTGGTGGTTGTGGGTAGTGCTCTGGGTCCCTTTGAATTGCTGGGGCAATTGTTCCCTTTGCCCACCCCATCAGTGGGCCTGAGTCCTGGGGAATACAATTAGTGGAATACATGGGGGAGGGTCTTGATTGGTCCCCGGCTTCTATTTAAACACATAAAGGAAAAGGAAGTTCTCCATGAACCTGGGTTTCCCCTGTCTAGAGCTGCCTCCCCAGCAATACCTGTTCCTACTGCCTGCTACTGACCTCCTGCTAAACTGAATCTGCCTTCCTCCTGATTGTTGGTACTTCTGTCTGGACTGTCTTGGATATTGACCCCCTGATCTCTGATCTGGCCTCACTCCTGCTGTGACCATTAGCTTAGATTGCCCATGTCCAAATTTCCTTTTAGGATGAGGACAGAGAGGTGAGAAATAGTGATTGCTTTGTGAAAAGTGTTCATCCACCGGCATGGTGATTTGTCTTGTGTTCTTGTCAGTTGAAAAGTGTAAGATGCTATTACTAATAGCAGCTGCAGCCAGTGTGAGGGGGATGGTTTTAATTCTGAAAGTGAATCAGCAGTTTCATCATGCATCCTTTGTCTTTTCCTAGACTTACCTGAAGTAAGGTAAGCAGGTTTTTCCAATCTAACCAATCACCCACACATTGAAACAGACAGTATTGGCTGCATTAGTGGGCCTGTCAAAAACTCCCCAAGAGTGCTTTGTCCCAATCAGTTCTGATTATGCAGATATAATTTGAAGGCTATTAAGCTGCTTTTCAGCATTACTTGAAGTAAAATACAAAGCCATTGAAACAGCAAGCCTTCATTCAAAGGGCAAATCCAAACTGCTCAGTGTATTCAGCTACCAAACGGCTTTTATTTTCAACAGCCCTGACACACTCTGTTTTCCAGCAGTCCCAAGCAGTTCTCTGCTATTAAGAGCTAGCACTAAAATCAAGCAATGGCCTGAGAAATCTACATTTTATAGCCCTGTCCACAGGAGGTATGTGAGTAGGTGTGACTGTATTTGAACTTTCAAAAAAAGAGGAAGTGTACCTGTACCAATATCTACCAACTCTTGTTGTATTAATGTGTAATAGTAAAGGTTGAACTTCTCTAATCCAGCATCCAGGGGACCTGACCGCTGCTGGATGAGTGAATTTGCTGGACCACGGGAGGTCAGTATTGTCTAGCAGCATGCCAACACTTCTACTGCTTACTGGGCTCTTAGGAAACATTTGGGGTAAATTACAGCAAAATAACAGCACAGAACACTGAGAGCCAGGACTGGTGGCTGGAAACAAATTTTATGGGACCACAGGAAACTTGTCTACACCCATGATAAGTGGTCGTCTGAAAAATCATGCCGGATTATGGATGTTGCTGGACAAGAGTGTTCTGGATTAGAGAGGTCCAACCTGTGTCTATAGTACCACTAACACAACGTGAGTTGGTAAATGCTGATACAGCTACACTCCCTCTTGGAGTGTTCTCTTTTTTTGAAAGTTCATTTATGGTAACCCTAGATATGAGAGGTGTGAATGCCTCCCCCTTCCTCACTCTGTCCTCCGGCCCCCTCCCTGACCAGTCTGGCCAGGGGCAGGAGCTGGGCGACAGACAGCAGCAGCAGGGAATCCTCTCCCTGCAGTCTTACTCACCCCCCTGCTCTCACTGCACAGTGCTCCGCAGAGCCCGCCTGGGCAGCTGGAGACCTCCTAGCTGCCCATGGAGAATCAGGACTCAGCAGGTCAGGAGGCCAAGATGGAGCACTGCGTGGTGAGTGCGGTGGGGAGGGGAGAAGACCGAGGGGAGGCAATCCCCTGTGGCTGCCGCCTGCTGTCTGCTACCTGGGGATTACCTGTGGCAGGGGAGTCTCCGTGATTGTGGGGCTGTGAGTGTGTCCAGAATCCCAACAGCCCCCATAGCTCCCAGTGTGTTCTGACTACCCTCTCCTCCCTCCTGGTCTGTGAGCCAAGGAGTGGGGATGTTAGGGCTTTGGGGGGAGGGGGTACAGGCCGAGCTGAGGTGGGATGGGGAGGGTCTTTGGGCCTAGTGGGGGTGGGAGGGCAAACTAGGGATGGCTGGAGGGCAGTGGGGGGGGGAGGGCCAGCTGGTGGGGCACTGGCAGGGGGCAGGGCCAAGTGGAGAGCTGGGGGGTGGGGAAAAAAGCACAGGACCCGCTGTGGAGGATGGTGGATCTCATTCTCCCTCCCACCCCCCCTGTAGCCCAAAAGCTTCCCCTGCTAGAAATTCCTGTGTACGGCTCTGCCTTGTAGACCAGAACTAGGTCGCATGATCCTTACTCCTTAAAGGTATTTGCACTTCTTTTTAAAAAGCCACACAAAAAACTACCCCCCAAATCCTACACACACTGAACTCCACCCGTTTAAACCCATAGACAGTTTTAATTCCTTGGGTTTTATTTATATTAAAGAGGTTTAGTTTTAAAGCAGGAGAGGAAAGGGAAGCTCTGGTCACAGACATGATTACAGTATAGAAGGAAAGAGAGGGAGATTATTTGAATTGACCAGAAAACTTTGATTATTGACAGGAAATCATGGGAACAATGGAAATAACGGAGCCCCTGGCAAGGAAGGAGCAAAAGGCGACAAAGGAGACAAAGGAGACATGGGACCCAGGGGAGATCGTGGACAACATGGACCAAAAGGAGAGAAGGGTTACCCTGGGATTCCCCCAGAGCTTCAGGTAGAAAGCCTTTAGCATCGTGTCTTACGGTATAGTTCTGCCCTCTCAAAGACAGCATCCAATTAGCATAACCCAGTTACAGATCAAACCCGCACGTAATTGAACAGCAAGAAGTGTGGTCTGATATGCACAGTGTGTGTCATTTATTAAGAAATATGCCCTGCAAGTATTGCCAGAGTGATCCTGTTGCCAGAGCATGATCTATCTTTATGGTAGAAAACAAACAGAGAAATGTTTTTGGACAGAGGATAAACCCCTCTCACTGTTTAATACCAGTTTTCAAGTAATGTGCACATGATAAATGAACAGTAAATGACACAATCACATTTTTATTAACACAGATGGCATATTTCTTTGTGTACTGTCTGGTTAACGTTAAAAAAATAAAAAAGGGGCAAAATGGCCCAGGCTTTTAGTTATTTAAGTGTCTGCTCCAGTCAGTGTTTCAAGGCATGAGGGACAGATATTTAAAGGTACTTAAATGCCTAAAGATGCAGTTATGCCTCTAATGTGATTATCAAAAGCATCCTGGCACTTTTGAAAATCCCACTGAGCATCTATCTGCCTCTTTAGGCACCTAAATAGTCCTAAAATTGGCCCTAAATGACTTAGATGATGACATTTATTTTAAAAAAATGTATTAGGGGCCTGAAAGTGTGTGTATTTGTGTATGTGTGCGTGTGTGTGTGGAGAGAGAGAGTTGGCACGTGGAAGTTGGAGTTCACCAGCATGCCATGTACTAATTGTCTGTGGGTACTCTGCTGCTGCACACAAAAAGTTCTCTAGTGTACACTGATGTCTTTCTGGAGTTGATCAAAGAGCACTAGTAAACTTTTCGTGCGCAGTCCACGCATGTAAAAACAACGAGAAGTCCTGTGGTGCCTTATAGACTAACAGATTTTTTTGGAGCATAAGCTGTTGTGGGCAAACAGAGCTTAAGCTTATGCCCTATTAGCCTATAATGTACCACAGGACTTCTTGTTGTTTTTGCAGATAAAGATTAACACAGGTACCTTTCTGGTATTTTTCTCCACACATGTAGTTAGTGGACAGCACACAGGTCAGCACCCTGGTCACTGTGGATTTAAACTCCAGCTTGCTGATCACTAACTCACCTTCTAGACTAGCCCTGAGCCTGTTTGAAAATCAATGAGACTTGGGAGCCTAAGAACATGTCACTTCTAAAAATTGGACATACCTGTCTAAATCACATAGGCCCTGCAGTGTCAAGACAAGCAATACCTACATTTCTTTAAAAATCTAGGCCTACGTGCCTCAAGAGCATGCATTAGCTTTATGATCTGGTATCACCAACCCTGTTTACTGCAGCAAATGCCCTCACAAACTGTGCATCACCGAAGGGACTAAACAAAATATACAAAAGGAACCCTACGCCCAAACTTTCTTTAACTTTTGGGAAAAATGTAGTTAGCTGAATTTACCAGCTTAATATTTAGGCCCATCTTTAATTTAATATTTGGGTTAAAGTTATGGTTCCACAATGGACATAACTACATGCATGCAAATATTGTAAAAGACATAAACAGCAAAAACACCAGTAAAAATTGTTTCATATGTGCAGTGTGCTGGCAATAACTTTTAATTTGCTGATATTAGGTGCAATTAAATTCCCAGTCATAATGTTGAACCAAGACAGAGTTCTTGTACTGAATAAAATGTAGTTTGAAAATGTTTCCAAACTAATTTGCATTTGTAATACAGCAAGCTAGCTGGAGAATATTTATTAAGATCAGTTAGGAGGAATTTTACGGTCGAATGACTTGAAAAACATGTTTGTTAATTATTTTCCTTATAGGTATTTTTCGAACTTAGAATTTTTCTGTCAGAACTGTTACCAGTGTATCTGTTCTGGTTTTAATTGAAAACATTGCTGAATGTTTGAATATCATGTTGTTACCTTTTTATGCAGAATTTCCTTATTGCTTGTAACAAGCAGTTTTGCTTTAAAAGTATCACCCAAATATAGGCTACAGTTTATAAAGCTAGACTATGCTTTGAAATGTTGGAGGGGTAGGAAAAGAAGGGAAATATTCCCTTGTGTAATGTTTTAAACCCAGGACTATTGTCAGAGAGAATGAAACCATTTTTTCAGATCCTCTATGTTGAAATGAGACAAATGAGACAAGCTATTATTTTTCGTTTTTCTGGTTGTCTCCAAAGAACAGATTAGAGTTGATTGGCACTTCAAATGACATTTGGACAAAACTTAGTCCATTGCATAAAATCGTCTCTGTAAACTCCTTTACATCAAAATATTAACTTAACTGAGTTGAATTTCACCAGCTTTCCAGTCTAACACATGTATGTAGAGAAAGAGGTCAGCCCAAACTGAACCTCTTTGAATTTCCAGTAGGGACTTAGGATTTCAGTCACTGGATCTCAACCTACTCCGATGGTTTTGATTTTTTGATTCTGAAGGGGTATATTTTCAGGTGCTAGTTCAGCCAAGATCCCAAGCATTCCTGTGAGACTCAAGGCCAGTAATAAATACTTAGGACTTTTCTTATATGTCCCAAAACACTTCACTGAAACAGACACAGAAGTTAAGTGTCTTGCCTAGCAAGTTTGTCTTCTGAAACCAGGTCTCCTGACCCTCAGTCCTATGCTCGGTCTATTGTACCCCCTTGCTTTGATATCATGGAAACCGAGAGATGGCTCATTTCCCTGCCAAAGCAAAATGATTTTCCACAGGACATTTCCTAGTATCTTGTTCAGTGTAAAATGAAATATCTGAAGTGGGAAGAGCCACCACTTCCCATGGAACATTCTGCCAGAGCCCAGTACATCTCACTGGAAAGAAGTTTTTTTGGCTGGCCAGTCTAATGTTTCTCTTTGCTTCATTTCATCTCAGTATTTTCATCCCAGCAGTGGGAGCTGGCAGGACAAAGGAAGTTGGTGCAGGTGGTAGGGGACTAGAATGTTGAATCTCAGACATTGCAGCTTGAGAGGCCTTAATCACATAAACTCAAAATTGTTTAAGCCATTTCTGACTGGTAGTTGAAAAGACACAATAACATGTATGCGGTTTACTGAGTCTCATTTACATTAACATTGAGTTAAAAGCAGAAACTGAATTAAATGGATTTGTGAACCTACTCAAGCCAATGTTATACTTTTGTACTAAAATACCGTACATTACTTTATACATTTTCTATAGTATCATTCTAAGCCTTAAAGTGAGAGCTAAACCTGAGGTCCTAACCAGCTAACAGTTGCTCATATAAGCTGTGTCTACACGTGCATGCTACTTCGAAGTAGCGGCACTAACTTCGAAATAGCACCTGTCGCGGCTACACGCGTCGGGAGCTATTTCGAAGTTAACTTCGACGTTAGGCGGCGAGACGTCGAAGTCGCTAACCTCATGAGGGGATCGGAATAGCGCCCTACTTCGACGTTCAACGTCGAAGTAGGGACCGTGTAGACGATCCACGTCCCGCAACGTCGAAATTGTGGGGTCCTCCATGGCAGCCATCAGCTGGGGGGTTGAGAGACGCTGTCTCTCCAGCCCGTGCGGGGCTGTATGGTCACCGTGTGCAGCAGCCCTTAGCCCAGGGCTTCTGGCTGTTGCTGCTGCAGCGGGGGATTCATGCTGCATGCACAGGGTCTGCAACTCGTTGTCGGCTCTGTGGATCTTGTGCTGTTTAGTGCAAGTGTGTCTGGGAGGGGCCCTTTAAGGGAGCGGCTGGCTGTTGAGTCCGCCCTGTGACCCTGTCTGCAGCTGTGTCTGGCACCCTTATTTTGATGTGTGCTACTGTGGCGTGTAGACGTTCCCTCGCTGCGCCTATTTCGATGTGGTGCTGCGCAACGTCGATGTTGAACATTGACGTTGCCAGCCCTGGAGGCCGTGTAGACGTTATTCATCGAAATAGCCTATTTCGATGTCGCCACATCGAAATAGGCTACTTCGATGTAGGCTTCACGTGTAGACGTAGCCATAAAGTGCTTAACTTTATATACACACACACAAATAGTTTCACTGAAGTTGAGGAGTCTAGCCCTCCTGAAATTATTTAGTAGGGGTTTTGTGACTGGAGTTTAGTGGCAGTTGGATCAGACCCTAAAAGATCTCTGTAACGAAAATAAATATACTGCATGTCAGCAGAACAAAGCCTATAGATAATATTTATATATTTGTCCTTTACCTGCTCATTAACCACTGGTTAAATAAGAAGTATATTTTTATAGATCGCATTCATGGCTTCTATGGCAACTCATTTCAGCAATCAGAACAGTGGGATAATCTTCAGTAGTGTTGAAACCAACGTTGGAAATTTCTTTGATGTGATGACTGGTAGATTTGGTGCCCCGGTGAATGGTGAGTATTTATAGAGCAAAGTAGTGTAATTTTCTGTCAATCATATTTTGATTAAAAAAAAATCTTGTCTCAATAAAATTAAAGGAAGTTTAGCTATTGGCTACAGTAGGACTAGAATTTAGCTCCAAGAACTCCTGTCTTTGCCTCAGTTTGGGGACATTAGCAGCTCAAGACAAGGACAAGGAAACTTTAAGTAGTAATTTTTCAGATAAGACCATCTGTCTTCAATGTTATTAAAATCTTGAGGTGAGTTTTAAACCATGATGTTGAAGTTTATACACAGAGAAAGTCTTGTAGTCACAGAGACTGGAGATGTTCTTTTATCTGCAGAACAAGTATAGAATAGGTGCTGGAATGCAAATTTTAGTCCCATGGTGTCTAATACATTCACCAATCACCACATATGGTAAACAGGAAACTGTGGTGTGGCTATTCTGACGGGAGCCTCATGCGGCTCTTGGAGCCTTTAAATGTGGCTGATCCTAGAGCCATCTGTGGGAGTGCCATCTGCCCGCTCCAAAATGGGCCTTGGTGTTTGGTGGGAGAAGTGTGTGGCAGCAGTGACGGTGGTGGTTCTGGCCTCTCCGGCAGGCCTGGTGGCTCTGACTCTGGTGGCCCCAGTGGCTTTGACAGCCCTGGTAGTCCTGGCTCCAGCAGGCCTGGGGGTTCTGGTGAATGTGGGAGTGCCTGGTTCTGCAGAAGGGGGAGTGCATTTATTTGCGGGGGGGGACTGTGGTGAATATGGAAGGATGACAACCACAAGGGTGGCAATCTTTGAATTCTAATTGGACACTGCTATTTTAGTGCATTGTCCTGGCAAGGAGCTCACCCTGACATGGAATGAGCATTTTTCGGATGAATGCTCTCTCAATTACTGGTTTTTGTTTGCCCTGAGGCCTGGTCTACGCATGCAAATTGTGCAGCTTTAACTCTACTGCAGAGTGGGCACAAATAACATTTTCACTCACAGTAAAATTTCTTTACTCTTCCAGAGCTGCAACAGGTGTTTGCAGCATGGGTGGCTGGTCCTTAAGGCAAAGGGGAGGTTCTGCCTTCCCACGCAAGTGCTGCAGAAACCCCTGCTAGTTCCATGTCTCTGATGTTTTTGTTATGGCTTAAGCAGGTTCTGCGGTGGTGGGGAAGAATGAGTGGTAGAGAGCCTCCTCAGCTGCCTGCCCTGGAACCTGCATGGAACATACACAGCTCGCCTTTCAAATGAAGAGCTTCTCTGAATTGGTTGAGCTTGGGTCAAGAACCCCGGCAAGCATGCCAAGAATGGCACATGAACCAATTTTAATTGGCACACGAAGCAGGAGCTCAGCCCTGCTGCTCCTCCCCCATGTAGCCAGGAGCTTGCTCAAAGCCATACCACCTGTTAGGGGTTCCAGATGTCCTGCATGCTGTGGGACAGTCCTGAATTCTCCTGATAAGTCCCATGTCCCACATTTTATGCAAAAATGTCCTGCCAGACATTATTGTGTAAATGCGGGGCGGCAGGACTTGTCAGGGAAATGTTCTACCCAGGCTGGGGTTCCCACTGGGGGCTGCCGTCCCGCATAATGATTCTGGGAGTCTGGCATTCCTACCGTCTGTGGATTAACAAAAGACCAGCTATTGCTACCAACTACCACCTAAATGGCAAAGCTCTGCATCTTTATTGATTTATTAATTAAGCTGTTGTAAGTAGGACTATTAGGGACTTTAAAAAGTATCACCAGCACTCAGTGGAAGGTCAACAGGTCACATTTCGGCACTCTGCCTCGGAAAGGTTGCTGATCTGTGAGCTGTGGAAAGCAGCCTGCTGTCTGGGTCCTACTGCCTGTTGTTTTCCCCTTCTGTGTGCTGAGACCTGAGCCTTCCTTCTTGTTTGTGCCTGCACTGGAGCTGGGTAGGGAGCTGGGGGTAGGAGAAATGAAGGCGCAGGTGAGGAGGTGGGGAGAAGAGGCAGTGGGGAAGGATGGGGAGTGAAGGGAATGAAAGGAGGGGAATTTGGTTCCCTCACTCCTGGGGATATTGAGTCTGCCTGTCTGGTACAGAAAGCTAACACTTTGCCTCCTTGGTTCTGTAAGCCGAATGGTGCTATTATTGTTAAAGCAGCAGCCAGCCTGTATTTTACTGACAGAATCCATGTCCCTTGGCAATTCTCATTCATTGTCTGAGGTGCTTACTGCTGCTGAAACAATAAACATAAGGAAGTCCTCAACTTGTTCTATGCCTTAAATATTGAGTCTGTTCTGGTCTGGCTATGGTCTGAAGAAGTGGGTCTGTCCCACGAAAGCTCACCTAATAAATTATTTTGCTAGTCTTTAAAGTGCTACGTGACTGCTTTTTTGTTTTGATAGTATATAGACTAGCACGGCTACCTCTCTGTTACTACTCAGCTTGTTTGTGTGAAGAAGTGAAAATGAGGTGGCAACTTTTGCAGTCTGTTCCTAGTACTTTTCTTCCTGTCAGAAGGCCAATGCCAGCTGAGGGCGAGGCCCGACACCTTGTTATAGTAACAGAGAGAAAACCGTGCTAGTCTGTATGCTATGAAAACAAAAAGCAGTCCAGTAGCACTTTAAAGACTAACAAAATACCCCATGTGTTACAATCAGAGCCATACCAGAATAACAAGAAGTCCTGTGGCATCTTATAGACTAACAGATATTTTGCAGCATAAGGTTTTGTGGGCCCACGAAAGCTTATGCTCCAAAATATCAGTTAGTTTATAAGGTGCCACGGGACTTCTTGTTGTTTTTGAAGATACAAACTAATACGGCTACCTCTCTGATCATCATCATCATCATCATCATCATCAATAACTGTAGGCTCAGCGCCCATTGGTGTCTGATGCCTCTTCTCACTATTTCCTTCCATCTTTCCCTGTCCAGTGTGGAGTGGCTTAGTTTCTGTAGACTAGCTCAGCATCAGTCTACTATATCATCTACCCATTCTCTGTGGGGTCTGCCTCTCCTGTTTGAACCATCCATTATGCTGAATGCTAGGGTCTTGATTTTTTGTTCATTCTGCAAATATGCCCAGGTAGTTGTAGCTTCCATTTTATAACCTTCTGCAGCAGGTTCTCTTTTGGCTCTATCTTTCTATATAATTCCTCATTGCTGACCTTCTGCATCCATCCTATTCTCAGAATCTTTCTGTGACAACTCCTTTCAAACCTCTCTGATACATACCAGAATAGTTACACTCTGGATTTCTAGGGGACTGCTGCTCTTGCTTCTTCTGTGATGGCTTGGACTGCAGTCCCATGACTCCAAGTTTGGCTTTTAACTTCTCCATAACCTGGGCATGCTCTGTCTTTTCCAATTTGGCTTTTGGGATAGCAGGAGACCGCCCATGCAAATCACAAGAATATGGGAATGATTATCAATTGATTGTAGTGATTCTGGAATTTATTTCTGATGGGGTAGGATGAGGAATTTGAAATTATATTGGGTCATTTTGCCACTGCCTTCAAATTGCTGAAGTTGAGAGGAACAAGGAAGTAAGAAAAGGAAGAGAATTTCCTTCTCAGTGGGGGGAGGGAAAGCTCTGTCGCTTGCAAGTAAATTCATTTCTCGGAACTTGACTTCAGTGATGCCTGCACTCAGTGCAGAGTCAGATGACTGAATCAAATCTAGGTCTGGATGAAGTCAAAGGGAAAATTCCCCAATCAGTTCACTGATTGGCCTAGACCTGGCAAAACCTCCTCTCTTTTCTAACAAACACACCTGTGGAATATATCTTATTACTACCTACCTGTATAAAACACACGTGCATGTTATATATGGTATCTTTTTCAGGGGTGTATTTCTTTACCTTCAGCATGATGAAACATGAGGACGTGGAGGAGGTTTATGTATACCTCATGCACAATGGCAATACGGTTTTCAGCTTATATAGGTAAGTTGAGAGATTGTCACCATGGTAGACAGATGTGTTTGGATATTAGTTCTTACTGCACATTTGGAGCAGATGTGGTAGTGTGAAACTAGGGTGACCAGGTGTGCCAGTTTTATGTGGACAGACCCAATATTCAAGGCTTGCTTTCTTATCTGGGTGCTTATATACTTTTCAGGGGCACCCCCTAGTGAAAGCAAACAGACACACAGCTAAACTTTACACAGATTCTAAACACCAGAGCTCTTTACTTAGGAGTATGGGCAAAACCGAGCACATTTGTATTCATTGCCCTGCCCTCAGGTCCTCTCTAACAATGGCAAGTTCTTTGGTCTTGGCAGGGTCCTTTACCATCCCTCTTCAGAAGCTCAGATTCTCTGTCCTTTTTCCCGCTATGGGTCAGCTAGTTTTCTCTAACTTTGGCTGGACCCCAATTTACACTACACATCCCTGCTACAAAAGCATTCTCTTCTCTCCTGCCCAAAACTTTCTCTATGTGTCTTGATTCTCATGTTTATATGTCACCCTGCAAACAGCTGCTTGCTTTATTTCATTGATGGGTGCTTCCCTGTTTCAGACAAGCCCTTTCTCCAAGGTATTTCCACCTGAAATAGTTGAACTTTCAAGAGAGAGGACACCTCTGAGAGGGAGTGTATCTGTATCAGCACCTACCAACTCACATTGTATTAATGTGTTATAGTTTATATTGTAGATTAATACAACAAGAGTTGGTAGATACGGATACAGATACACTCCCTCAAATGGGTATCCTCTTTTTTGGAAGTTTAAATATGGTAACCCTAATATAACAATTTCATAATCAAAACTCCTAGGAGATCAGACACATTTTATTGTACACAGAGGCTTTAAATGGTCACAGTCTGGATTTGGGGTTGGGATCTAATGGTCTCATACTGTGATAGCTTAGAATATTTACCCCAGGTTGATTCTGATGAAAGTACAGTACACACTGTCTAAATGACAGCCTTACTGACTGTTCCAGTAAAGCAAGTTATGCTATAAAGAGAGAGAGCTTCTTCTACACTGATATGGATTAGTAAGATGGCAAAGTGCTGTACTTAATGTCATTATATTACAGGGTGGTTCAGTTACTACTGGGTTTGCCACACTTCCTGGCCCCTGTTTTGATCTCTGAACTACAAACAAATACTGGCTTGTTGCCCTCTCATCACCTGTGTATTTATTTTTCCCTTGCAAAGCACAACAGAGCATATCACAGGCTTATAGAAGGAGGACACTTCCATGCAGCATTCTCTTCACCCTCATGTCCTCCCAATTACTGAGCCAGTTGCCTCCCAAGGGTCAGTGATCCTCAACAGAAACTGAGTAATTGGCTTTAATTAAGCCTATGTTCTGTCCACCGTTCTGGCAACCTCAGTGACTAGGGTGCTATTAATGGGGCACTCTCACACATGGCAGTGAATTTATCTCAGCTAAAAATATTTTGAAGTCTTTACTTTTCATCAGGAATCAGAAGCCCTTGGCAGTATCCAAAAGGACCAACTTTGAAGCCAGTCACTTATTCATCGTAAGAATTTGTAAATAGTTGTATGTGTGGATCCTTTTGTGGTGCCTCCCAGGGGTATCCAGGGTTCAGAGTCAACTTACCATCTCCTATGTCCCACAAAGACGATTTCCTTGTGCTAAACTGAAGGGCAGCTTGTAAACACTGCCAGGTAGTTAACAGCCCAAACAATCTCCTCAGGGCTCTGTCAGCCCTTGTGTTCTCTTGCGTATAAACAATAAATGCACCCCAATCCATGAGCCCTCTTTCCCTTGCAGTGTACAGCCCTTGACCACTGGATACTCACAGGAATTGCCAGTAAGCTGTCCCAAAAGAAACAATGCACCCACCAGTTTGTCTAATTCAGCTAAAGATCAGCGCCATTAGAACACATCAGCGCTGAGACATAAGTACATTGACAGCAATACATTGTTTGTGGTCATAAGTTTATTATCAAAGGCCAAGATTTAAGAGGGAGTGAGCAATGATAGTGCAGAGAAAGTTGTATATAAAGCAAAAACATAAAATGTAAACCTGGATCTACACTCCCCACTTGTTGTCTTTCCTATGTAATGAAATGGATTTTCCTCCCAGGATTCGGTCGTTTTCAGAACTAGTTGCTTTTCAGTCAAACGAGGATCCAAGCACTCATGAACCTCCCCTTCTCTTCCAAGGCTTTCCTTAGAGAATGAACCCCAAAATTCACCTTGAATACATTCTGATTATGTTCTTCAAGGTTCATTTCCCCCCAGAGACTAGATCACTACCAATACCATCCCACCCTCCTGTTTACTCCATGTGCAGGTTTGGCTTCCAAGGTGTTGACTTGCAATGCTTAATTACATATCCAACAGTAAGACAATGGAATAAACTTCCTCAGTCTGACTCAACACCATTTTCAACCCTGTCTTGATTTAGGAACAGAGAGAAAGCTGTGTTAGTCTATATACTATCAAAACAAAAAACCAGTCCAGTAGCACTTTAAAGACTAACAAAATAATTTATTAGGTGGTGAGCTTTTGTGGGGTAGACCCACTTCTTCAGACCACAGCCATACCAGAACCAGATTGTTCTGGTATGGCTATGGTCTGAAGAAGTGGATCTATCCCATGAAAGCTCACCACCTAATAAATTATTTTGTTAGTCTTTAAAGTGCTACTGGACTGCTTTTCTGTCTTGATTTAGTCTTTAAAATATACATAACTCCTTTAATGTCATCCACACCTATGCCTCTCAATGAGCATGAGGATCAGTATGATCCTTGGCTTCATTTAAGATCTTCATTTAAGATGACACTCCTTGTAGATACTAACTACAAAAGCCATGTGCTACATGTAGTGGCTACGTTATACTACAACACTCTGTTGACGGAAGTCACTACCAGGAGAGATTTTCTGATAAAACTTCTGTTGGCAGAGTGCGGCCACACACAAAAGCCACTCAAGAGAGCATTCCGCCCTGTCAACAAAGTGGCTGGACTGCCTGGCTGGTCTCTGGACAAAACAGGCACCTGGAAGCACAGCAGACAGGGCTGCCCATTGTTCTGGATTCCTTATCTGTCGAATGAGGTCCCACCCCAGAGTGTTCACACAGCCTTTTGGTCGACAGAATCTGTTGACAGCAGCATTATGCTTCATGGCTGAGTGGCAGAACTCTGCCAGCAAAAGTGCTGAGTTTTTTCGACAAACTGTCGACATAACACATTTTGTGTGTGGACGTTCCACCAATTTTGTCAACATAGCTGGGGATTTGTCAGCAAAACTCACCATAGCCAGTGAGTGTTTCAGGACTGGCAGGAATTGCTGTTACAAATCAGCAAATGCTTTGCTAGCCAGTACCGATGTGCCTTTGCGTCCTACCTACCTTTATTCTTATTTAACGTCAGTCATAGCCTTGGTCTCATGGAATACACAAACTTAAAGTTCCTCTTCCTAATGTCTTGTGGCTTAAAAGACACATGGAAACAGGACATAATAAGAAATTCACTGGGGATAACAAATGAGTTGGAGAGAAAAAACAATAATAAATTCCCTTATTATGGGGCCAGGGGAAAAATAAGAATTTAAGCCAAACTATACAGTGAAATATGTTTTAAAATATGACAAGTAAATCAAATTTGATTTTTTTAAAAAAAATTACTGTGCTTTTCAAGTCAAATCAAAGGAAACCAATACTAAGGCAGCAACCTGATAGGTGACGTTATTCTGAGCAAAACAATGTGTTTTCTATACTCAGCAGTTTCTTTTTAGCTGACATATTTGATCATTATTGACAAAAAGAATAGGTTAATGGTTTGTAAAATATTCATTCTCAGCTATGAATCGAAAGGAAAAGCCGACACATCAGGAAACAGTGCAGTGCTGAAGCTTGCCAAGGGAGATGAAGTTTGGCTGCGAATGGGGAATGGAGCACTCCATGGAGACCATCAGCGCTTCTCCACCTTTGCTGGGTTCCTTCTTTTTGAAACAAAGTAAAATAAAAAGTTCACTTTTAGGCAGTTAATTTTAGCGATTTTTTTTTCTGGTCTATGGCATAACATCACAACCTGGTAGGATCTGGAAAGCTTGTCCCAAGGCATCATGTAGGTATTTGTGTATCTGAGGTGATGAACACATTGGGTAAAAAAAATTTTTTTAAAGCACCTTGTCATCTAGGTTGCACCTAATGGACCATTGCCATATTCCTACTGGGGGAGCAAAAAGCAACCAAAAAAATCCCCACTCCCACCAACAAAAAACAGGCATGGGGGAAAAAAGAGGAGAAAGGGTTTTAAAGAAATTATTTAAAAACAGGTTTGGGCAGTTTGACCCATATTTACTGCAGAGAGAGAGATTTTGTTTTGTTCTTTATTCTTTCATTTATTCCATCCTCCATGGAAATTGGCTGTAAGTATGTCAGTTCAGCTCTAGGTGAGTGGGAACTTAGACGAACAGGCCTATGTTTGATTAGAAAAACTTTTACAGACAGAAAAATGTGAAAAATAAAGGTATTTGAGATTCAGGTGATTGCATAGTCACTTGATCATTTTTAAGATGAACTTGGTGACTGTAGTATGGTTTTTTAGTATGTGTGTATTTACCCACTTCAGGAAAAAAGATGCAATGGTAGGATTTCTCAGCTTAAGAGTAGAGGTTCTTCAGGAGGTCAGGTTAGGTCTCAGTCAGGGGTACACATGAGCAGGCTTTAGGGAGTCTCTCAAGCAGGGCCAGCGTTAGGTTCACTGGGGCCCAGAGCAGAAAGTGAAAGCCTCACCGGGTAGGGGTGAAGCCTGGAGCTCCAAGCCCCACCAGCCAGAGCTGAAGCAAAAGCTTGAGCAACTTATTTTTGCAGGGCCTGCTGTGGTGAGAGGCTCCAGGCAATTGCCCTGCTTGCTACTCCCTAGCTCTGGCCCTGTTTTTTATATGAAGAAAAACAGTTTGTTGTGGCACAGGTGGGCTGGGAAGTTATTATGGTATGCTGAGGGAGGGCTCAGAAAGAGAAAGGTTGAGAACCCCTGTCTTAGATTTCTGGCCTTCAGTCTATGAAACTTGGTACAGCACGGTACTAGATTTCAGGACATGAGTATATTGCCAGAGATGTCTTGGCTTGACAAGGTCCTGGCTGGGATGATTTAGTTGGGGTTGATCCTGCTTGAAGCAGGGGGCAGGACTAGATGACCTCCTGAGGTCCCTTCCAGCCCTGTGATTCTATGATTCTGTGTTAGGAATGCTTAGACAGCTGAAGAAGCAGGGACCTCATGGAACACTTAGAAAGGTGCACATATTAATAGCCTCCCTTCCGCTTACCAGCGGAGAGGTACCGTTTTCCTCACAGTCTTTTTGGAAGTTCTTTTTTAAGGATCTAGTATTTCTGGAAAGGCATTGCGGCATAGCAAACCAGTAAGCTACATTAGTACAATATTTTGCTGATAAACTGAAACATTAGCTGGTTCAGTATAATGGGCCTTGCTGAGCCTGGCTCTGGCTCTTTTTGTTATTCCACAGTCTTCATAAAAATTGACTTTAGCCCCCTTTTTTTTTACATTATTTGAAATCCTGTGTTAGAATTGGCAGTACCAAACAAGCTAACCTAATACCGTTGTCTGAACACATGGATCTTCTGCATCTTCCAGCTCTTCCCTCAGATTGATGAAAGGGTAAGCATCTTAAAGGGTGATTTGTAACAGATGTAAAGCACCACTAATATATAGCAAGAAAGTGGGATTAGCATTAGTTTAAATTCTGCATCCTAAACATATTTCTTTTTTATAAAGGACAGTGATTATCATTACCAGTATGATAGATTAATCCTTTTGAAATCTGGCCCCTGTATTTAAATAACCTTGTATTAATTCCTAGTCTACATAAACAGTATCATTTAATGGGATGATATGCTGATACTTGACCTAAAAGATCTTCCTGGTTTTTATTGTTATACATCAAATGCTGACAAAAATATGGATTTTAATTAATAATTATCCAGTAACATTAAGTTCTGTCTATGTATTTAGTGCAGTGTTAAACCCAGAATAGTTTCATAATCAAAAACCATCTTATCTTAAAGTAGTATTTTGGTAATATTTGGTATGCCTTAAAATTAAAAAAAATCTTATAAGGAAACCATATTTTTTGGAAAAGTATATTAGGCACATGAAAGGTATGGCAACATCCATTAATTCTCATGATACAAAAATATATTGTTGAAAATTCCATTTCTTGTTGCATGAAGAATGTTTGCTTACATTTTTATACATACATTATACCTAATAAAGACTAATTGTCACAAAATTATAGTGGGTTATTTATATCTGTATTTACATGGAAAAAGCCAAAGTACATTAACCTATGGGAGACTATAAATGTATATTCTCAGTCCATTCTCCTAAGCATTCATTTAGAATGTGGACTGCAGAAAGCCAGTGTTAAGGGTGAAAACATAATTACATACCCAGAACCTGATTTTCCATTGCCATGCATCTTATAGTTGTACACACACATGGAAAAAAGTATGAGTCTGATTCTCATTTACATTAAAGTCACTGATGCTGCACTGGCAATGTACAGGGGTCTTAAAATGGGCTTAAGTTGTATTTACACTCATTTTAAATCCCATTCACCTTGCCAGCGGGGTGCAAAGTAGCATTAGTGTAAATAAGCATCAAGCCCTACTGCTCTGATTTGATATTTACGCCCACTTTGCATTTATGTCATGTGACATGAACAATTAATACAAGGTGCAGGGCAACAGAGAATCAGGCCCCCAAAATTTCTGATACACTGTAATATAGAGGCACCACTTGCAACTTCGTAGTCCCAGAGATGCATTTGGCACCACAAGCATGATTCAGCCTATTTTTTTATGTATGGAAAACATACATTATAGAAATGAAGGTCTAGAAGCAATACTGGTGCCCTATGCAGCCCAGACTCCCTCCTGCCTCGGGGTGCTGCAGGGTATCTGCCCACACCCCGGACTTTCAGCTTCCACGAGCTGACATCAGTCACTTCCCTTCAAAGAGCACTTGAAATAAACACTCAGGCAGTAGGGGGAGCAGTGGGAGAGGTGGTCAGGCAGGTAAATCCTGGAGATGGGAGGGGTGGCTGATAGGACTTAAATCTGGGGTTGAGAGGGTAGTTTGGGGGTGATGGGGGCTAAGCCTGGGGCTGCGGGGGTAGAGTTTGTAAGGTGGGAGGGGTAAAGCTTGGGGATAGGAGAGCAGATTTGGAGGCTGACGTGGGTAAAGCCTGGAGATGGGGGTAACAACTTTCTAACTGGTACAAATCATTGTGTGTGCACTGTTCTTAATTGAGGGGTGACAAAAAACATGGTTTGACGTTATTTATTAAGGACTGTCTCCTATTCACATGCACTGTGGCTCTTGAAGGATTGATTTTGTAACTGAATTTGAAAAAATGGCTCTTCTTGTTATTCCAGTTTCAGACCCCTGATCTAACCTATTCTCAAAAGCCTCCAATGATGGAGATTCTACAACCTCCCCATATAACCTATTCCATTGCTCAGGTATCCTTAGAGGTAGAAGGCTTTCCTAATATGTCTCCTTACTCTTTCTTGCGGCAGGTGAAGCCAATTATATCTTGTCATACCTTCAGTGCACATAGAGAACAATTGATCACAGTCCCATATAAAAGCTCATAACATATTAGAAGACTGTTATTGGGTCTCCCTCAGTTTTCTTTTCCCTAAACTAAAGAAATCCAGTTTTTAAAGCATTCCTCAGAGGTCAAGTTTTCTGAAACTTTGGTAATTTTTGTTGCTCTTCTGCAGACTCTATTTTGTCCACACTTTTCTGAAAGTGCAGTGCTCAAAATTAAGTAACAGCAAGCCCTTGTTTTATGTGGGGCTTCACATTGTGCGAAACTCGCATTAATGCGAGTTTTGCACAATGTGAAGCTTCTGGGCTGTCAATCTGCCTAGGTTTTTGCAGCTGAGGGCAGCCAAGCAGGCTAACAGCCCCTTTCCCTGCCTTCCCAGAGGGGTGCTAGGCACCGCTATGGAAAGGTAGGGGGAAGGCTTTTAGCTCACCTAGCTGCCTGCCCCTGTGGCCCCTTCCCCTGCCTGGAGCCCCGAGGAAGTGGCTGCAGTGGGCGCCCCCCACCCAGAGTCCTGCGGAAGCGGCTGCCATGGGCGCTCCTTGGCTGGAGCCCCAGGGAAGCGGTGGCCTGGAGCCCCTGGGAAGTGGTGGCCATGGTACCCCTCCTTCAGTCCCTCCCAGGGTCCTAATCCATCCCCCAAGCTCTCCCCAACTTACGCAAAATTCAAGGTACACAAGGGTTGCATGGAAGGCAACCCTTGCATACCTCAAGGGATTAGTGTACATTACCCCAGGGGTGAGCAACCTTTTTACATCGGGCCCCAGTTTTCGTCCCTGCAATTAGCTGGTGTTCCCAAACCCCTGGATGACCCCAGAAGTGAGTGGCAGTCTCCCGGAAGAGATACTCTGTGCTCCGTCAGTGATGGAGGCCATGAGGGAATGGGGGAGGCAGTGGAGGCGGCCCCTGATCTGCAAATAGGAGCACCACCACCATCACAGCCCTGCTTTTACACTGGCAGCTTGCAGTTCCAAAACAGTCTTCAATACACCACACAGTGAATGTTTGCAAATGCTGTTTTTTTGCAATGTGTGTCCAGACTTGGAAACATGCACACAGCAAATGGATGTACCAGTGCGTTACTAAATGTCCAAAGTCCAATGTTTGAAGCAGCCTATGCAGGGTCTCTCCACAATTCCCCACAGCTCAGGGAGAAGCAAACCTGTACAACCAGGAAATCCTTAGCCTCAGTAAATAGCCTGAAAACAATGTTTATCATGTCTTTGGTACAAACTGAGAAACTTGACAAAATCCATGAAGAAAATTAGCTAAAAATACTGGAATTTGCTCAGTGGGAACAATTAGCACAGATTCTTGTGTGTTCAAATGTTTGGTCTTGTATCACAGAATGGACAAGTCTTAGCCATCAGCTTCTAAATCAACGGTTCTGCTTTAAAGCTATAGACACAATATTGTAAACTCTTTCTGATTATTCTTCCTCCTTCTCCTCTTGCCCGCTGAATGATTTCTTTTGGTCATTTTGTTGAATTTGAGTAGCTAACTGGCTGGCTAGTCAGTTTAGAACAGCTGAGTTTCTTATTGTTTGTTCTTGTCAAGCTGCCACAATGCAGGCAGTAAATGATGTAAAATTTGTAAGAGACACATATGTTCCACACTGTGCCAACGCTGTAGGGACAGGCCACAGGATGAGATGGCATTGGAATTTTTACCCCTTTTTTGCAAAATTATAAGGCTTGTCATGCTAAAGGCTGTCGTCTTTCTCTGTGGTAAGAGAAGCCATACAGACTAGTGGACTAGTGCACTTTTCTTGTTTATACCATTTGAATCCAGCTTGTGGTTCTATGATATTCCAAGGAGCTTTTAACTCTGAAACACTCTTTTATTGAAAATGCTTCCTTCCTTCAGTCACTATGATGCTACCTGTGCCTCTGTGGCTGCTGGAGAGGCTGTGTGTGTGTGTGTGTGTGCATGTGTGAGATCATACTGTAGCCCCCCAAAGAAATTTTACCCTCTTTGAGGGGGTTTACCACCGTTGAGGGGGTGCACCCCCCACTTTGCACAACCCAGAATTACCTTATTGTCTCCTATTCAGTTGTACCAAATTATATCCAGTGTTTGCAACTACTTTCAGCTTGGTGTTATTTGCAGATTTTATAAACATACTCTCTACTACAATTGTTCTGAACAGGGGAAGTGGCCCTCTTTACTAAGGGTGCCCTGTGGACTCACTCCTACAGACAGCTACTGGAGATTTGATTGAGGACTGCTTTTAGACTCAAGCCCAGTGAGATAATTGGTTGATGGTGGCTATTTTAAAGAAGGGCAATTTCTTAGTGAGTGCTGAAATCTACTCAACAGGGTGTCAGGAGGGGGAATTTGGATCAGACAAATGTACAAAGGAATAGAGAGGACTGGAGGGAAGGGAAATTGTATTGAGTGTGCAGGAGAATGTAGGGGAAGCAAGAGAGAGAGAAAAACTTGGTTGCACACACCTGGGCAAGACACAGCAGCTGTAAATTCATTGTAACTGGCTGTTATGCTCTTAGTGCCCTTACTGTAGCTCCAGAAGGGTCTCAAACAGTCAAAGCACATAATCTGACCCTAAATGTTAAAAATATTGAAAAAATGTGCTGATGCTACAAGTCTTCAGATCATTAGAAATACGATATAGTAATTTCCTTTTTGGATTTCTTGTTTATTGTTCCTGTTTTGAATAAGACCAGAGGTCATCTAGTCCAACACCCTGCTCAGAGCATCTAAATCTAAATCATTCCAGCCAGGGCTTTGGCATTACTGCTATTTAACTCTTGTACGCCCCATGGAGCATAGGTCATCTACAAGTCTCTTTACTTCACTCTGTCTTGGGACAAAACTTCTAGATGGCTCCAGCAGTACTCCCGGTGTTGTCCTTCAATCACAATAGATCTTCTCCATGTTGTCCAAGGTTTTCCTCTTTTGCGTTTTCTTTGTGGGTTCCATGTGACAGCTTGACGGACTATGCTGGATGATGGTTTTCTGACAGTGTGGCCAAGCCATCCCCACTTTCTTCTCTTGATTTCAATGTCAATTGGTTCTTGTCCTGCTCTGTTCCAAAGCTCCTCATTTGTGATGAAGTCTTTGTCAAGCCTGGCCTTAAAAAACCTCTAAGAATGCACAGTCCACCACTTTCCTAAGTAACCAAGGAAAATTGTAGTTAAAAAAAAAATCCAAGACTATATACATATGAAAGTTAGATTAAGAGTGAGAGTACAAATCAATCATTTACATACAAACAGGTACAGGATAGAGTAATTATTGCCAATACAAGCACTTATAAACATAGTGGATATGTCTACACTACAGCAATCTGTCAACAGAAGTCATTGTCAGAAAACTCCTGTTGACAGACTGTGTCTACACATAAAAGCAGATCAAAGATCAAACCACTCCATCAACAGAGAGCAGCCAGGCTGCCTGGCCTTCTGTTGGCAGAATGGCTGACCAGAAGCTCTGCAAACAGGGTTTGGTTGCCTGGTGAACTGGAAGCCTTGTCTGTTGACAAAAGGGTCCCAGAGTGTCTGCACTGCATTTTTGTTGACAGAACTCTGTTGATGGAAGCATTATTCCTCAACACGAAGAGGGATAACATTGTTGGGGGACGTGCTCTGTTTTGTCGAGACTCTGTTGACAAAACGCCTTTGTGTGCAGACACTTCCTGAGTTTTGTCAGCCCAACTTTGTTGACAAAACTCTGTGGTATAGACACAATAAGTTCAGAGTAAACGTTAAACTTACAAGACACCCAAACATTTTAAGATGCACAAATGTACAGTTAAAGAACCCAGATGACCGTGACTGTGCCTTGCAGTAGCACTTTCCAGAAAACAGTATGAAACAATCTAATGTGTTTTTCTTAAAAGATAATTTTAATTTGAACTTGGTCCAGAACACTAATATGTATCAGCCAGAATTGGGAGGGTATTGCATTAGAAATTCTTTAAAGTTAAGCATTTCATACATTCTACAGAAATATTTGAAAAGCAGCAGGATTTCATGGCCATGTCTACACTAGCCCCAAACTTCAAAATATTTCGAAGTTTACTAATGAAGCGCTGAAATGCATATTCAGCGCTTCATTAGCATGCGGGCGGCTGCGGCGCTTCGAAATTGACGCGCCTTGCCACCGCGCAGCTCGTCCCGACGGGGCTCTTTTTCAAAAGGACCCCGCCTACTTCGAAGTCCCCTTATTCCCATCAGCTGAGGCGTGTCAATTTCGAAGTGCCGCGGTCGCCCGCATGCTAATGAAGCACTGAATATGTATTTCAGCGCTTCATTAGTAAACTTCGAAATGGCCGTTTGTGTGGCCATTTCGAAGTTTGGGGCTAGTGTAGACATAGCCCATAAGAGCCCAACATTTTTCCAATTTATTGCATAGCTGCAAATAAAAAAGATTTAAAATCAAATTGAATCAATATTTGTAGTATTTCTTTTTCACAGGTCCCAAAGGCGAGGTACCGCGAAGGATGAAACACAAAGACAAACATAAAGACAGCAGGGGACCAACAGTTCTGAAGACTGAAGGCCCTGAGTTTATTATTCTCACAGCTTTTATAACCAAGTGAGAGCACATTATTATGAGAAAAGCAATCAGCTATAATTCAACTAGCTCAGCACCTCTATCTCTAGAAAAAGCACATCGTTCCTCCCAGTCCTTGAACATAAACTTTTGAAAAACACCTGGTTCAAGCAACACAGGTCCCCTGTGGCTTGCCTCCAAGAGAGCAGATGCTTCGTCTGCAAAACATGTTAAGTTGCTTTAGATGCCAAGAGTCCAGCTGGGCCTGGGAGGTATGTAGGAGGGAAAGGCAAGACTCCTTCAAATATTGTTTATATAATCTTTTCCCATAATCATCTTCCCTTGACATTTCCCAATTTCAATTCCACTCAGTTTCCAAATCTACTGAAAAGTGGATAAATTTATTTCAAAATGTTGCCTTGTGCTTGAATCAAAAGGTTCATCCAGGGACAGATTTTTTTGTTGGGGGGGGGAGTTGGAGGGACAGGAGAAGAGACAGCTGGTCATTAAGTGAGTGTGAAAAGATTGTGCTTTTATTGTAGTAAATCAATACAATGGTTGTGCGGTTAGTTATGCTTCAGCAACCAAGAGGAACAAAAACCAGACAGTGCATCAGATCAGATTTCAAAATTGGTTGTAGAAAGAAATCTGCAAACTAATTCAGCTGATAGTATTCTGACCAAGTGCTCCATGCTGGGCTGTAACACGGAGATACCAGATGAGAATGACAGGCCAGCCTATAATAACTAGCTAAATCACATAGGCTACATCTACACTAGCCCAAACCTTCAAAATGGCCATGCAAATGAATATTCAGCGCCTCATTAGCGTGCCACTGGCACTGCTGCTTCGAAATTGCCACTTTTTGCTACCACGCGACCCGTCCAGACAGGGTCTTGAAAGGACCCTACCAACTTCGAAATCCCCTTATTTCTATCTGCTGAATAAGGGGATTTTGAAGTTGGCAGGGTCCTTTAGAAAAGGACCCCTGTCTGGACAAGCCATGCGGCAGCAAAAAGTGGCAATTTTGAAGAGCCGTGCCACATATTATTTGGAATGGAATTTCCTCCAAGCCTTCTCCTGTAATGTATTGGATGTGATAAATAGCCATAAAAGGCAAGGAAAATTGAGCCTGATCTGTACTTTGCAGGTTTGGGTCCTCAGTCCAAGCAATAAAAATTCAGAGTTTGTACCATTCTGCCACATGAAAGTATTGGTTTGCAGTTTAAACTGCTGGATGAACAATAAAATTGGAGAGGGTGGAGTTTATTGCTCAATTTTCAAGGTCATTTCCATGGCCATTTCGAAGTGCAGACACGGCCATAAGGAATTTTACATATTGTGTATCACATTCGTTTTTATTTGGCTTTTGCTTTGCTCTCTGAAACAACCTTGGATTCTGCTCAGGTAATGTAGGGCCAGATTCTCTTGCACTGAGTGGTTTATAGTGCCTCATTCTTTGGCTCAATCTACCTGGAAGTAATGTGAATTAGAGCATCAGTGGTGTTGCTATCTTAAATAAGATGGATAGGATCCCTAATAAGCCACATGGCTGTGGAGACTCAACAGAACACAGCTACACTCTACACCGAAACATCTGTCCACTCTACATCCCCTGTATGCTAATTTGGGAGGAGTGGTTCATACAAGAGAGAAAAAAGGTGGCTTTATGCTATCTGAATATTCCTCCTTGTTGGCTCCTAATTTTGACTGGCCAGATCCAGTCAGATTGTAACTTGGCACTAAGTGAGTGGGACCGAGTAGTTATGTTAGAGGTGACAAGATTATGAAGGTCATAATGGAATGGGATAAGCACTGTGAAGTTGCAGTCTAAAACCACCCAATGAAAGTGCACATTGGATGAAGCAGAGGCTCTGAGCTGGATAGAGCTTTCTTCTGTTGGCTGGCAAATAATTCCACAAGAGGGATTTTCTTTACTGCTTTCCTCTTTGTTGCAAAATGATAATTTAAAAGAACTAAGAAATTTCATACAAAACCCTGGTTAGGTTACAAAACAAAGGTCTCAGAAGTCTGGAAAGGCCCAGGTTAAATTGGCACATGCTACTTTAATTCTGTCTCCTTGAACATATGCATTACACTACAGTCTTTATATTACATGACCACATACTGTTTTTCTCAAGAACAACATCCTCTCTTGGTGCAGTGGGTGGATGATGTTTCAGTGAATGGACTGCAGAGCAACATATTGGACAGTGAGTACAGAAAATAAACACTGAACAGTTGTTTCCGTCAATGTGCTCCATCCACCTTGCACAGTGATTGAAGCAGAGGTTATGATGGAATTAAAACCTGTATTTTATTCACAAATTAGGGTTCCCATAGCAACCTTGCCTTTAACATTCTAGACTTCTGAGGACTTCTGTTTTCAACCTTCATATTGTTTGGAATGGAATTTCCTCCAAACCTTCTCCTGTAATGTATTGGATGTGATAAATAGACATGAAAGCCAATGAAAATTGAGCCTGATCTGTACTTTGCAGGTTTGGGTCCTTAGTCCAGGCAATGAAAATTCAGAGTTTGTACCATTCTGCCACATGAAAGTATTGGTTTACAGTTTAAACTGCTGGATGAACAATAAAATTGGAAAAGGTGGAGTTTATTGCTCAATTTTCAAGGTATTGTACCTTACGCTGAAGACTAGAAATGTCATAGCTTTGAATCAGGGCCTTCAGTGAGTGTCTGAGTGAGCTCTATCTGAATTAGATGAGAAATGTTATCTTTTATGAATGGACCATTTATTGCATTTTCATAGACTTGTAAAACTATTTCAGGCACAAATTTTGAAATATATCAGCAGAAAGTAGCAGTTTTACTGTACCTTTCGCTTTTTTACTTTTACATGTTTGATTCTGAACATCCATATTTTATGGAAATATTTTTGAACATTAATATGCATAACTTGAAATGGCTCAATGTAAAAAGGGACTAGTAACTTATCATTCAAGAGCTTGCCTTTACCAAATGTTTATGTTCTAACTGTGTGCCTGTATCATTCTTGTATGTAAAGTTTGAAATATAAAATGTAAACCCATCTATTAATCTAGGTTTTCTAGTGAAAGCCATTGGTGGTACTTAAGGAACTTAATGGCCTGATCTGCAAGACAAGGATCTTGTTTTTCTTGTAAGCCTGAACTGTGGTTGGTCCTATAAAGTCATGTGACCATTCCACCGGGTTCTGGAATCCATCTTGAATTTGATATTTTTTCTCTGGGCAGGGGAATGGGATAAAGACTTCTTGCTCTGGAAATATATTACTTAAGGGATGGGAAACAAACAGTGATTGTCTTCATTGGACTTCACAGACTATTCCCCACCCCAAGCAGATCCAAGAAAACATCTGGGAACAAAAGAATTTAACTGCTGCATCTAGATGAGAAAGGACAACTCTGGCCTGAAAGGGAGCAAACTTTATGAGCTTCTTTGTTTAAAACTTTTATACAGAGTAAGATGGATTTGATCCCATTGAGGCACTGCTGCCCGTAACTGAGCCTCCCAGAACTGAGCTATTCTAAGTGTCTGTGTTACTCTGGTGGGGTGTTATCCCAGCTCTGCGTCTTTGCTGGGTCAGCAGGTCAGGGTGATGAGGTGCCCCAGAAGGCAGGTAGAGAGGCTCAGGGGTATGGTCAGCCCATCAGGTAGCAGTGTCAAGGGGATTTCTGACCCAACCCAGCACAGCCTGAATGTAACAAAGATAAACTGATCTATTATAATTATCTTTGTCATCTTGCAAGAAGAAGTAGTACTGCCTTATATGTGACTGTGTCTAGTGTGCAATAAAAAGTGTAATAATATGATGGATAATTTGAGAAATAGCGTGTGCCAATCTGTCTCGCACATGTACTAGTGTCCATTGTTACAAGAGTCTATAAATCTACATCTAAGGCTTTTTGACCGATATGTGCCCTATACTGCTGCATCACTAAGGAACAGCATGGACTATGCAGTAAGACTAACCATGAATACCATGCACATAAAAGCAAGCAGGATTCATGTGCACCTATAATCTTAATTTTCTGACTTTTGAGTGCTCCACTTTGCAGTCTTACTGTTCCTCAAGAGCAGTGAGTGACACTAATGGAAGTCTACAAGGTCTGTGTGTTCTACAGGTTATCATACAGCCATTGCATTGCACTAGTTGAAACTCACAAAAGAAGTCTGATGCTACTCCAAATAGAACCAAATTTCCTGACACATTGGACAGAGCCTTCTTCCTCATCTACTAGCTAGCACTCTGATGGTGAACTTTATACCAGCAAAGCCTTTGAGGACATACATTTAATGAAGGGAAAACTTAATGGAAGAATTAGTTGAAAGCACATTAAATGACAATCTTTATCTTCTTATTGAACACTCCACTGGTTTTATTCTTAGTACATGCTACGGGATGAGAAATGGGTTCCTTGCTTCATCATCTGTCTTCTACTTGACCCTTTTGCTGCTGCTGGAGAGTGTGCTGGTCCCACACCACAACTCTCATTGTCTTAGCTAGTTAGGGTATGTCTACCCTGCAGTTAAATGCCCACGGCTGGCCCAGGACAGTGGCTTGGGCTCACAGGGCTGTAAGGCCATAAAAATGAAGGTAGACCTTGTGGCTTGGGTTGGTGCCTGGTTACTGACACCAGACAAAAGATGGTCCTAGAACCATGGGTCCAGCCCAAGTCCTAACACCTACACCATAGTTTTACAGTCCTGCAGCATGAGCCCGGAGAACTCAAGTGAGATGATTCAGGCCAGCTGTGGGTGTTAAACTGCCATGTAGACATGCTCTTAGACTTTCCTCTGTCTTTCCTCCTCCTTTGGCCCAAATGTCTTTTCTTAGGATTTGGTGTTTGCCTTTCAAATGTACTTTTTTGAAGCGGATTCAGTGTTCATAAAAGACATCAGTCTGACAGCTCTGAAAACTGAAATCTGCTGGTGATATACTGGAGCAATCCGTGACTGCCAGAAGGAGTGCCAGTTGTAATGCTGGTTGGGTTTCTAATGAGGTCACCAGCCCACTGGGAGCGGTGTCATGAATGAATACCTCTAAAGGGTTAAATCCAGAGAGAGTGGGTTCTCTGTTGGCAAGCAGCCAGGTGAGCCATTGGAAAGAGAGAGAGGAGGATCTTTTTGAAATGAATCAGTTACCTGCAGAGTGGGTCTTTCTTTTGCCTGCCAGAGGAGAGAGGCAGAGGCAAAGAAATTTTTAATCCAAAATGACCTTAATGAACCTAGTAAATGTCCAGGCCACAAGGAGATCTGGGCATACAGATATGTAAGCAGAAAGGAAATGTTTAGTTAGATGCAATCAGGTTATTGTATATTCTGTGTTTGGTGCAGGACTTCTATGTCTGGCTGATATACCCCGTCCACTGTAACTTTCAACTGAATCCCAGGGAACTACAGAAATTCTCTGTGCTTTTATTTACCGTTTTTTAAAGTTGCTTGGTAACACCTAGCACCCAAGCATACTTTATCATGTTATTTGTGTACTTCATCTTTTGTTTTGTTAAAATAATCACTTTTTAAAAAAAAAGGCATGAATTAATTCCTGTGTCCTGGAGAAGAGTCTGCATATATTGTAACAGGGTTGGGCCAGCAGGCCCCATTTGGAAGAGTGAAAGGCAGCTCAGGAAAGCCTGGGCTAGAGGAAGAAGAGAAAGCTATACAAGCTCCCAGGTGGAGGCACTAGATAGTGGAAGCAGTTAATCAATGAGGGCCAGCTGATTTCACTGCAGGCATGTTGGCTGGGTTTTTAAAAAGCCATCCCAGTCAGGGAATAGGGGCAGAGAGTGAGACAGGAGGTGAACAAGGTAGGAAGCTGGAAGAGACTGAGCTAAGCGGAGAGAAAACAGATAGGGAGAGCATTCAGTGTTTACAAAAGACAGTAGGGGGGAAAGGGAGTAGCCCAAACACAGAGTGCCTGGGCTCCCCACTCCCCAGCAAGCCCTGACCATGGCAAAGGGGGAAAGGACTGACCAGCTGACCCAGACTAGTCCCTCCAGCAAGAAGGCAGAGTGTGGGACCCTGACAAGACACAGGGATACCCTGCTACAATATGCATGCCTAAGGCTGAAAGGGCAGCTCTCAGATTTCAGTTTAATTTCTTCCCCTTTGCTTTCAAGCTCTCTTTTAAGGGAGGGTTAAGAGCTTGGAGTTACCCCACAGGGAGACATCCCAAGTGTGTCTTCTAGGGTTCTAAAGAGGTTTTTTTTTTTTTTTTCACTTGGGTGGTGGTAGCTATGTCCCAGGGTCAGGGAATCTGTGACTTTGGAAAGCTTTTAAGCAGAAGCCTACTGACAAAGCACAGTAGGGTCTCAAGATGTGTGAACTTAAGGTGGCCATGTCTTCGCTGGGGCCACCAGGCAGGAGCGCCGGCAGCTGCTGCTTCCCAGGGCTACGAGGCAGGCTGCCATATTCATGAAATTCAACATTCACAAAGGTTCTCAACACAGAACCCTCATGAATGTTGAGACCCTACTGTATTTTAAAGGTCTTTTGCAGATCCCCACCTTCTGCACTTGGTGTGTCAGGGTAGGGATATGTGTTGCCAAGTGGAGAGAAGCCACAAGCAGTGGGCTGCTGAGATTAGACTAGACCATGCTCTAGAAACAGTACATTATTATGGTGATATTTGAATCAGACTAAGCATACTTGGATGAAATTTTAGGTGGCATTAGAAGACAAATTGCTGCAGTGTTGTTTTCGTGTTCCTACCCAATACAAACTCAAGAGCCTCAGCATGAGAAGAGACAGATGAAACTGAAAATCAAACGTTGAAACAGTTAAAGTGCAAATGTCTGAAATGTGATAGGTAACTATGGAAACATTCAGACAATAGGTATCTAAGACAGATGGACAATAAAGAGAACAAATCAGCTCTATTTGAATTTAAAAGCAAAATAAAAAACATATTATTCTCTCCTGCACACCTTGCCATTGATTTCATAGCACTATATGTGCATTTAGGGCACATGCAGCTGAGCTAATCAGGCATCGATTTGGAGAAATAAGTGTTTCTTGAAAACAAACTTTTATTTTAGGTAACTCACAGTGAGCTCAAAGTCATAGTTCAGATCTGCACTGAATAACTATCAAAACAACAAAGCAGTCAAGTATATAGACTAGCATGGCTTTCTCTCTGTTACTGTTGAACAGAGTAGATGCACTTGGTGTTGCTCAGCTCTTCAACTGATGTAATTTTTTGAAAATAAATGCGCACTATGCAAGCTTTTCTCAATGATGGTGTTTTTCAAAAATGAAAACTGAAAGTGGAAGTGAGGGTTTTGGGTGAGGAGGGGTGGGGGTGGGTGGCTGAGGACAGAGGTGTGGGCTCACCTCTGGGCTCAAGGCAGGGTTGGAGGTGCAGGAGTTAAGACAGGTGGGGGAGGAGTTCAGAAGCTAGGGCATGGGGTCTTAAGACAGGGGGCTGGGAAGTGGGGGGAACAGGGTACCAGAGCCACCTGTGGTGGTGAGGGTGACTCTGCTATGGTAGCAGCTCTTCCTGATGGGGTTGGGTCAGTGCTCCCAGGACAGTGGCACCTCCTGAGGGGGCTGAGGCTGCACTCCCCAGCCAGCGACTCCTCCTAGGAAGGAGGGGGGAACTGACTCCAGCTCCGAGGCCTGCTGGGACTCCTTGGCTGCGGTGTCCAATGTGGCCTGTGGGGAGGAGGTGTCCCAGGGGCCCACCTGTAATAGGGGCAAGCGGAGCTGGCCAAGTCCCGAGCCCGGGCGTGAACCTGCCGTAACTCCTTCACCTTGCTCCGGACATGATCCGGAGTGTGGGCAGGGTGACCCCGGGCAGCCAGGCCCTCAGCCAGTCAGGTGAACGCTTCTGCATTCCGCTGCTTGCTCCCCATCACACGGAGCACCTCCTCCTCACTGACCAGGAGGGGCTCCGCTGCTTTTTGGCCCCCCGTTTAGCTGTTGGGGGGTGCCTGGGTCCCCTCAGGGGGGAGCCCTGGGTGCGTTCTGGGGGCTGGCTGGATGTCATGACGCTGGTTGGAGAGGTCGGGGTCTGTGGAGGGGTCTGCCACGTGTGTGTGCTGCTGCCTGCATGCTCTCAGCTCCCTGCCACAGGATATCTGGGTCGGTGGTGCTTGAAGAGCTGCTGCTCATGGTGATCATAGAGCCCCTCAGGGGCTGGACAGCACATCTCAACCCCTGAGCTGATTGACGCCATGGAGGACCCCGCTATTTCGAAGTAGTGGGACGTGGATTGTCTACACACGCCCTACTTCGACGTTGAACGCCAAAGTAGGGCGCTATTCTCATCTTTGGATAGGAATAGTGATTTTGACGTCTCGCCGCCTAACATCGATTTCAATGTTGAAATAGCGCATGACGTGTGTAGATGCGATGCATGCTATTTCGACGTTGTGCTGTCTACTTCAAAGTAGCTGGCTAGTATAGACGCACCCTTGATGTTCACAGTTCCACAATAACTGCTGATCATGGGCCACATCCTCCATGACTGAACAGACCTTGTCAGCTCTGGCCCTCCCTTTGACTGAGACCCCTTCTTTAAACCCTCCACTGAAACCTCCCCCTGCCACTCATGCCTCTGATGAAGCAGGTGTTTGCCCACAAAAGCTTATGCTCCAAAATATCTGTTGTTCTTTCAATTAATGCCCTTTGTCTTGATTGTGACATTTTGGGCATCTGTAATGGACTGGCATGGCTGTCCACTGACCCAGACGAGGGGAAGACCCTCTCCCTAAGCCCTGGTGGGCAGAACCCTACCATTCCTTATCTCCTGTCCTGAAGTCAAGAGGCAGGACAGGAAGTATAAAAAGGTGGGTCCAGAAGCTCAGTAAGAGCCCAGCTACTGGAGAAGACAGACACCTGTGCTGAGCTTCCGAGCTGGGAAGCTGTGGTGGACCTGACGGAAGCTGAACACCAGCCAGGACCACCCAGACCACAGACAGACCTAGACACTGAGGAGCTGCAAGCCCTCAAGTCCCATAATACCCAGAGGACTACAACAGTTGCTACAGTGAGGTATGCACTGGGGAGGGAATTTTGGAAGTAGCCCAAGGATAGTCAGCCCAGTTCTGGTGGAACCAGTGCCTGGGCGAGTGACAGCGTGTTGTGGCTTGGATCCTCACTGACCCAGTGGCAGATAGATCTGCTGCTGATAGGACCCTGGGCTGGAATGCAGCGGAGTGGACAAACCTGTGTTCCCCCTGCCACCCAGCCTGTGGGTGGTTAGTCTTTCTCCCCTGCTTCTCTAAACAAATGTCTATATTCAGGCTTGTCCTGACTGCAGGCCTGAGCCCTAGGACTACTGCCACCCACCCTGAGTGAAGGCCTGGGGTTGCTGAATTGTGTGTTCAGCTGGACCAAGGCCTGGGCCCTGGGACTCGTACCATAGCTGATTCCCTGCCTGCAAATGTGCTGGCACATAGCAACCCAGAGGGGGAAGGGTGTCTCCCTGAGCCTGGTGTGTGGAGCCCACCTTTGATTGGGTTACAGAATCTAATAAGATGTTCTTTAATTATTCTAGTTATCATTCACATTTTTCTGATTGAATTCTTCCTCCCAGCTAACTTTCGGTTCATAATTGTTTCCAGCTGGCTGTATTAAAGTATCAGGTACATATTAGTGTTCTGGACAGCATTCTGTTTGTGCATTTAAATGTAATTCTGTCATGATCACTTCTACCTAAGCTGCCATTAATTTTTAGCTCAGTGATGAGTTCTTTTTATCAGTTAGGAGGCTATTAAAGAATTCCCTTGTGTTGGCTGTAGCGCTTCTTGAATTAATGAATTGTCACTTCTAATGTTTAGATATTCTGATGATGTGTTAGTACTGGCACTGTGAGACCTCCAGCGTGTCACTGAAGTCCCCTTGATCACACCGCTCCCCCCCCGCCCGCCACTCATTGTATGGGGAAGTGATTATCCTGCCCCACTGTTGTGATTTGGTGGTCTATAGCGGACACCAAATAAATAACCTTGAGCTTTCAGTGTTAGGACACGGATCCATAAGCATTTAAGAGGACTTTCTTTTGAGTTATCAGTGATTCAGAAACAGGGAATGCCGTTTTTGACAGTGCCACACCCTTCTGTTTTTGCCCACTCCGTCCTCCCTGAATAGGTTTTTAACCATTGATTGATTTTGGTCATTCCTACTGTGCAATTCATCCTATCAGATTTCGATAACAGCTGGAATGAATATGAGCCATCCGATTTCCTTCTGTTTGTTACCCAGCCTTCTAGCCTTTGTGTACAGGCAAATCACTATTTTTTTTATGCTTTTGCTTCCTTGATTAATTTTGTTCCATATTTTCTTGTTCTGAATGCTCTCACCTTCCCTCTTTTACCCTCCCTTCCTGCTATTAGGTTACCATCTTCTCCTCTTCCCTCAAATTACTTTAGCCAGGCCCTCTCAGAGAATGAAAGAAGAACTGGCCACTTCTAGTTTAGAGGTCCCAGCCCAGCCCTACATGTGTGTAACTTCTCATCCACAAGGTCATACTGAAACCAAAAGAATATATGAAAATGACCACTTGAGACACTTACTTACTAAGAACTAAGTCATTATACCAACCGCATATGTATAAAAATATAACTTTTAATTTGTGAGTTTCCACTGTGAGGAAAGCTCTTCATTTAGAAATGATTTTCTGGCTTTGTGCGAAACTTATTTATAACTGAAGAAACATCTGATTTACGTGCAACATCACTGTTAACTACTGCAAGACCATTCAAATGCTCTTGTCCCTTTGTGGAACAAAGAGAGGTTTTTTCACTTGTTTTAATATGTTGAATGTGCATTCACCCGAAACCGCTGGTGCAAGGAGACCGACAAAAATATGTGATATTACTTGGAATCTGAAAACAAGTAACTGGGAGAAATGACTACGTTTGAGTAACAGTCAAATCATTGTTCTTATCAAGTCCAATATCAGGTTCAGATGCACTGTTGCACTGTGCCCTGTGGTAGTCATAAGTTCTTGCTCTTTCTGCACAGCATCTCCCAAATCCTCATTTTCTGCTTGTGGTCTCTTAAATGAGCATAGATTCTGCATCTATAGCTACTGGTAACGTTGCTGTGTCTCTTGGTTAATGACCTCATTTTGAGGCAGTGGCATCACAATATCATTTGTGGGTACGAAGTTTTCATCATCAGAACTGGATGTGCCACTGTCAATATGGTCACTGTCTAATGGCTGAGGTGTATCTTATACCAGAAATTATGTTATTGGCTTTAAACTCCTAACTGCTGCTTCACTCTGTTGCTTTCACCGTCTTGTGTCACTTTCAAATTTTCACTTCATTTTTATACATTGGTTCTTCAAAACACAGTAACACAATACATTAATTCACTAAAAGCTATTGGTTATACACAATTGAATATACATCAAAAAACTGTATATACGTCAAAAAGAACATTATATAACAACTGTTTGGGGATGTTATTTACTAGGGCCCTTAGCCTTATTTCAAAGTCTTGAAATGTTGTCTGCTAACGTGTTCCCATTATTAAATTCCTCTAATAACCGAACAAAAAAAGCTGTCATGTAACACTTTAAAAACTAACAAAATAATTTATTAGGTGATGAGCTTTTGTGGGGCAGACCCGCTTCTTCAGATTTGGAAATGGCATGACATTTTTATAACACAGAGGCCGTGTCTACACTAACCCCAAACTTCGAAATTGCCATGCAAATGAGCAGATGGGAATAAGGGGGCTTCAAAGTAGGCGGGGTCCTTTCGAAAAGGAGCCCTGTCGGGACGAGCCACGTCAATTTCGAAGTGCCGCAGCCGCCCGCATGCTAATGAAGCGCAGAATATGTATTTCAGCGCTTCATTAGTAACTTCGAAATGGCCATTTGCGTGGCCATTTCGAAGTTTGGGGTGAGTGTAGACATGGCCAGAGATAAAAAAAAAAATTGAAATAAAAAACTGACATTCTCTTTGTAAGGTGAGGGGAGTCCCTGCACTCTCTCTTGTAGTCTAGTACCAATGTAGGTGTGCTCTACCTTTATTTCCCCAAAAGGAGCAGCAACAGATTCATTTTATTAGCCCAGGAAAAGGAGAAGCCAGAAACACAGTAATCAAATACTGTGTTCCCTTTTTATGAGCTTAAGACAGAACTCCTTACAAACACTTCATCAGAACCCTGGTTCAGAACTCCCAAATACACTTCCAAACCCAAACCTGAGTCAGATAGTGCTTATTTCCTGCTACTTGAGATCTGATGAAGCAGGTCTTTAACGACAAAAGCTTATGCTCCAAAATATCTGTTAGTCTATAAGGTGCCATGGGACTTCTTGTTGTTCTCCAAGATACAGACTAACATGGCAACTTCTCTGATACTTGAGACAGAAATCACCACTCACGATGTTTCACTATACCCATCTCATTCCTTACCACCTTGTTCAGGTGTTTAAATAGGTCAGCTGTAAACTGCAGTCTACAGTCTATCCTTTAAAGTGGTAGTACTCTTCCTCCCCCAAACACACTTATTTTCATATTCATAGAATCATATATTACTACTCAAAGAGTTACCTGTCATTGCTTGGTCCCTTAACTCAATTTTTGTAAACATAAAATGAAAATGTGCTTGCTTCATTTAAATCATTGCTCTGGGCATGAGGGGTTCAGTGTGCAGGCTGCTTTGGGGAGAGAGGACTACCCCATTCCTCTTTCCCCACAGCAACTTGGGACCAGGTGAGAAGAACCTCTTTAGGCTGCTGCAGCTCCAACAGGCACGGCTAGGAGAGGGGTGCATGTCCCCAGGCTGGGACAGGTCCAGGTTCAACTGCCACCTGTGCTCCCCAGCCAAAGTGAGGAATGCAGCAAACTGTGCATTCTTCCCTCCCTCCCTGACAAAGGGGAACAGCTAGCAATGTCCTTGTATGAATCAGGTATTTGTGGAGTCAGTAGCTCAGGGCTGGGCAGTCCTTGATGGCGGGTGGCCGGGGGGGGCAGCCACCCTCAAACAGCCCTTTTCTCCTGCCTGGTTTTATGAGAAGCAGTCCCATTTCAGGCACATCCCATTTTCCTGGCACAACCACACCCTTACCTTGCTTGAAGTTATGATAAGACGAAGCTGCATACCAACTTTGGTGTCTTAGCGTTACCATTTAGGAAGAGCTCTTGAAAACAGGCAAATTCTCTCAAACATTACTAGCAAATTTACCCAGCATTGCTTGTGTGTGTAAGTCAAGTAAGGTTTTTTTTATCTTTTTCCCCCTTTTTTTGGAAAATGTATATGGTTTATGTAAATTAATGTATTTTTGGAAAATGAAGGATGAAAGAAGTGTGGAGTCATGAGTTTGAGAGTAATCCGTAGAATTTGTGTTCCTCGTTCTTGTTTGCTTGAGCTGTTTGCACAGGATTCAGCCTGTGTGGTGTTGGGGTTGTGGGGGCCAGGGTGTGCATAGAGGTCATGGAAGGGCTTGAGATTGGAGACATCACAGCAGAGGTTTTGCTGTGTGAGAGGGCTGAGGCTGGGGTGGAGGGTAGTGGAATGAGGGCAGGGATTTGTGTGTGTGTGTGAGAGAGAGAAGATGGGGCGTGGCAAAACAGGAGGTTGGGATGTCTCAGGGGGCTTAGCAGGGGCAGCCACAGAGGTAAGATGAAGCTGGTCTGTGGGGGGTCAGGGCTGTGCTGCTTGACCCTCAGGGAGGTTCATGCCATGGTTCCTGGACCCAGCATCTCTGGAGAGCAAGGCCTGGGCCAAACTGGCTTCTTCCGCCCCAGCCTTAACTCCTGGTGAGGGAGCAGCCTTTCCACATTCTGGCGGTGGGTCAGCTGGGCTCCTTGGTGAGTGGGGGTGGGTACTGGTGCTGGATCACAGTGCTGGTCCCAACCCTGGGTGAGCTCGAGGGGTCCTGGCCCTGGCTCCAGCTCTGGGGTGGGAAGGCATGCCATGGGGGCTGGGCCCAACCCTGGGCTGAGCTAGAGGGGACCAGCCCCAGACTCAGGGGTGGGGAGATATGGGGATGGACCACAGCAGTGGGCCTGGCCCTGGGGTGCATTGCCAGCCCCAGCTCCAGGGGAGCCGGATGCAGCTTCAGGTTCGGAGGAGTGCCCTCAGTTCTGGTGGGGAGAGAGGGTGCTAGGGGGCTGGTCCTGGCCACAGTCTCAGCTCTGGTGAAGAGGGTGCAGCCCTAGATATGGCCGGTACTGTGCTGGGGTGTTGGGCAGGGTTCTTCTGCCTGACCCAGCTGAAGCTTGGGGAGTGAGGTAGAGCAGGTTTCCTGGCCCAAGCAATGTGGGGGGGCTTGCAGAGATATACACTCATCTCTCATTAAATGAGTACTTTACTAACAAGTACTCGCTTAAACGAGGGAGACATTTACTTACCTTAATTCACTCTATGAGTGAACTCCCCCTGCTAACACGAGGCTAATCCCCTCCCCGCAGCTCCAACCTGCCCTAGTCTGACCCCGCTCCCCGCCAGGCCTGCGGCCCCAACCCGCAGCAGCCTGACCCCCAACCCCTGCTGGCCCTGCAGCAGCCTGACCCCTGCCTCCAGTCCCATAGCCCCAACCTGCAGCAGCCTTAACCTCAGTGTCAGCCTGCAGACTGACCCCACAGAAGCCTTAACCTCTCCGCTGGCCCCATGGCAGTCCTACCCCCGTCCCCGCTGGCTCTGCAGACTGGCCCCATGGGAGCCTGACCCCTGCTTCCCCTCCCTCCCAGTTCGGTAGACCTAACCCACCGCAGCCCAACCCTCCCCACCGAACCACGCATCCAACCTTCAGCAGCCTGACCCCTCACCCTCCCCACAGACTCAACCGTCAACCACGTTTTAACCCTCCCTCCCACTCATGGCCCCAAACTGCCCCCAGCCTTTAACCTTTTCCAACCCCTCAACCCAAGGTTCACTTACCTTTCAAAAGCAGCACCACCTGCTGCCACTCCTTCGCCAAGCTCTAGGAACCAATCAGAAACTTTTACGTGTATTTTAATGAGAACTTAGTGTCCCTCTTATGAGTTTTCACCTACGAATACAAAGGTGGGAACCAATTGTGCTCATAGATCGAGGGATGAGTGTACTGAATTTTCCACTAGCTATAATGCATTTTAAACCCCCTCAAAGCCCATTTGTTCTGGTAACTCCAGGGAGGCCAGTTATTTCAACACTAGTTGCTGTTTGATTCTCTAGAATCTCCACTTTGTTTAGAGTTTTCCTTAAGAAAGTCTCTATCACATGCTTTATTGTTACTTTCTACTCCTTCTGTGTTGGTCTCAGAAGTATCAAGAAGGCTGTCTAGGCCAACCACCTATGAGACTGTAGTGAAAGCCTGGCCCCATCAAAACCAATGTGAATTTTGGTGTTTTTAGTAGGGCCAGCTTGCCAGTCTCAGATTTGTCAAATCTTGGCATTGAGAAGTGAAATAACAGTATGGATAATATTAACATTTGGCACTGTCTTAAAGGAGGCAAGTATCAGAGAGATAGCCGTGTTAGTCTGTACCTTCCGAAACAACAAGAAGTCCTGTGGCACCTTATAGACTAATAGATATTTTGGAGCATAAGTTTTTCTGGGCAAAGACCCATCTGATGAAGCGGGTCTTTGCCCACGAAAGTTTATGCTCCAAAATATCTGTTAGTCTATAAGGTGCCACAGGACTTTGTGTTTTTAAAAGAGAGGTCCTTTAACAAACTCACTAATAACCTATTACTCCTGTTAAATAGTCTGCAGTGTTGATTCTGAGGCAAATATGACAAGCATGTAATTTCTTCCCCATCTCTGGGTTTCACTCTAGCTTCCGTATTAATTTTCATGGAATACATGGATCCAAAGAGCTACCAGTGTTAACATGACCCTGTCACTGTTTAGCATTAAACCATGTTAAACAAGTTTGGGCTTTGACATGCAGAGACTGTAGCCTGCTTAGTATAATGGCAAACACCAACAAAAATCTTTTAACTTTTTATTAAAGATACAGAAGAGAGGAAAAGCAGTTAAAGTGTTTGAAATATAAAATATTAAACACAGACTTCATTTTAATGTCCTTTCTCCCTTTCCGTTTAGCTGGAGAGAGAACTTTATACATGAAACTCCCGTTTGATAAAGAGTCTTATTTTACAGTAACTTCTTTTTGAGGAATAGAGGAGATGTTAGCTGAGATAGATGGGTTGAAGTGGCTGTTGTTGCCTTTGCTGTTTAGTCAATCCAATTCCCTACTAGATAAAAGATAAACACACTCATAACGGAAAAGAACAACAAAGATAGAAAATACATTTTCTTTCTCTGCTGTTGACTTTCACTTTCAACCTCACTGCTGAAAAAACACACATCTGGTATGCAGTTGCAATTTCTGGTCACAGGCTCGGTGTTGCAAAATACACCACCTTGCCAGGCTGAACCAAAATTTTTAAAAGGAAAAAGAATAAATGAAGTGGGGAAGGAAAATGACATATCATATGAATGACAGTCCCACATATTTTTGTCCTCAAAAGGGATACATACCGGAAAGGGAAGGAGGGACATGTCAACAAAGAAGTATGCACAGAAATAGTGCAAGTATATAGGGACAAATATCACAAAAGTGAAGCAAACAATGAGTGACATCTGATAAAGCTAGAGAGAAGAAGGGGTTCTACAACTGTCAGACAAAAAAAGCAGAGATGGTGTGATGTGTGTCACACATTACCTCCATCTAGGTGCACATAACAAAATTTCCTGCACATGCATGGGAAAAATTAGAGGGAACACTGGAATTTGCAAGTACAGCACCAGAAAGGGCTGCTTCTCTATGATACTGCAGGCAGGGGTGGATCACTGGAGTAATTTCACTGACATTAATGCAGAGGGTTGGTACACAACATAACTATCTTCAGTGTATGACACATGCAACGGTATAGAAAGCTGCATGCAGATTTTCTTTAAAGACCAGAAGATTTCAAAAGATGTGGAAATGCCTACAGTGCTTCTGAGAAAACCGGCCTTTTCTAGTCCTGCCCCTCAAGAAGCCATATACCAGAAACCTTGTCAGCAGGAAGGAGCACTTCAACAGGCTTACAGGTGAAGTATGACCATAAAATAGTGGTTCTCAACCTGTTTTTCATTGTAGGCTAGATAGTAGTGAAATGTTACCTGGGCAACAGGTTGAGAATCACAGCATTCCTCCAAACTCCCTTACAGACTCCTATACCCAATATCATAGCCCATCCACAGAGCAGGGCCTGGAGTGGACTGCAGGTGTAGGTCTGCAAGGCAACCCCAAGCCTGGACCCTGCTGTACAGGACAAGGTGGACCAAGAGTCTCAAGCACTATCCTAGGCAGTAGGGCAGCCCACACACCCATCCCAGCAACCCAGTGGCGTGGGCTGCAGATTGAGTACCACTGCCATCGAATGCGCATCTGGCACATTAAGATTGCTGCCATTGCCTTTTTGGCAGTTAGACCTCAATGAGGAAAACACTTGCACGGTCACAGCAGCCTGCTGTGCTTTGCATAACATTTGTGAAGTCAAGAAGGGAAAATTTCCCTAGCTGGCTAAGTTGGCATCTGATTTTGAGCAGCTGAACTCCAGGGCTACTACAGGAACTTAACTGGGGGCTACTAGAATAAGGGAGGGTTTGAAACATCTTTTGACAATGAACCCCAGTGATATGTCTTTCTGTAATGAATTGAGACAAGCACTTTTTGCATGCCACCTGGAAAAATCTCTGTCGTAATTCCAGCCTGAACATTGTGATTTGCAAATGTATGAATTTCCATTGTAGCCACCCTGTGCAAGGCACAGATAACCACTCACCTACTATTAAACAGTAATACATAATTAACATTTCTTACAATGGATGTGACCCTGAAAGATCTCACAGCTGTCTGTAAGTCCAGCTGTCATTACGGGGAATGTCCCTGGAGTGAACTGCAAGAACAGGAATGTGTCAGTGGAGGGAAAGGAAGACAGATCTACAGTCAAGCACACATAGAAAAATTATTTACCTTTTCCCATAATACAAGAACTAGGGAACACCAAATGAAATTGATGGGTAGTAGGTTCAAAACTAATAAAAGGAAATTTTTCTTCACACAGCGCACAGTCAACCTGTGGAACTCCTTGCCGGAGGAGGCTGTGAGGGCCAGGACTCTATTAGGGTTTAAAAAAGAGCTCAATAAATGTTTGCAGGTTAGGTCCATAAATGGCTATTAGCCAGGGGTAAAGTATGGTGCCCTAGCCTTCAATACAAGGGCAGGAGATGGATGGCAGGAGATAAATCACTTGATCATTGTCTTCTGTTCTCCTTCTCTGGGGCACCTGGCATTGGCCACTGTCAGCAGACTGGATACTGGGCTGGATGGACCTTTGATCTGACCCAGTATGGCCATTCTTATGTTCTTATGTTCTATTCTACTTACAGAATAAGCAAACACCTTGACAGCTCTGTTCTTCCATGAGCTTTATTGTCTACTCCTTTCCATCTCCTCTCCTGTTATTCATTTCTAGTTTCTTATTTATTGTATCTCTCCATGTTCTGTGCTCGCTATTGGTCTGATCTGATGATTGCAGCAATTCATAAAGCATGTCTGCTTAATGCCTCATCTGATAGAGATTTTTGACAATGTGAAAGAGCTGGCCATCAAGGTGACATCTGCAGAAGTAAGAGAAGTAGTCAGAATCGTGTTCACAATCCTGGGGAGCTGGGAGCCCTGGATTTAATTCTCTGCTCTGGTACATAGTTTCTGTGTATCGTTGAGCAACTTGCCCAAGTCTTGTTTACCCCTGAGTTAGTGCACTGCAAGCTAGAGCGTGAATCTATGTGCTGCAGCTTGCTGTGCAGTTAGCTGCTGGAGCACAGGAAGAATTCTCTACTGCACTTTGACATACTCCTGCACTCAGTAACTTTCAGTACATTGTAGTATGGTCATGCAGTGAGTGAGTCAATGTGTAGACCAGAATTCTGGGGCAGAGTATTTCACAGCTGGGATTGCAATATATTAACTGGCCATGTAGCATGCCCTCTGTCTTTGTGCCACCTATGAAAAGGGGATTGTACAGTATGGTCAACTCGTGTGATTATTTAATGTAGGTCTTGCAATATTCAGTTTATTTAAAACTGTTGTTCTTCGAATCAAAGGTTTACATAAAAATCTTGGCCTGTTTGGAAAAAAAAATGGAATGCTCCCTGTTACTCAAAAGGTAAAATCCTGGGCCGTCGTATATCCCAAAACTCAAACCTAAAGGACTCCACACTTACCTTTCTAAAACCTCCGTGGGTGAAACACTCCTTGGGCCTGCCCTGGGTCACACAAAAGACAACACTGTTCCCAGGGATGCTGAAGAATGAGAAGGGTTCAGTTTTAAAGATTTTATTAAAGCTAATGGTAAAATTACACCCTGCACAGGTGAGGCAGAGTCTGTGCAGCCGGGGGCCCGGCTAAGTTTAGAAAAGCATAAAAGCTGGTTACAATGTAATAAAATATATAGTCAGGATTACAGCAGGGGGAACCACAGCAGCACCTTCAACACAGGGGGCCCTGCTCCCACCAGACCCCCATGCCCCCCACGGTCTCTGCCGTGCTGTTGCTCTCGTTTTGCTGCGGCCCCACTTCCCCTCATCCCGCGCGGAGGGGCCCCGCTCCTCACGCCCGGCTGGGGAGTGCAGCCCAGGGGGGAGTCCCTCCGCCCAACGGCCCTTCCCCCAGCACGGAGAGGCGCCGCGGCGCTGTTAGCCCGGGGGCAGCGCCGGCGGGCGGGCCCAGCGGCGGCCGCTCGATGGTTCGGCGTTCGGCAGGAGGCCGCGGAGCAGCCATGGCGCTGAGCGGGGTGCGGGTGCTGGAGCTGGCGGGCCTCGCGCCCGCCCCGCTCTGCGGCATGATCCTGGCCGACTTCGGGGCGAAGGTGGTGCGGGTGGATCGCTCGCCGCGCTCCGCCATGAGCACCGACGTGCAGGGCCGGGGCAAGCGCTCCCTGGCGCTAGACCTGAAGCAGGCGCCGGGGGTGGCGGTGCTGAGGCGGCTCTGCCTCAGGGCGGACGTGCTGGTGGAGCCCTTCCGCCACGGTGAGGGGGCGAGGGGACCGGTCCCTGGTGCGGGGCCTCCGGGGGGGAGCGGGTGCTGTTGGGGGAGGGTGCGGGTTTGGCAGGGAGAGGCCCCCCGAGTGCAGCCTTTGGAGGGCGGGGTGCACGGGTGGAAGACCTCTGGGGGCAGGGTTTGGCGGGGAGTGATGTGGGCGTATCGGGGTCAGGGTCCCTGAGTGCAACGTGGCGGGGGTGCAAGTGCAGCCAGGGGAAGGGCCCCTGGTTGGGCGGCGGGGCGCAGGCGTCACTGGGGGAGCACCCCTGGCTGCAGGGTTTGGGAGGAGTTCTGCTGCCGGGGAGGTGCGAGGCTTGGATGTAGCTTCTGCTGTTTGTAGAGGATCGGAGGTGTGTGTGTGTGTTGGGGGGGTGTTTTACTGGGGAAGGGATCCTGGGGGTGCTCTGCAGGGGAGAAGAGGCAGGATGAGGGGCTGGTATCGGTGGGTAAGTTGCTGCTACCCAGGTGGGAAGTCAGGTGAATGTAGGACAGTAGTCAGATAGTGGTGTACGTGGGTGATAAGGAGCTGCTGTTGGGAATACAGCTCTCACGTGTCTGGATGAAAAATACACTAGACTCTTCCATCTCCGGCGGCATCGGTGCCGGGAGGTTGCTGGATATTCAAATATTTCAGATAATGGAGAAGATTCCCTCGCCATCTGGGGTCAGCACTATACCAGCGCTCTACTCCCCACGGCCCTGGGCAGCCCAGCACCCAGAATGCTGCCTCCACCAGCACAGCCCTCTGTGCTCCCAGCAGCTCAGGCCCTGTCCTGCGCTGTTGTGGGGAGGAGGGGGACTGTCTCACCATGCTGCAGCCACCCACAGGTCCCGGACTCTGCTGCCATGTGGGGGTGGGGTGGGGGCTCACAGTACTCCAGCCACCCCTTGTGCTGCACTCCCCGCCAGGGTTAAGCCGCTCCCAGCAGTAGTCCCCCGGCCCATGGTGGCTCACCATGCTCCAGCCTCCCATCTCTGCTGGGGTTAAGCTGCTCCATCAGAGTTAAGCTGTTGGGTACCCCCGGCCCAAGCTGCCATGCCTGAGGGGAGGGGACAGGAGATTGGATGGGTTCTCTGTGCTCCTGTGCAGGGTTGGGGGGTCAGTGTACTTAGGCCATCCATCTCTGCCAGGGTTAAGCAGCTCTCAGAAGCACAGTGCCCATGGAAGAGGAAACCCAGGTGCCAGGAATAGCACCTGCTAGCAGTACCAGTTAAATGAATAGCATTTAAAAGAGAGTTTACTGTAGTGTAATGGCTGCAGATGTCATGTGGTAAACCCAGATTTATGGGCTACAGCAACCTATAAAGGAAAGTTTAGGGTTAAAGTGCCTTATCCAAACTATGGTCCATTAAGCCCCTGACAACTTTGACCATTGTCTGGGAGCCAGAGAATGACCCTAATGGATATGTAATGTCAAATATAATAAAATGTCACATTGTGCCATGCTGGGGTTTCAGCTGTGCAAAGATAAGCTTACTCTTTTCACTGGCTTAAACCTTTGAACTCTCAGTGTATAAAGTTATCAAGCATATAAGGCTTTGCATATCTTGGGCCTTAGTTTTAACATGGAGGTACAACTCCTGTAGCGATAACAGTTCTCTTCTTTCCTAAGCCACACAAGCCCATTTATTTAATCCATGAATGTGGCAAGTTTAAGCCGGAGACTAAGCTTCCAGTTGCATATCACATACTAGCCGCGTCTACATGAGCTGGCTACTTCGAAGTAGCTGTGCCAACTTCGAAATAGCGCCTACCACGTCTACATGTGGCGAGCGCTATTTCGAAGTTGAAATCGACATAAGGCGGTGAGATGTTGAAGTCACTATCCCCAACAGGAGATGGGAATAGCACCCTACTTCGATGTTGAACGTCGAAGTAGGGCATGTGTAGATGATCCGCGTCCTGCAACATCGAAATAGCGCAGTCCGCCATGGCGGCCATCAGCTGAGGGGTTGAGAGACGCTCTCTCCAGCCCCTGCGGGGCTCTGTGGTCACCGTGTGCAGCAGCCCTTAGCCCAGGGCTTCTGGCTGCTGCTGCTGCAGCTGGGGATCCATGCTGCATGCACAGGGTCTGCAATCAGTTGTTGGCTCTGTGGATCTTGTGCTGTTTAGTGCAAGTGTGTCTGGGAGGGGCCCTTTAAGGGAGCGGCTTGCTGTTGAGTCCGCCCTGTGATCCTGTCTGCAGCTGTTCCTGGCAACCTTATTTTGATGTGGGCCGCTTTGGTGTGTAGACGCTCCCCTGCCGCGCCTGCTTCGATGTAGTGCTGCCCAACGGCACCAGCCCTGGAGGATGTGTAGACGCTGTTCATCGAAATAGCTTATTTCGATTTCGCTACATCGAAAAAAGCTATTTCGATGTAGCATCCCCGTGTAGACGTAGCTACTGACTGCTATCCCTGTGGGCTGAAGTTCTGTATTAAAGATTAAACATACGCTGAAGTGTTCATATGTAATGAGTTAACCTTTCAGTATACATGGAAATTTGAAGATCCAGATCTGCATAATTTTGTGTATTATTAAATGGATATATCAGCATATCTCTGTTTCTCTGCTTAACCATTATTAATTGTCAATTTCCAGTCAGTGTCATGCTCCGACAGAGTCTTAAAGGAGCTGAAGGATGATGGGGTTGTGCTTTTATGGGTTAGTTTGGCAAGGTGGTTCCATTTGTAAAATGTGATGTTAAGCACTTGTCGGAATCAAATATTTCTTTTCTCCCCTCCATTTCAGATTGTGTTGCTTTGCAGTATCATCACTGTTTATAATATAAAATTCTGACCACAGTTTAGCTCTGGTTTGCAAAACACAGTTTAAAGTCCAATTTACAAACTAAACACAGCTTGAAAATTCTATCTGTAACAAAATCGAAAAAAAAAAAAGATGCTTTTGGGAGGATAGGTACCAAAGGGAGGGAAAGAATTCAAAATATGAGTATGACATGTTGAAGTTTTTATTTCAAATCAAGTTTGTTTTGAATCTAGGTCAAAAGCAAAAGTTTGGATTGTGATTAAATATTATTTTACTGTTAAGGTGTCATGGAGAAACTCGGTCTTGGTCCAGAGGTCCTTCTAAAGGAAAATCCAAGACTCATCTATGCTAGACTTACTGGATTTGGCCAGTCAGGAAAATATGCCAAGTCTGCGGGTCATGACATCAACTATTTAGCTTTGTCAGGTAAGCAGTAAAAAATTCCTATTAGATTAATAATTAATATTTTTGTTTTAATTAAGAATTGTATTAACTGGTACTTCGTGTACATGTCTTAAAGTACTGGAGTGTCTTGCAATTTAGGTACAGTAAAAAAGTATAAAGGGGGGGTGTAAAAAGAAAAACCAACCTCTTTTCTAATGTAAAAATAATTTTCAGGATAGGCTTCAGTTACTCTCCTGGGCAATCTTTGTGTGTTTAGTCCCTGGGAACTACAAATCAAGGGGACTATTTGTGAGAGGCTGGATTATTGAGCTGAGTGAAAGCTGTAGGATTTAGGACCTTTGTGAGCTTTATTGTGCCTTAGCATTGTACGTATCCTTATATTGAATGCCCACAAGGAGGTAGTAATATTGACTTTAGTACTGCTGGAATGTAGAACAAAGTCCATACTGCTTTCTAAAATAATTTTCTTCCTAAGTTTAGTTTAATTAGTACCATGTTATGTGGTTCTTGGCTGCTGTTAGCATAACTGGACCAGTCTATTGCAAAATAAAAAACTTAGCTAGCAACAACAGTATTTGCAGACATTATTATTTTTTTTTTTGGCGGGGGGGGGGGGGGGGGGGTAGAGAAGGGTGTCTTTGTATTAGAAAACATAAACTATGCTTGTGCAGTAATTAACTCTTTTTACACCAAATCAACTTTTATCAGAGTTTGTTTGTAAAAAGACCAGACAGTATGTGGAGTGTTTACAGACCCACCAGATTGCTTCCTTTGTGACCTAGAGTTAGTATTTTTCAGGCTGCTTTTAACAGAATATCCCAAAATACATTATAATCGTAGTTTTTGGCAATCTGAAATTTCACAGGCATGCCAGGCAGAATTTTTCTGCCAGGTTTATGGCAAATTAGACAAGGCATTTGGGAGGTGTGACTGCTCAAAAATGAGGTGATCCTGTGTCTAGGAAATTTTCCTTCTAGTTTTTGTTTGTTGTAACTCAAAAATGACTTGCCCTGGAAAGTCCAAATTGGATTTAATATATTTGCCCACTGGTGCTTATGACACCAGTTGGACTATTGAATGGCAGATTTTAGTTATTGAAATGCTTTGTGCATGCATCCTAAATTCAGTGAACTAATACCAGATGTCAGCTTGTGTGCTCTTTAGAAAACACACATGGGTGTATGATTAGTAATAGAGAGAAAGCCGTGCTAGTCTATATACTTGGTATGGCTATGGTCTGAAGAAGTGGGTCTGTCCCACGAAAGCTCACCTAATAAATTATTTTGTTAGTCTTTGAAGTGCTACTTTACTGCTTTTTTGTTTTTATTGGTGTATGAGTTACCTAAACAATGTATCACTGCCAGGAGTTTGTGTGTTGCTTCAGCTGCAGGACTCAGATCCCAGGCTGAAGGCTTTAGGAGGGATCTGTCTTTGCTGCAGAGCTTATAAACTCAATCATGTCCCAGTGGCAGGGGGAGGTGAAAGAGAGTAAGTATGGGGAAATAGCAAAGTGAAAGTAAAGTGACTGGTCAGAGGGGTAGCAATCCAGAAGTCCCTCCTCAATTAAAAACAATGGCCAGATACTTGGCTCTGCTTCAGCCCCCTTTTTGTCACTCCTGCAGCTTGAAGGGGCCATAATGTTGTTTTAAATTGCTAGCTGAAGATTCTTTTGGCATTTAGGGGATTCTGGAGTTACTTTGGTTAAAGTATAGAAGTTGAAGAAAGTTAGTTTTCAGTTTTGTATACTTGGATTAAATTTGTGTGGGTTTGTTGCACTTTTTTCAGGTGTGTTGTCAAAACTTGGTAGAAAAGATGAAAATCCTTATGCACCGGTTAATCTCCTGGCTGATTTGGCTGGTGGAGGTGTCATGTGTGCAATGGGTATAATTATGTCCCTCTATGAACGTACAAAGTCTGGCAAAGGGCAAGTCGTTGATGCAAGTATGGTAAGTCTTTGGTTTTGAAATTTATATATTTATATCTAGTTTATTTGTTTTTAAACTCTAACTCAGGGGTCAGCAACCTTTTCCAGGCAGAGTGTTTAAATGTGACCTTTTGACCTCTATATACACTATATATGCCTGTGACACTTTTTAAAGTCACTAATAGTTCTATTTACAGCAGTGTAATTAAATAAAGATGCAGAGCTTTATCATTTAGGTGGTGGTTAGTAGCATTAGCTGGCCTTTTCTCACTTTGAGCAAGTTCCTGGTTGCAGGGGTGGAAGAGGAGCAGGGCAGAGCTCCTGCCTTGCGTGCAGATGAAAATTGGCTTGCATGCTGCTCTTGGCACTTGTGCCAGGAGTTGCCAACCATTTCTCTAACTCTACACGGTGGAAGAATGATGATGGAGTTGTAAAGCATAGCACTGGGACCTAGGGAAACAAAACGTTAAGCTACATCATTAGTACATTAAACTTAAACAGATTTACACTTCATACCTCATTAGTACATTAAAATTAAAACATATTAGAACATATTTCTACTTTCACATATAAGAATGCGGCAGGGACAAGGGGAAAGTTCTTGTTTTTCAAAAAGTTTTTTCAAATTCTGTACACTCATATACTAATTTTCATAATGCCTGAACGGCCCTGTGAGAAAATGCTGTAGTGAAGGACTGTTGTAGTGTCTTCATTGCCACAGAGGTGCTCAATCTGATTCATGCAATGGTCACTATTGCCAAGCTGTCCAGCTGTATTCACCTCTTGTACCATATTGTGTGCTCTATTTATAACTAAATCAAGACTTGTCTCTTCTCTTGTGGGTTCCGGCTGCTTCAACAAGCTTTCATTTAAGGTGTCAACAAACTTTAACCCTGCATCTCATGCTGAGATGACATGTATCCAGTCAATGTGGGGATAATTGAAATCTCTCATTATTATCAAGTTCTTTGTAATTATTGAGTTCTTTGTTTTAATAGCTCTCTAATCTCCTTGAGCATTTCATAGTAAGTTTCACCATCCTGGTCAGGTGGTCTGTAGTGGATTCCTACTGCTATGCTATATTATTATTATTATTAGAGTCTACCAGAGGTAATGCCACAAACTATGGTATAATTTGGGTCATTTAAAATTTTTACTTCCTTTGATTCCATACTTTCAGTATAGTGCCAATCCCATGGTACAACTAGTTCTGTCCTTACAATATATTTTGTACCCTGGTATTACTGTGTCTTATTGATTATCCTCATTCCACCAAGTTTCTGCGTTGCCTATTATATCAATATCCTCATTCAATATGAAGGACTCTAGTTTGCCTAACCTGTTAATTAAGCTTCCAGCATTTATATGTAAGCACTTTAATTATTTTTCACTTTTTAGCTATCTGCCATTACAAGATGTAGTTGAATGGGACTCTTTTTCATTTGACAGTTTTGCATCAGCTCTTACCGATGCTTCATCCTCTTCCATCCACTCCTCCTTAGTAGGCCATAAAAAAAAATCTCCATATATCCTCCCTTAAGAGATAGGTGTCTATTCTCTGTACTCCTTTGCATCTCTAGTCTTTTCCCCAGCCCTTAGTTTAAAAACTATTCTGTGACCTTTATAAGCACCAGCAATCTGTTTCCCTTTTAGTTGAGAGGGAGCATCCTTCCTCTATAGGTTCCGCCTTTCACAAAAGTTTCTGTAATACCTAATAAATCTGAACGCATTCTCCTTACACCCTCATTGCTTCTATGCATTGGGCCCTTGCAGTTGGGCCTGCCTACCTGGTCCTACATGTGGAACCGGAAGCATTTTGGAGAATGCTACCATGGAGGCCCTAGACAATCTCATATCTAGCACCCTAAATTTGGCTGCTAGCATTTTTCTCCTATTTTTTTCTGTCATTAGTACCTATATGTATTATGACTAGAGGTTGAATCTCTCTCATTTAGAACTCTCTCGTCTGGCAAGTCTGTAATCAGGCATGATTTTAGTTAGCTGGATGACCACTTACCATGGGTCTGGCCAAGTTTCCTGTGGTCCTATAGAGTTTGTTTACAACCAGCAGTCCTGGCTCTCAGTGTTTTGTGCTGTTATTTACCCCTAAATGTCTTCTAAGAACCCAGTGAGTGGTGAAAGTGTTGGGAATGCTTCTAGACAATATTGATCTCCTGTGGTCCAGCAGAATCTCTCTTCTGGCACTGGTAAGGTCCCGAGGGTGTTGGATGAGAGAAGTTGAACCTGTACTGGCTCCTGCCCAGTACTACACGTAAGTCTGTTTAGATGTCTCGCGAGATCTGTAACCTTCACGCCAGGCAGGCAAATACCATACAGTTGTCCTGGTCATCGTAAACCCAGATATCTTTAACAGCAACGAAGGGTCCTGTGGCACCTTATAGACTAACAGAAAAGTTTTGAGCATGAGCTTTCGTGAGCACAGACTCACTTCATCAGATGCTGGTCTTGGAAATCTGCAGGGCCAGGTATAAATAAGCCAGAGCAAGGGTGGGGATAACAAGGTTAGCTCAGTCAGCAAGGGTGAGGCTTACTACCAGCAGTTGATCTGGAGGTGTGAACACCAAGAGAGGGGAAGCTGCTTTTGTATTTAGCCAGCCATTCACAGTCTTTGTTGAAGCCTGAGCTGAGGGCGTCAAATTTGCAGATGAATTGTAGCTCAGAAATTTCTCTTTGGAGTCTGGTCCTGAAATTTCTTTTGCTGTAGGATAGCTACTTTTAAGTCTGCTACTGTGTGCCCTGGGAGATTGAAGTGCTCTCCTACAGGTTTTTGTATATTGCCATTTCTGATATCTGATTTGTGTGCGTTTATTCTTTTACATAGAGACTGTCCAGTTTGTCCGTTGTATATAGCAGACGGGTGTTGCTGGCACATGATGGCATAAATTATACTGGTAGATGTGCAGCTGAATGAACCCACGACGGTGTGGCTGATCTGGTTAGGTCCTGTAATGGTGCTGCTGGTGTAGATACGTGGGCAGAGCTGGCAACGAGGTTTGTTGCATGGATGGGTCCCTGAGTTAGAGGGACTGTGGTGCGGTGTATAGTTGCTGGTTAGGATTTGCTTCAGGTTGGCAGGTTGTCTTTGGCAAGGACTGGTCTGCCTCCCAAGGCCTGTGAAAGTGGGGGATCATTGTCCAGGATGGGTTGTAAATCCCTGATGATGCACTGTAGAGGTTTTAGTTGAGGACTGTAGGTGATGGCAAGTGGTGTTCTGTTGGTTTCTCTCTTGAGCTTGTCCTGTAGTAAGAGGCTTCGTGGCACACGTCTGGCTCTGTTGATCTGTTTTTTCACTTCCTCAGGTGGGTATTGCAGTTTCAAGAATGCTTGGTAGAGATCCTGTAGGTGTTTGTCTCTGTCGGAGGGGTTGGAGCAAATGCGGTTATATTTTAGTGCTTTGCTATAGACAATGGATCGTGTGGTGTGTCTGGGATGGAAGCTGGAGGCATGAAGGTAGGTGTAGCGGTCAGTGGGTTTACGATACAGGGTGGTATTGATGTGGCCATCGTGTCTTAGCACCATGGTGTCCAGGAAGTGGATCTCCTGTGTGGACTGTTCCAGGCTAAGGTTGATGTTGGGGTGAAAGTTGTTGAAGTCCTGGTGGAATTCCTCCAGTCTCCTTCCCATGGGTTCAGATGATGAAGATGTCATCAATGTAGCATAAGTAGAGACGTGGTGTTAATGGACGAGAGCCAAGAAAGCGCTGTTCCAGGTCAGCCATGAAAATATTGGCATATTGCGGGGCCATGTGGGTACCCATAGCTGTGCCACTGCTTTGAAGGTATATATCGTCGCCAAATCTGAAATAGTTGTGTGTAAGGATAAAGTTACAGAGCTCAGCCATCAGATGTGCTGTAGCATCATCAGGGATACTGTTCCGGACAGCACTTTGTTTGTAATGATCAAATTTTCCATTACTAATACTGTCTCTTTCTAATAACTGGAGTTCCTTTTACCAGATATACACTTTTGTACCTTCAGTTTCCTCAGATATGTGCTGCATGGTTCTATGGAAGATGCTAGAGCAGATTTTAGATCACAAGCAATGTCTTCCATGTGATGTAATAAAAGTACGTAATGAGGAGGTTTTCTCGTCTAAGGGAATCTGTCAGAATCCACACCATGTATTTAAAGTAGTAAACTACTTTGCACCACACACAGCCCCCAAAATGTCTCCCTGATAGATAACAACTGTACCAAAAGGGAAAGCTTTCAGTTATGCCTCTTTAGGATCAAGACACAGTATCAGCATTCCAGTCTTTTTTTCCCATGCTGTGTGCTAGTGCGTGCATGAATCTGTGGGCTCTGAATTGCATCATTTGTTACTAAATTACCATGTTCCTTTTTTGAAATATTTTTTCCTCATACTTATGGAAATATATCTGGGGGCTTGTATGGTAAGACAGTGTGATTCTGTCAGTTTAATTGCTAGTTTTTCTACGCTTTCAAAATGTCCTTATACTGTCCCTCTGTCCATTATCTCCTCTACCGTGTGCACCCTTTGCATCAGCCCACAGGGTGGGCATGTGTTTAACCTGCTAAGGGGTGTAATTCCTTTTGACTATCGCAAAGTGAATCATTTCTTTTTGATCTTTTACTTTTGCTTCTAGTACACATGTATTTCTGGTGGGAAGATGTTCCCTATTGTGAGCTTTCAGTTTAACCTGTTAGTTACCATGTTACATGGTTTTTTTCCTTTAATCTTTTAACACTAATATCAGGGGAAAAAAAACTATTTGGGCACCTGAGTCCAATTTGTAGGTCTTTTAGAGTCTCATTAATCTCCAAAGAAATTATTCATTCATCTGTTCAGATACAGTTTGTGGGTAGTACTCTTTTGTGTACTGCTGTTTGTGCTCCCTTTTTGGATTATGGCATCAGCATGCATGCTTTGCTCCCTCTTCTGCAGTTGTTGATCCTAATTGCAGATTAATAAAATGGGTTTACTTCTTACAAATATTGCAGCATTTACCAAAAACTGGGCTTTGTTGAGACATGTACTTGTGTACACATACTGTGCAGTCTTTGAAGCTCCCCCCTTGCAAATTCTTGTGCTTTACTGTTTACGTGCTTATCATTGTTTGCTCTGTACTGAAGTGCTGCTTAAAAGTTTTTTCTCTCCCTTAGTTTCAGAGAAGTACCTGTGTTAGTGTTTATCTTTAAAAAAAGGCAATCCTGTAGCACCTGAAAGACTAAACTTTTGTGGGAGAGCTTTTTGTCTCTTGATCTCCTTCACATTTCCTGAGAGTAGTCTTATTCCAGCATTAAAGTGCTGGGGCACTTACTGTCTTCTGGAGTTATTCAGCTTGGCCTGCCACTTTTCTACTTTTTTATTTGCTGTTTGAACCACTAGGAGTATGTCTTATGCCAATCTGATGGTATCGATCAGACCTCCTTATTACTCCTTTTAGGGTTAGAAAACACACATGCCGAATTTTAAAGACAAGGTTGCTCTTAGGAATAATACAATCCTTAAGCCAGTTACTTACCAAGAATATTACACTTATAAATCCTAGCCTAGTATAACCTTTACTGTAAGTTTATGTCTAGTTGTTGTGTGGAATTGCCAGTAATTTTAATAGTAATTCTAAACTTGTTTCATTTTTTTAAATAAAACTTTAAGGTAGAAGGAGCAGCATATCTAAGTTCTTTCCTGTGGAAATCACAAAATATAGGCCTTTGGAATAGACTGCGGGGGGAGAACTTACTGGACAGTGGAGCGCCTTTTTATGAGACCTACAAGACCTTAGATGGGAAGTACGTGGCAGTCGGTGCTATTGAGCCCCAATTTTATGAGCAGCTAATAAAGGGTAAGTACATCCTTCAGTACATACTCTTGCCTTTCCTCGATCTAGTATGGTTGAATAAACTTTAATCATTATTATTTGATATCTTTGTGACAAGAAATCCATTACATTTGGGGTTTTGTACAGACAACACAGCTTTTTGAAACCAGTTTTAATAAATTACATATTTTTACAACATTTGAGTAGGTAGGGTCTTTTAAATATGTATTTTTAATTACAGAATTTCTTCTGGAAATGTGCTATTATGTTATTCTGTGACTGAACTATTGAACATTTTTTTGTAAACTACTATTTTCAAAGTGTTATTAGTATGTTTTAAAAACTCACTCTGGGTGGAAAGCAAGGATTTAGGCCAGACTGCAAATTAATTTAGGCCAGACTGCAATTTTTGAAAGGAATTAAACTATTTTAGAATGCACTTGCAGTGTAGATAGTTCATAAAAGCATTTCAGAGCATTTCAGTTTTTTGTGTTAAATTGGATTTTTAAATAAGTTAGCTATTTTGCCTTTTAATGCAAACTTTCATAAAACTATGTAGTGTTATATAGCAGATTGTCACCCTGTTAATCTGTCTCGCAAATACTGTATATAAATTCTTCTACTAATCCATGATAGGTAAAGTAGCAAGCTAATTAAAGATGATTAATCCCAGACTTCACTAGATTTTCCTCTTGTGCTTAAAATTGATACGCTCCAGGTGTGGGACAGTTTGCCTTCATTCACAGTGATTCCTTCTCTTGTAAGATACACCTTTCCATTCTCTCTAGTCAGAAGACTAGGACTCCTTTAGAATTGAATTGAAGTACCCTTTTAAAAACCACGTACACAGAAGGATTTGGGATTTATGTTCCCTTTCCAGTATTCAGGTTATGAACAGTGTAAGAATCTGGCTTTAGTCTAAATTTCAGTTTTGTTTTGCAAGTAGAAGAAACACTAATTTAAAAGGTGCATAAAGCAAATATCTAAATATCAGTTACCAAGAATATAATACAGCTTTGTTGTCTTACACCATGATAAACAACACTGCACTTTTTATTTTGAAATCATTGTTTTATAACACCAAATATTTGATTATATAAGGCCGTTTTTGGACAGATCACAAGTCTTTGTAGGATCAGCCACAGTTTAGATTTACAGGAAAAACAAAACCATTTATATATCATGGCCTGGAGCACCAAATCATCAAGTTTCTTAAGTATCACTAATGGTTTTAACTAGAAAGTCTGAATTGACAGGCAAGTTTATACTTCATATTTCTAAATTCACATACAGGAGTGATACAGTCACACAAATACACCTTCAGGGGATCACAGGCTCTGAAATGATAGGTTTATTGACCTGTTTTTCATAAAGCATTTTTGAGTTATTCATATTCATATTCAAAAACATATTTCCAAAATATGGAAGTGTGGCATCACAGAGGGCTCCAACATCTTTTGTATCACAGATGCGTGAGGCCACATCAGCTTAGTCCATACAGGTTCTTTTTTCTCACAAAACCCCATATGTCATGTTTGTCAGTGAACATTTGGATTTCTTTTGCTTTGTAGTCCTTCCCTTTTTTCTGATTTCTCAGATCCTCCTTTGAGCTGATGGAAAGAGCTCTGCTTCTGACTGGACACTGATTGGTTTTACCAGTTGCAGAAGGCTTTTCTCTTCTGGTCTACAAGGGCTGTAATCTCAGTGTTTTTGTTAAAACAGTCCAGAAGGTAGTGTGCAACAAGGCCAATGGAATTTTCATAATCCTCATGGATGGCTTGTTTCAGGCTGGGCTTCTTTGGCTGTTGGGCAGTCATTTTCAGGTGTGCCTACTATCAGTTTTTCACAGAGGAGTGTTTGGAATGTCTCTTGGCGCAATGAGGATCAAAGCCCTCTGTGTGATTTGGATTGCTTTGTGTGTTTTGGTGCAACCCAGATGGACTTGAGTGATTTTACAAGAGGGTGGTCAGTCCAGCAATCATCAGCTGTTATGAGATAGGTGATTTGGACATCTCTTAGATCCTGTGTTCTTAAATGAAAGAGGTTAGGAGGTGTTACTGTTGTAAGTGGGAGTTTTGCCAAGTTGTTTCAGACTTCTTGATTTGCCTGCAGATTGAGTTCATGATCACAAAGATCTGCACGTTTGCTGAGCGGAAGGATGCCATTGGAATTTAGCCTGCCTGTTCCTTCCTTCACAAGGATGTTACTTCACATATTAGAATCTCAGCCATCTCGTGTTGGAGTCCCCTAGAAGGATAGTCTTACCTGGTTTTGAAACGGATGACACACTTTTATCAAAGTTAATGTAGGAAGGTTCTTTCTGTTCTTCTTCAACATCCAGTGTTGGTGCATATGCACTGATAGTGGCAAATAACTTATTGACCAGTTAGATGTGGAAAATCATAAGGTGCTTTCTTATGAATAATACTGCTGCTTTAGATTGCTGCCTTTTTTTCTGAGGATCTCAAAGCACTTTACAGCTTTGTGAATTGATGCTCATATCTATCCTATACGGTATGTATTATACTAATTTTGCAGATAGGGACTCTGAAGCAAAAACAGCTGGGATTAGAACTCAGTTTTCTGATGCACAGCTGATGCTTTGTTAGACTATGACTTCTCCCCTTAGCAGTGAAAGCAAAACCATTCCAGATGTGTATATATTTCATCTTTCTTTTAAAAGAATGTTTCTCTTGTAATTAGTACATATTTTAAGGAGGGAGTGCTGAAATTCTAACATTCTGATGTTCAAAACAGTGCTTATAGTTTTTGTGACTTTTATTTTTTTGATTGTACACTGTTTGCAATGGTTGGTGAGCTCCTCTGAAAATTAGGCCTCGGATGTCATTAAATATTGAGTCATATGCTTCATTGAAGGTACCCAAGCTTTAGTTCACTATTCCAACTTCCTAATTAGCCATTTTTAATTTATTTTGAACAAAATCTAACTCAGAGGTTAGAACAGACCTCTTTTTTTTTTTTCTCTTGCATCCAAGAATTATATAGGCCCTGTCTAAACTACAGTTTTTGATACAAGTTATGTTGGTGTAGAACCATCATATGCATGCTATATGGGACTCCTTTTAAAGATTTTTCAGAAACCTTAGGTTGTCCAGAATGCGGCTGCCTGAGTTTTGACTATCACTCTTCATGCAGAGCACATTATGCCAGTGCTCTGACAGCTGCACTGGCTTCCAATATGTTTCCGGCACAATTTAAGGTTTTGGTCATGGCTTATAAAGCCTTAAATATACTGGGTCTTTTAAAGGACCGTCTTTTCCCATATGAACCCGCACAGGGTTTGAGGTCAGCTGGGGAAGCTCTGCTTCCTGTTCCCCCACTTAGGAAGGTAAGATTAACATCAACATGGAGCAGGGCCTTTTCAGCCTTTGCTCCCAGGCTGTGGAATTCTCTTCCCCAGGACATTCACATGGCACAAACATTAGCATTGTTTCGGCGCCACGTTAAAGCCACCCTTTTTACTTGGGCTTTTATTGATTAAGTTTGTGTGTGTGATCCTTCTTTTGAGATATTTTAGTAGGTTTCATGTCCTTTTGGAGTTTTACATTTTTAAATCTTTTTATATATGTTTATATTTTTAAAAAATGTTGTAGGCTGCCTCAAATATTTGAGATAGAGAGGTGGGGTAAAATATTTTAAATAAATAAATAAAGTTTGTATATTTCTCAGGCACTTTCATACTTGACTGCTTATGTTACTGCTATGCATATTTACTCAGAATATTTGTGTCAGTGCAAAATACTGTTCACCATGGGCTTGTACTCCCAGCGTGCTATGTACCTCTGTCCTGTAGAATCTTTTGGAAATGTGGTTACAATGTGGAGTAGACATGACTCTTTGAGGAATCTTTGAGGATTCCCAAGCTCACAACATTCCATAATATTGTTCAGATCATAATTTTTGTGTCTTTTTAAAAAAATCCCAGAAGCCCCTGTGGCACTTTTTAGTGTTTAATATCATGGACACGTGTCTGGAAGCCTCACAATACTGCACTATTGTCATGAGCATTGTAGATACAGGACACGCAGTTCTACCGTATTTGCAGACCATATGGAATTACTGCAAGTACAGGGATATGATGGTTTCTTCAAGAATAGTTTGCTGAGGGCGATAACAGAAAATAATTCAAGGTTGTGGTGGCGTTTGCCGAGTGCTGCTTCTGAGCCCAAGAAATAATGTCTCTCCCTGACTGGTGGGATCTCATTGTAATGAAGATTTGGGATGCCAAGTACTGGCTGCAGAATCTGTGGATTCAAAAGACCACATTCCTGGCTCTCTTTGGCACGCTCGTGCCAGCCCGTCAGTACAGGGACGTCAGAATGAGACCTGCATTGACAGTGGAGAAGTGACTAGTGATTACACTGTGGGGCGACGTCTACACTAAAGAGCTCTTTTGAAGGAAGAGGTTCTGGAAGATCTCTTTTGAAAGAGCACATCCACACAGAAAAAACCAGATCAAAACCAGATCCCCACAGTCCCAGCGCTTTCAAAAGAACGAGCCAGGGATCGAAAAATCAGGTGCCATGAGAGCTGCTTTTTCGAAAGAAGAGCCCTGAGGAGCATCTACATGTTATCTTTCGAAAGAAGCTTTCGAAAGGGGGTGTTCTTCCTGAAGCAGGAGTGGAAGAGCACTTTTGAAAGGAGCGCTGCATTCTTTCAGTTTTCTTTTGAAAGAATGCTTTTTGTACGTAGGCGCTCTGTGGGGTCTTTTGAAAGAGCGCTTTCTTTTGAAAAATCTTTCAAAAAAACTTGCTAGTGTAGATGCAGCCTGGAAGCTTGCAATGCTAGATTGCTACTAGTCAGTGCAAAATAATTTTGTAGTAGAAAATCTATGGAGGGTGGGTGCTGGGGATGATTTCATGCAAGTGGGGAGGGGCATTAATTGTCTCGTGCTTTGCAGGACTGTGACTCTTGGCAATGCACAGCATGTGGGGGATGGATTTGCTGTAGTAAGGTTGCAAACTCCATGGGGGCAATAAAGGGTGTTCACTTCCTTATTTTAGTATCAGCCTGCCATGCCGTAGAATTCAACAGCAGAAAGGGCTACTTTGTTATGGCTATGCAAGAGTTGGGAGGTTATTGGGAGCCGCACTAATATCAGTGTGTGGGTCAGGGAAGGTAAATGGTGAGGACTTTTCAAGCAGAGAGATTCTTTCTTGATCAGCAGTACTGATTGAAATACCAGTAGTGATTCTGGGGGACTCAGCCTGCCCTTTGCTCCCCTGGGTAATGAAACTAACTGATACTTAGTAGCTTTGGAGTACTTCTGTACAGCAGTGCTGTTCAGTCTCAGCTTTAGAGAGCATGGATCGCTAGGGTAAGGCTGGGGAAGGTGTTATGTTGCATGGAATAATAAAATGTTAGTCCTCTGAGGGCGTGCACTCACCTCTTGTGAGCAACCCCTTGGCTGAGTTTGCATGAACATGTACTTTCTCTCACATTATCCTTGCCTTTGTTCTCTGGGGCCTTCCTGGCTATAGCTCTCCAACTAGGGCGTTATAATTTAGGCCCCCTTTGAAGTGCCTCTGCATCCAGGCTCCTTCTACCAAGTGGCTGATGAGAGGATGGGAGGGACCCAGTGCTTACCTCTTAGAATCCTAGCCCTGGGGCCCTGTAGATTCCAACTGTTGGGATGGCTTCTCTAGTCCACTTACCCACAGGTCCACACTGTCTTTATCCATATTTTAGGGTCTTTTCAGGCTTTCTCCTTGCTGTTCTTGGCTTCTGGCAGCACTGCCCTGTCTAGGGTTCTGTAGCTACATCAGCCAGCCTCACACCAGCCTCTCTTCCACAGCTATAGGAAGGAACTGAACTCTCTCTTTGGCCTTGTAGTTCCTACTATCCTAGGTATCTAGAAGGACTCTCTCCACTGCCTATTGTGGGGGGCAGAGTGTGGTAGGATCATGGGGTCTCTAACAGAAAGGGTCAGAGGCCAAATTCCTATAATATGTGTTTATATAGGGCAGTGATACTAATTATTGGAACTGTTTTCCACCAGTGGTGGTGAATTCAGGATCTCACTCTTGATGGTAACAAAGGCACTATGGCTACCTCTAGATTGCTGAGAACTGTCAGCCAAATATACACAAATTGCACAATGTGTTTGCCTATTTCTTGCGTATGGTTCTTTCAGGAGAGGCTTTCGTGACGTTTGGCCCATTCTCAGCTGCCATTGGCAGTGTGGAGTTGTGCTGCACAGTCTCTGCCCTCAGCAAAATCTCTTAGTTCTCATTGGTCAGTTTTACGCATCTAGCCAGAAGGATCTGAGAGGTTTTGCTGGTGGTGAGGCAGTGCAGCCCAATTTCTTAGCTCCAGTTGCCAGTTTCCAACCAATAGGAGTGGAGAGAATTTCTTGAGAGGGCAGGAGCAGCACTTGAAGCTCCGCCCCCTCTGCAGCCCTAGGGGCCTGCCCTGCACCAGATTAAAAGTCTTGAGGAGAATGGATCTGGCCCCCAGGGCCTCTTTTGCTCACCCCTGGACTAGGTAATCATATTCTGGCCTTGGAGTTTGAGATAGCTCACACTGTACATGGCTGTTATAAAACAGTTTTAAAAGGCACCTTAACAACATGGGTGTATAGGCTTTATATGGACGGAGGATTTCTGTAATTACGTCCTGTTTTCAGTAATGAAAGTTACATCCAATTTAATTTGTTTGATATCCTGAATAGTTGTGGGTTTGTTATTTTAAAAAATTCTGCAAGTTGAGCAAATGGTTTTCTGATTGCACGTTATGCACCTTGAATTTTCAAGTGTCAGCATTTTTTTTGAAGTCAAATATGAGATTTAAGTGATTTTTTTTTTTTTTGCGAATTAAATGAGCTTCTTTGGCACTTTGTTTATGCTGAAAGTCTCAGCAGTGAGTTATGAAACTATGGGGAATGTTTTTTGAGAGAAAAATCATTGTGAATGAGTAAAATATGCCTTTTTTTTTAAACACTGCGGTATAATATAAACAGTCCCCTACCTTCCTGTGATGACCCATTTCCTTGCCACTGTAATTATTATTGCATGAATAGTGCAATTATTAGGACAGATAAGAAGTTGGAAGCTGCTTATGTTTATGTGTAATCATAATTGCATACACAAGCAAAGCATGCAAATGTGGGCATTACAGCACTCACCTTGCGACATTCTCGCCCACAAAGTCTCCTTTCCAGTTATAAAATGCCATGATTTGAGAGACTTAGTATCTTAGGCCACGTCTGCACTAGAAAGCTCTTTTGAAATACTTTTTGAAAGAAGGGGGGGCTCTTTTGAACTATCTAGCAGAGTGTCTATACACAAAAATCGTTCTTCCGTAGCCTTAGACTTTGGCAGGGGAGGAGACAAAACTGTGCATGCTGCTTATAGTGGACACAGGAAAAAGGTGCTGCTGTCTGAGTTTTGACAAGTTTAATTGTTTATGAGAATTGGTCATATAGTTCTATATTAATTGAGGTGCCATACATTTTATCTGTGGCTATAACTGTGGAAAATTAAGAGCTCTTTGGCCTATTGTGTTATTCAGTCGTGATGTGAGTGTAGCTTCAAAATAGCTGTAAGTACAAGCACAGTATTTTGAAAATAAAATTAGCAGTTTAAAAAACCTGTCCAAGTTCCTTAAATGTCCTTTTAAGAACCTTCACTGAAATACTAGTGTAACAGAGCCATAACAAAGATCTGACAAGCCAGTAGGCCAAACTACAGCTTAGGGCCTGTGTGAGTTACCTAAGGCTCCCTGAGTGGCCCCCTCTACTTGCATGGTTTTTCCCAGGGGTTTCCTCCCCCACCTCCATACTCATCTCCTCCCTTGCACGGCATATGCTGGGGCTCACGGCTTCTCTCCCTCACCCCGACTCCAGGTTGCCTCATGCCCCTTCCCATGCATGGCTTTTGCTGGGCTTAGGGCTTCCCTGAGCTGGCATAGAGTCACAGAGGCTGAGCTCTCCTCTTCACCTTCTCCTGTTTTAAGCTGTTCTGCTGTAAATTACTGAATTTTTCTAAGCAGATGCCTATGATTAAAATGGTAACAATGAACCTGGGCAAATTCCTAATTGCTATCGCAGATATGCTATTTATAAAACATATTGGATTTTGATTATGTTGTGGTGAAACTGGACATTGTGTAGCATTTTGAAGAATGCCATAGTGCATATTGTTTCCCCATTGACTTTATTCTCCTTGTTGCAATCCTGCCTGTCTGCACCACAAATATTTAGTTCGGACTGGAAAATGAAAAGCTATACTACTTAAAAGCTATGAGTTTCTAGTTATTTAAAAGTTGATGTCTGCAATGGTTATTGGAAAATGACTGTAATTCTAAATTCTATGATGTGTACTGTTATATTCCTTTAGGGTAAATTCTGCTAATTTTCCTTTAAACATAATCTTTAAGTATACCTGTGTAATCAGATAATATAATTCGGTTCAGTTAAGCACTCACACAGCTAAGTGCCTTAATGAATAAACATTGTTTCAAGGTGATAGGATTTCATTTGTTGAAACATCATTACATACACACGTTATTTGGCATACTTTTTATAGTGATATAGAACTGAATTCCTCTGCTAGCTCTCACAGACCTGAGTATCCATGTGTTTGGATTTTAGCAATGTATTGTGACAAAGGATTGATAATACAATTCTTAGAACATTAATTCTGTTATGTGTGGCTGATAGCTAGAAATGTTAATTTGATTGAATATGCTAAAGTACTGTAAGTTGGTTTCTTCTTTCCTTGGGATTGATTTGGGTATTATTAAGAGTAGATATTAGCCTAATGATTGAGTGTGTGGTTGCATGGTACTTACAGAAAAATCCAGATGAAATCTGGATTTCTGAACCTGTAGATACAGAGCTCCAGGATATTTGATAAACAGCAGCTGAGTGATACTAACAAGATTTTATTCATTTGATTCCTTTTCACATCTGCTATTCAGAATCTTATGGGCATCAGTAAAACATTAATATTTCTGGGGAAGTTATGAGGCACAGGAGAGGCAGGCACTGGAAGGAAGATCCCAAAATAATGTGGAGGATCAGGATGGTGGAGACCTCTTCTTGTTCCATCCCCTCTGCCTTGCAGCAGCCAGAAGATGCTACAGGAGGGGTGGGGTAAAAAAGGGTGTTTACCCTTGCAATAGCGGTGAAGATACAGAAAACTTTCCCTCTTCCTTTAGTTGAAGTGGAAAGAGCTTTACATTTAATCAGTCATCCGGTAACTTAGATCTAGTGTGAAAGATAGAGGCCCACACTTGTTCCAGGAACAACACTCTAGTAAGAAACCTATTTGCCTGCTCTTTGTCCAGAAACTAAAATAATGGTACAGTAGTTGGGAATTGGGCTTCTCACCAGGTTGTTGTGTCTGCAGTTTGGTTGGGGAAGTACCTCCACCCTTGGGTATTTTCCGTCTCTTTTATATTAGGCAAATTTTTCGAGTGCTTCATATTTTTGTTTGTCTCAAATACATATCAGTATTTTACTATTATGTATCTTTTAAATAAATGTTTTAGGAAATCTCTTGATCAGCAGATTAAATTGGGTATTGGAATCCTACTCTAACTCATGCCTCTATTTTTTGCAATTTTCCTATGCAGGGAAACCATGTAAAATAATAATTTAGCAGCTGAAATGTGCTTTTGATCCTGCAATAAAGCACTTTCCCTGTGATAATTGTAGCAGCAGCTTGAGTGTAGTATGAGCCTTGTCCATTTCACATTTGCAATGTTGATCCTGATCTAGCAAAGGTAGTGGAAGTGTGTTGGAGCACAGGTGTGATTATATGATGAATGGTCAGTTTCCTTAGCCATGAAAGGAGAGAGATTGAACCAAAGAACTTAGGTTGATGGGAGGAAGGGAAGAGTACTACTGCTAATTGGGAATAATAGCTGGGGGAAAAAAAAACAGCCTTTTTTCTTTCCCTGTTTGAAAGCATATAGAAAAGCGATTCCTTAGCAGACTCAAATGAAATTGAAACAATACTTCTGATTCATGGAAGTGCATCTTTTGCATATAATTTCATTGGCATTTTGTTCAATATTAAATATATGTTCATTTTCATAGTTATGTGTGAGTGATGGGATACGTTCCAATGTTTGCTTTGTAGCTATAGTTAAGTAGCAAAAATTCTTTTGTTTATAGTATGTTGTCATACCCCAAATTTCCAAAAAATTCTCTCCTTGTTCTGAAATTTTCCAGCCACCTCAGCAGAAAGGATAACTTTTTTGTTTCTTTATTCTAAAAGAAAACTCAACAGGTTTTCCCCAAAATTGCCATTTTATTCATACAACGTACAAATGGCAGAAATGTGATAACTTGTAGGTAAATTATGTTTGTCTGGGGGTGCATCCATCTCCATGTGTTAAGTAGAGGGAATAGAGTGGTTGAATTATAGTTAGAAGTAGTTCTGCTGAAATTTTCAGTTTTCCAGGGGGAAATTGAAACAATTACCCTTTGCCTGTCTGCTCCTGTAAATGTTACTTTCTTCCTGTGAAATTGACGTAAGTTTTTCTAGAGGGATAACTCTGGGGACTGAGAGAGAGAGTATCCAGACACTCTTCCTGCCTCCTTGTTCTGGGGTTTGAGAGTCAAACAGCCCAGTTACATGTAAAATTGCCACAAGCCTTCCTGGTGGGTGGCTTCTGAAAAAGTTTTCTTTTAATCCCTTTCTATGAAAAATGTGTGGTTCTCGTGAAACTTGGCAGTATTTTTTTTTTAATCAAATAATTTGCTCTGCAAAGAGATTCCCTTCTTTTGGGGAGCTCTAGTTATAAGTCATTGAAAAGTCCATTTTGAGCATGCGTAGTAGCCAATGACTTCCAGCAAAGCTTGGGATCTCTGCTTTTTTGCTGCATTTCATTTTTTTTTTTTAATTTAAAAGTTGTTTCTATTGCTTTTTATGTTAAGGTCACAGTATAAATGATAAACAACAAGAAGTCCAGTGGCAGCTTATAGAATAACATATTTTGGAGCATAACCTTTCCTGGGCAAAGACCTGCTTCGTCAGGGTTTCAGAGGAGGATTTAAAGAGGGAGTCTCAGTCAAGGAGATGGCCAGAGTTGAGGAGGGCTATTCAGTCATGGAGAATGTGGCCTGTTATCAGCAGTTAACGTGGAGTGGTGAACATAAGAGAGGAGAAACTGTTTTTGTAATGGGCCAACCACTCCCAGTCTCTGTTCAGTCCTTTGGTGATGGAGTTAAATTTGCAAGTGATTGCAGGTCTGAAATTTCTCTTTGTAGTATTTTTTTTTTGGATGAATATATGGAGATATATGTCTCATAGAGCTGGAAGGGACCTCAGGAGGTCATCGAGTCCAGTCCCCTGTCCTCTTGGCAGGACTACACACCATCCTGAGCAGATTTTTGTTTTGTTTTGTTTAATCTATTTGCCCCGGACCCCTAAATGGCCTCCTCAAGGACTCAGCTCACACGCTGGATCTAGCAGGCCAGTGCTCAAACCCCTGAGCTACCTTTTGAGAGTTGTTGTTGTTGTTGGACTTCCACTTTTAAATCTGTCACTGAGCATCCAGGGAGATTGAAGTGTAATGATAGAATCATAGAAGCTAATGATCAAGCAGGTCTGTTAGGCAATAGGGTCTCCATACCTACTTTTTCTTCATTATTATTACTCTGTTTACTGATATGAAGTCCTAAGTATATAGCTCTGTACCCAATGTATACTGTCTTTGTGAGCATGTCTCTGATACATTTTAATGTTTGATGCCAAGAAACAGGGGTTGCAGTTTTTCCTTTCCTGTTTCAAATTATGTGCCCCGTAATAAATTTTGAAACCACTTGTAATTGAAGCTTAATTTGCTATGACCCTTATTCCATCTAAAGCTGTATGTACTAAATCTGCTTAAGAAGCAGAGTGAGCTGTGGGTTACAGAAAAATCATTGCATTTTTATTAGTGTGCCTAAAGTATAATGCATCTAAACTTTGTTTTTATCTTTTTAGGACTGGGGCTAGATTCAGATAAGCTTCCCAGTCAGTTGAGTTTCTCTGACTGGCCTGAAATGAAGAAAATGTTTGCAGCTATATTTTCTGAGAAGACACAAGCAGAATGGTGCAGGATTTTTGATGGCACAGATGCCTGTGTGACGCCTGTTTTATCTTTGGATGAAGTTGCGTTACACCAGCATAACAAAGAGCGTGGTTCTTTTATCAAGAATGATCAGGAAGAGATAAGTCCTAGACCATCTCCTCTTCTTTCAAGGACTCCAGCTATTCCATCTCCCAAAAGGGATCCTTTTATAGGAGAACACACAGAAGAGATACTGCTAGAATTTGGATTTACCAGGGAAGAGATTGCTAAACTTAACTCTGAAAAAGTAATTGAACTCAATAAGCCAAAATCTAATTTATAGTATCTAGTCATACACATGAGAAATTTGTCAGACTATCATAATAAGATTTTATGCATTAAAGGCAGAATTACATGAAGAACTGTTAATGTAGCATCATTTTATCAGAGCAAGGGCTGCAGGTGTCTGTGTGTCATAATTAATTAATTGAGGACTAAATGTACAAATTGTACTCCTAATAGGATTAGAATGCCTAAAGAATGTTAACACTGAAATATTTCTTGAGGGTGTTGGTTTTGAAAAGATCTACAATATTTGCTTATTACAAGGATTTACATCTTCTTTGTGTTTCCTTCAGTATGTATGTTACAGGAAATGAGTGGTTATTTTAATCCTTGAGCTTTTAATATATGCCATAATTAACTGAAGGCAATACTTTTTATAAAATGTTATTTCATAAACTGGTTGTTGTGTTCATTTATAAATTTGAAAGAGATCCTTTTTCAGGTATTTTCTCAGTATTGATATAAAATTCGTTTGCATTATCACAGGATACACATTAACATACCATAGTGGTATATGGCAGAGCAGCTATATTTAAGCCTGGCTACATTTCCATTGTACAGTTTGTCCCATGACGATATTACTTTTGGAGTCTTAATTTGGCTGCAAAAACTGCACTGGGAATTGGATATATTAAAGTGTCTGCGAATAAGCAGCCCTTTCTCTCTATTCTGTAAAAAATGGAAAATAGGTTTAACTATATATTGTTTTTTAGTTTGGACTCCCTTCAATAAATTGAGAGATTCTGAAGCCACTTTGTCTTTTGATTTCTCTGCACCAGCAAAAAAAAACTACCTGATTTTAGTTCTGCACAAAATGAATGCAAAATTAACCCCAGATCTCTTCTGACAGCTCTTTACTAAGCCTTTGCACTATTTTATAGTATTACAAATACGTAACAGAAACAAAACATTGAGAAAAAGAGGAGCGCTGACAAAATACTCCAGGTCTTTCCCATCACACAGTTCAATTAGTTTATCTATGCTGACCTAGTTTATGATCCAGTGATGTGGGTTTCTGCATTTTAATTGGGAAAAACAGGAGAATTAATTACTCTAAGCTGTACTCCCACTTTATTGCAAGACTGTATTCAAATCGATGGTTTGCTGTTAAATTGGGAGGGGGTATCTAGTGGGATTCCACAGGGGTCAGCCTTGGGTCTGGTACTAGTAAATAGTTTTGTTATGTGTTAGGTAATGAATTGAAGCATATATGTATTTATAAAATTTGTGAGTGTTGCCAGTATTGAAGGACGTGCAAGCACTTTGGAGGCCAGGCTTAGAATTCAAAACAACTTTGAAAAATTAGGAGAATTGGTCTGAAATCAGCCAGATGAAATTCAGTAAAGACAAATGTGAAGTACTGCACTTCCTAATATTTTTTTTCAGCAAAAAGGGTGCTTATGAAAGCAGGGTTTTCTTTCAAAGGACCTTCCTTCTACACAGTTAGTTTGCATTTCGAAGGCAGCACTTTTGATGTGGCAAGTGGCTGCCATTATGCAAATGTGGCACTGAATATTCAGCTCTGGAGCGAGCCACCCAAGTCCCACAAGCCAGTTGGGCACTCGAGCCCCTCTCCACCGCAAAGCCAGGCACCACCAGCCCCTTGCTCTTACCCCATCCCTGTCACCTGAGCCAGGCACCCCCAGCCCCCACCATCTAACCCTTCCTGCTCCTCCTCCTCCCCCCCACAACCCATACTTTCTCACATTTGCAGGAGGGAGGCAGCCAGCTCCAGCTCTTCGCCAGCTGCCTGCTTTTTATAGCAGTTGTGCTGGGTCACCCACATAAAATGGCAGGGGCTGAGAGCTGGAGGCAAAGGCCAGCTCTTTCTGTGGGTGGGGAAAATTATGGGGGGTGGGCTGGGTTGCCTCGTGCCCCCCCTGAAATTTCTTCACATCCTCCCCAGGGGGTCATGCCCTCCACTTTGGAAAACCATGGTCTAGAGTCATTTGTTACTGCCTCAGTAGTGCTAGGTGATGACTACATGAGGTTCCTTCCACTCCTACATTTCTATGATTCCTTTATCCTAGGGGTGTCCCAACACGAGCCCGTGGGCCAGAATCCAGCCTGCAGAGACATTTTATCTGGTCCACTGAGCTGGCAGTGGTGCCATTTTTAAAAGGTGGCTCTGAGCTGCATGTGGCTCTTTAAGGAGCCATTTGCGGCTCCTGCCTCTGCTGCCTGTCTCCTTCTCAGACTCCAGTATAGCATGGCAGAGGCAGAGAGAAGCGGCGGGGGGTACGCACACTGGAGCTGCACGTGTTTCTGAGCAATAAAATACTCAAATATGCGAGAGTGCTGTGTGCTGCTCTGTGCACACGTCCCTTCCCAGCATTTGGAGGGAGAAGAACATGGCAGTGGTGATGGTGGCAGCAGCAGTGGTTCTGGTGAGTTGGTGGCATTGGATTATGTGGGGGGTGTGACTCTGGAGTGGAGGTGGGGTTAAAGCAGGGTGACTGAGTTTGCCTGGCTCTTGAGGAGGGGAGGGGGGATTGGGAATTTTGCATGTCTGAAAATTGTGGGTACTGGAGGTACTTACCCCTTTTTCAAAAAAAAAATCGTAGTGTATGAAAAAAAAAAGGTTGAGAAACACTGGAGTAGAACTCAATTTAATTGGTTTGACAGCCAGGAGGAGGGATCTGGCCATTAGACCAATTAAATTGAGTCTTATTCTTTTAGTGCAGCTGGGCACTGCCTGTGCCGCAATGTTTGTGAGGGGGAGTAGAAGGGCTGAAGGGAGCCGTGCAGCCGCAGTGAAAAGGAGACAGTCTGGCGAAGGAGTGCCGGGGAGGCTCCTGGGTAAGTTATCCTGCGTTTGGAGGGGGTCATGGTTTGGGGCTGCAAGGCGGGTTAAGCCTATGGGCAGGTGGGGAGCAGTTTGGGATGGTGACGGTTTTAAGCCCGGAGGCAGAGGTGGTGGTGGTTTGTGGCTATTTAGTTTTCGGCCTCTGGAACACACAAATTGCCATGTGGTCCCCGATGAAAAAAAGGTTGGACAACCCTGGTTTATTCCCTGCTTGGCAGCTCAAGGAGCTCTTTGACTTCTAATGATCTTCTAACACTAATAAGTACAAAACAGATGGAAGTGCAATTTTTTGTTATGGTCAGTTGACAGAGTTCCTTTAAAGAGAGCATATTGTGTACTCAGTACAAGCAGTATGCGCCTTGCTCTAAATGCCTTAATTTATTTAAATGTGAAATGTAAGCAAGCATGTCTGGAGAGAGATCCTTTCAGTGTCTAATTTCTGACCAGCCACAAGTAAGAAAACTTTGAAGTGACTTCTTTTCGTCTCCTTAGAGAGCATGGCTTTGTGGTTAAAGCGCAAGACTGTCATCTACGTCTACACAAGAAGCATGTCGACAGAAGTTACTGTCAGAGAGGTCTTCCAGCAAAACTTTGGTTGACAGATCACACCCATGCACAAAAGCGGATCGAAAGAGCAATCTACTGTGTCAACAACAGCCAGACTGCCCTGCCACTCTCTCAACCGAATGGACCACTGGAAGCTCAGCAAACAGGGCTGCCTGGTGAACCAGAAAACCTGTTTGTTGCCGAAAGGGACCCCAGAGTATTTACACAGCATTTTTGTTGACAGAAAACTATTGACAAAGGTATTATTCCTGAACACGGAGAGGCGTGTAGATGCGCCGCAAGTTTTTTTGACAAAGCCCTGTGTAGATGTGGCCCTGGAGTCAAGGAATCGGTGTCCTGTTTCTCAGCCCCAGCATTCTGGCCACGTTACTTGAGGCTTTCAGTGACTCAGTTGTGAGTCAGCAATAATACTGCACACGTGCATTGGGAGGGTAAATTGATGAATCTTTGTAAAGTGCTATGAAACTTATGAAGAAAGGTGATTTCTGGCACAAATCTTCCTCTCCCCTCCCCATGCAGAGCTCTCCTGGGGGTTGGGGGAGGGCAGGGCAACCCCCTCCCCCACCAGTGCCCCAGGTGCAGAATCAGTGCACACCCCTTCCCTGCTCCACCCCCACCCTGCCCCCTTGCTCCCTTCCCAACCAGCCTGACCAGGGATTACCTAGGGGAAGGCACAGGTAGCAGCAGCAGCAGCAAGGGGGTCCCCCACACAGCACCCCCCCGACTCAGCACACAGCGTGAGTGGCAGTCTGCTCCACTGCGCCCTCCCAGCCTGCTGAATGCCACTGCTCCAAAGGCAACTGCTTCCTGCTGCCATGGAGAAGGAGGGCTCAGCGGGCCAGGAGGGTGCGGCACGGCAGAGTGGAGCAAACAGCTGCTTGCTCCCCATGGTGAGTATGGGGGAAGGCTGAGGGGAGGTGACCCTCAGCTCCTGCTGCCAGTCCACGCTTTCCCCAGGTAATTTGCACCCTCTCCCTCCCACCCGTCCCCTCCATAGGATGGCCGGGCAGCCACCGTGAGGCTCCACCTTGTCCTATGGCTGGGACAGCTCTGCCTCTGTGGGCATCTGCCAAGATCCCCAAGGCAGCTGAAATTGTGCGGATCACTTTCAGCCAGGGCAGGTCTGAGCTGTGGGGACGGCTGTACAGAACATGCCCAATACCGGTCTGACACAGCTGTGCTCTGTAGCAGTCCTCTGCCAAAGGACTAGTGGAGCTGGCTGATGTGGCTCCTTGGCTTCTTTCTTCCTGGGGTCCATAGAGGGGGCATATTAGGCCCGGAGTCATGTAAGTGACTTTTCAGCTATTCAGTGATTTGAAGGAAAGATTTGTGCTTCCCCCCAGCCATGGCGAATGAGCACACAACCCAGTATTCAGGCTGTTTGCTGAATGGAAAGATATGAGCCTATGGGCTTAGTATCGTAACTGCCTTATAGCAATAAAAGGAGTTTTGTTTTCAAGCCAAACTTATGCCCTAGCCCATGAGACTCGGGCACCCGTTATTTCCCCCCTCCTAAAAGATAATCCTTCACTCATGGATAGTTGGGAGCTCTCCAGATAGCCTGGAGCTCAGTTCTGCTAATCTTCACATGCCACCCCCACTTCCTAACTTGTGATCTCAGAGGCAAAAAAGTATGTGAGCCCCTCCTCCACCCCAGACCTTTCCCTCTCCGTGTGTGAGCCAGGCTCCGTGTCATCCACAGCCAGAATAAACCTCTTTGAGCCGCTTACAGGAACTTGGGGGTTTGGCATTAGCTAGTCCAATGACTTCAACGAAACAACATTTCAGTGGAGGACTTCCACCGCCACCTGAACTGGGCACTGCTGGCATGGACAACAGCAGAGAGAAGGAAAAGGCTGTGCTGGAGTCCTTGGCAGGAGGAGACTCCTTTGGATCAGAGGAACCTGGAAGAAAGCCCACGGGCAGGCTGATTATGCACAGCATGGCCATGCTTGGGCGAGAGTTCTGCTATGCAGTGGAGGCTGCCTTTGTCACGCCAGTTCTGCTTAGCGTGGGGTTGCCCAAGAGCCTCTACAGCTTGGTGTGGCTCATGAGCCCCATCCTGGGCTTTGTGCTGCAGCCTGTGGTGGGATCTGCCAGTGACCACTGCACCTCTGGCTGGGGCAAGCGCCGCCCTTATATCCTGGCTCTGGGCATCATGATGTTGCTGGGCATGGCTTTGTACCTCAATGGAGACATGGTGGTTTCAGGTGAGTGAGCTGCATGTGCCGAGCTAATGGACAAAGGTCAACCTACTTCTTGAACCTGAAAGGAAAGAGTCTTTGTTTTTCATTTTTGTTTGTAAGTAAAGGTGAGAACAGGGACATCCCGTTACCAAGTTTCACTGAAAGAGCTGAGGAACAATTTGATCTTTTCTAGGTTCCACCTTAATGCTGCCTGTTGCGTTCTGTACGCTGTGTGCAAGTACAATGTGTTGCATATTGGTGTGGTTGCTTCGAGGTTCATCTGAGTAATGTCCACGCCCAGACATTTAAAGAGCTAATTCACAACTTGTTTAATTTGACAATAGATCTTATTTGTATAGATCAAATCTGACATCTGCAATCTGAAGCAGCATTGCCCATCCCCAGGCTTTGCTCTAAAATGGCTAAAACTCTGCTGGCATTCATAGCAAATAATATAATTATTCATGCATGTATTTAATTCAGGGACGTGTAGTGCTGGTGAATAATAGATAAGACACAAATCCTTGGGGATTATTTTGCATTGGAAATCTAGAGCAAAACTCCCTAAGAATAACATCCTAGAGGCCTTTATGCTGCAACTCAGGCTGTTATTGAAGCAGCCTTGGGGGGAGAAGCTACCTTTGCTATTGCAATGGGGTACTCTTCCGAGTAAATTCCCTTAAACCAATGTCTGCTGCGCTGTTAGGTTTTTCTTGAGCTGGGTCAAGGGGGATGTGGGTGCCCATATGGAGACATTGTTTGCAAACACTGAGGGAGAAATAAAATATCACTGTCAAGGTTTGAGTTCAGTTGCATTTAGTCTATCAAGTACAGCAAACAGGAGGCTGTTATAAGACTGAGTTTGTTTTTCTTTTTGCAGCTTTGATCCCTGAGCGAGGCAGGCAGCGGACCTGGGCCATAGCCATAACTATGCTGGGCGTAGTGCTTTTTGATTTTGCGGCTGACTTTATCGATGGTCCCATCAAAGCGTATTTATTTGATGTTTGCTCTCATCAGGATAAAGAAAAGGGTCTTCATTACCATGCTCTCCTCACAGGTATGCACACCCCCTTCTGTCACTCGCTGTCTGTGGGGGCAGGGAGGGACCAGTAGGGGTTTTCCTTTCACTGCACTTCTAATCTTTTTGAATGAACTGATCATCTGATCCTGTGCTTCAGTCACAAGTGTTTTGTTCTGAAAAAGGTCAGCTTGTGACTACAGCTGCAGAGATTCCACTGAAGAAGGGTTTAAGCAGAGACTGACAAGTGGCATTTGCAAAAATTCCTACCTAGGGTCACAGGTAATTGAACAAAGTTGCTCATGAGTCTTCCGTCCCCACTTTTTAAAAGGCCAATTGAGTTTTGTAGCCTGTTTTGACTCCTACTGCCCAAAGGCAGAAGTTAGTGAATATAATCTGGATGCAGTGTTAAAGAAGATACAAGTAAAGAACAACTGTTGGAAGGAATAACACTCCTTTATCAAAGAGATAGGACTGGACCCAGACTTAAGTGGTGTTCAGAGGTACGTTGGGGCTGATTTGTTTTGTAGAGGAAGATGAAGTTAACAGAGCCATAACTTTTAAAGCCAAATCCAAACTTCTACACATTTTGGGGCTCTTTGTATCTGGTGTTTTGGTTCAGTTTGTTACATTTTTATATACTGTGTGAAATTCACTGCTGCTCCATGAAGGCAAGGCAAGGCTCTCTGTACCCATTAAGCCCCATGTTGAGAATACACGAGGAATCACAGAGAATTGCCTGCACAAAAAGGGTCTCCAGCTGGCCCTGAATGGGCCAATATGGCAAACCTATGATAGGAGCTGACCAAGTGGTCTTTGTTCTGGTGATTGTTGTTCAGTACCAGAGGATGGAGTAGTGGCTACAGGAAAAGATCCTGTGCCTGGGGCACTGGCCCCCGGTTGGGGGAATTTCCAGCCCACCTTTATTTTATTCTTAGAGAGCCTGATTGCTCGGCATAACTAGATAGCAACTGTTTGACAAAGAGCACCATTGTTAGTTATGGGCAAATGAAGAAGTGAGAAGAGCAAGTACACTCAATGCAATCCCTCCTCATTTAGGTTGTTTTTTCATAAGGACCTAATTGCCAATGCTGCGTTGTGCATCTGCGAATTGCAATTATGAATGAGTCTGAGCTGTGGTACAACAGACACCAAATATCAGTCTTTTTCAGTGCTGCATGAAAGGGAAGACTGTTTTCCTCAAAAAGATGTGCTCAGATTAATCGTTATTATTATCATTCATGATACTTCACATGTCCAGAAGTATTTTAGGTTCAGGTTGACCAAGAATGTAATCGCGGTGCCCAAAGGCACACAGTCAGTGTTCAACATAACACTGTGAATAAGAGCCATAATCAGTCAAGAGAGGGCAAGGAGTGGAGAGGGGCTGACAGTAAGATCACATGGTTATGAGGTAAGGCGTGTGCAGATCCTGTTGGTTCGGAAACTTTTTGTTGGTGGTGGTGTGGTGTTGCCTTACTCCACCTCAATTCTCTTAGGCTGGAGGACAAATATAGTTCCTGATCCTCCAGTTTGCACCCTGTATGTGGATCCTTGCAACCCTGCAGAGCCCCACAGAAGTTAATATGGTTCCCTGTCGGTAGAGGAAATCTGCCTGCATAGATCAGCTTGTGGGGTCAGGCCTTTGTACTGTGTTAGCCAAATACATTTCCCTGTACTACTGATAACACCATACAGTACTAGAAATGAGAGAATTCTAAACATTCAAGGTATCTCCTAATCCTCCTGAAGTCAGCAGTAGACTTGATGTTGAATTCATTGCAGACAGGATTTCATTCTCAATGTACTTTGCGCTACTTATGCCATTTATTGACCTTTAGCCTTTTTCTTCTCTGGGACAATGAAGGTCATTGAAGTCAGTTTCATTTTTTGTCAATAGTCCTTTTAACTTTTTGATCGGAGTGCTAATATGTATGCATTTTTGATGACTGCAAAAGAATACTTACTTGTTTAAACCCTCCAATTTCCTGCGGGTTGTTTTTCTTTCTTCTTCTTTTGTTTTCTTTGTTTTGATTTTTGTTTTGTTTTAAATCCAGGCAATATTCCTATTGATCTTAGGTTTTAGAGAGAGCTTATTTTACAAAAATCTAAACTGTAGACTGCAGTAATGTAAATCAAATAGTTACATTCTGTGAAGCTTTTCATCATGAGAGGACATTAGGAACATTAACTGATTAATGGAGAATTGCTCATTACTAGGTATTTCCTCAGGAAAAAGATTGTCTTTTGATTGAAGCTAGAGGAAAAGAAAATTCTAGCTGGAGTTTTAGCAGCCATTGACGAAAATAGTTTCTCACTCCCATTACACCACTCTGCAAAGAATTACACCCTGGTGTAACAGTACAAGAATTTAAATGTTTACTTGTCATTTTACACCGTTTCTTTGCACGCCTGCTTTTTCATTTTTGGTGAAATCTCTAGATTATTTTTTCAAACCTGAGCAGATCAGGAGGAACCTTGGATTTTACAGTATCTCAGATTTGGAAACATAAGGGTTAATTTGTTGGTACTTAATGGTGTGTTTTCTCTCATTGTTTCAGGTTAGTTAATATGTAGTCTAGAACTCAGTGTTACCATCCTTTACTCATACAGACTGTCCATGTTACACAAGCAGGCCATGGAAATCAATGGGATTATTCATGTTAGTAAGAATTATTCACAGGAATGAGAGATCTACAGGAGACAGCTTTGGTATTAGAGCCAGACAGATTTCAAATTCCTCTGTGATCAGTTAGGCTAAGATATTACAGTATAAGTTTTATCACAAGTCTGAATACAGCCTCCCTTCTCCCCCCCCAAAAGAGAGTTGAACATTGGTTAAATCAAGGCGGTTGTTTGTTTTTAGTAAAGGAAATGTGATGTGCTGAACATTAACTCCTTTCAACTGTGCAGAGTTGCCAACTAAAAAATGAAGAGCTTTAATTAACAAACAGAAAAGCAGAATGAGAGTCAGAGAGTATCAAACATCTCTGCTGTTTTACATGTTTCTGTGGGTATGGAATTAAAGTGTCTTCTGCTGTCCAATTATTTATGGCAAAGATTAGTAGGAATAATCTGTGAGCCAGCAGTTTTTTCTCTGATGTGACTTAGCTAGACACAGGGTTACATGCACTCTAATACAGTGGAATCCATTCAAGAAAGGATAGACGTACAAGTGGAGATAAAGACCCAAGGCCTGCTCGGGTATCTGGTCTTATCTCACTCTACCCTTGCAGAGTCCCAGTAGCCTCAGCAGTACACTCATTCAGGCACAGGAGTATAAGACTGGATCCTGATGAAGGATTCAGCTGAGATAAATTGAAAAAAAAATCCCCTTCTTTCAAAAGTAGGAAGTATTAACTTAAAATCATGTAGTGTATTCAAAATCAGATTTGTTTATATATGTAAAAATGGAATCGACATATCTGAGGATCCCATCCTCAGAATAACTGAAGGCAAGTAATGCAAAATCTTGCAATCCATGAGCAGTGAAGGGCTTGATTTTTACAACCATGGAGGAAAGGTGAGTTGGAGATTAGGGAACAGAACTGGGGCTCAGGAGGCAGCCATTCTATTCCTGGCTCTGGTACATACATATTCCTGGCTCAAATGCCCATACCTCAGTTTCTCCATGTGCACCTACTTTACTGAGGGTTGAAGCTAAATCCACTGATGTTTATGAATGCTTTGCAATTATCCTCAGGTCCTTAGGAAAGTGAAAATGTAATTTATGTTTTTGAATTTGGCAGCTTCAGGGCTTAATACAAGCCTCTACTGTTTGAAGTCAGTTTAATTTTGTGTTATTTCTCATGGTAGGTGAAATTCTGGCTTTCCTGAAGTCAATGACAAAATTCCTATAGACTTCAGTGCCAGGTTTTCATGTAACATGTCTATGCCAGTTAGTGTTACCACGTTAACTCGAGAAGAGGTGGTTAAGTCGTATCTATTTTAATAAAAATAAATAACTTAAAGAGAGACCAAACCCACAGGGTGTGTAAAAGCAACTGCCAGTAGCAGCCTTTATTTTAATGAGTTGTCTTTTGTTGTTGCTGTGTGGTGTGACTGCCTGTGTAATAGCAAAATGCACTAGAAGGAAGGAGCTGCTGGAGCACTGACTGATTATTAAAAACGTGTCTTCGCACTGCTGTGACCAGCTCACCGTTTAGGAAAGTGAGGGATACAAAGCTTATTGTGGTAGAATTAGATAAATTCGTATCACGGCACTCTCAGTCTAGAGGCCAGGAGCTGAGTAGACCAGAGGGAATGAATTCCCATCTCAACCTCTTGAAATGGTCCCTCCAAATCAGGTTTGAAGAGCACTGAGGTGGTGTGTGAGGGAGCCTGCCCTGCTGTGGTCCATGCTGTACTGCTTGTGGGGGGAATTTGTATTCCAGGCCTGTCAATCCAGCATCTCTTATGAACATTACATTAATTCCTTTGATCATTTAAAAACAACAATAAGCTATTGTGTAAATGTTTGGATTTCTGTATTCAGATGAACTAGACTTTGGAAAGCTGTTTTGTGTCATGACTTGGTAACTGTCTGTGCCAAATGGGTCTGAAGCCCATAGCTTCCAGGTTGCACTCTCTGGTGGACACCCTGCCTGCCAGTTGCACTGATGGAAGAAGGGGAATCTGGGCCCTCCTGCCCCACTGGGTTCAGACCCAGGGCCTTGTGAGGAGAGGCCTGTCCCATGTTTCTTACCTTGACTCACTTCCTAACTCCTCCCTCCCTGTGGCAGACTAGCAAGCATTACCTCATGGGTTGCCTACCTGTCGCAGGCCCATAGGAGAGGCTTCTCCTCCTCCTCCAGATCTGGTTCTGTTTACATCATCCTCCAAAGGTGGTCCCTTTCCACATCCTTTCCACCCCCAACTAAGATGGCCAGTCCCCTTTTGAACTCGCTCAGCACAGACAGAGGGTTGGGGGCTCCTGAGCCCACAACTGATTTTGAATCCTTCACTGTTCTTCGAAAAGTTTATGCACCTGGCCACGTGGGGATTCTAATTTCCCTCATAAGGCACTGTGTAGTAAGAATAAGAATAGATTCTTCAGCAAGTTACTGTGGGTTGGGCTTTTTTGTTTTGTTTTTGAATAAATGCCAGTGGAGTTTTCTTTCTTTCTCTCTCCAGGTCTGGGTGGTGCCCTGGGTTACCTAACAGGTGCTATGGACTGGGGGCATTCTGTACTAGGAAGATTTTTGGGATCGGAATTCCAGGTGATGTTCGTCATTGCGGCTTTGGTTTTCCTAATCTGTCTTACTGTACACTTGTGCAGCATTCCTGAAGCCTCTCTCAGAGATGACAGTACAGAAACTAAGCTCTTGCTGAAAATGGATGAACCCCGTGAGTATGGTTCCACAGAGAATGTCAAGAATGGTTATTTAAACCCTGGATATACTGAAAAAAAGACTTTGTCTGAACTGGGGAAATCCAGGAAAACACCAGATATTCAGGTAACTGAAGTAATAGTTTTGTAGTCTGTAACATTCCATTTGGGCAAGATCACAGCCATACGCTAATCTGAGGTTGCAGTGGCAACTGATGTGATCTACTTAGGTCTTCAGGTGCTCCGGAAAAGTAACATGGAAGCAATAACATTCTTCTAGGGATAGTTATTTTTCTTCAGTTTGTCATCATCTGCCAGATTGGTGGAAACAACAGCACAAACAGCATTCTCTCGTTCTTTGAGAAGACACCCGAGTATCAGGGAATCTGTGGTTTTTAGACACTTCCAAGGACTCATTGAAAAACTCAACCAAGTTTCTTAGCCATTGTTTCCTAGATGGGGCTGTAATGAGCTTTAACACCATCAGGGGTGAAAGTAACAACATTTCTAACAGGTACTGTCCTATTGTAACAGGGTCCCTGCCAGCTCTTTAAATAACTCTCTGCTGGCCTTTGCTGCATTTCAGCCAGCTAGTGCTGGAGCTGTGTACCAGGGTGTACCCGATTACTTTCACCTCTGAACACAATACTATATGTTGAAAGAACTAGCAACCCAGCTGTCCTCCAGTTGAAGTCAGTGGTGCATACACATGTAAGATCCAAAGACAAAAATACCTGTGTTCACTGCTCTAATTAATATGCTGATTATGGTATTCTGGTCTTGGAAAAGTAAATCCTGGCAATGCTGGTTTTGATTTAATTGCTTGACAATGAGATACACCAACTGTGAATTAGTGGCAAGCGCCTGGATGCTACATTTCGTAAACTTATGGGATCTATAGCTATTGCTTCTCCTGTGGTCCTGTGTGAGTGAGTGGGAGAGTGGGGGTCAAAAATGAATGCCAAGGAGTTGTAAATTGGCGTGTGCAATCTGTACTTTCCACTGAGGCATTTTTCAAGCCCAGGTAGCTTGAAAAATCACTGAGAGAATTCTTTCAGGAAAAAACATAGCAACATTGGATCTCTAGCATAATACTAGCCAAATTACAGAAGGCAGCCTTTTGTTTTTGCTTCTTTGTTGACTAGAAGTGCTGAGAATCCTCATTGGACTGCTGTGGTATCCTAGGAAAATGAAATGCAAATGTATGTGTTAGATTTCTAATTGTAAGTAACAAACTAGTGAACTGTTGATTTCGCTTCTATTATGTGCAAGGATCTTTGATTTAAATCTTCAGAAACTAACTAAATCCTGCAGCCAAAATGTTGAGATTTGGGTGAGTAAAATTAGCCACCTAAATCCTCATTTAGGTTCCGAAATACAAGTGGTCTGATGTTAGGTATATTACTAGAGGTTGAACCTCTCTGATCTGGAACTCTCTTGATCAGCAAACTCCATAATCTGGCATGATTTTAGTTAACCAGATGACCACTTGTCATGGGTGTGGCTACTTTTTCTGTGGTACCATAAAGTTTGTTTACAACCACCAGTCTTGGCTCTCAATGTTTTGTGCTGTTTAGCTGTAATTGACCCCTAAATGTCTTTTAAGAACCCAGTAAGCAGTGCAAATGTTGGTAATGCTGCTAGGAGATATTGACCTCCCATCGTCTGGCAAATTCTCTCATCTGGCACCAGTCAGGTCCCCAGGGTTCCAGACAAGAGAGTTTCAACCTTTATTTGTGTGTAGTCCATTAGCACCCAGTGGCCTCATTGTACCTGTTATTCAACAGACATGGAATAGATGATGGGCTCTGCTTGGAGGGAAGACCAAGACAAACAGCAGATAAGCAATTTATTGGAATTACAGAATGTACATGTTACAACATCCCTTTGCTTTCCTGCTGCCAGGCCCTCAGCCAAGCTGTGGTAGCCAACATCTTTTTCCACTATTGCACACCAGAAACACCATTCCTCAAGTTGTCCAAGGCACTGAATACGCACCCATCCTTTTGGCCACAGAAGTTCTGAGGCAGGGAGATTTACTGAGAACAAAGAAAGGCCACATAAAAATGTATATATAATACAGCTAGCCTCTCACTGCACAAGCTACCCTTCTTCAGCTTGACACAGTGTTCTTATGTGCATCATGTTTCCTTGATGTGCCTGGCTGAGACACCCTCACCTTGCCAAAAGTGTGGGTACTACTACAGTACCTATCTAGAGACACATCTTCTGTCTGTCTTTTGCCATATCCACTGAATGTTTTCCAAGTTCATTCACTACTATTACTAAATCACTTCAGTTCCTATTATTCTGTTTCCCTTTTATTTCCAAACAAGCACTGCATCAGGCTTATATTTGTTCTAGCCTCAGAACCATGCTCTTTCATGCTTATTGTCTTGGCGAGAGCTATCAATTTGAAGCCAGGCTGGTCTGCCTTTAAAAAAGGCTTGGACTATTTTGAAGTTCCCTTGTAAATTGATTTATGTCCTGTATCAAATATAAATTGACATTGCTGAAAGCCTCTGAGAAGATTGGGGAGTGTTCAGCACTGACCCTTGACTGGCACTGAAAATAACATCAGCATTTACAAAATCAGAAATACTACAAAAATAAAAAGCACTTGCTTTACAAAGAACGTTCACTAAGAGAGAAGCAATTTAGTTGACATATCTTTTTTGAAAAAAGTAATGATTGTTTTTAAGGGCTACCAGTGGATTTAGCTAACCTAATTAATGTGATTGTGTTATTCCAAAATTAGATACCGTAAAAGCAATTATAGACTTTCAGTATGTATTACAGGTTTCAGAGAGGTAGCTGTGTTAGTCTGTTTCAGCAAAAACAACAAGGAGGTCTGGCAACAAGGAGGTCTGGTGCCACATTAGACTAGTACATTTATTAGGACATAAGCTTTCATGAAACACAACTCATTTCCTTACGTGTATATATTACAAAGCTTTTGACTAAGCGCATGGTTCTTCATTGTGATGATGGAACTGTTATCGCATGAATAGACATCGAGACTGAATGCTTGTCCTCCATCTTGTTGTCTGATTGTTTAGGGCCTGATGATGTAACCCTTAGTCATTTTGAACAGCACTTTTCCCCATGAATAATCCCATTGATTTCAAACTGATATCAGTGGGAGCTGCTGGGTGCTTTTAAAAAAGGTCATGTTGTAGATGCTTGTGATGGTGTCCCCTGGCTCCTGTCCTTTTTGCTTTACACAGGCTGCTCAGAGACCTGTGGTCGTCTAGATACTTCAGTGAAATTTCTTTCACTGTTTCACTTTATTACCTTTCACATACTACTGCACTGTTTTGCTAAGCCTTCTGGAAGAGGTGAAGAGAGAGGAAGATATCTCTTCCACAGGATCTCTGATTTGCTTGAAATGACAGATTTTGGCCCATTTAAGATTTTTAAGTAGCTACACAGTTTTTAGGAGAAATACAAGTGAAGGAAAGATTATTTGAGGTAAACCTAATTGTGCAGCCTATCACTACTACTTAGTAAATTCCTGGGTTTTATTGTTTAATGTCCACCAATAATACTGTGCTCTGCGCTGAACAAACAAGACACAGTACCAATGTCTAGTAACATAAAGTCAATTTCAGATTCACAGAAAACAATTCTTGTATGCGGATTATAAGAAAATCTCTCTTTGTAAATGGTCTTATAATTATGGTGCTGGCTGGGTGTCAGGAGATCTGAGTTCACTTCAAGCTTTGCCACAAACTATGTATGACTTTGAGCAAGTCATTTAATCTCAATGTGCCTCAGTTCTGTGTGTGTCAAATGGGGATGCTAACATTTCTTTCTCCCACCATTTGTCAGTCTTGTGGGTTTAGAGATAAACTGTAACACCTACACCGAGTAGCATCTTACTCCTTGAGTAGTTCCATTGATTTCAGTGGGAATATTTGTGATGTAAGGCGTTATTCAACATGAATAAGGCTATCACAATCTGACCCTTATGTTGTCTCTTCAAAGCAGAGGACTTTGTCTCATTGTGTTCTTATTCAGTGCTTGATACGATGAGTTCCTGACCTCATTTGGTGCCTTCAGGTGCCAGTTTAATACAAATAAATAGGGCTGTTCAGAAAAGTGGGGTTTTGTCCTGTGGAAAATTTTGAATTTTGGGGAAAACATTTTGGCCAAACATAAAATAATTTTGGACTGCCATCATGGTGTTTCATGGGCAGGGCCCTACCAAATTCATGGTCTGTTTTGGTTAATTTTACAGCCACAGAATTTTAAAAATCTTAAATGTTGTGATGTCAGCTATTTAAATCTGAAATGTCACAGTGTTGTAATTGTATGGGCCCTGACCCAAAAAGGAATCATGTGGTGGTTAAAAGGTTATTGTACGGGGCTTGTAGTATAGCTATACTTACTTGAGTGCTACTGCTGGAGATGGCCATAACTTCAGATCTGGACAGCTGGAGAGAGGTAGCTGCTGGCCAAGAGCCCAGTTCTGAAGGCAGAGCTGCCACTAGCAACAGCACAGAAGTAAGGATGGCATGATATGGTATTGCCACCCTTATGTCTATGCCACTGCCTACAGAGTTGGGCCCTGAGTCAACAGCCACTACTCTGTGGCCACCCAGCTCTTAAGGAAGCAGTGCAGAAATAAGAGTGACGTGGTATGGTATTGCCACCTTATTTCTGCGCTACTGCTGCTGCCTTCAGAGCTGGGCACTTGGCCAACAGCCAGCAATCTCTGGCCACCCAGCTCTGAAGATAGCACAGAAATAATGATGGCAATACCACAATGTCCCTAAAATAACTGTGACACTGCTGCAATTCCCTTTTTGGGTCATAACCCTCAGTTTGAGACATGCTGGTCTCCCCCTTGAAATCTGTATGATATGGGGTAGAAGAACACTAAAGACCAAATTTCACAGGGGGAGACCATATTTCATGGTCTGTAATGCATTTTTCATGGCCATGAATTACAGCACCTATTCATGAATCCTGTAATTTTGTTATTCAGGCTCCCTGGTTATACTATATGTCCCCTGAGTCACCATTGTGTCACCTCATGGTGAGGTGGTCTATAATGACAATGTGGTAACAACGTGTGATGGGAGCTGAAGTGTGGGTGAGGAAACCAGTCCACAGAGGAGAATGGGAATAAGAGGCATCCGAACGACAATCCCATGAGGCACCACTGTAGTATTTCACAATCAAAATATTTTGATTTCTGGATTAAACATTTCACTTTTTGCTGTTCTGTTTTTCCACAGGAAAAAGTTGAATTCTGACACTTCATGAAAAAATCCATTTGGTTGAAACCCCAATCTTTTGCTGAAAAACAGTTTTGCCAGAAGATTTGGAAATAAATAGTAATAATAGTAATATCAAGAAAGACTATATAGCTCTACTTATCTGATCTAGCTCCCATCTGAGTCATTGTGAGTCTATCCACTGACTTCATTTGGTGCCAACTAACCAACGTGTAACTCTGACAGGCGGAACTGAACCTGGGAATCCTGGAGCTTAGTGCGTGAGCCTTTACCCATTGAGCTAAAGGCTACCTGGCTGTCAGCTAAGGCTGTACAGGAGACCCATTCTTTCCCTCTGTAAGTGGTCTCAGTGCTACTCCATGGGACAGTGAACCGCACCCAGTGCGTATACGGGTTACAAATTCACAGGTTTTGCTGATACCAAAGAGAAAAGAAAGATACAAATATATATATACTGAACCTAACAAAGGGAATGTCAAGATTGCAGTGACCCTTCCTAGTGAAACAAACTCAAAAGGTCCAGAACTGAAAAGAGCCGAGACCTTGCCCACCTGCTGTCAGCTGTTTCGTTAGTTTTCAAGGGCACAACACTGTACATTGTTTTTTAACTGCGTTCTTCCAGGTTCAGTCACGGATGACTGTTAAATCCCTCGTGAAGGCGCTTTTAAGCATGCCGTCCCACTATCGCTGCCTGTGCATCAGTCACCTCATTGGGTGGACAGCTTTCCTTTCCAACATGCTCTTCTTCACTGACTTCATGGGACAGGTAACGCATGTGCACATCTCCTCACATATCTCAAAGTTGTCTTCTCACGGGATTATTGTATGCTCTTGCCTATGCTGTGACAATGATGTCAAGGTTAGTAACTGCTAGAAGAGCTAAGAATTTTGTACAGGACAGATGAATGCCCCCAGGCTCTCATTACAGAACGAGATCTGCTGGCTGGCAGAAGAGGGAGAAAACTCTCCTGCCTTTGATGTCCATTCTGCTGCAAGAGATGAAATAACGATTTTTTAATCATGCTTCCTAGAATTTGCAAGGACATCCATTCCCATTTAACTATTCAAACAAAGCACAGAGATCTGTTGCAAACATGCCTGTTTTCGGCTTCGGTTGCAAGGCTGCTCACCAAAGAGAAGGTGTACTAATTAGAGACCTGCTGCTGCTGCTGCTGCTTTGAAATAGGCTCAGCTGAGGCGCACTGGAGTAGCAGTTGCCACTTGCACCTTTCATCTAGAAGACGACAGAAAAGCTTCCCTAGGGCAATGCAAACCTCTGCAGCTGAGCCCTCTTGTCCCCTACATGAGCTGACTTCCCCTATTATGCCCCCTAGACTTCTGTGGTGCCTTCTTAGTTCTTGACATCACCTTCCTGCCGTCAGTGATTCCTTCCCTTCAGTGTTCCTGAAGCTCTTCTTTCCTCCAGGCAGTTGGCAAACCAGGGGCTCTCCAGGCTCTGTACTATGCAAGTTGTTCTCCCATGTTCTTGTCTCTCAAGCCTCAGCTGCTTACTTTCAGGCAGGCTCCTGAATATATCCACAGCACCTGCTGCCCTTCCTGCTGGTTATGCCAGCATCTCCCACCCAGCAGCCTGCGTTCTTCTGACCCCCAACCATTTGCTAGGTGTCACTAGGAGAGAGGGTGCGTGGTGTTTCCCAAGGAGTGTGCATGTGAATGTATGGCAGAATGGGAGTAAAGGGGAGAGCAAATGAGTCTGACTGAGGATGAATGGAAGAAAGTGTGTGTATGGGTGAGTGTAAGGTTGAGTCTGAGGCTATGTCTACACTAGCAAAGTCGGTTGACTGTGGATATGCAGTTCTAGCTAGAATTAACGTGTCTGCACTTGGTTTACTTGGCTGTCCTTACTGAAGAAGGCTGATGGGAGAATTTCTCCTGTAGACCTACCCCACTCCTCACATTTTGCAAGGAGTATGCGGTCAACTGTGACCCTTAGAGGTTGATGTCACATGTCCCTACCAGATGCATGAAACTGAACCCCAGAAGATCAACCATGAGCAGGCCAAACTTCTGGGCTAATGTAGACATAGTCTGAGAGAGAGAAGGGTTGACTGTAGCAGAATGAGAATGACTGTAGGCAAGTGAGGGGGATAGGTGTTTGGAAAAGGGGAAGGATGGATTGGGAAGCAAAGAGGGTACGAGGATGAGGAAAATGGACAGCATAAGGCAAAGGAGAAAACAGAGCCCTAGAAAATGGGTGATCCAGAGAGAAGAGGGCACCCAGAAGAATGGGGCTCAGGGCAAGTTTGAGAGGGACTGTGGGGAGTTGGCTGAGGGAGATAAATGGGAAAGGAAGAAGAACTTGAACTGAAGAGGAAGACACAGTAGGAGTCATGAGGAGAGATCCAATAGGAAGGAAAGGGCGAGAACAGTTCTAATAAAAAGGTAAGAAAAGAGGAAAGGGAAGTGAGAGGGGAGAGAAAAGAAAGACAAAGTGTGTGGTAGTGCACAGCTTTCAGGCTCTAGGTAGTCATGTTACTGGCCTCTAGTTCTCTCTGCTCCTGAAGGGCACTTGGCTGTACACTGGGAACTCAGGTTCCGTTAGATGAAAGGCACCAACTGCATGCAGAAAACTCACCTGTACTTTGTCGTGTATTTCAGATAGTGTACCGTGGTAATCCTTATGCGCCACATAACTCCACAGCATACCTTACCTATGAAAGAGGAGTAGAAATTGGATGCTGGGGCATGTGTATCAATGCAATTTCTTCATCACTCTATTCCTGTAAGTACTTGAGACTGTACACTGGCACTGTGTTTTAGCATGGGTTTGATAATGGACAGTATTTCTAGGTCTGTCAATTCATCACATTTAACTCATGTGACTTAACTAAAAAAAATCACAATGAATCAGCGTTTTAATCACACAATGGAATACCAATGGCAATGTATTAAATATTTTGGATGTTTTTCTACATTTTTAAATATACCTCCTTCAATACAAAGTGTACAGTAAATCACTTTTTATATTATTATTATTTTTATTACAAATAATTGCACTGTAAATATGTTAAAAGAAATGGTATTTTTCAGTTTAACTCATACATGTAATACAAGCAATGTAGTATCACGAAAGTGCAACTTACAAATGTAGATTGTTATATAACTGCACACAAAACCAAAACAATGTACAACTTTAGAGCCTGTGAGCCTACCTAATCCTAGTTCTTGTTCATCCAATCCTTAAGATAAATGTTTGTTTACATTTGGGAGGCGATAATTCTGCCTGCTTCTTGCTTACAATGTACAGACTGAAATTGAGAACAAGTGTTTGCATGACGTGGTGGTAGCCAACATCGGAAGATATTTATGTTCTTGTTGTACTAAAGATTCATTTATCTCTGGATGCTCCAACCACCATTCCAGAGGACCTGTAACCATGCTGCTGATGGGTTCTGCTCAATAATTCTCCAAAGCAGCGTGGACTGATCTATGTTCATTTACATCATCTGAGTTAAATGCCACAGCAAAAGGTTAATTTTCTTCTCCACTGGTTCAGGTCCTGTAGTTTCTCCATCAGAGCATTGCTCTTTTAAGACTTCTCAAAGCATGCTCCACACCTCATCCCTCTCAGATTCTTAAACCTTGACAGCTGGAACTATCTTTAGAAATCTCACATTGCTACCTTCTGGATGTAGTTATTTTTTGTGCACTAGAGGACTTGTATTAGGTGAATTGAAAAATACTATATTTTATGTTTACAGTGCAAACATTTGTAATAAAATAATAAATATAAAGCTAGCACTGTACACTTTGAATTCTGTGTTTGTAACTGAAATCGAGATATTTGAAAATGTAGAAAATATCTGAAATATTTGAATTATATTGTTATTGTTTAATAGTGCAATTAATTGTGATTAATTTTTAATTGCTTGACAGCCCTAGTTGTGTCTCATTTTTTGGCATTTGTTTTTTTTTAAATCTACTGTGTGCAGTTTTATTGTAGGCTTTTTAGTCCCAGGATATTAGAAAGACAAAGAAGGTGAGGTAATGTCTTTTATTGGACATCTTCTGTCAATGACCGAGCTTAGCTACTGGTTTTTAGTATTAAAACCTTTCCAAAATGTCCCAGGGACCATGTCCACAAAGGGATTGTGATGTGGCAATACCTAACTTTTGGGCATCTAGCAAACTGGAAGGACAAAAATGAGGCTATTTCTACACTAGACTCAGAAAGTTGAACGCAGATATGCAATTCCAGCTATGCCACTTGCGTAGTTAAAATCAATGTACCTGAGATATAGGTCCCTATACGATGTATGGGGAGAGAGAGGTGCCTTGGCTGTGATTCAAAAGAGCCAGCGCACTAGGTGAGGAGCCCCATTAGCTATCTAAAAGAAGATGCTGATGAGAGGAGTATGTCTTAAGCCTCACCTTCCTCTCTTGATAGGAACCTGGTCCATGAATGGGACCCTCCTCTCCCAAAGTCAGGTGGCTTGTTCCCTAACTCCACAGAAGAAGGAGGAGGAGTTCTGTTACTGCCCACTTTGCAATGTTTAGTCCAATGGTTAGAGATGTGTAAGACCTAATTCAATCCCTCCTTCTATCTAAGGCAGAGAAAAGAATCTGAACAGAGCTCTCCCACCTCTCGGTGCTTTAACTATCAAGCTGTGAGCTATTCAGATTTGGGGCACTGTCTTGCTGTCCTTTTCTGAAGCTGTCCCACTTTGGATAAAGATTTAGAATCACTAGATCAGAGTCAGGCAGTTTCTACATGTCCAGTGGTGTGCAGACTTAGCTGACTAGTGTGAAGACATGCCACACCTTTAAGGTGTGTGTCCTCCGTGACTCCCCCATGCCCAAGCAGTGACTCTGCCAACTACACTGCTGTTTTTAGCAATGTAGTGTCCTACTGCCTCCAGGGCCAATGGGGATGGGGGGCGGGGGCAGGGAAGAACCTGGGAAGAAAGGCCATTTGGCCTTGGCCTCGGCCTCAAGCTCAAAGGGGGCCTCAAATTTAGACACTAGTTAAGTTTTTGGTGTTTGATAAGTTTTGCAACTTGTTATGCGCAGCCCTAAGTAGTTAGTTCATTGGCAAAGAAAAAGGCTAGAAAATCTGCTTACTTGTCCTTGGCAGGGAATAATACATATGAAACCATCCAAAAAACTTTCACTTCCTCTGTAGGCAAATAGACTTCGATGGGCTGAGTTACGCAGTGAATAAAATGGCGATATGGTAATCTTGTATGGATCCTTTCCTTTTGGCTCTCAGTAGCAGATAACTTGTGCAATACCATTGTCAGCTCCAACAGGACTGCCTAACACTGATCTCAAATGCCCCTGATGTCAAACAGTGGATCTTTGTCTTCATCCCAGCTTCTGAAAATGATTCTCTATAACTGAGTGCTCAAAAGAAATACTATTGTAATTACTAGGTGTTTTTTAAAGTCTCAACATTTTCTCCCCCTTTCTTTTCACAGACTTGCAAAAAGGTATTTTACCTTATATAGGATTAAAGGGACTTTATTTCATTGGATACCTGCTTTTTGGGATAGGCACAGGGTTTATTGGACTAT